>NC_092743.1:98010143-98635143 GCF_047496795.1 Chiloscyllium punctatum | reverse complement strand
CTCTCGCACTTTTGTTCTTGCATTTAGTTGACCTTATTATTAATCTATTGCTGTTTGAGCGAGATCACACAAAATTCTAAACTTCAAAAAAGCATTTAACATATTGGTTAAGTTCATATGAAAGCCACTGCTATGTAGGAGGGAAGTCTATATTTCAAAAGCTTGAAAAGCATTTTGCATATATAAAAAATCCCACCTGAATTCAATCCTGTTCAATTAACAAGATCTATAATATAAACTGGCACAGTGTGGCCAGAATTATTTTGCATGAAGCTGAGAAAGTGATTTTGCTGTTCCTTTTTCAGCAACATCCAGTTGTCATCTAGTGTTCTTCAATCCTACTAATTGTGTTCTCTGGGCTGTAATTAGCTCGTGCTTGTGCTTATCCAAGCAGCAAAGAGCAATTAGACACTACCAACTGGACCAGTGGTAGTGCTGTCACTCTGTTCTCACTGTGCAAAAGTACTAAGGGGGAATATAAATGAAAATGTGCCTTGAAGAAAGGACCATTCCAACTGAAGGTCTTTCTGTTGAAACGTACTGTGCGTGATTTTTCTCGGTGTGATTTTGAAGGTATGTTTGAATGTCAGATGAATAAAAAAAGGAACAATATAACTGAACTTGATAAATATCACCCCTGAATTTAGGGATGGCATCTAACTTCACATTCCCTCTCTTACTTGATGCTTTCCTGCCCAGTTTTTTTTTTAAGTTCATTCATAGGACATGGGTCTCATTGTCAAGGTATCGTTTATTGCATATCCCTAATTGCTGGTGAGGAGGTGGTATAGGTGGTATAAAACTGAACAATTTGCTGGGCTACTTCTGGTGATAGTGAAAAGTGAGCCACATTCCTGAGGTGCACATTCACAGATAGGGCAACAGACCTACGGTCCAAAGGACACCAGTGAATTAGATGAGTTTTGACAATATTCCAATAGCTGTATAGTCACCATCACTGTTCTGAGCTTAACTAACTGAATCCAAATTCCCCAATTGCGGGATTTGAATTCATGTCTCCAAATCATTAGTCTGCTCATTAGATTACTAGTCCAATAACATAACAATATGTTGCTATAACCCAATGATATTCTGAAATGGAGGCACAGGTTCTGATCCATTTCAAACTTTCCTCTGCTTCTTTTTATGATTTACCCTCTAATTCTACAAGCAGAAATCAAAGTTTACAAATTTAGCGAGCACACGTAGTGAAATATAAGTTTTTCTCCTCCGTGTATTAGACAACGCTGAAATGCATGTGTCATGCAGCTACTTTTACAGTCAAGTCCCTGTAAGATTTCTGCTTGACCACAGTTTCAGTTATAAGTTGTTATTTGTTTTTGGCTGTGGGCGGTGAACATTTAATGAGCTACTGTATAAGTGGTAGAACTGTATGAGACACGTTTGGAGGAAAATATAAGGTAGTGATGCTGCATTACAGTTCACTCAGAGAGTCTAGGTTGCTGTGGTACATTATACATTGCAGTCTGGAGCTATAGGTAATAATAGTAGGGGCTCCAATAGTCTTTCTATCACTTGGTTGACCAGGAATCTCTTTTTTATTCACTTGTGAGATATGGGCAGCACTGGCTAGCCAGCATTTTTCCCATCCCTATTGTCCTTCAAAGTACTGAGCTTCTTGAACCGTTGCAGTCCATGTATTGTAAGTTGACTCACAATGCCCTTAGGGAGAAAATCTCAGGATTTTGATCCAGCAATAGTGAAAGAACTGTAATATATTTCCAACTCAGGGTGGTGAGCGGCATTGAGGAAACTTGTAGGTAGTGACGTTCCCATATGTCTGCTGCCCTTGTCCTTCTCGATGGAAGTCATCATGGGTTTGGAAAGTACTGTCTAAAGATGGCAAATTTAGCCTTACAGCCTGCCATTCATGTGTGTTGTAAGGATTTGCAGGTTACTAATCCGTTTGGCTACGTTATGAATGTGCCTTCTTTTGGATGTCAAATCTTTAGTTGGGACTCAACCCCGGAGCTTCTAGTTCAGAGTCTGGAATGCTGCCATCTGGGCGATCCTTGGTGGGTCAATGAGCCACAGGCCATACATGTCTGGCATGGTCATGTGAGATAAGTGTGCATAAAGCTTTAGTAGAATGTTGCTTTGGGATTGCCTCTTATCTTCCTCCTGACCTTCCTCCACGTCCAGAGGATGCTGAAAATAGCAATGATTTTGCTTGCAATCTGAGTAGTGCTTTTTAAACCTGCTTTTCTTGAGAATACTTTTCTGCCTCAAATTCAGCTTTTCTTGTCCTTCTACTTAATAAGCAAGGAACATCAGCATTTGATCATTGTGATCTAACAGTAATCCTTGATGAGGTCATTGTAGGAGGGAAAGAGAGAGAGACAAACGTGCACAGTTACTGTCTTTCCCTTTTGAATTAATCTATCGCTGGACAATGGAGTGAATCTGGGAAATTTAACAAACAGTGAAATTCACAACTGATCATGGAGGAACTGTTGGGCGAAGGTCACAGCACAGAATCAGATAAGTTAATTGTAGTTTTTCAGTGTGGCCTACAGAGAATCTGCAGTAGTGAGTAGAGTGGGTTCTTTCTTGATTATATGTTTTTGGAGATATGTCTCTTGATTGAACTTAAAATATAAGCCATAACTATTAATTTACCGGGGGCAGTGTTTGTAGAGGAATAAGACGGTGTTATTTTCTGTGTCTGTAGATTGTGAAGGAGCAAAAATGGCCTTTAATAGACTTCTTGTCAGATGTGGGAGTTTAAAGAGACTTTAAAGGTTACTGCAGATTATATCTGCCATAAATGCTGTTGGCTGCAAAGCTTATCAGATCGAATAGATCGGTTGGAGAGACAATTAGAAGCAATGAGGAATTTGCAACAGTATGTGATGGATGACAGTTATAGGAAGGGGGGAAAGTCTCAGATACAGTCACATTGATGGGTTAACTCCAGGAAAGGTAAGAGAGGTAGGCAGTTAGTGCAGGAGTCTATTGTGGATATACCCAGTTCAAACAGGTATGCTGTTTTGGAAAATGTAGGAGGTGATGGATTCTCAGGGGAACGTAGCACGAAAAGCCAAGTTTCTAGTATTGAGACTGGCTCTAATGCAATGAGGGGTACTTTGGGTTCCAAGAGATCAATTGTGTTAGAGGATTCTCTAGTCCGAGGTACAGACAGACATTTCTGTGGCCAGCAGCAAAAAAGCAGAATGGTGTGTTGTTTCCCTGGTGCCAGGATCAAGGATGTCTCAGAGAGGGTGCAGAATGTTCCCACGGGGGAGAGGGGCCAGCAAGAGGTCATTGTCCACATTGGAACCAATGACATCGCAAGGGAAAATGTTGAGATTCTGATTGGAGATTACAGAGAGTTAGGCAGAAATTTAAAAAGGAGGTCCTCAAGAGTAGTAATATCTGGATTACTCCTGGTGCTACAAGCTAGTGAGGGCAGGAATAGGAGGATAGAGCAGATGAATGCATGGCTAAGGAGCTGGTGTATGGGAGAAGGATACACATTTTTGGATCATTGGAATCTCTTTTGGGGTAGAAGTGACCTGTACAAAAATGACGGATTGCACCTAAATTGGAAAGGGACTAATATACTGGCAGGGAAATTTGCTTGGGAGGATTTAAACTAGCAAGGTTGGGGGGGGGGGGCGGGGGGGGGAGGCGCTGGACCCAGGGAGGTAGTGAGGAAAGAGATCAATCTGAGGTTGGTACAGTTGAGAACAGAAGCGAGTCAAACAGTCAGGGCAGGCAGGAACAACGTAGGGCTAATAAATTAAACTACATTTATTTCAATGCAAGGGGCCTAACAGGGAAGGCAAGTGAACTCAGGGCATGGTTAGGAACATGGAACTGGGATATCATAGCAATTACAGAAACATGGCTCAGGGATGGGCAGGACTGGCAGCTTAATGTTCCAGGATACAAATGCTACAGGAAGGATAGAAAGAGAGGCAAGAGAGGAGGGGGAGTGGCATTTTTGATAAGGGATAGCATTACAGCTGTGCTGAGGGAGGATATTCCCAGAAATACATCCAGGGACTGAGAAATAAGAAAGGGATGATAACCTTATTGGGATTGTATTATAGACCCCCTAATAGTCAGAGGGAAATTGAGAAACAAACTTGTAAGGAGATCTCAGTTATCTGTAAGAGTAAAAGGGTGGTTATGGTAGGGGATTTTAACTTTCCAAACATAGACTAGGACTGCCATAGTGTTAAGTGTTTAGATGGAACAGAATTTGTTAAGTGTGTACAAGACAATTTTCTGATTCAGTTTGTGGATGTACCTATTAGAGAAGGTGCAAAACTTGACCTACTCTTGGAAAGTAAGACAGGTAAGGTGATTGAGGTGTCAGTGGGGGAGCACTTTGGGGCCAGCGAACATAATTCTATTAGATTTAAAATAATGATGGAAAAGGATAGAGCAGATCTAAAAGTTGAAGTTCTAAATTGGAGAAAGGCCAATTTTGATGGTATTAGGCAAGAACTTTCAAAAGCTGATTGGGGGCAGATGTTCGCAGGTAAAAGGACGGCTGGAAAATGGGAAGACTTCAGAACTGAGATAACGAGAATCCAGAGAAAGTATATTCCTGTTAGGGTGAAAGGAAAGGCTGGTAGGTATAGGGAATGCGGGATGACTAAAGAAATTGAGGGTTTGGTTAAGAAACAGAAGGAAGCATATGTAAGATATAGGCAGGATAAATCGAATGAATCCTTAGAAGAGTATAAAGGAAGTAGGAGTATACTTAAGAGAGAAATCAGGAGGGCAAAAAGGGGACATGAGATAGCGTTTGCAAATAGAATTAAGGAGAATCCAAAGAGTTTTTACAAATACATTAAGGACAAAAGGGTAACTAGGGAGACAATAGGGCCCCTCAAAAATCAGCAAGGTGGCCTTTGTGTGGAACCGCAGAAAATGGGGAAGATACTAAATGAGTATTTTGCATCAGCATTTACTGTGGAAAAGGATAAGGAAGATATAGACTGTAGGGAAATAATTGGTGACATCTTGCAAAATGTCCATATTACAGAGGAAGAAGTGCTGGATGTCTTGGAACAGGTAAAGGTGGATAAATCCCCAGGATCTGATCATGTGTACCCTAGAACTATGTGGGAAGCTAGAGAAATGATTGCTGAGCCTCTTGCTGAGATATTTGTATCATCGATAGTCACATCAAAAGGAGAGGTGCCAGAAGACTGGTGGTAAGGACAAGCCAGGGAATTATAGACCAGTGAGCCTGATGTCGGTGGTGGGCAAGTTGTTGGAAGGAATCCTGAAAGACAGGATGTACATGTATTTGGAAAGGCAAGGACTGATTAGGGATAGTCAACATGGATTTGTGCATGGAAATAATGTCTTGGATTTGAGCTATAGGGAGAGGCTGAACAGGCTGGGGCTGTTTTCCCTGGAGCATCGGAGGCTGACGGGTGACCTTATAAAGGTTTACAAAATTATGAGGGGCATGGATAGGGTAAATAGGCAAAGTCTTTTCCCTGGGGTCAGGGAGTCCAGAACTAGAGGGCATAGGTTTAGGGTGAGAGGGGAAAGATATAAAAGAGACCTATGGGGCAACTTTTTCACACAGATGCTGGTACGTGTATGGAATCAGCTACTAGAGGAAGTGGTGGAGGCTGGTACAATTGCAACATTTAAGAGGCATTTGGATGGGTATATGAATAGGAAGGGTTTGGAGGGATATGGGCCAGGTGCTGACAGGTAGGACTAGATTGGGTTGGGATATCTGGTCGGCATGAACAGGTTGGACCGAAGGGTCTGTTTCCATGCTGTACATCTCTATGACTCTATGATTCTATGTTGAGAAAAGAAGTATTGTTGTATTAATATGTAGCATGTATTCCTTTGTTCAAATGAAAGTGTTGAATGTCAGAGTAATCTCAATTCTTAAACTGTAATAACCATTTTTGAGAGCATGCAACTCACTGGATGGCTGAGGGGTGGTGGATGACAGACATGATTGGCATTTTCTGCTAAAAATGTGACTATCAGAGATTAACCCAGAGGTGATAAGTTTTAGTTTCTAAATGAAATTTATAAAAAAAAGTAATCCATTGCAAACCTCAAATAGAACACAAAGCAGCAATTTCTAGGTTACAATCACTAAACTTCATGCAATCAGGTGATCTGCTGTTATGCTTTTTAGTCCACTATCTATAATATTGCTAGAAATTAAAAATGTCAAACATACGCTGACAACCTTGCCACAAGCGTCAGCTGGCAGAATATTTAACTACAACAGCTTGCATTCATAAAACGTCTTTAGCATAGTCGATATTTATGCGGACTGCTTTACAGATGGAGTATTAATAGTACTTAGGCAAAAGTGAGGACTGCAGATGCTGGAAACCAGAGTTTAGATCAGAGTGGTGCTGGAAAAGCACAGCAGTCAGGCAGCATCCGAGGAGCAGGAAAATTGACGTTTCGGGCAAAAGCCCTTCAACAGGAATAGAGACAGGAAGCCTCCAGGGTGGAGAGATAAATGGGGAGGGGTGGGGGTCTGGGGAGAAGGTAGCAAGGTGTATAATAGGTGAATGGGAGTGGGAATGGAGGTGATTGGTCAGAGGGGAGGGTGGAACGGATAGGTGGGAGGGAGATTGGCAGGTAATAGTATTTGACATTGTCACATAACAAGATATTAGGACAGATGTCCAGAAGCTTGGACAAAGAGGTGAGTTTTGGGGAATGTCTGTGAGAATAGGATAGAGACTTGGAAATGGTTATGAAGGTAATTCCAACACATAAGGCCTCAGCACCTCAAAGCAGTACCACCCATAATGAAGGGATGAAACTGAAGGATGAGTAAAGGCCATAATTGGAAAAGCGCAGAAAGCTTTGTGGGGTGTAAGGCGGGAGGTGGGCTGAGGCCATGAAAGAGATTTTGTAGCAAAGATTAGAATGTTAAAATCAAGTTCTCAATTCAGTAGTCAGGAAATACAGGAGTGATGAAACTTGCTGCTTTAACAATAACAAAGAACTTTGGTTTGAGTAATTCCTGCAGAAGGAGATTTGTTGCCATTTACGGAGACTTCATTAAGTGAAGTGGAAATGACAGCAAAGTTTTGTTTCTGAACTTGTTCCTGGAGATGTGAGTGAGAACAGGAAATTCTGCCTATCAGTACTTTCTGGAGCACAAGATAACTTGCTATAAAGGACTCCTTGGTTTGTAACTAAACTTCTTAAATAACAAGGGTTCCCTCTCATATTCCTGATGCTCTTAGAGTAAGCAGAAAAAAAATCTATACCTTTGAAGATTGTAAGTGAACTGATTCAGGTTCAACTCAATAACTGAGGACAAGGCTAAATTTCTCAATGAGGATTGATGTTTCTGTTCAAACTGAAGTCATAATTTAGCATCAGTGATCTCTAAACACCACTGACGTGTGAAATAATATGCTGGCACATGGTAAGTCTTCCAACAAACAGAAGTAAATGGCACCATTTAATGTCATCACCCATTCAAGGTGTTGGTACAAATTATTTTCACCCATTATTACATGAATTAAATAGGTTTATGATAATAGAATATCACCTCCACCCCCCTTTCTTTTCCACTCCTTGCCCTGTTAGTTTTTACTGCAATGAAGGTCAGCAAACCTAACAGTAAATGATGAATGACTAAGCGAACTATGTTTATGTCTTGAGTATCAATGTGATAATTGGTGGTGAGGAGCGTTAGTGGGCATTCTGCTCTGTTCTTGTGGCTTTTCATTCTAATATAGATAAAGTTGGAAACAATCATAACAACTTGCATTAGTGGGGCAGCTTTAATGCACTAAAAGGTCTCAAGGTCCTTCACTGGAGTGCGCCCAACAGCTACGCTTCTATTTATCCTCTGCTTATTTAATGATCTCTTGATGATAAACAGCATCCTGACACTTAAGAAGGAGGGAAAAAGCTAAGAGATTAACAGTTCACATTCACACCGAACAGTTAGCTTCAGTACAGCATATGTGGTTGGAAACAAAAACGGAAATGGCTGGAAAAGCTCAGCAGGTCTGGCAGCAATTGTGGAGAGAAAGCAGAAGCTGGAAGGTGGTTACTCAATAGTCAACTCAACCCAGCGTTACAGCATAGATCTGAAAAAGCCAAGAAGAGATTTATTTAAGAAGAATCAAGCCATTCCCTCAATTATTAAGTGGGATCATGGAGTAAGTGGCAAAATCAAACATAAAGTATAATCCTCAGAAGGACTGCTGCACTCATATTACAAGGTGTCTTGTGAGTAATTTTCTGGGTCCAAAAAGACCATAAAAATATTCCAGTACTCCTCTAGATATTACCTATCTCCCTTTCCTACAGAGCCCCATTCTGTTTATTTTACTTCCATCTTGGTTATTTCATGGTGCTGGCAGATTTTCAGGCCCACAGTCCCTCTTCCCTCTTTGGTAAACTGCCAGCTCATACTCATTGAACACTGGGCAGCTTGCCAACTATATTGCAAGGAGGCAAAATTGATCCAGCTGAGCTGCAGATTTTGTGCCTTTCTGGACCTATATCAAAATGAGCTGCCACTGGTTGTGCCCAGTAATTTCAGCCTTAAAATGCCCCAGTAGTTTAATCTTTGCTGGTTTCGTAGCTTAGAAATATAATGACTACAAAAACTGAAAAGTATCTAAGATGCCTCTGGTGCATGGATTTAAATAAGAAGGAAATGTCTGTTTAATATCAAGTGACTTTTTCTCATGCAAACCTTTATTTCTGTACTGATCCAAATTGTACATCTGTACTAGACTGAATGAAAAATGATCCCGCTAAATGTAATACTACACTGGGGACCAACAGACCCAAACACTTTGATTGTTGTCGCTTTGTAGCTCACCCCTGTTGATAGCATACTTACAGAGAAGGTATAACCAGCAGAAACTTGTTTGAAAAAAAAATTGGCAAGATTTGAATGTAAGACTTGAGCTGTTCATTAGTGTCTAACTATACAAGGTACCTTTATAAATTTATAATTTACAGACATGAGCTTCAATTATTCTGATACCATACTAGGATTGCAAGTGAAGAGAAATGTCTCAAAGTCACTGTTGAGGACAATTATGATCAAATATACACAGGCACTTCTGTAATTGCGTTTGGAAATTTGATATCTGGATAATTTCAATGTTCCATATGCATGCCACAACTGTGTCACTCACCCACAATAATTGTCAGAAGTAAATGCCTTAATTTGGCCAGTGGCATATTCAGTGCTCAATTAGTAGTACCGAGCATTACCAGAAGGTAAGGACTGTGTGCAGAATACAGGTGGCAAAGCTGATAGCATCCAAGATGATACCTGCTTCTGCATGGCAGCAGACAGTGGTTAGGAAACACACTGCACATGCAAGTGACCAAATGATCAATTTACAGGTACAGTGCCTAAAAGGCAGCAAGATCCCAAAGGTTTGCAGAATAAAAAAAACTTCTTATTTTTTGTCTGTGCTGAATTTGATTTATCAGATGACTGGGGTTCAGCGAGTAAAAAATTGAAAATCTCCTTCCTGCCCTCCCTGGCCTCCCCTCCCATCAAGCGCCTCATAATGTTTAACAGACAGATAGTTACAACTACAAAATATGGCGCTGATCTCTTAGAGACAGTGCCATCACAGAGAATGAGTCAAATAAGAATACCTTGGCAGGACAATGGGATCAGCATCAGATATGACTTACAGATTTTCGAATTCATTATTGTTATATTTCTTCAATAAATTAGAGTAAATTAAGAACAGCTGCTGGGAATTGAAGGCAGGAAACTCTATGAAACAGTAGTAGGAATGTTATGGAGGGAAATACAAGAGGAAGTCACTGCAGCCTCCACCTTTCACATGTTCTGCAGCATAGTGCAGGAAGAGGTTGAGGTTTAATGACTGCTCGTAGTTGCTTGAGGTAAAAGAACAGACTTTACATTATGAACATCCTCTTAACCCACACAAAGACTTTGTCTCCTTTGCCGCTTGATAGGAAAATGTTATCATTTACCGGAATCCTTTGGGAATAATGTAATGCCAGATAAAGTCACATGGATGCCACAAAGAGGTTAGCCTAGTCTTGAAGTAGAAATGTTTAATTGGAGCAATGTTAGTTTCTCCCAAAAGTAGCTTGACATTTAGGTATGTCTACACATTCCCCAACATTGAACCACCGCAGAACCTAGTGTCTGATGATGGAACCTCTATGAGATCTGAACCGAAGTAGGTCAGTTTCTTGCGGATGGATAACCAAAAATGTTTGCACACAAATGTACAAAGATGCAACGCTAACAGGTTGGGGGGAAAGTCAGCTTGTCTATTAAATCTGCCTTTATAGCAAAGACCAGTATGATGCATAAACAAAAGAAGAAAAGCTAGTGTTAAACCAATCAAATGATTAATTGAACAAAGAATAGCAGACATTTGTGGTTTTAATAGATTTTTAAAATTATTTTGGGAGTGGAAAGGCCAATACATGATTTAGGGGCTGTTGAAAGGTTCTTAAGGATAGTTTAGAAGGGACTCTCTGTGTTTGTCTGAATTATTTTTTAATTACGGTATATACAGAGGAACCTCGATTATCCAGCATTCGATTATCCGATACTTGGCTAAACAATGTTATCTGGCATTCAATCATCCGGAATTCAATTAACCAAAAGAAGTACTCCCTGCCCATGTCCTTCAGATAATTGAGGTTCCTCTGTAAGAGTCACTGGTAAGATCAACATTTATTGTCCATTTCTCATTGCCCTTGTGATGAGCTGTCTTCTTGAACTGCTGTAGCCCTGGTAATATAGGTGCATCCACAATGCTATCAGGGAGGGAGTTCCAGATTTGGACCAACAACTGTTAAGTAACGCTGATAGAGGTCACAGGTTTGGATGGTGTATCTTGGACAGGAACTTATAGGGAGGTGTGAACAAATGCCTGCTGCCCCCTTTTCCTCCAGATGGTAGAGGTCACAGGTTTGGAAGGTGGTATTAAAGAAGGCTTGGCAATTTGCTGCAGTGGATATTGTATATGATACATTAAAATCTACTAACGCAGTGTGTTCATGGTGGAGGGGGTGAATGTTTAAGTTAGTGGATGGGGATGGGGTGCCAATGAAGTGAAAAAATAAGATCTGTCCTTACTCTTGAAACCACAGCTCAATTCACAGAAATCAGACATGCTATGAATAGTAAAACTTTTGAGATGTAATAGTTAAGTGCGAGCAGCAGCGGAGAAGGAGCTGGAGCAGTGGAGGAAGTGACGTGGACCGGTAGGGCAGCCGGGAAGGAAAGCAGTGACCATATATATCAGCAAGGCGGCTAAACCCGAGACTCTACTACTGTAGTGTCTCCCACCCGCCCTCCTCCTCTAACCTAGTTAATAAGTAGGAAGAGTGGGAGCGACGACCAGGGGATTGCCGGTAATATATCTGGGCAGTGGCTGATCCCGAAACACTACATGTGTTGTGTCTCCGCACCACCACCCCCACCACCCACCCCCCCCCCCCCACCCCACCACCCTCCCCACCCCCCCAACCAAAAATAGGACTCTGGTTTGTTAAGATAAGGATTTTCTATTTCTTTATCAGTGAATGGTTAAAAATGTACTTTTTATGGTTTATCTATTAATTGGTTTTTAGAAAAAGACTATAGCGGAGAGATATCAGAAAGTATTTTAACTCAAACCTATGCAAAGTAATAAAGTAAGTAACTAAGCAGAGGTGGCTGGGTAGGTGATGTGCTATAGCTGTATGATGTGGGAGCTGGCTGATCCCATTGTGAATGGCAGTGACCACATCTGCAGCAAGTGTTGGTTGCTGGAAGAACTCCGGCTCAGAGTTGATGATCTGGAATCTGAGCTTCAAACACTGCGGCACATCCGGGAGGGGGAGAGTTGCCTGGACGCTTTGTTTCAGGAGGCAGTCACACCTGGGAGATTAAGTAATTCACATTCAGTTAGTGATCAGCGACATCAGAGTGTGACTGTAAGTGAGGCAGGCAGGGGGAACTTGAGTTCAGGAGTGCAGGAGCCTCAGCCCTTGACCTTGTCCAACAGGTATGAGATTCTTGCTCCCTATACGGATGAGGAAAAGGGCTCTGGACAGGATGAGCCAGCTGACCACAGCACCATGGTGCAGAAGGCCATTCAAGAGGGGGGAGCAAAAAGACAAGTAGTTGTTATAGGGGATTCTATAATTAGGGGGACAGATAGTATTCTATACAAGACGGATCGGGAGTCTTGCATGCTGTGTTGCCTGCCCGATGCCAGGGTACGGGACATGTCCAACCGGCTTGAAAGGATATTGGAGCGGGAGGGGGAGGATCCAGTTGTTGTGGTCCACGTTGGGACTAACAACATAGGCAAGACTAGGGTGGAGGACCTGTTTGGGGATTATCAAGCACTAGGAAGGAAATTGAAGTACAGGTCCTCAAGGGTCATAATCTCCGGATTACTGCCAGAGCCACATGCCAATTGGCATAGGGATAAGAAAATTAGGGAAGTAAATACTTGGCTAAGGGATTGGTGTGGGAAAGAGGGATTCCATTTCATGGGGCATTGGCATCAGCTTTGGAACCGGGGGGGATCAGTACTGTTGGGACAGTCTCCACCTGAACCGATCTGGTACCAATGTTTTAGCGAAGAAGATAAATAAGGTGGTCAGTAGGACTTTAAACTTCTGAATTGGGGGGAAAGGAAATTGAAAGCGACAGGGAGTATGGAGTTAAATGGAAAGATAAGCAGGAGGATAGCATGTGTGCAGGTGGATTTAACCTTGATGCAGATTAGGAATGCAACAAAAAGGAAGGATAACTTAGGACATTTTATGACTTCCAATATCTCTAATGATAAGAATGTTAGCATTAAGGCACTTTACCTGAATGCTCATAGCATTCGTAACAAAGTAGATGAACTAACGGCACAGATCATCGTGAATGATCATGATGTGGTAGGTATCACAGAGACATGGTTTCAGGGGGTTCAAGACTGGCAGTTAAACATCCAAGGATTTACAACTTATCGAAAAGACAGGGAGGTGGGCAGAGGGGGCGGGGTGGCCTTGTTAGTTAAGAACGAAATAACATCAATGCACTGAATGACATAGCGTCGGATGATGTGGAGTTTGTGTGGGTGGAATTGAGGAACCATAAAGGCAAAAAAACCATAATGGGAGTTATGTACAAACCTCCTAACAGTGGTCAGGACCAGGGGCGCAACATGTACCGGGAAATAGAGAAGGCATGTCAGAAAGGCAAGGTCACGGTGATCATGGGAGACTTCAAAATGCAGGTGTACTGGATAAATAATGTTGCCAGTGGATCCAAAGAAAGGGAATTTCTTGGAATGCTTACAGGATGGCTTTTTGGAACAGCTTGTCATGGAGCCCACAAGGGAGCAGGCTATTTTGGACCTAGTGCTATGTAATGAACCAGACTTTATAAAAGATCTTAAAGCAAGGGAACACTTAGGAAGCAGCAATCATAATATGGTAGAGTTTAGTCTGCAGTTTGAAAGAGAGAAGGCAAAATCGGATGTAATGGTGTTACAGTTAAATAAAGGTAATTATGAGGGCATGAGAGAGGAACTGACAAAAATCGACTGGAAGCAGAGCCTAGTGGGGAAGACAGTAGAGCAAAAATGGCAAGAGTTTGTGGGTATAATTAAGGACACTGTACAGAGGTTCATCCCCAAGAAAAGAAAGATTATCCGGGGAGGGATTAGATAGCCATGGCTGACAAAGGAAGTCAGGAAATGTATCAAAGAAAAAGAGAGATCCTATAAAGTGGCCAAGAGCACTGGGAAATCAGAAGATCGGGAAGGCTACAAAAACAAACAGAGGATAACAAAGAGAGAAATAAGGAAGGAGAGGATCAAATATGGAGGTAGGCTAGCCAGTAATATTAGAAATGATAGTAAAAGTTTCTTCCAATACATAAGAAACAAACGACAGGCAAAAGTAGACATTGGGCCACTTCAAACTGATACTGGAAGGCTAGTGATGGGAGATAAGGAAATAGCTGGAGAACTTAATAAGTACTTTGCGTCAGTCTTCACAGTGGAAGACATGAGCAATATCCCAACAATTAAAGGGAGTCAGGGGGCTGAGTTGAGTATGGTTGCCATTACAAAAGAGATAGTGCTAGAAAAGTTAAAAGGTCTTAAAATTGACAAATCTCTTGGCCCCGATGAGCTGCATCCTAGAGTTCTGAGGAAGGTGACTGAGGAAATAGCGTAGGCATTGGTTGAGATCTTTCAAAAATCACTGGAGTCAGGGAAAGTCCCGGATGATTGGAAGACCGCTGTTGTAACCCCCTTGTTCAAGAAAGGATCAAGTTGGAAAATTATAGGCCAATTAGCCTAACCTCGGTTGTTGGTAAAATTCTAGAACCCATCGTTAAGGATGAGGTTTCTAAATTCTTGGAAGAGCAGGGTCGGATTAGAACAAGTCAACATGGATTTAGTAAGGGGAGGTCGTGCCTGACAAACCTGTTAGAATTCTTTGAAGAGGTGACAAGTAGGTTAGACCAGGGAAACCCAGTGGATATGGTCTATCTAGACTTCCAAAAGGCCTTTGATAAGGTGCCACATGGGAGGCTGCTGAGTAAGGTGAGGGCCCATGGTGTTCAAGGTGAGCTACTGGCATGGATTGAGGATTGGCTGTCTGACAGAAGACAGAGAGTTGGGATAGAGTTTCTTTTTCGGATTGGCAGCTGGTGACAAGCAGTGTTCCGTAGGGTTCAGTGTTGGGGCCACAGCTGTTCACATTATATATTAATGATGTGGATGAAGGGACTGGGGGCATTCTAGTGAAGTTTGCCGATGATACAAAGTTAGGTGGACAGGCATGTAGTACTGAGGATGTGGGGAGGCTGCAGAAGGATCTAGACAGTTTGGGAGAGTGGTCCAGGAAATGGCTGATGAAGTTCAATGTGAGCAAATGTGAGGTCTTGCACTTTGGAAAAAAAGAATACAAGCATGGACTACTTTCTAAACTGTGAGAAAATTCATAAAGCCAAAGTACAGAGGGATCTGGGAGTGCTAGTTGAGGATTCTCTAAAGGTCAACATGCAGGTTGAGTCCGTGATTAAGAAAGCGAATGCAATGTTGTCATTTATCTCGAGGGTTGGAATATAAAAGCAGCGATGTGCTACTGAGACTTTATAAAGCTCTGGTTAGGCCCCATTTGGAGTACTGTGTCCAGTTTTGGTCCCCATACCTCAGGAGGGACATACTGGCACTGGAGCGTGTCCAGCGGAGATTCACACAGATGATCCCTGGAATGGTAGTTCTAACATATGAGGAACGGCTGAGGATCCTGGGATTGTACTCATTGGAGTTTAGAAGGTTAAGGGGAGATCTAATAGAAACTTACAAGATAATACATGGCTTGGAAAGGGTGGATGCTACGAAATTTTTTCCGTTAGGTGAGGAGACTAGGACCCGTGGACACAACCTTGAAATTAGAGGGGGTCAATTCAGAACTGAAATGCGGAGACATTTCTTCAGCCAGTGAGTGGTTGGCCTGTGGAATTCATTGCCGCGGAGTGCAGTGGAGGCTGGGATGCTAAATGTCTTCAAGGCAGAGATTGGTAAATTCTTGATGTCACAAAGAATTAATGGCTACGGGGAGAATGCGGATTAGTGGAGTTGAAATGCCCATCAGCCATGATTAAATGGTGGAGTGGACTCGAGGGGCCGAATGGCCCCACTCCTTTGTCTTATGGTCTTAAGGTCTTACTTTCAGTACATGACAATTAAATATCTGTGGTCTCTATAGCTCATTATTTGTACATCTTGTATGCAAAGGAGTGTGTTGTTTCTTACCCTAGGAATGGCTAAAATAAAGAAGGTGATTTAGATTCATTTATTTATCCTGAAATGCACAGGCACACGTGCAGATATCAAAATTGGATGAAATAATGATTTTTACAAATTACAGCTAATTCAGTCTCTTACTTACAATTCCTAGTCTCCCATGTGACTGGCCTGTGGTTTCCTGAATGGATTTGGCAATTTAAAATTTACGTGAGGCAGTGCAAAGGATTCAAAGCAGGCTGTGAGGTTTCTTATTGTTGGATGTCAAGGAGGTTGGTTCTCAGGTGAATGTTGAAAAAGGAATAGGCAAATTACTTTGGCTGTTTGATGACACAGAGTTAGTTATAGAGTCTGGTTCTCAGACTGTCTGACAGCTGATGGTTTGGATGGATTTGCTGAGACAGTGGGCTAAGAAAATAAAATTCTCCGAAACCAGTTTTGGTCACATGACTGTAGGTTAACACTCTGATGTCCATTCAATCTAATTGGGACAAGGGAGGTCATAACAATGCAATGTGAAGTTGATAGCAGCCACTGAGTTTCAATTCTCCCTTTAGTCCAGGGTAAAACATAGAGACAGATGGATTAGGAATCCAAGAGACATTGGCTGTTGGCTGTTAGATATACTCAACTATGTCCATATTTAATTAGATTAGATAATTAGTAAGCAATTATTAGCGAGTAATATTGCATGCAAGGCTACTTAATAATAAACAATACAATGATGTTGAGAATAGTACATGAATAGAGGATTGGCTAACTAGTAAAAGTCCCATAGTTGAGATAATGAGATCATTTTGAGGATAGCTACCTGTAACTAGCCACAGGGATCAGTGGTTGGGCCACAACTGTTTATAATACATATTTCTAACTTGGTTGATGAGGACAATATACTACAGCCAAGTTTGCAGATGACACAAAAATAGATGGGAAGTCTAGTAGTGAGAATGACACAAAGAGTGCACAGAGGGATATAGAAAGGTCATGTAAACAGGCATGAACTTGACTGAAAGAAGAGAATATGTGAAAATGTGAGTTCATGCACTTTGGCAGGAAGAATAGAGGAGCTGAATATTATTTAAATTGGGAAAGATTGCAGAAATCTGCAGGGATTTTGGAGATCATTGTGCATTACTCACTAAGAGTTATAGGGAAAAGCAGGAAAGTGGAATTGAGAATTAGCAGGTCAACCATAATCCCATTTAATGGCAGAGCAGACCCAATAGACTAAGTGGTCTACATCTGTTTCTACATCTTATAGACTTAGATATTTGCCAGAAACTTGCTGCTGCCTGTTGTCCAAATGCTAAAGGGCACATGACTTGCAGCAGTGGCCTTAACAGTTTGTTTGTGTTCAGTTTTTGAAAATGCTGACTGAAATTTCATAAAATAAATACCTGTACCGGGCCATGACATAATCGAATGTCCAATGTTGGGTACCAATCTTTCAGAAGGGAGTGAAAGAGTTCATACGAGATTTACCAAAATGTTTCCAGGATTAGGGATTTCAGTTACCTGGATAACTTGGAGAAACTGGGGCTCCTTAGAGAAAAGAAGGATGACAAAAGATTTGAAGGTGATGTGAAATATACAAAATCCTGAGGGGGCTTGGTAGGGTGGATACTAGAGGGATATGTGGGTGTAACAAAAACTAGGTGGCATATTTAAAGAGTAAGAAGTCTCCATTTTAGGATAGAGATTTGGAGGGATTCCTTTTCTCCCTCCAAGTGTTGGTAGTCTGTGGAATTTCCCTTTCCCAGGAAACAATGAAGTTGGCATCATTGAATATATTCAAGGGCAAGTCGAATAGATTTTCGATGGACATGGGAGTCCCATCTTATGGGGGCGAGGCAGAGAAGTAGTGTTAAGGTTACATCCAGGTCATTTTATTGAATGACGGAGCAGGTTTCAAAGGGTAAATATCCTACTCTTGCTCCTAAGTGCTATGATCCAATGATCAAAAGATGAAAAGTTTAGACAATGTAGACAGAAATCAGTCATTCCTCTTGGCAGAAGGGTCAAGTGGTCATAGTCTTAAGGCGACTGGCAAAAAACCCAAAGCCATCATGAGAAGAACACTTCATGGGAGCTATGGAATTCACTGTCTGAAAGATTATCTGTGGAAGTGAAATCAAACAATGTTTTCAGAACTGAATTAAAGAAATATATGAAAGGAAAATTTCACTCAACAATGAATTAGCATCAGGAGAGTGGGACCAAGGAGGAAGATGACATTCTCCTTTCCCTTTATTTCATAGAATCATAGAATCCCTACAATGCAGATAAAGGCCCTTCAGCCCATCAGGTCTGTAGTGGCTCTCTGAAGAACATCCGACCCTTCCCCATCCAAACCCCATAATCACATGTTTACCATGTGTTAATTCACCTAGCCTACACATCCCCATACAGCCTGGGCAATTTAGCATAGTCCACCTAACCTGCACATCTTTGGACTCTGGGAGGAAACTGGAGCACCCGAAGGAAACACATGCAGACGTGGGGAGGATGTGCAATCCCCACACAGACAGTTGCTCAAGAATGGAATTGAACCCAGATCCTTGGTGCTGTGAGACAGCAGTGCCAACCATTTATGTTGCTTTCTGTACCTGATTCAATAAAATATTCTGTACAAACTCCACCTGCTCAATCACAATTCTTTGATCTGATTGTTAAGAAACTTTGCTTGATCTATTCACACAGATTCCACATCCCACTGAAAATGCTGGCCAGAAATGAGATTCTAGTCACCACAAGCTCTGATGCAAAACCTCACTTAATGTTTTTGGACAAATGTAAGTCCTAGTTTTACTTGTACACTTATGACTAAAAAATCAAATTTGGTGTTAAAAATACTTTTAGAAATCTACTGTGGCTTGAAGAGACAAAAACCTCAAAATTTCTGAAGCAAAATACACAATAGAGTTAAGTTGTTTGTTTAAATCATATGTACAAAACATATGTTTACATTAGTACTTCCTCTCCTAAACTCTAGAACTTGTTGCATATGCAACAATTAGAGGTTTGTGGGATTACTGGAAACCTTATCAAAGCAGAGCCTGGTATGCAGCAGATGATGTCTACGCAATTTGTGGGTTGTGGATGCAGCAGTGGAGATCTCTTGCGTTATGGAGAGGGAAAGTCTTGAACTAAACGTGTCTCCCTCTTGGCAATGCTTCCTTGAATATTTAAAACAGGCAAGAAAAGGTGCCATCATTTCACCATAATTATGGTGCTGACAGATACAGCAATTTCCAGACTCCATCCTCATTTTAGCTTTCAAGGTTGTCCCACTATAGTAATCCACAAATTGAGATTTTGCAGACAGCCATGGGTCACAAGAGACTTTCAGGAAATTATGAACAGGCTAACATTATAGTGAATGACATGGGCATCTGGAGCTGGACTTAGTTCAAGCCAGAGGCCAGTATTAAATAGATATCCATATGTGCAGGAGAGAGTGTGCTGGCTGCCTCATCTAGGAGAGGAACCAAGTTATCTATTTCTGGGACTGATTAGTAACTAAATAATTGATATCTTAAAAATTATTTTAAAATTACATCAACACTTAAATGATGGGGTCTGTCAACATTAATTCATTTGAAAAGGGATCCTATTCACCAAAGACATTTGAGAATTACTGTTCCAAAGTCCTAAAATTTGAAATGGTTCTACAACATAATAAATTCTAGATAAGTAACTCGCCATAGTCCCCAAAGCACCTCTGCTGCTTAGGGACAATTGATGATGTCGTACCAGTCCATGCATCAAGCATTGGCATGTAAGGAAGCAAGGCCCGAGTCTGCCTCAATCAGGAATAGGAAGAAACTTACTTTGTTGTGTTATTCAGAACTATATACGAACAATCTAACTAAGTGAGCTAACCAACCCCTTCCTAGTTTTACCTAAGGCTATAACTTTTAATTCTAAATGGCAGTGTTGTAAGTTGTCCCTATAAGAAAAATCTAGAAGTCTGTCTTTTCATAAGCTAACATTTTTAAAGTTTACATCATAATGTTAAAAGACACACTTGATTAGTCTTAAGTTGCATTTTCTCCTTGCAAAAATCATTGTGTGTGTAGTTTGGAGGCATTTATCTAAATTTTGTCATTGGAAATTTTACATTGCCCTAACGTGGAATAATTAAAAGCCAATATTGAAGTTGACCTATGTTTGTTCAATTGTTTTACAAAGTTTGACATTTATAACTGTTGCTTGTAATGAAGTAATAAAGCTTACAATGGGGCTTCAGGCTTGAGTACCTATTGGATAAACTCTTCCCTTCATGACATTATTTGTCGCTAATATTTTTCTACGTTGCATTGGAGTGGCTAGGTAGCTCAGTAATGTCATGATCATAGCAGTATTTACAGACCGGCAGGGAAACCTAATGTCTTGTCAATGATTCAGGTGGCCTGGTGGCCCAGTGGGTAGCACTCTTGCCTCACAGCGTCAGGGACCTGATTTTGATTGCAGCCTTAGATGACTGCTTATATGGAGCTTGCACATTCTCCCTGTGTCTGTGTGGGTTTCCTCCAGGTGTTACAGTTTCCTCCCAGAGATGTACGGGTTTGGCCATTTTAAATGTGGGGTATAAGGGTGGGTCTGGGTGGGATGCTCCTCTACCTGCACTGTACAGTTTCTATGAATTTGAACTCTTGCCACTCTTTGTCCCATTCCCCGGACAATTGTTTTTGATTAGTCTGGCAGCAGAGGAGCTGGGGGGGGGCGCGGATCTGGGTGTGTGAGCAGAGGCGAGATGGCTATAAGTTGAATCATGTTCATATGATAAAAGAAAAATGCTGCAGATGCTAGATATTTGAAATAAAAGCAGAAAGTTCTGGACAAACTCAGAAGGTCTCATCTTTGGAGAGAGAAACAGAGTTAATATTTTGAGTCCAATAATAATTGTTCTTCAGGACTGGAATTAACAATGGGAGAATCTTTGTAACCAATTCTAAAGGGGTAAAACATTTTCCTGAAATATTTCCTTACAACTTTATTTAATGCAAGCTGTCCCTGCAGAAACATATAGGTATAGAGTGCCACCTGGTGGATGCACTGATACTTTTACAGCCTCAGTTTCACTTGGTTTATTCCTTATGCATTCACTAATCACTAAATTGTGCATTGTGTCTCACAACACATTGTTTAAGATTGTTTTTTGTAGCATAAAATGTTGATGTTAAATATGTCAATAGACAATCTACAATGTAACAGTCTATGTCATCAAATGACAACAGAGATGGTTTAGCATGAAGACTGTGCGAAGTTTTGTCCTGTTTGTTCATTGAAGACAACATCCAATACAAGGAAAGGTTCACCAACACCCTTTCCTCTTGAAGTTTGTATTTATTCCAACCAAGAACACATACAAGCTAAGACAGGCTATCATAGTGACAGGATGTTTTGAAGATAGAATTTGAGTAGTGCAGAGGGAACAGGTGGAAGCAACTGAATATTTATTAGAATCCCTGAAACAGACGAAAGGTTACAAATGGCAATGTGGTATTGGTGGTATCTTACCATTTGCTACCAAGTACCCTGGGTTTCTGTGGCAACATTCACTTTTACACAATGTCAGTCTGAAACAAAAACAGATGTTTAAACATTATTTCCATCATGTGGCTGACCAGGAATCTCTCCCACACATCTGGCCTGCCATTGGCATGCATTGGAAGGATTTATAGGTTTATGCTCAGACTGTCTGACTGCCTGACGAATGTGCCTTCTTTGCCCTCAGTCATGGTACACAAACCTGGAGCTTCTAGCTCAGATGCAGTAACATCATCCAATGCACCACAAGACAGCTTGAACATAGCATAGGCATTAATAAACTCTAAAAGGAATTTTACTCCCCACAGTCTGGTGAGAATGTGGAACTCATTACTTCAAGGGGCTATCGAATTCAGAGATTTAAAGGTATATAATTTCTGCCTGCCATTTCAAATAATGGCAAGCGATGACGACACTTACAGCAGGATGTCCTGACCTCAGGCTCTAAGGGAACCCAGTGTGATAGCAGCCACCTCAATACAAATAAGAGGCATCCCTGTCTCCACAAAAGGCTACATAGAGCAGACTAATGTGCCCAGATTAATCAAGGGCCTTGAATCTACAGAAGAGTAGAACCATTGAGACCATAGAAGCCATAGAAACATATAGCACAGAACAGGCCATTCAGCCATCTAGTATGTGCTGTCAAAATAGTCTAGCCACCCATTCTAATCCCAATTTTCACCACCAGGTACATACTCTGCCCAATAAGTTCGGCAGTGAATTCCAGACACCCACCAATCATCTGAGTGAAAAGGCTTTTCTTCATGTCCCTCTATCCTTCTGCTATTCATCATCAACATCAGCATCAGCAGCAGCATCAGCAGCAGCAGCAGTATCATCATCACAGATCTCCAATCCTTGTGTACCTCGCCTGTGTTTCTTGAAAAATAGTAAATGGTCATCAGAACATCTGTTAGTTCCTCCCTGACTTCCTTTAACAATTTAGGATACAATTCATCTGGCCCCTAGATGACTTATCTATTTTGAAGCAGGTCAGCCCCACCAGCAGGAGCTTGTTTAGCTCAGTTGGCTGAAGTGCTGATTTTCAGAGCAGTATGATGTTTAACAGTGTGGGTTCAATTCCCATCACTGGATTGAGGTTACCATGAAGGGCTCTTCCCTTGCCTGAGGTCTGGTGGCCTTCAGGTTAAGTCACTACTAGTTGCTTCTCTTTCTAATGAGAGAGCAGTCCCAATGGTCTGGTAAGACTCTGGAGGCAACAACAAGTCCCTCCAGCTCTTTTGTTCTAATTACGCAAATTTTATCCAATATTTCACACCTCCTTTAATTAAAATTTCTGCATCATCCCCCTCCTTCGTGAAGATAGGGACGAAACGGCCTTTCAGATCCCTGCTCACATCTTCTACATCTACACACAAGTTATCATTTACATCTCTGACACACCTTTTAATATTCATCCCCTTGGTCTTAGTGAACTGATAAAACAGCTTTGGATCTCTCTTGATTTTAATGTCCAATTTCTTTCATATCTTTTCTGTGCTGCCCTAATTTTCCTTCTCACTTAATCTTGTACTTTCTATGCACTTGGAAGCTTCCAAAAGGTTTTTTGTTTAAGATTGTCATAACATGTATTTTTCTGACTAATCTTACCCTCTCTGCTTCTGGATAGCCAGGTGACTCCAGGTTTGGCAGTACCACCTTATTTTCATGGGGACTTGCCTACACTGTGTAGAATCTTACTTTTGAATGCTTTCCACTGATTTACCACTGACTTTAATTACCTGTGGCCAGTCCACCTTTGGCAGATCATCTCTCAGTTTTGTAAAATTTGTCTTTCCATTATGTAGAAATTTTACTGCTATTGTATCTTTGCCTCCTTCCACAATGATGCTAAATCTAACTGTAAAATTATTACTAAGAGTGTCACAATTTACCTGTGAAGCATGCACAGATAAATATGTCTCACAGCTATCTGAAAATGTATAAAATTACAGTTAGACCACTGAAATGATTAATTTGCTTAATTGGTGATTAATCAGGCCCAAAACGATGTATACTAGGTTTTGTCATTAACAGAAAATAACTTTCTTTATTGTAACACACTTACTTGAACAAATGGCAGAGTAAAAAAAGGCTTCCTAATCCTATTAAGCAACTTAGACTATATCCCTTTTAAAACTCCAAATAAACCCACACTCTTTCATGATTAAAGCAGACAGAAGACAATTTGACACAAATAATATGGATGGAGAAAAAAAACTGCACATGGATAAACAAAATTCCAAAGGTCAAAATCCAGATTACAATTGTGGTTGAATTGTCTCTCACAATTTCTCTTGGGAGTCTAGAATTGGGTTAAAACTCCAAGGAGAGTGGATAGATTATTTAGGACTGAGATGAGGAAAAATCTTTTCACCTAGACAGTGGGAAACAGGTAGGGATGAAGGGATCAAAGGGGAGAAAGCAGGAACAGGATACTGAGTTGGATGATCAGACACAATCATCTTGAATTGCAGAACTGGCTCAAAAGACCAAATGGCCTTTTCCTACCCAAGCTTTTTTTTTAAATGTTTTTGACTTTGGTGCAGATTTTATACTTTTTTTTGTGATACAAAGGCTGTTCGTTGTGACAATATTTGATTTGGTGAACCCAGATCTTTTCTTCATAAAGTATTTTCTTCCATCCTTTCCTTGTTTTTCTTTCTTATCACTAGCATGGAGAGAAAGAGGAGAAGGACCGATGTTTTCAGTCCACAGGGTCTGGATGTTCCAGGCTGCCCTGCACTTATAGGTTTGTAACAAACTACAGGTCACCAATCTGACGGGTGAAGTCAGGCATTGCTTCCTTTATTCAAAGATGTTGGCGCCACTTTGTCTCAAAGTCTCCTCCTCATTGCTCCAAAAAGCAATAGACATCTTACACACCTAAACATGCACACCACTTGTTTTTCCAAGTTGCAAAAACTCTCCTGGTATTTCAGTTGCAGTCCAATTTCCATTTCAGCTTTTTATGAAATGAAAAATGAAAAAATGGGCGATCCCTTACAATGGCCTAAAAATTAGAGTCAGGCCTGTCAGAAGCGAATTTAGGAAACACTATTTTTATTCATTCATGGGTTCGGTTTCACTACCTTATGTTAGCTGCACTCTTTATGGGCAGCACGGTGGCACTGTTGCCTCACTGCACTGGAGACCCAGGTACAATTCCCATCTCAGGCGACTGACTGTGTGGAGTTTGCACATTCTGCCCGTGTCTGTGTGGGTTAGCTCTGGTTTCCTCCCACAGTCCAAAAATGTGCATGTTAGGTGGATTGGCCATACTAAATTGCCCATAGCTTTAGGTGTAGGGGAATGGGTTTGGGTGGGTCGGTGTGGACTTGCTGTGCCAAAGGGCCTGTTTCCACACTGTAAGTAATCTAATCTTGAACCAATTTCAATTAAGGCTCAAAAAAAAGTTCACCACTTCCTTCTCAAGGGCACTTGGGGATGGGCAGTAAATGTTAGTTTAGGCAGTGATGCCTATATCCCAAGAGCTAATTAAAAAGAAAAACTTCCATTTAAAAAGGTAGTAGAAGTTTGGAACTTCATTTTGGAAATAACAGTTGATGCTCAACCAATAACTGATTTGGAATTAATAGTTTTTAACCAAAGATTTTACATGACCCAGGATCAAGTAGGTAAATGATGTTGGATCACAGAAGGGTATTGATCTTGGCTGGAAGGGTACTGTCCTATACCCTAGTCCTAGGTTGATTCCTATTCCCAATCCTGTGTGAGATTTCACAGATTAGTCTGGAACCAGAGACTTAGTAGCTCTTGGGATTGTTTGAGTCGTCCTAATGAGATGCTGTTCTTCATGCCCCACAAATGTTAGGGAATATTTCCACAACGACCAAGTCTTTGGGATAAATCATGTGGGTAACATGTTGGTGTGCTAACGATGTCCATCAGTACTGATGTCCAAACTGAGCTGAAAATGTTTGCTGGAAAAGCGCAGCCGGTCAGGCAGCATCCAAGGAGCAGGAGAATTGACGTTTCGGGCATGAGCCCTTCTTCTCCTGCTCCTTGGATGCTGCCTGACCTGCTGGTGCATGTAAAACGTGGAACATATTGTGGAAAAAGTATTAACCGTTCTGGGGAACATGAAACTGGAAGAATTTTAAGTGTTTTTCCAGCAACACATTTTCAGCTCTGATCTCCAGCATCTGCAGTCCTCACTTTCTCCTCGAAGATGATGTCCAAATTGGCCAACTAGTTCTGACAGTGAAAAGATATACCATGAGTTTGAATTCACCAGAACTTGCAAGATGGCTTATGCCACTTCATTGTTTTCTGCGCATAAAAAGCATTTGCCCTCAGCTTCCTTGTTATTTGCAAGAGTTTGCTGGATTTGCACTTTAACGACCCATTAAACTCATCACAGAAAGCTAGCATCAATCATTAAAAGAACAAACACTTCTTTAACTTTATGTTAATCATTGATACAGTTTCAATCTACCCTTTCTCACCCAGAATGGGACAATTTAAAGACCCAGTGTCCTTCCTTCAGGTAGTGAACTGTAATTAGAAGTTTTTGAAAAAGTACCTTTTCTTTCTACATTTACTTTCTGCTCTTTTTTCTCTTTCACTTAATTCAATCTTTCTATCTCTCGATTTATTTCTCTTTCCTTGCGTGATTTGTCTCTCATTAACCTTGTCTACATTTCTGTTGTTTCACTGTTTCCTTTTCTACACTTAAACCTCAGATTTAAGTAGCTACAATGCTGGTACCTTTGATCATCAATTTGCTCATGGTGATACTAACAACTCACACTTGCAGCAAATTAGGGAGCAAGGCATTTCGAAACAGAATGGTGAGGGAATACTGTACATCACAGTGTCTGTGTGTGAGGAGAGAGATACTGACACCCAATGGCCAGTCCGATATATTACAACACTTAAAATTCTTCCAGTTTCATGTTCCCCAGGACGATTAATACTTTTTCCACAATATGTTCCACGTTTTACATAAATGCCAGGTGGAATTTAATGTCCTCCCAAACCTTAGAGGCAAGTCAACTATCACCAAGAACAGATTCAGCCTATAACATTCAGGTAAAAGTGAATGCTATCATAGCAATTCGGAGTGAGCAGCACCAGGCCTTCCCAACTTTCACCATCGTCAACCATAAACCTAACCAGTAAAGCTAATTTCCCATGAGTGAACATATTTGAAAAGTTAAAAGTGATTATGTCATTAATTACCAGCCCTAATATTCTGCAACAAGTTTGATTTATTTTGACACCATAAATGCAGAAGTGCCTTGCAAGTCGGGGTGAGGTTGGGGTGCACTGCAATTTTGGCAAGGATAATAATTGAACAGAACAAATTGATGAGTAATTTATAACCATCTAAACATCACTGTGTAACTCTTGCTCACCACAAGTTACTAAAATATTCATCTACTGAGAACGGAATGAACATTCAAACTCAGCAAAAACTTTCCCAATAAATGTAGGGATAATAACTTGAGACAAGTACTGTACAGCAGTTCTCACTAGTGAGATTACAAGTAACATCCCAGAAATATCTGTAAGTCAGGAACTGTAAGGGAGGAAATCGAAAAAAATTATAGAAACCAGGAAAGTGTTACTGGGCAAATTGTTGCCACCTACACTCTAAACCTTTAGCTTGCCCATCTTTTTTTTCTGTTGTTACTCACCTAACCCTCCACTCAATTCCCCCATATGTTCACACTTAATCTATACATTATAGTAATTCAGCCCATGGAATGTTGGTTTTGAAGTGCTGCTTGTGTATCAGCCAATGCCTTAGTCAATAGTACTAAAGCCTTTGAATCCAAAGTTCTGGGTTCAAATCCTTCTCTAGAACATGAGTTCAGCAATCTTTTTAGACTTGTCAGTGCAGTAATGGGGAATTGCTACATGGTCAGAATTGATACAGTAAACCATCCGTTTAATAATGTTTAATGATACAGTAAACTGAAATACCACGTGAAAAACCTTTAGCAATTTTTGAAGAGGAGCAGTGGAACTATCCCTGGTGTCCTGGCCAACATTAATACTCAATCAACAGTTATGAGAAGCTGACATGAAAGATGGTTTAATGCCTGAAGATAATCAGCCATGGTTTTGTAAAAAGAACAGGGCAGGTTTGAGAGGCTTAATGGCCTGAACCTATTACTTATGCACTTTAAAATCAGTTGAAGCAGAAATGAATGGGTGCAAGACTATTCTTATTTTCAATTAAATAAGGCTAATCGTGAAGGCATGAAAGCAGAGCTGGCTGGAGTAAGCTGGCAAATTTGGTTAAAACATGGGTCAACTGAAATTTATTGGTCAACTTCAAAATATTTAGCATAGGTGCTTTTCAACATGAAAGCAAAGTTCCAAGGGGAGGACCATCCTCAATGGTTAAATAAAAACATTAAGGACACAGCCAAAGTTAAATTATGCAAAAATGAGAGTCACATCAGTAGATTAAACAAAATGTTAAAAAGCAGTAACGATTAAAAGATTAACCAAGCGGGAACATTTAGGATATGAGGAAAAGCTAGATAGAAGAGCAGAAATGGATATTAATTCTTTGTATCGATAGTTTGAAAAAAAGCTAAAGAAACCTGGGGAATGAATAATGGAAAATAAGAAGAGAGCGGATGAATTGATCACGTATTGTGCAGCAGTTCTCATTATCAAGGTTACTAATAGCATCCCAGAAAAAGCTGTAAATCAGGATCTGTAAGGAAGCGGGGGAAGTCAAAAAGATTATATTAGGAAAATGATGGAGTTGTGGGCTGACAAGAATATAGATTCTAGGGCCTTGAAAGATATAGTGAGATAGTTGATATCTTGGTTTTTCATTTTCCAATATTCATTAGATTTGCATTAGCTCCTTTTGCATTATTCCATTAGCTCCTTTATTTAAAAAGGCTGGAAGTAGTAATGCAGGGAACTGCAGGCTGTATAGCTTAAATATGGAGAAAGTGAGGACTGCAGATTCTGGAGATCAGAGCTTAAAAATGTGTTGCTGGAAAAGCACAGCAGGTCAGGCAGCATCAAAGGAGCAGGAGAATCGACGTTTCGGGCATAAGCCCTTCTTCAGGAATGAGAAGGGTGTGCCAAGCAGGCTAAGATAAAAGGTAGGGAGGAGGGACTTGGGGGAGGGGTGTTGGGAATGCAATAGGTGGAAGGAGGTTAAGGTGAGGGTGGTAGGCCGGAGAGGGGATGGGGACGGAGAGGTCGGGAAGAAGATTGCAGGTCAAGAAGGTGGTGCTGAGTCCGAGGGTTGGGACTGAGATAAGGTGGGGGGAAGGGAAATGAGGAAACTCGAGAAATCTGCATTCATCCCTTGTGGTTGGAGGGTTCCTAGGTGGAAGATGAGGCGCTCTTCCTCCAGGCATCGTGTTGCCAGACCATGGCACTCGGAAAAGTTCAAGGTAGTTCGGCAGAGTCAGTGTAGCCTTGCGAAAGGGCAATCAAGTTTAATCAATTTATGCTGATTAGTGCAGGGGTCTCAATTTTTTGCAATTTTTATAAATGACTTAGATGTACAGACCAAAGGTGCAGTGGCTAATGATGCTAATGATACAAAGATAGGTAAGAAATTGAGTTGTGAATAGAGCGTAAGGAGACTAAAAAGGAATATTGATGGGTTAAGTGAGTAGGCAAAGACATGACCATAGAGTATAATGTGGTAAACTGTGAAGTTGTCAATTTTAACAGGAAGGATAAAAAATAAGTAAATTATCTAAATGGTGAGAGATTGCAGATCTCTGAGATGCAGAGGAATCTGAATGTCCTCGTGCATGAATTAGAAACAGATGGTATTCAAGTACAGCATATAATTAAGAAAACTAATGTTAACATTTATTACAAGAAGAATTGAACACAAGTGTAGGGAGGTTATGCTTCCATTATGCAAGGCATTGGTGTGACCACAAATTGGGATACTGTGCACATGTTTAAAGCAGTTCAGAGGTTTACTAGACTAATACCTGGAACAGGTGAGTTGTTGCATAGGAAATGTTGAACAGGCTAGATATGTATTCACTGGAGGTTGGATCAGTATGAAGCAACTTGATTGAAACATATAAAATCCTCAGGTTCTTTGACAGGATGTGAAGAGAATGCTTTTGCTTTGGGGGAGAATCTAGAACTGGGGGCCACTGTTTAAAAATAAGCATTTGCCATTTAACACAGAGATAAGAAGAATTTCTTCTCTCATAGTAAATTATAATTCTTGGAACACTCTTTCACAAAAGGCAAGTGGAAATAGACTTTGAATATCTTTAAGTCAGAGGCAGATAGATTCCTGGTAAACAAGGAAGTGAAAAATTATCAAAATAGGTTGGAATATGGAGTAATCAGATAACATGATCTTATTGAATAGTGTACCAGACTTGAAGGACTGAGTGGCCTACTCCTGCCCCTTATTCATTTGTGCATTGTTCTGATTAAGAGTCATACCAGACTCAAAACTTTAGCACTGTTTCTTTCTCCACAGCTGCTGCCAGACCTGCTGTGTTTCTGAAGCATTCTCTGTGTTTGTTTCAGATTTCCAGCATCTGCAGTATTTTTCCATTGTTCATAAGTTCATCTGCCTCTTCGACTCGGCAGCCCTCAGTCACAGCTGTAGGGGAATGCCAACCTAGATGTCTGTGTGCAAAGGCTGAATTTTCTCAGAAATAGCAAATGGCAATTTCAGGCAGGTTTTCCTCCATATAAGCTACAGTAAGTTCTCGTATGCAATTTTAATTATGCTCCACAGCTCTGCTCGCATACTATCTTGCACCCAGCAGCGGTATAAAGTCCCAGGTCCTTCTAACACTCAAGCTGTTGGTGATGTATTTAAATCCTAGCTACACACCATTTAAAGGCCTGCGAGCCAAGAATTGCCCTTCACAGTTTGTGCCTCTAATGAATTAGATAGTAGTTGTCTGACAGTGGCAGCTCATTTTGTTGACAAGGACATAGAGGTCTTGGCGGATGGGAACATGGAGAGGAGGGCTGTCCTCTTGGCACCTGAACTGCCAGCGAAGGCTGCAGCACCAGAAAATGCCAGCCATGTCCAAAGTTGGCAGCTGGGTAAGTGCCATTTCTATAGCCAGGAGAAACATGCAGTGATTCCACAAGAAGGTCAATGATCTCCAGGGTAAGTATCACCATCTTCTCTCTGCTACCTTAAACGCAGCAACTCTTCCAATGAGCTCTTATCCTACCAATGATTATGATTGACAACTCTCCCTACTGCATGTAGCATCTTCCCTTACTGGCTCTCACCCACCCCATTCTCCCAACTCTATTAACTCTTCCTGCCGTCTACACTTCCTCTATCTTCACTAACATAGGACATCCACAATGCTAACAGCTGTGCCAGCAATTGACGCTTCACACGGTCCCTCCCTTTGTCTCATTGCAAGAGAAAATGGCCGATAATACGGCCGAGAGTGCAATAACTTCATCCAACTCAGTTCGAGTGTCAATGAAGTCTCTGGCTTGTTACACCCAACTCTGTCATGGTGAGGGAGCTGGTTCTCCTGCTCAAAGTCCCTGGAACACTGCTGCTAGTATCCTAATATATCCACTCTCTCCTTGCTCCAGCCATACAGAGCATAGCAAGAACCGAGTAGGCAGCACACTCTGTCTGGAGTATTCAGTAAGTCATTCCCCAGACTTAGTCAAGCATTGGAATCTATTCCTATGATGGTCGTGGAGGAAGAATAGGGTGCATCGTATCTATGTCCTGCCTCAGCCATCATCCTTGTTTGCAGAGGGTAGTCCTTGTCTCCCACCAGATATCTTGTAAGGCATCTGGCCACTGAAATGAAGTAGGGACCTGGGAGTTGTCAAAGGTGTGAGCATCATGGTAGCTTCTTTTTTTTTGTAAATATATTTATTATCAAGTATTTTTTAACTTTACAAACATATAAAATTATCAAAAAATAGAATCAATAACAAATATCAGTATAATAAAAAGAAAAAAAAACACAAATTACAATACAACAACTGTCTACTAATTACTAACCTACCCTATAATACAAAACAAACCCTAACACTGTGCAAAGCAACACAATAATTAACTGATGGATCAAAAAAAGAAAGAAAAGCAAAAAAAAACAAAAACCCCCACAAATTACAGAACAGCTATGTTCGGCACAAAGTTCCCAAACAAAGGAACGGGAGCATTGTATCCCTGTGTTAACTCAGGAGACCCCCTCCAGGGCCCAGGGCTTGACAAACCGAACCATCCTGGTTAAACAAATGCCCTAGTTAAGATAACTGACAAATCTATATCCAAATAACTCAAGTAGGGCTGCCATGTCTTATAAAAATGGTCTGTTGTGTGGTGCACCATGTTTGTAAAAAAGTCCAAGGGAATGTGCTCCATAATTAATTTCTGCCATCCCAGCAAGCCCGGCAGGCTCTCAGACACCCAGTTCATCAGAATATTCTTCCGTGCACAGTATGCAAGAATATTAAATAGTTTCTTCCCATGCTCGTCTAAAGATGGTAAATTCAGTAGACCTAAGAGGAGAGATATCGGGTCTACTTTGATTTCAGTCCTCAATACCCTCCCTATGGCTCCCGCCACAGTGCTCCAATAAACACAGTGCCTGTGGCATGTCCAGAAGCAATGGGTAAGAGTATCTACATTTAGTTTACATTTGGGGCACACTGAAGATACCCCTTTTTTAAAATTCGCCAGACGGTCTGGTGCCAGATGAGCACTGTGCAGAACTTTTAACTGCGTAGCGCATGTCCTATTACAGATTAAGATCTTTCGAGTATTCTCCCATATGTTGTCCCATGTTTCAGAAGAGATCTCCACTCCCAGCTCTTGCTGCCAGACCTCACATAACCGGTTAATATCCTGCCAAGTCCTGCCACCCAGCAGGTGATAGAGGGCACTAACCGAAAGGGCGCTTGTGCAACATAGCAACAACCTCTCTGTATCGGGCTTATAGGGCTTAGTGAGAAGCGTAGTCTTCTTCTGGATGAAATCCCTAACCTGAAAAAAATCGAAAAAGATCTCTACTGGGCAACTCGTATTTGTTGCTCAGTTGCTCAAAACACATCATTATCTCCCCCTCAAACAAGTCTCCCAAACTAGAAACTCCTCTCGCTGCCCATAGTTTGAACCCTGAGCCCATCATCCCTGGTCGGAACCCTAGCATGCCAACTATAGGCGTAAGTGGTGAAGTCTTGGATAAGCAACCCTCACTCTGACGCATCGTCCTCTATGCCTTGACTGTAGTATTGACAATGGGGTTCCAGCAATGGTCCATAACTGACCTCATCTTATCCATTAAAAACAGGTTAATATGAGGGCACTTTGCCTGGGAGGCCTCAATATCCAGCCACATTGGATCATTACCTACCTAAGCACAGACAAAGGACAGCAGGGAACTCAATTGATACCTCCTGATGTCTGGGAAAGCAACTCCTCCCCCTCCATGAGGCAACTGCAATTTAGTAAATTTGATGAGGGGCTACCCACAGTGCCCGACAAAGGAACCAAACTGCAGCGTTGACTTGGGAAACATTTTAGGGAGCATACGCATGGGATAAAGCAAAAGGGGAAGAACATTCATCTTACTGAGAGATATTCGGCCCAGCCATGAAATTGGAAGAGCCTCCCATCTCTGGAGATCCACCCTAATATTGTCAAGCCAGTGAGCAAGGTTAGTCCGAAATAACAGATCAAACATGGGAGTAATAAAAATGCCTAAATATCGGAATACTGCCCGTGACCACTTAAAAGGGAACTTAGGGCCACCTTCAACTTCTGACATATCCTTAAGGTTCCCCAAAGGCATAGCCTCTGACTTAATCTTATATCCTGAAATAGCCCCAAATGAATTGATACATTGTATCAAATGGGGTACGGAGATAATCAGGTTCGATAAAAACAGAAGGACATCATCCGTATACAGTGTAACCTTGTGTGCCCTTGATCCCACTTCCGAAGCGGTCATGTGGACGTTCTGACGAATGGCCTCTGCCAGTGGCTCTATCACAAGCGTAAACAACAATGGTGAGAGGGGGCAGCCTTGCCGACTACCCCTACCAATTCTAAAATTCCCAGACTTCACCCTGTAGTTGATGATCGCGGCCAGAGGGTGGCGATATAAAGCCTCCACCCACCTAGCAAAGACCCCACCCAACCCAAACTGTTCTCAGACATAAAAAAGATACTGCCATTCCACCTGGTCAAATGCTTTCTCTGCATCTAAGGAAATCACCAACCCCTCAATCGATCGTAGCTAACAAACGTGGACCATATTCAGCAACATTCTAATATTATTAGAGGACCTACGGCCCTTTATAAAGCCTGTCTGGTCCTCTTTAACAATATGGGGCAACACCCTTTCCAATCTCAGTGCCAGGCTCTTGGACAGAATCTTGAAATCTGAATTCAATAGAGAGAAGGGCCTGTATGTGGCACAATCCTCAGGAGCCTTCCGCTTCTTAAGAGTTAGTGAAATATTAGCTTCTCTCAAAGATGATGGTACGCATTCATGCATATTGGAGTGATTGTACATCTCCAACATCGACCCTGACAGGATCCCTATAAACTCCATATAAAACTCACCCGGAAGATCATCAGGGCCAGGCACTTTCCCACTCTAAGTTGCCCAGTTGCCTCCTGTATTTCCTGAACTGTCAAGGGGGCATTAAGGAGAGAGGCCTGTTCCAAGGTTACCCCTGGGAGGTCCAGTTCTTTAAAAAGGTCTCCATTTTAGCCCTCCTGTCCTCACAACCTTCAGCCCGATGAAATTCAGAGTAAAAGGTTCAAAAAGCTTCATTAATCTTTTTAGCATCGTATGTAAGGAGCCCGGCGCTGTCTCTGATTGCAGTAATGGATTGGGGAGCACACGTTTTCCTAGTCAGGTATGCTAAATACTTCCCTGGTCTATCCCCATATTCGAACAACCTTTGTCTAGCAAAAGCAAGTTCTCTCTTTGCATTTTGTGTCAGTATTGAATTCAAGGCAGCTCGGAGGGCTGTGATCCATTTTAGCTTAGTCAACGAAGGCCGCGCAAAACGTTCCGTCTCAGCGTCAAGTAGACGCTGCTGTTCCTCCTTCTGTCGTTTCCAGCTAGCCGAATAGGAAATAGCTAATTCCCTAGCAAAGGCCTTAGCAGTCTCCCATAGCATAGGCAGACTACGAGCCTGAGTTGATAGTAAAGAATTCCTGAAAATCCTTCAAAAAGTATTTCTCAAATTTGGAATCCTTAAGGAGAAAAGGGTCCAAACGCCAGTGCCGCAAACCTAGCCCCTCAATCTTGGCCTTAACTTCCAAATATACCGCCGCGTGATCAGAGATAGTTATATTCCCAATTTTACAACCAATAATCAAATCCAGAAGGGCCAAGGGAGCCAGAAAGAGATCAATCCTCGTTTGACATTTATGTGGGTTTGAAACAAAGGTGAAGTCCCTACCGGTAGGGTGAAGGCATCTCCAAATATCCACCAGCCCCAACTCCTCGCATAAGTCAACCACCTGCTTGGCCTGTGAAGAAATAGTTGGGGGCCCACAAGGCATCCTGTCCACTGTCTGATCCAAAAGACAATTAAAATCCCCCCCCCCCCATAATAATGTGCCGTGTTCCAAAAGCGCTCAGAGAAAGCACTAATCACAAATTTGAGGGGATGCGCTGGAGACATTTAAAATGCCATATTCCTCCCCATGTATCAGGGCTTTAAGTATCACAAACCGTCCCTGGTCATCTTTCACCTGCTCTAATATTGTGAACGGAAGATTTTTCTGAAGAAGTACAGCCACTCCCCTGCTTTTAGCAGTAAAGGATTAAAAGAATACCCGGTCATAACCCCCTGTTGCAATTTCAAGATGGGTTTCCCGGAACAAAGCGATATCAACCCTTTCCCTCTTAAGGCTAGAAAGCACTTTTTTCCCTTTTAACAGGCGAATGACTTCCCTTAATGTTCCAGGTGCACCATTTAATAAGACACTTCGCCATATTCCCTTTCAGAGACCCTTGAACCCCTCAAAGGGAGAACCCTGCTTACAAAGCACCAAGCGTAAGTAAATAAAGACTCATAGAGTCGAAGAACTATATATACAAAAACTACTCTATCATAACTATAAACAACTATTACTACCAAAAAACTACAAAGAAAACCAACTAAAAAATCTTGAATGGAAAACTCTTCCCCCTGCCATTAGGGGGCACTCACCCTAACCATCCCATCCTTCACAGCTCCTTCAAACCCGTACTGTGCCCCAGCCTTAGGCCAGGAATAAAAAACAAGGAGATGATCCTTAAATCTACAGAAAAAAGATTAAGTCAGGATGAGCATTCCACCCATCCCTAGCTTCATGTCACCCCTACTTGTGACTAAAAGAGAAACAGAATAAACAAAAGAGGGGAGATAACAAAGAACATCCACAAAATTTCCCATCAGAAAATCCAGTTATTAAAAAATATAGGAACAACTTATTCCAAGGTTTCTCCCCCCCTTGCCAAAAAAGAAATTATTAGGGAGAAAGAAAGGAATAAAAATAAGGAAGGAAAACATGGGGAAAGAAGGAAAAAAGAACAAACATTAACCATATTCTTCAGGCCAATCCATCTACTTTAATGTGTCTACAAAGTTTTTCGTTTTACCTGCGAATCAAATGTATAAACGGAGTCCTTGTTGCTGAAAAGGAGCACTGTGAGCTATCTCATGGAGTATTGGATGCCCAGGTTCCTCAGCCTCTTTTTAACTTCATTGAAGGACTTCCTCTTTCGAATTAAAACTGCTGAGAAATCTTGTAAAAACATGATTTTTGACCCCTTGTACAGCAGTGCCTGTGGATCATTTCCCTTTTAATCTGGAGGCTTCAATTACTTTTTGCTTGTCCTTATATGGGGGGAAGTGCACTAGAACAAGTCGGAGTGCTGCACCAGCCCTGACCTGTGCACTGTAATCCGATAAACTCGTTCAATCTGCAACCTGCTGGACTCGATGTGAAGGCCCAAAAGCTTCGGCAGCCAGCTTTCAAAGAAGCTAACTGGCTGGTCACCTTCCCCACTTTAAGGGAGCCCGACAAGTCGGAGATTTATCCTCTGACCTTGATTTTCGAGGACATCGATATGGTCTCGCAAGACCCGCACCTCTCCTCCCAGCACCTGGATCCGACAGGATGAGAGCTCCTTTGCAGCTTCCAAAGCCTTAGTTCAACCCTCCACCTCCTCCAGCCTCTCCCCGAGGCCCTGGATCTCCAGCTCATGCTTCTGCAGCATGGGTGCGATAGGTTGGACCTGGGCACGAATCCCCCCACAGATCTCCTCACTCGCAGCCCCAACTTTCAAGGTAAGTTTCTCTATTGTCGCAACCAATTCCTGAGAGTCTGTCAGGTCCCTGGGGGGTTCAGGAGAGGCTGCTGCTGCTGCTGCAGTCTCTGATATGCCTGGTGCTGCAGGGGAGTATCCTCCCTGCTGCTGTTTGCTCACTACTTTTCCCTTTGGCATTCTTTCCACTCCCAAATATTAATAAATATGTGTTCTGTAAGGTTTTAAACTAATAATTCCACCACGTAAGGTGGCCAGGGATGGCAAAGAAACACCAGTATGCCTTGGCTGTTAGGCAGAACTGTCCACGGCAGTTCTACAGAATCACCGCCATCTTGCCCAGTCATCATGATAGCTTCTAGGGTATCAAGCACAGACATCTAAGCTGTGCCTCTGGTGATTATAGAAAGACAAAGTTTGAATGGAAACCTTTCCTATTAATGAGGTCAGTCATATCAAGATATGGTAGTCTAATACAACTTGTGTGGCTTAGAGTGCCCTGCAGTTGCAATGGTTCACTGGTGGTATCCCAGGATATTGTTACTTGGGCGTGGCACTGCATTTTGCTCAGCTGGAAGAAATAAGGACTGAGGACCTCCTCGACGCTCTGGTCATCCAGAGCGGAACCTTCTGCTGCAACTTCATGGTTGGAACCTGTCAGGCAGACATTGGACGTTGCTGCAGGGCCTGAGTTTGCAGTTCCTCTCAATCTCTCTGCAATTTCATTGTATCGCGGTCACAGAGGCAATAACTCTTGCTACGGCTGCATCAAATTGTCCTATAAAACTGTGAGATCACTATCAGAAAGAAAATGAGTCCTTAGTAATGTGATCAGCCAGCAGTTGGAGCAGTTGTTGGACTTGTGCCTGGCACCAGCTGTCAGACCATGTGCTGAGCTGCTACTGTATATAATTCTTTACCAGATTATCATGTAAATCTTTAACTCTGTTGTAACTACCTAATTTCTAACTTATTTTTTAGACACTGTTCATAATGCTACTACTTTTCCTTTTAATCCTCTTTTGTATCCAAGATTTGTACCTCGTTACTTGTACCTAAGATGGTGTCACTAAACTTTTCACTGTACTCCTCTACATCTGTACGGGAGAGCACATGACAATAAAGGATATTCTAATTCTAATTTTACTCCCCTTACACTTTGGCCATTTGAATTGAATTGTTTTATTGTCATATATACTTAATGAATACAGTGAAAAGTTTATAAGTCGTCACTTACAGTACCATCTTAGAAACAAAGATGTCTAGGTACAGCTTCTTCAGTTACAAGATCTTAGAAAAGTGAGAAATAAAAAAGTCCAGCATTGCAGAAATAACATTTCAGAACAATGGTCTTCCAACCCAGACCCGCTGGCATCTAGCCTCCAGTCTGCATCGGGCACTGGCTCCAGATCATGTTGGGTTTCACCTTGAGGTTCATGAGGCTGGCAGATCACTCTGGAATCACCTTGAGACTGGAGACCATGCTGAGACCGTACTAGGCCGAGACCGTCACGTGCTGCCAGAAGCCTGCCATACTGAGCCAAGAGGATGCCAGCCCCTGGGAGCCGCCATGCAAGGTCAAGAGGCCACCATGAGAGGCCACTACATCAAACCAAGAGGACCCCTAGTCATGTCGATTCTGAGGCCGGGAGTCGTCAGAGGCCGGGGAGAAGGAAAAAGGGAACACAAAGAGGAAAACAATGAGAAGAAAAATAAAAAGAGGGATTGATCAGGCTGAACACCAACACATCCATTCTCTTAATTGCTGGCAAATATGACAAGCTGCCTGGTTTTGTGTTTGTGCTAAAAGCAAGGCAGGATAGAAGGGTTGGGGACATAAGATAGCTTTGGCAAACATGGGTAAGGAGAATCCAAAGGATTTTTATAAATATCTTAAGGACAAATGGGTAACATAAGGAGAGAATAGGGCCCCTCAAAGATCAGCAGGTCAGGCAGCATCCAAGGAACAGGCGAATCCACGTTTCGGGCATAAGCCCTTCTGAAGCTTATGCCCGAAACATCGATTCTCCTGTTCCTTGGATGCTGCCTGACCTGCTGCGTTTTTCCAGCAACACATTTTCAGCTCTGATCTCCAGCATCTGCAGTCCTCACTTTCTCCCCTCAAAGATCAGCAAGGCAGCCTTTGTGTGGAGCCATGGGAAATGGGGGAGATACTAAACGAGTATTTGGCATCACTATTTACTATGCAAAAGGACATGGAACATATAGGATGTGGGGGAAAAAATGGTGACATCGAGGCAACCCAGGCAAACTGCCCCCTCATTAATTTGTTGTTTATGGACAAGGAGAGGATTGTTGTGGACCATTGCAGAAATCTGATTGCCCTTACCACGGTGAAAGCATGGAGAACGATATGAAAAAGTGAGGGTAATTTATATAAAACTTGCCTTTTTACTCCCACAGTCGGAATGCCAGGATTTTGGCCAAGATCAATGGATTCTGGCTTAAAGTTCTGGGAGAATGTGAGGACTGCAGATGCTGGAGATCAGAGCTGAAAAATGCATTGCTGGAAAAGCGCAGCAGGTCAGGCAGCATCCAAGGAGCAGGAGAATCGACGTTTCAGCCATAAGCCCTTCTTCAGGAATTCCTGAAGAAGGGCTTCTGCCCAAAATGTCGATTCTCCTGCTCCGTTAAAGTTCTGGGAGTCTTAGAGGAGTCTCCTATTTGGGAAACTTATTTGAGGGGGAGGTCATGACATCTTTTGATCAGCTGACCAGAAATATGAATTGTCCAGTAGGGACCTCTTTCATTATTTTCAGATTCAGGACTTTATACAGAAAAAGACCACGTTATAGATTAATCCCTAGATGTCTGATGTGGAGAGGAGAGTACTTCAGTCCACAGTTGCTCTCTCAATCAGTACCCTCTACCATTTACGAGGAGGTAATGTCTTGAAGGACATTGAACGGCTCTGCAGGATCTGGTTTCAGGGATTGGGAGTGAAGATCTCATCAGAGGCATGGGAAGATACTTGGGAGAATGTGAGGAAGATTTCAATTTGTAATAGGATGCAGGCTATGTAACTGAAAGTTCTCTATAGGATCTATTTGGCTCCGGAGCGGCTTGCAAAATTTGAAGAAGGAACGTCTTCCATGTGTCCCAAATGTAAAACAGATATTGGGACTCTTACTCGCTGCCTTCATAGGTATTGGGGCACTATAGTGAGTGTTTTGGAAGGGATCTTGGAACCGAGATCAGGGTAGATCCAGTGTCCCTCCTCTTGGGTCTGCCGAATCTGCCCTCTGTAGATGCTCATGGGAAGAAACTGCTTAATATTCTTTCACATTGTGTGAGAAAGAACATTCTGATGACCTGGATATTGGAAAGTCCCCCAGGACCTTCAGGATGGTATAGGTTAGTTATGGAACATATCCCCTAGATTTCCTTACAAGTATGGTACATCAGAAAACAGAACTTTCTTATAGGACATGGTGGGCCTTTGTGAACAATATAGATGCAGACTTGTCGGCCATATTGATGAGGGCCTTTGTGTAGCCACGAGGGCTGTGTCTGGCAGGTTGGGGGCCCTGAGAGAAAGAATCTCGAATAAATACATGTATGCCAACTAACACTCCTGATGATGAGGAGCTTTGGTGGGGTTGTGCTGAGTGCTGTAATTTAATTTAGTTTATTTTTAAAAATTATTTATTGAATTGTAGTATGAGTAGATTTTTTTTCTAATTTGTTTGTGAAGTAGAGTAGTAGTTCGTTTATTGTTATTGTATATTATCAGATTGATATACTATTTTATAGTCATTTTATAATTTTGTTAAACATTCAAAATATTTTTCAATAAAAAAAGTTTAAAAAAGGTGAGGTGCCAGAAGACTGGAGGTTGGCTAATGCGGTGCCACTATTTAAGAAAAATAGTAAGGAAAAATCAGGGAACTATAGACCGGTGAGCCTGACATCAGTGGTGGACAAGTTGTTGGAGGGAATCCTGATGGACCGGATTTACTTGTATTTGGAAAGGCACGGACTGATTAGGGATAGTCAGTATAGATCCTTGAACGTAGAGTCGCCTGTAGACAGGATAGTGAAGAAGGTGTTTGGTATGCTTTCCGTTATTGGTCAGAGCATTGAGTTTAGGAGTTGGAAGGTCATGTTGTGGCAGTAGAGGACATTGGTTAGGCCACTGTTGGAATATTGCATGCAATTCTGGTTTCCTTCCTATCGGAAGGATGTTGTGAAACTTGAAAGGGTTCAGAAAAGATTTACAAGGATGTTGCCAGGGTTGGAGGATCTGAGCTACAGGGAGAGACTGAACAGGCTAGGGCTGTTTTCCCTGGAGCGTCGGAGGCTGAGGGTGACCTTATAGAGGTTTACAAAATTATTAGAAGTATGGATAGGATAAATAGAAAAGGTCTTTTCCCTGGGGTCGGGGAGTCCAGAACTAGAGGGCATAGGTTTAGAGTGAGAGGAAATGTAACATAAGGGACCTAAGAGGCAACTTTTTCACGCTGCCAGTGGTACTTGTATGGAATGAGCTGCCAGAGGTAGTGGTGGAGGCTACTGCAATTACAACATTTAAAAGGCATCTGGATGGGTATACGAACAGGAAATGTTTAGAGAGATATGGGCCAAGTGCTGGCAAACGGGACTAGATTAGGTTGGGATATCTGGTTGGCATGGACGAGTTGGACTGAAGGGTCTGTTTCCGTGCTGTGCATCTCTATTCCTCTATGACTCTATGACTGTGATCTCTGAATGTAAGGAGCAATGTGTGGAAGAAGTGAGCAGAAAGTGAGTGAGTGCTAAGAAACAAAGTAAGAACCCAGGGATGCACACTGTTGCAATGCACGAAATGGACGTGTGGCTCTGTGTGCAATGCAGTCTGGCAGCAGCATGACAAACTAAAGTTCTGTTGAGCTTTGAAGTGTAATATTCAAGCACTGAACTGTATTATAAATGATTCTGAGATATTACGTATTGATGTTGTGAGGCTGATGCTTTGCTGATGCCAACCTCCATGGTCAGAGAGTACAGGTGGATTAGTGGTGCTGGAAGAGCACAGCAGTTCAGGCAGCCTCCAAGGAGCTTCGAAATCGACATTTCGGGCAAAAGCCCTTCATCAGGAATAAAGAGAGTACAGGTGGTCACTGCACATTAAGCGTGCCTTGAGTAGTTGGGGAAAGCTGGCCAATTTGATTGCTCAAAGAAAACAGCAGGGAGCTGCAGCCACCACATAAACTCTCTGATTTTTATTTAGTGAATTGGCACTGTCTAGTTTCTCTCTGCTACCTGGGAAAATAGCAACCTGCATATACTTTTTTTATTATTCACTCATGGGATGTGGTCAACGCTGGCTGGCCAGCATTTATTGATCATCCCTCGCTGCCCTTGAGAAGGTGGTGAACTGGTTTCTTTAATCGCTGCAATCCATATTCCGTAGACCCACAACATCCTCAGGGAAGTAATTCCGAGATGTTGACCCAGCGACAGTAAAGGAATGGCAATATATTTCCAAGTCATTAAACTGGATTTGCAGGTATTGCTGTTCCCATGTATCTGCTACCCTTGTCCTTCTGGTTGGAAGTGGTCATGGGTTTGGAAGGTGCTGTCTGAGGATCTTTGGTGAACTTCTACAGTGCACACTGTGGGTCAGTGGTGGAGGGATTGGGTGTTTGTGATTTTGGTGCCAATCAAGCAGGCTGCTTTGTCCTGGATGGTGTTAAGCTTTCTTGAGTGTTAATGGATCTGCACTCATAAAGTGGGGAGTATTCCATCACACTCCTGACTTGATCCTTTTAGATGAGGGAGAGGCTTTGGAGAGTCAGGACATGAGCTACTCGCAGTCGTATTCCTAGCCTCTGACCTGCTCCTGGAACGATGTCTTTATGTGATGACTCCAGCTGAGTTTCTCGTCAATGGTAATCACCCAACCCCTGTCACTCTCATCTTACATCTCCAATTCAGCTTTTTTGTCCATGTTTGAATAAAGGCTGTAATAAGGTCAGAAGCTGAGGAACTCATCTCCACATACCTTCATACTGTCTTATCCCCCCTAGTACAGGAACTCCCCACATACGTTCGGAACACCACCCATGCCCTCCACCTCCTCCAAGACTTTTGTTTCCCTGGGCCCCAATGCCTCATCTTCACCATGGACATCCAGTCCCTATACACCTCCATCCACCATGACCAGGGCCTCCAAACCCTCCATTTCTTCCTCTCGCAGTATCCCCACCAGTATCCTTCCACTGACACTCTCGTTCATTTGGCTGAACTGGTCCTCACCTTCAATAATTTCTCCTTTGAGTCCTCCCACTTCTCCAGACCAAAGAGGTAGCCGTGGGCACCCACATGGGCCCCAGCTATGCCTGTCTCTTTGTCAGTTACGTGGAACAGTTTACCTTCCGCAGTTACACCAGCACCATTCCCCACCTTACCCTCCGCTGTATCGGCATAACCTTGTGCTCCCACGAGGGGGTTGAACAGTTCATCAACTTCACCAACACCAACCTCAAGTCCAGCTGGACCATCTCAAACACCTCCCTCCACTTCCTGGACCTCTCCATCTCCATCACCGGTGACTGACTCAACATGGACATCTTCTATAAACCCACTGATTCCCACAGCTACCTGGACTATACCGCCTCCCACCCTGCCTCCTGTAAAACACTATCCCTTGTTCCCAATTCCTTCACTTCCACTGCATCTGCTCCCAGGAGGACCAATTCCACTACTGAATACACCGGATGCCCTCCTTCTTCAAAGATCACAATTTCCCCTCCCATGTGGTTGATGATGCCCTCCAAGGCATCTCATCCACTTCCTGCACCTCCGCCCTCGAGCCCCACCCCTCCAACCGCAACATGGACAGAACCTCCCTGCTCCTCACCTTCCACACCACCAACCTCCGTATATATCACATCATCCTCCGCCATTTCTGCTACCTATAAATGGACCCCACCACCAGAGACATATTTCCTTCCCTTCCCTATCTGCTTTCAGTAAAGACCATTTCCTCCATGACTCCCTTGTCAGATCCACCAAAATTAGTGGTAAGGTTGACAGTGAAGAAGGCTATGTAAGATTAAAAAGCGATTTGAATCAATGAGGCTAATGGGCTGAGAAGTGGCAGATGGCAAAATGCAAGGTTTCGCGTTTTGGTAAAACAAGGGCGCGACCTATATAGTTAATAGTAGGGACCTGGGTAGTGTTGTCAAACAGAGACAACTAGGGGTTCAGGTACATATTTCTTTGAAAGTTGGCATCACAGGTAAACAGAGTGATTAAGAAGAGACAAAAAAAACTGCAGATGCTGGAATCCAAAGTGGCCAATCAGGAAGCTGGAAGAACACAGTATGCCAGGGAACATCAGGAGGTGGAGAAGTCAACATGTCGGGTATAACCCTTCTTCAGGAATCAGGATGATTAAGAAGGGATTTATTGTTCAGTCCACTGAGTATAGGAGTTGGGATGTCTTGTTGAGGTTATACAATACATTGGTGAGGCCATATTTGGTGACCAATTCTGGTCACCCAGCTGTAGGAAGTATATTATTAAAGTGGTGATGGTTCAGAAAAGATTAACCAGGATGTTGATGGGACTGGAGGGTTTGAGTTATAAGGAGAGGCTGGATAGGCTGGGATTTTTCTCACTGGAACTTAGGAGGTTGATGGGTAATCTTATAGAGGTTTGTAAAATCATGAGGGTAATAAATATGATGACTAGCAAAGATCTTTTCCCTAGGGTTCAAAACTAGAGGGCATATTTGTAAGGAGGAAGATTTAAAAGTGACCTGAGGGGCAATTTTTTAAAACTGAAGATAGTTTGTGTATAGAATGAACTGTCAGAGGAAGTGGTAGATGCAGGTACATTTGCAACATCTAAAAGACATTTGGACAGGAATGTGAATAGGAAACGTTTAGAGGGGCATGATCCAAACACAGCCAAGTGGGATTAGTTTCATTTGAGAAACTTGGATTGAAAGGTACATTTACATGCTATATGACTATGACTCCATGAGCAGGTTATTCTTCCATTGCTTTATTGATTATTGAGAGTGGACTGACTTGGTTGGACTGGATTTGTCTTGCTTTTTGTGTATAGGATGTACCTTGACAATTTTCGACATTGTCGGTAAGGTACCAGCGTTGTAATTGTCCGAGATCAGCTTGACTAGGAGAACAGCAACTTCTGGAACGCACGTGTTCAGTACTACTGTCAGATTGTTGTCAGGGCCCACAGCCTTTACAGTATCCACTACCTCCAGCGGTTTTTAATATGATGTGGAGTGAATTGAATTGGCTGAAGACTGGCATTTTGATGCTGGAGATCTCTGGAGGAAGCTGAGATGGATCATCCACATGGAACTTCTGGCTGAAGATTGCTGTGAATGCTTCAGCCTTATCTTTTGCACTGATGTGTTGGGCTCTTCCATCATGGAGGATGGGGATATTTGTAGACTCTCATTCTCCAGTGAGTTGTTTAATTGTCCAACACGATAAATGACCGAAGTGGCAGAACTGCAGAGCTTAATATAATCTGTTTGCTATGGGATTGCTTAGCTCTGTCTCTTGCTTGCTGCTTCTCTTGTTTGGCATGCAAATCATCCTGATTTATTGCTTCACCAGGTTGACACCTCATTTGTAGGTATGCCCAGTTCTGCTCCTAGCATTCCCTCCTGCACTCTCCAATCAACCAATTTTGGCCCCCTGGCTCGATGGTAATGGCTGAGTGCAAATATGCTAGGCCATGAGGTTGCAGATTGTGTTAGAGTGCAATTCTGCTGCTGTTGATGACTCACAGCACCTCGTAGCTGCTCAGTCTTGAGTTGCTAGCCCTGTTCAAAGTCTGTCCTTTTGAGCACAGTTGTAGGGCCACACAACATGATGGAGGGTATATTCAATGTGAAGGTGGGACTTTGTCTCCACTGTGCAGGACTGTGCAGTGGTCACTTTTTCCAAATCTGTCATGGACAGATGTATCTGCAACAGGCACATTGGTAAGGATGAGGTTAAAGTGAGATTAAGTAATAATGAGATATGGTTACATGCAAATTGGCCCCTCACCACTCACTAGCGAGATTATAATCTAGCCATTAAACCTTACTCAGAAAATCTGAAATAATTCCTTTGATGTCAAGATTCTCATTTATCATACTCGCCACATTTTCTCAACTGATTTGTCATTGCCCACATCATTCATTCAGGGGTTGGAAAAATTCCATCCTAACTCTGTGGAGTGGGGTTTGAACCTTCAACCTTAAGGAGGAAGTGCTATGAAATGAGACATGGTTGACACAATAGGCTAAAGTGCATCTTCAGCAAGTTTTCACTAGGTGGCGATCAAGAAAACTATGCCTGAAAAGTCAACAGTGGAAAGATTGGCATTCTTTCTATTCCTGAAAATGAATCAACATCTCCTGTAGACTTTTGAAATTCAATCTCCCTTAAGTAAAGATCAGCAGTCTTGAGAAAATATTGAAAAATAGTGCACTGAAATATAAGCAAGATTAATGTCAAAATAAACATCAATGTGGGCTCTTAGAAAACTATCCATACAGGGATATCAGTACTCCAGTTTATAATTATACAAAACAGTATACAGAACAACATTTAGGATGGAAGGGAATTAATTTTGATAATTTCTTACAAATACATGGATTATGCTTATATTGTGTTAAACATCAGGAAAGACTTGATGGCAATGCACTTGTATCACCAACCACTAATACATGATCATTGCTCCAACTGGCTGGAGTTTGCTGTTTTTAATTGAGGCAGATGTATGAACATCTTGTTGTCTTCTTAGAATAAACATAACACAGCCCAAATGCAAGAGCCACAATGCACTCAGAAGGAGTTCTCTTTTTCTTATTGAAATGGATTATCTAGCGGTTACTGCATTTTTTGAATTAAAATAGGTAGGCACAATGAGTCACCCTTTCTGCACGTCATTTAAAATCCAGATTGAAATACAATTTACCATGTGTGTTTATAATATGGGTAGATAATATCCCTTTACAAAAAGACTCAAATCACATATACTGACATAAAGTCATAAAGTTAAGACCTGTGTCTAAAAGAGTGGGTCACAGGCTTGTTATGCTGTAGCAAGTGACTCATCTCACAGTTTAGTTATAGTTTAGTCAAGATCTCAATTAGGGACAAATTCAACCTGTTCCTATGTTACTATCTCTGGACTGTCAAAATTATTTTCAACATCTACAAAGCCCAATCCTTCACTATCACTAGATCAAAATTCTGGAGCTCCATTCTTAAAAGCGCTCTGGATGTGCCTCTACTGCATGGGCTATGGTGGTTCAAAAGACAGCTCAACACCAACATCTACAAGTCCATAAATGCTCACCACTGCCAGTATATCTGGGATCCCTGGCATTGGCACCATGTTGAAGCTCAGCTATGCACCCAGTCAAATGTTGGTAGTTTGGAGTTGCCCTTCACCATGCATACAGTGAGACAGCAACCACAATCCAACGTTTCTGAGGGCATAATGGTGGCATGGCTGACACTTCCTCGTACATCTAACAACACATTTCTATACTTATCACTGTTTAAGCACCAAGACACATGATTATATCCCTCCCTAAGTAACTACTACTCTTTCCCCAATGCTCAGTATAGCAAGGTGGGACCATCACATATTGGAAAGATTTCAAACACTTAAAGCCAGTCGCTGTGATTCTACAGCAGCAAAAGCAACCAGAAAGCATGCAAGCTGAAGCTGCATTTGACTCTCAGAAAAGAAACAAGCTGCTGGTCTTTCAATGCCAATCAATCTTACAGTCAGTGAAAGATCACTGAACCCGATTCTCGTTTACTGGAACCAAGTGTCAATTCAGTCCTGTCTTACTTGCAGCTCTTGATGCTTCTACATTCTATCATCTGCTCAATGTCCTCAGAGGACTGCTCCCACCTTCTGTTCATCAACATCCATCGCATCCCATCTTTGTCACCTCCAGTTTTGCAGAATAGAGGATGCTCTGATTATGCAATACTTTCTGTCTGGTCATACTGCAAGACCCCCAACTACAAAACACATCCAAGAATTGGAACCTCATCTTCAGTGGGTCAGTTGTTTGCTCCACCATGGCCCTGGTTGAAGAGTGGACTGTGTTCTATCCAAACTTGGCCTCTGTCAGGAGATTACATGAAGTCATCAGCCATGGTCACAGAGGGTAGCCCTTATCTCCCAGTAACTATCCTTTCAAGGCATATCCCTTCATATGCAGCAGGAATATGAGAATTCTGAAGGAAATTGGCATTATAGTTGCTCCAAGAATCACATATCAATCTTACATTGGTGGAATGGAACCCTTTCCTATTGATGAAGTCATCTGCATTATGCTATTGCTCTCTCAATGTGATGTATGTACAGTCTGTCATGCCCTGACTCTGGACAAACCTTATTATATTGGCAAAGCCTGCTGCCGGGTAGTAGCACTGACCCTGTAACAGATAAGCAAGATGAAGCAATGTGATATGACACATATGACATTGATACATTTTTGGTTGAAGATTGTGAGATCCCACATACAGCCCCAGTTGCATTAAAGCACAACACAGCATCACCTTGACAACCTCTGGGATACAATGGTCACCTACCCTTTCAGGTGTCAGGTCCCACTCCGGCAGTTGGCGTAGTGTCAGTGTTACCGTGTCCTGGAACATCCTCAGAATACGATAGCACTGCACCTCATTCATTGGGAGGAGCTGGCATCAACAATGAAAGACTCTGGACCCTTCTGTATCTCCCCTGTTTCCTGAGGGGACCTTCAGCTGTGACATATTCACGTGAAGGCTGTTTTGGCATCGTTAGATGTTGCTCTTGGTTCTGGAACTCTTGACAAATTGGTTGCTCCTCTGTGCCTCTGTGCCTTTGTTGTATTGCAGTGTTGGAATAAAGGAGACATTTTCAGGTTGGCAGCATGTAACTAGTGGAGTATTGGGATCAGTGCTGGTGTCACCATTATTTTTAATATATACTAATGACTTGGATGAGGACAGTGAATGTCGTACAGCCACTCACAAGTGGAACACACATCCTTACCCCTGACCCCTGGCCCAATAGTTTAGTTCTGCCCAGGATCATGATACACACTCCTCACTTCCTGACCTCTGTCAAGGCCTCAGTGCTGGTCATTGCCAAAACCACCCAAACTGCAGCATTCCATGAATTACCCTCCCCCTGCTGATGAGCCATATTCTCCCCTTTACTCTTCTTGTCCCCTCCACATTCCAGGTTGGAGTCTCCAACCCTCAATGTTGAATTACCACATTTTCATAACACAGAAATGTCCCCCTGGTAATCCCACCTTGGAATTCTATTCCAGTCATTGACCATGGCTCACCACTCTCCCCCAGACTGACTTGGACAGACCGTCTTAACTGACGACCAGACTCTGACTGTTCTCCATGCAGTTCCCCAATTGGAGAGATGGCAAATCCCGAACTGCTTGCACTGGACCTGGTTTTGGAGCGCTGTCAGGATGGTAGTCCAATGAACTCCCTGATCCCATATGCTCCAAATGGGGATTCATTGTGCCCGAACACTTCAGAGCCCTGGACTGACTCGACCAGGACCCCCTTACTGACAGCAGCCCTCCTTGGTGTGACTGAGGACTAATCTCTCTTGACTTTGAGACATGCCCATTAGTTTGAAGCACATGCAGTGTGTTTGATGGATTAGCTTCCAGTTCATTCTGTAAGTGTAATATTGCTCTCCAGGACGACGTTATACAGTGACATGTCCACTCCTTTGATTGATCATTGTCAGCAAACAGAACAAACCGCCTCACTTTGCGTCTGCACTGAACAGGACGTCAAATACTGTGATTCTAATGGTGCGCCACGGGGATAAAGTGAAAAATGACAAGATAGGGATGTTGTCAGCATTAAAGAAGGCACAAAGTGAGAGTTAAGAGAATGAACGAACAATTCTGAGATGTAATCTAATCTAAATCATGAGTTGTGTCTGTGTTCCTGCCTACAAAATGTCCTTACAGCAGCGTTGCAATGCAAGGTGCTGATGTGCTCCAACGTGCAGCATTAAAGTGCAGAATCATATTGGAGATTAGCCATGCTGTTCCTGTGAGTTGGGTTTGGATTGGGAGTCGTGTGGGCATGGGGCTTGTACAGGCACTGCCCATGGAGGATGCCCTGAGAGATCGGGGTTGGCTGTTCAAGGTAGAGGTCCACAGGAGCAAGCAGCGAGCCAAGTAACCGCTCTGATGTTTAAGTTGGGAATTCTCAATATCTAGTTTATATCCAGCAGGCATGAGAATGGGAAACAGCATACAAGTGAGGCGAGATTGGATAGTAATGAGGCTGGTAATGAGCAATAATCTATGAATTCCACTGCTCACTAGCAAGAAGCTTGTATTGTTGTCCAACACTTAGTTTTAAAATTGGACTTTTTAATCTCCAAGGCAGGAAATTCCCTGCTAGATGCCTCACCCGCTTTTCCCAAATTTCATGCTAAGATCCATGTTGTTTAAAGACTGAGAATATTCTGCCCACGATTGTGCAACATAAGTTTGTCAAATTAAAATAACTGATCTCATATTTCTTTTGACTAGGTTTATAGTTAATTTCAGCTTGTACACGTGACTGAAGAACACTTTGACTCATTGGGTGAAATAGTGTTACAGCAAGTTCAGCCTTTGTTTGACAGTTGTGTGCATTTTGATGATCGGATTATTATTATATACATCATTATAACAGTTCCAGGTAAATAGCAAAGTTTGCAGCAGTATGGAATGCAGAGGAATTGAGTTTCTCAGAAATACATGTTAAGAAACCAAAACACCAAACTTAAGGTGCTACAGTGTCACCATTGGTAATAAACAATAACAGCATAGTAGGTTCCTATCAGAGCTCTGATTATAAATATGAGCAGCAAAATTTTCAAAATAAGTAAATTAACAATACATATTTTAGGCAGAAAATCTGTGCAGTTGTAAGTCTTCTGATACAATAAGTTAAAAATCACACAACACCAGATTATAGTCCAACAGTTTATTTGGAAGTACTAGCTTTCAGAGTGCTGCTCCTTCATCAGGTGGTTGTATAAGATCGTAAGACACAGAATTGATAGCAAAAGTTTACAGTGTGATGTAACTGAAATTATATATTGAGAAGGGTCTGGATTCTTTTGTTAAGTCTCTCATCTTTTAGAATGACCATTTTGGTTTCAGTTCTTTCACTTGTAAATCCCAGAACTTTTTTAAAGTTACATTCTCAAGTGAACTTTAACAATAGGTGCCATGTTGACCCAGATAACACATTGAAGGTGTGAGGTGCCCATGTGTGAGGCAGTCTGTGCCCCAATGTTTGAACTGACTCTAATCTAAAAAAGGGATTTACAGAATCTTACATGGATTCATGTAGTTTTTGAGCAAAATAAAATGCAATTCTACAAGTACATATTCATCCCACAAACTTATATGTGTGTGCATGTGTCTGTGCAAGTGCAGGCGTGTATGAATGTCTGCAAGTGCGTGTGTGTGTATCCGTCTGTCTGTTTGTCTGTAGGATTGTGTGTGTGTGTATGTTTGTGGTATAGTGGAGTGGAGTCACCTGTAGTGTGACAGGAACCCAAGGTCCCACTTGAGGCCAGCCCCATGGGTACCGAACTTGGCTATCAGCCTCTGCTCGGCCACTTTGCGTTATTGCCTCTGATGTCGGCCTCGGAGGATGGTCACCTTAAGGTCCGAGGTCGAATGTCCCTGATGCTGAAGTGTTCTCTGACTGGGAGGGAATGCTCCTGTCTGTTGATTGTTGTGCAGTGTCCATTCATCTGTAGCCGTAGCCTCTGCTTGGTCTCGCCAATATACCATGCCTCAGAGCATCCTTGCCTCTATTGTATGATAGTCACATGAGCACCTACCATGTACATGGTGGGAGGTGTCCCCAGCTGTTATGATAAAATCCGTGTCAACACTCTAACACGTCTTGCAACGTCTACCGTGAGAGGGAATCACTGATAGAATAAAGTAGTTTATAATTCCTGTTTGATTAACGTGCCTTGATATGTGGTTTAGATTTTATTCTAGAGGTAATAATAGCAACTCTTATTTAAATAATACCTTTAATATAACAAAGCATCACAATGTCATTCATAGAAGTGCTTTCAAGTGAAGTTTAACAGAGAGTTGGAGGAGACTAAGGCCAGCAATCTAAATCTGGGCAAATATGCAGAATTTGAAAAGAATTTTGAAGGCTGAAAGAGAAGTCGAGGACTCGGCAAGATGGCGGCGATTCTGTAGAACTGCCGTGGACAGCTCTGCCTAACAGCCAAGGCATACTGGTGTTTTTTTCCATTCCTGGCCAACTTGTGTGGTGGAATTATTAGTTTAAAACCTTACAGAACACATATTTGTTAATATTTGGGAGTGGGAAGGATGCCAAAGGGAAAAGGAACAAGCGAACAGCAGCAGGGAGGACACTCCCCTGCAGCACCTACAACACCAGAGACAGCAGCAGCAGCAGCCTCTCCTGAACCCCCCGGGGACCTGACAGACTCTCAGGAATTGGCTGTGGTGATGGAGAGACTTACCTTGAAAATTGGAGCTGCGATTGAGGAGATCCGTGGGGAGATTCGTGCCCAGGTCCAACCTATCGCATCCATGCTGCAGAAGCATAAGCAGGAGATCCAGGGCCTCAGGGAGAGGCTGGAGGAGGTGGAGGGTCAAAGTAAGGCCTCGGAAGCTGCAATGGAGTCCTCATCCAGTTGGATCCAGGTGCTGGGGGGAGAGGTGCAGGCCTTGCGAGACCATACCGACGACCTCAAAAATCGAGGTCAGAGGATAAATCTCAGAATTGTTGGGCTCCCTGAAGGTAAGGAAGGTGAGCAGCCAGTCAGCTTCTTTGAAAGCTGGCTGTCAAAGTTTTTGGGTCCTCACGTCAAGTCCAGCAGTCTACAGATTGAAAGGACTTATCAGGTTACAGTGCACAGGTCAGGCCCAGTGCAGCACTCCCGCTTGGTCCTTGTGCACTTCCATTCATATAAGGACAAGCAAAAAGTCATAGAAGCCTCCAGATCCCTGGGAAAAGATCCACAGGCACTGCTGAACAAGGGGTCAAAAATCATGTTTTTCCAGGATTTCTTTGCAGCTGTAATTCGAAAGAGGACGTCTTTCAATGAAGTTAAAAAGAGCTGAGGAACCTGGACATTCAGTACTCCATGAGATACTCCACAGTGCTCCATTTCAGGCACAAGGACTCAGTTTATAAATTGACTCAGCGGATAAAGCTAAAAACTTTGTAGACACTTTAAAATCGATGGATTGGCCTGAAGAATATGGTTAATGTTTGTTCTCTTTTCTATCTTTCACCATGTTTTCCCCTCCTTTTTTAAAAATTCCTTTCTTTCTCCCTAATAGTTTCCTTTTTGGAAGGGGGGAGAAAGACCTTGGAATAAGTTGGTTTTTTTTAATAACTGGATTTTCTGATGGGAAATTATGTGGATGTTCTTTGTTGTCTCTCCCCTCTTTTTTCGTTTGATCTGTTTCTCTTTTAGCCACAAGTAGGGATGACATGAAGCCAGGGATGGGTGAAGTGCTCATCCTAACTTAGTCTTTTTTCTGTTGATTTAAGGATCATCTCCTTTTTTTTTTCCTGGCCTAAGGCTGGGGAAAACCCGGCACAGTCCGGGTTTGAAGGAGCTGTGAAGGAGGGGATGAGTAGGGTGAGTACCCCCTAATGGCAGGGGGAAGAGTCTTCCATTCAAGGTTTTATAGTTGCTTTTTTTTGTAGTTTTTTGGTAGTATTGGTTGTTTATAGTTATGATATAGTAGTTTTTGTATATATAGTTCTTCTACTCTATGAGTCTTTATTTACTTATGCTTGGTGCTTTGTAAGCAGGGTTCTCCCTCCCAGGGATTCAAGGGTCTCTGAAACGAGATATGGCTAAGTGTCTTATTAAATGGTGCACCTGGAACATTAAGGGAAGTCATTCACCTGTTAAAAGGAAAAAAGTGCTTTCTAGCCTTAAGAGGGAAAGGGTTGATATCGCTTTGTTGCAGGAAACCCATCTTGTTGATCGGGAACATCTGAAATTAAAACGGGGGGTTATGACCAGGTATTCTTTTCATCCTTTACTATTAAAAGTAGGGGAGTGGCGGTACTTATCCAGAAAAATCTTCCGCTCACATTATTAAAGCAGGTGAAAGATGAGTAGGGATAGTTTTTGATACTTAAAGCCCTGATACGTGGGGAGGAATATGGCATTTTAAATGTCTACTGTCCTCCGGCGCATCCCCTCAAATTTTTGATTGGTGCTTTCTCTAAGTTGAGTGCTTTTGGAACATGGCACATTATTATAGGGGGGGATTTTAATTGTCCTTTGGATCCGACAGTGGACAGGATGTCTTGTGGGCCCCCAGCTATTTCTTCACAGGCCAAGCAGGCGGTTGACTTATGTGAGGAGTTGGGGCTGGTGGATATTTGGAGGAGTCTTCACCCTACCGGCAGGGAGTTCACCTTTTTTTCAAACCCTCATAAATGTCGCATGAGGATTGACCTCTTTCTGGCTCCCTCAGCCCTTCTGGATTCGATTATGGGTTGTAAAATTGGGAATATAGCAATCTCTGATCATGCAGCAGTGTATTTGGAGGATAAGGCCAAGAGTGAGGGGCTAGGTTTACAGCATTGGTGTTTGGACACTTTTCTCCTTATGGATTCCAAATTTGTGGAATACCTTTTGAAGGAGTTTCAGGAATTCTTGACGATCAAGTCAGGCACGGCCAGTAGTCTGTCTATGCTATGGGAGACTGCTAAGGCCTTTGCTAGGGGATTAGCTATTTCCTATTCGGCTAGCCGGAAACGACAGAAGGAGGAACAGCAGCGTCTACTTGAGACATGGTGGAAAGATGCCGAGGCGGCACATTTTGCGCTGCCTTCCGTGACTAAGCTACAGCGGATCACGGCCCTCCGAGCTGCCTTGAATTCAATACTGACACAATATGCAAAGAACGAACTTGCTTTTGCTAGACAAAGGTTGTTCGAATATGGGGATAGACCAGGGAAGTATTTAGCGTACCTGACTAGGAAAACGCATGCTCCCCAATCCATTACTGCAATCAGAGACAGCGCCGGGCTCCTTACATACGATGCTAAAAAGATTAATAAGGCTTTTCGGAGCTTTTACTCTGAATTGCATTGGTCTGAAGGTTGTGAGGACAGGAGGGCTAAAATGGAGACCTTTTTAAGAACCTGGACCTCCCAGGGGTAACCTTGGAACAGGCCTCTCTCCTTAATGCCCCCTTGACAGTTCAGGAAATACAGGAGGCAGCTAGGCAACTTCAGAATGGGAAAGTGCCTGGCCCTGATGGTCTTCCGGGTGAGTTTTATAAGGGGTTTATAGGGATCCTGTCAGGGTCGATGTTGGAGATGTACAATCACTCCTATATGCATGAATGCCTACCATCATCTTTGAGAGAAGCTAATATTTCACTAATTCTTAAGAAGGGGAAGGTTCCTGAGGATTGTGTCACATACAGGCCCTTATCTCTATTAAATTCAGATTTCAAGATTCTGTCCAAGATCCTGGCGCTGAGATTGGAAAGGGTGTTGCCCCATATTGTTAAAGAGGACCAGACAGGCCTTATAAAGGGCCCTAGGTTCTCTAATAATATTAGAAGGTTGCTGAATATGGTCCACGTTTGTCAGCAACAATCGATTCAGGGGTTGGTGATTTCCTTAGATGCAGAGAAAGCATTTGACCAGGTGGAATAGCAGTATCTTTTTTATGTCTAAGAACAGTTTGGGTTGGGTGGGGTCTTTGCTAGGTGGGTGGAGGCTTTATGTCACCACCCTCTGGCCGCGATCATCACCAACAGGGTGAAGTCTTGGAATTTTAGGATTGGTAGGGGTAGTTGGCAAGGCTGCCCCCTCTCACCATTGTTGTTTACGTTGGTGATAGAGCCGCTGGCAGAGGCCATTCGTCAGAATGTCCACATAACCGCTCCGGAAGTGGGATCAAGGGCACACAAGATTACACTGTATGCGGATGATGTCCTTCTGTTTTTATTGAACCTGAGGATCTCCGTACCCCATTTGATATATTGTATCAATTCATTTGGGGCTATTTCAGGATATAGGATTAACTTTGCAAAATCAGAGGCTATGCCCTTGGAGAACTTTAAGGATGTGCCAGAAGTTGAAGGTGGCCTAAGTTCCCTTTTAAGTGGTACCTAGGCATTTTTATTACCCCCAAGTTTGATCTGTTATTTCGGACTAACTTTGCTCACTTGCTTGACAATATTAGGGTGGATCTCCAGTGATGGGAGGCTCTTCCAATTTCATGGCTGGGCCGAATATCTCTCAGTAAGATGAATGTTCTTCCCCGTTTGCTTTATCCCATGCGTATGCTCCCTATAATGTTTCCCAAGTCAACGCTGCGGTTTGGTTCCTTTGTCGGGCATCGTGGGTAGCCCCTCAGCAAATTTACTAAATTGCAGTTGCCTCATGGAGGTGGATGAGTTGCTTTCCCAGACATCAGGAGGTATCAATTGAGTTCCCTGCTGTCCTTTGTCTATGCTTAGGTAGGTAATGATCCAATGTGGCTGGATATTGAGGCCTCCCAGGCAAAGTGCCCTCATATTAACCTGTTGTTCATGGATAAGATGAGGACAGTTATGGACCATTGCTGGAACCCCATTGTCAATACTGCAGTCATAGAGGGTGATGCGTCAGAGTGAGGGTTGCTTATCCAAGACTTCACCACTTACACCTATAGTTGGCATGCGAGGGTTCCGACCAGGGATGATGGGCTCAGAGTTCAAACTATGGGCAGCGAGAGGAGTTTCTAACTTGGGAGACTTGTTTGAGGGGGAGGTTATGATGTGTTTTGAGCAACTGAGCAACAAATACGAGTTGCCCAGTAGAGATCTTTTCCGTTTTTTTCAGGTTAGGGATTTCATCCAGGAGAAGATTACGCTTCTCACTAAGCCCTATAATCCCGATATAGAGAGGTTGTTTTTATGTTGCACAAGCACCCTTTCGGTTAGTGCCCTCTATCGCCTGCTGGGTGGCAGGGCCTGGCAGGATATTAACCGATTATGTGAGGTCTGGGAGCAAGAGCTAGGAGTGGAGATCTCTTCTGAAACATGGGAGAACATGTGGGAGAATACTCGAAAGATCTCAATCTGTAAAGGGCATGCACTACGCAGTTAAAAGTTCTGCACAGTGCTCATCTGGCACCAGACCGTCTGGCGAATTTTAAAAAAGGGGCATCTTCAGTGTGCCCCAAATGTAAAATAAATGTAGATACTCTTACCCATTGCTTCTGGACATGCCACAGGCACTGTGTTTATTGGAGCACTGTGGCGGGAGCGATAGGGAGGGTATTGAGGACTGAAATCAAAGTAGACCCGATATCTCTCCTCTTAGGTCTACTGAATTTACCATCTTTAGACGAGCATGGGAAGAAACTATTTAATATTCTTGCATACTGTGCACGGAAGAATATTCTGATGAATTGAGTGTCTGAGAACCTGCCGGGCTTGCTGGGATGACGGGAATTAATTATGAAGCACATTCCCTTAGACTCTTTTACAAACATGGTGCACCACACAACAGACAGTTTTTATAAGACATGGCAGCCCTACTTGAGTTATTTGGATATAGATTTGTCAGTTATCTTAACTAGGGCGTTTGTTTAACCAGGATGATTAGATTTGTCAAGCCCTGGGCCCTGGAGGGGGGTCTCCCGAGTTAATACGGGTTTATATACAATGCTCCCGTTCCTTTGTTTGGGAGTTTTGCGCCGAGCATAGCTGTTCTGTATTTTGTGGCTTTTTTTGTTTTATTTGCTTTTCTTTCTTTTATTTGGTGTTGCTTTGCACAGTGTTAGGGTTTGCTTTGTATTATAGGGTAGGTTAGTAGTTAGTAGATAGTAGTTGTACTTAATTTGTGTTTTTTTCTTTTTATTATACTGTTATTTGTTATTGGTTGCTTTTTCAATAATTTTATATGTGTGTAAAGTTAAAAAAACTTGCTAATAAATATATTTGCAAAAAAAAAGAGAAGTCGAGGCAGAGAGAGTCAGGGAAGAAATTTCAGAGCTTAGATCTAGATATCTGAATGGCAGAGTGAAGATAATCAGAAACACACAAGCTGCCAGAATTGAAAAGCACAGATAACTCATGCATTGTCAGGCTGAAGGTTGTTTCAAAGAGACAGAAGGGTGAGGCTGTGGAGGAATCTCATGACAAGAATGAAAATTTTAAAATACATTAAAATAAAGAGAAATGAAGGAAACATTAAAATAGATCGAGTGGATCTAGCTAAGTAATAACAATTCCAATGTTCACTGTCTCCTGTGATTTTGTTTTCCATTCAACACACTTTTGGATCCTTTGATCAATGTTTGGATTAAAAGTCAGCTATTTCAGATTGAGACAAGGAGGACATTTTTCACTTGAAAGACAGTATAACATTTGTAATGATCTAACCCAGAGAGAGTGGCAGTTGTTGAACATACTCAAGTTAGAGATTGACAGATTTTTGGATTTGAAGGAATCAAAGAATGTACAGACAGGGTAGGAAGAGGCAAATGATGTAAGTTCAGCCACAATATAATTGAACGTTGGAGCAGCGTTGAGGACAGAATAGCTCCTTCTTTTATGTTCTCATAATTTTAGGTTCTTCCTACCAGATATATGAGAGTGGCATTCTTATTGACAATAATGACTTTAAGGCAGCCCCTTCATGGAAGATGCAGCTTTTCATGTACATTACAAAAAGGTTTCATTACATGATGTTGTTTCTAAAGTTTGTCATTGCCCTGAGGAATGTGGGCTGCCCATGTTCAAGCAAAGAATTAGATATTATTACGCCTTTTTGACCACCACCGCCTTTATTAGTGATGGAACAGTAACTTTATGACTTTATTGTGCTACCTCAACTATTCTCCTTTTTCGTGTACATCTGATTTTAACAAGGGTGTTACATGGAGTTACAAAACATAGTTCCAGTCTTTTACTTTGCTTAGTCAGAAAGAAAATCTCAAAAAAGTGAGATCTGTTTTGCCGATGATATTGCAGCGGCTTAATAACAGTTTGACCTTGTCAGTCAAATCTAACACCTGGGTCTTTTAAATAGAAATAAATATCTCAATTTCCTTTGCTGAGGACAAAAAATCCTGGACTTCTCTTCTTTTGGTAGAGGCGAGTGAAGCGAAGGACAGGAAATAAAAGCTATTTAATATCATTTCGAAAAGCCACTCTGATGTACAATTTCACAAGACAAGTTTGTTTGAAAATACAATTGTATTTAGCAGGAATATTTTTAGCAGCAGGAATGAATGAATACATTTCTTTTAAAGTTGCCAGCAAATTCAGCAATGATAGACACTTCCTTAAATACGTTTTCACATTGAATGTCTCGCAATCCCCTGAATCCTTCAATATGTGTTCAATAACAAACTTTGCCACTTAGTATTCTTTGACAAATATGTTAACTGTCCAATTCTTGCTTTCTACGTGCAGAAGAAATGACATTGAAATAAACAAAGAACTGCAGATGCTGAAAATCAGAAATTGCTAGAGAAATTCAGTAGATCTGAAGAAGGATCACTGGACTCAAAACATTAACTCTGTTTCTATAATTCATTCCTGGGATGAGGGTATCACTGGCTAGGCCAGAACTTATACCCCATCCTTAATTAGTTAGGACAGTTAGGAGTAACTACGTGGTCCAGGTCTACTGTCACATATACGCCAGACCAACAAGAATGGCAGTTTCCTCTCCTAAAGGGCATTAGTGAACCTAATGGGTTTTTCCAACAATTGACAATGGATTCATGCTCATCATTAGAATCTTAATTCCAGATTATCATTGAATTCAACTTCCAGTATTTGCGATATTGAGATTTGAATGCAGATTCCCCAGAACATTATCTGTGTTTCTGGATGAACAGTCCAGTGATAATACCACTACATCAGCACCTTCCCTATTTCTCTCTCCAAAGATGCTGCCAGACCTGCTGAGTTTCTCCAGCAATTTTGGATTTTCGTTAGAAATGATGTTGAAGATATGTTGACTGTACGTAAGTCAGCATTTCATATCTAATTACACATGTTACAAATTTGAGATTAGTGTATAAGTCTGCACAGGAGGATACCTGTGGTATTGTGGTAGTGTTCCTATCTCTGAGCTACAAGGTTTGGGTTAAAACCTCTAGAAAACCTGCTCTAGAGGTGGATAACAACAGCTCTAAGCAGATTGATTAGAAATATCTAAACTTGCTCAAGCTCAGTTGTTTTGGCTAATTGTAGATACTGACCTAAGATTTACTGGGCGAGCTGAAGTGAAATAAAAAGAACTGACAAGGTTTGAACACAGCTTGGAAAAATGGAAATTCACAAGAGAAAGCTTCAGCTAAAGATCGAGCCATAGGTGTTTCAGTCTGATCCCTTGTAAGCATTTTATGGGTAAGATTTCTATAGCATTTTTTGTGATGTACTTTGGTTTCATAAGCAACACTGGTGTTAAAATTGCCTTTGATTATTGATATCCAGAGTAAACTTGGCAGACTAGGGAAACTGTGAATAAAAGCTAACACTGTGGAACCCATTTCTTTACATGATCAAGTTCACTCAGACAGCTCAGTATTGACTGATATAACTGGTGTGATTCCCATGTAATCTGAATTGGTTGCACAGAGATCAGAGTCATTTCATCAACTAAAGCTTGGGTCGACACAAAAAAAAACATGATGTTGCTGCATTTCCCCCACATAGTGGATCAGCTTGCTCAACTTACATAAATTGTTCCGAATTACTGTCTTGCATCCCAACATTTTGAAAATGTGTGCTAACATTATTTTTATTTCAAACCCTCACTGCCTTTACACCTTTCTATGACCACATTTTGGAGAATCTATGCAAGACAGCGCAACTGAGTGCATGGAACCAGGGACCTCCTACAGCACTGAAATATGAGGCATTTATTGTTTGCTGAAATAGGCAATTTTTAATAATTATTTTAGCTTTTGAAGAAGCAACTTCAAAGCCTAGTTCATTTGGATTGTCAAAACCTTTTCTTCCGTTGTCTTTTTAAAACTGGTGTGAATTCACGTTGCTTTAACTCATAGCCATGGCATGTCACTCTGCTTTTTCAAATGATTTTAGCAGAAAAAAATCTAAAAATGTGGCAATTGATCAGTTTCACAGCCCTGACAATCCAACAAAAGCAAATAGATGGTTATTAAGCTAGTTTGTGGCACTGTTGTTGTCATCCCATTTCTGTATCCCTGTATTAGTCAAAGCAAACACTCAGAGACACAGTATAGCTTTAACTTCTTCATCTTTATTCCGAGCCCTGGAGAGAGAGTGATCACCCATGTACACAAAGACATGAGTTCTCAGTCTTTGGACAACTGATTCTTAATAAATTACATAGTCACTTACAGGGAGCAGCATCCAAATAAGGCAACATCTATATTGATTGGGTGACCATTACAATCAGTGACCATCAACAGTAAAGATTAAGCCATCTGGCACTGCACAATGGAGGTTCTTTACCTCATTAACTGGCCTTACACAATGGATGTTCTTTACCTCATTAAATCACTACCCTTGCCTCCAGCACCTCATTGTTTACTGCAAGTTCTTATATGGTCAAAGTCATGCAAGCTGAGCCTTTGTCAAGCAACCCTAAACTTAACGTTTTTCCCTACTTGCTCATACCTAACATACATTTTCATTCCGTCCTTTTATCATTTGATGATAACCACCTCGATGGCACTACCAGTTTTCATAAGAATCTGACAGCTAGTATTTTAGCAAGTTATTGACACACAGCATACAATGATTATGACAACAAAAATTACTAATCTGTGCAGTAGATAGAATCTGCAGAATCTTCCCACATGGAAAGCTCACTAGGAATATCCTAAATCCACAGTCCTTAGTGACCACTCCACTCCCTCTAAGTCAAGTGGAAATGAGCTAGTTATCCAAAACCTCCTTCAGTAAAGTTCAACCTGAAAACAAAATCCAGTCTGTCCTTGCACATGACTCCATGGAAAAATCTGAATTCTTGGATAAGGGCAGTTAAATACTTAGCAAAACTGATGAGACTTCCATCCTTGCAGAGAAGCTTCAGATGGAGTTTACCAGCACACCTGAGCCTGAAGTGCAGCAGTTGCAGCTGCAGCATCAAGCTGGGTGAATGCAGCATTCTTTGCTGCTTCTTCCCCCATTCTACTGTCAAATGTAACAAAGCTAACTGTCTGTGTTGATGTTGGCTTGTTCAATGAACCTTCATATCCCTTAAGTGATCGAAAGAGAAGGTAAAGCTCACATGGTTTAATATCCATATAGAGACCACTGATAAAAAGTACACGGACTTCCTCTTCACTATTGTTAGCTTCTTCACCTTTCATGCTCATGACTGCGGAGCTGATTGAATCCATTGTATCAGGTTGTGGAGGGGTGGGCAGTGGTACGAAGGTGTGCTTTACCTGTGAATGGAGAAACTCTAGAGACGATATTAGCTGCTGAAAATGTCTTTGCATTTCCTCTCTCATTCCTTCCTTGCCAAGGTGGCTATCAGAATGAAGACAGTCACACATTTCACTACACTAAATTGTGTCTGCCTATTTCAACATTCTCAGTCATCTTGAAGTGTGTTACTCTGTTCACTATTTATGTCATTGTCAAGTTTTATACAATCCATAAACTTCTAAATTGTACTGCCTAAACAACTCAGTCATTTATAAACAACAATCAATGGTCCCAAAATCAAACCCTCAGGGGACCCCATTCAGGTTATTCAAAAATTATTTTCTTTTAACATATTAGTACCTGGCTAATGTGAAAGCTGTCAGGAAAAGTATTTCAAAAGTCTGGAACCAGAAGAAAACAACAAAATGTTTCCTATGCTTTAGCCATTGAAGAGGCAGTTTCAGTTCAGAATTTAAATCACAATTATTTATGGGAAACAAATACAGAATATATTAAAATATGTTCTCCAAATGAAACTTCCCAAATAAGACAGTCAGAATTACAGTGGCTACTTTGGTAGAGATCAACTTTTTTTGGATTTGCAACATGAAGGGGGCCAATGAAGTCTTAACAATAATTGAAAGAACTGAAAAAGTTCAGCCTCAAGTTCTAGTATTTTCTAAAATCTTAATAAAACATCAAAATTAAAATGCACTCTGCTTTTTTATGAACACACTGCATTAAAAAGAGCAGCAAAAATATTTTAGTACAATACTCTCATCTAGCTAAGGCATGACCACTGACAATTATTTTTTGAAACAGTTATTGTAAGAAGTTCAAACAAAACAGGGGCTCAAGGCCCTCAATCAAATTGTTTTAATGTAACATGTTTGATGATTTATAAAAGGACCTAATGTTGTATAATATTAATGTAAAAACAAAATCTGCCGTATTACATAGTCCACAAAACACATTGAATTGAGATCCTGATTCAAATAAAGCAAAGCAGTTACTTAAAAAGGATTTTCTGAGCCAGTTTTTTTAACAAACCAAAATATTTAAATATCAAACACTTTCAGTATGACGTAATTTATATTGAAACTGCCTTTGTCAACACAAAAATTAGTACAACCTTAATTTTACCGTTTCTCATTTTTTTCACATCCTCTCGATGAAATTACACTTATAGAAAGAGAAAATCCTTGCAGCGGACCACATGGCACCACAGTTCATGTCAGTCCCCTTCCCCCAGAAGAAAGACTCACTGAGTCGAGTGTGCAGCCCAGAAACAACAAAAACCCAGACAAAGCTTCCTGGCAGTCAATGTACTTCACTGTCATGATCCAAGCCGACTGGCTCCACTTTCTCCCCTTTTACCCGGTGACACCATGTTGTCCTTAAAGTATTTCTAAGGGGAGGTTTGGGGGATAAAGACAACAACTTTAAGAAGCACCAAACTCTAACTTTTTTTGCCCCGGAGCCTCAAGCCTCATGTCTGTCGGACTCCAAACAACTTTTTCCAGGGGACTTTAACCCCTTTTTACCTCAGTGACTTGAACCCCTTTCTCACTTTACTTCTCATGGGGACTTGAACCCCTTTACTTAATCGATATTTCTGTGGACTCAAACCTCAATTAAACCCATGGGACTCGAACTCCAATTAAACCAAGGGAACTCTAACCCCAATTAAACCCAGGGAACTCAAACCCCAATTAAATCCCAGGGAACTCAAACTGTGTCTTTCAACTGAACTAAATTGGCTGTTCTTTTTAGTTCTAACACTGATGGGGAACTTCCTGTGCAGTGAAGTAATGGAGGCTACCTTGTTGAATGTCTTTAATGCAAGGATAGATAGATTTTTGAATAGTAAAGGAATTAAGGTTATGGTGAGTTGGTAGGTATGTAGAGCTGAGTCCACACAAAGATCAGCCACAATCTCATTGAATGACAGGACAGGCATGACCAGGCAAGAGGCCTATTCCTCCTCCTATGCCTTATGTTCTTATGACACTGCTGTCCGTAGGGTGATATTTGATCTTCAATTTGCTCATCAATTGAATGAACCTACGCCTTTTCTTCAATTAGAATTCTTTCTCTTAAGCTTTTTTGATTTTTCTATCTTCTTTTGACAAACATAGAGAATGTGATGGATGCTTGAATTTGCACAGTTTGGATTTTTTTTTCATTACTGCCCTGGTACTTGCAACTTTTTAACTCTATACAGTTCAATGAATCAGAAGGTTTTTGTCAGGCAGGATTTTGTTCACTGAACGAGTCTTGGTGCTGCTCAACTTCAAATTTGTCCCCTTACTTTTTTCAAAAAGGAACACTGTATTGTTTGGCTGAAAAAAAATGCAGCAGTTTTCTTTTCGAGATGCAAAACTCTGCTGTTATTTCAGTTATCTAGCAGTCCACCTTCCATTTCAGTTTAAAGTCCCAAAAAAGAAAAACATGTGGCCCCTTGCAATTCATTGATATGACAGCATCTGATTGATTCTGCAGTAGTTTAAAAAGTCTGTTTCACCAAAATAACACACAATGTGTTTTCTTCCATTAGACAATAAGGCAATTTTCAAAGAGATTGATTACGAAGCTGTTTTCTTTGAAAGAACGTGTATTGTTTAGTTATGAATATATTCCTGTATTTGCAGGTTTTGGAAGGAGAGATGGCTAGTAGAGACAAGGCAGATTATTGATTTGACAGCTTAAATATTTGAGATGCATCATTATGCTCCTCTTAGTGTATAAACTGTCTCTGATGTGGACTTGTCTGAAGAAACCTGACTGTTTTGGCACATGGAGCAAGCTATCAATGCATTTTGCAGAAAAGCCTAGAGACTTAAAGAGCAGTTAAGAGTCAAGATTTATAGCTGCTTTGAACTTTTATGCTGACACGTCTCCCAACCTTTCGTCTACTGTTGTTTTCAGTGGGTAATTGATCAGAACCGGGGATTTCAAGAACAACTAAATGACTGTTAGAGATACATTTTGAACCAACCTTAAATATGTGAGCAAATGTAAACAGAGGTTGGGCACTTCAACTGGATATAAACAAAGAAAATGATGCTAGTTCTCAGCAGGTCAGGCAACATGTCTGGAGAGAAAAGTAACAGAACTGAACTGTTAACTCTACTTTTCTCTCCAATGTCTGACCTGCTAGGTGTTTCCAGCAGTTTCTGTTCTTATTCTGAACACAGTTTAGCTTGATACCCTTTATGAGTCAACATGGCTTTCTCATTTGCTGGGATGCAGGTGAGCCAGCATTCAATTTTTCAGCCATTTATAATCAGGTTCCTATGAAATTCTGCTTCAATGGTGCTCACTCTAGCCTCAAAGTGAATCTTCTCAGGAGTTGCTACAGCAAGATCTCTGCAGCTGCTTTATTAACCCCTTCCCCGGTGACTTTTTTTGGAGAAAACGTTTCATTTTCAGATGAATTTTTTATTGCTTTTTTATAGTATTTTTAATGCTAATTATGGAAATAACTTTTGTTTTTATCTATTTTACTTGAAATTTTATTTTGAAGATACCATTTTCAGCAAAAACAAATTGGTCTTTCAAGTGGTTCATCTTTCGACCAGTTCATTTCTTGATCTGGCATTTTCACAATACCCCCAAGCATTTTCAAGGCGAAAATCACACAAATTTCTGCCTTTGTTACAGGGCGCCACATACAATCTCTTTCTCCAGTTTGTTCTGCAAAGCGATTAGTTTCATCCACAACTTGATCAATAATTCTGTTGTCACATAAAAGACTAAAAAAAGGAGTCATATCAGCTGTGTCTTGATCAATTGATATTCCAGGATTTCCAGTGAATGGGAAGCGTGGTGGTGGAGGAAGCATGCATTCTTCCGACACCACATGTTGACACCAAATCCGTCCATCCTCCTCCTCCTCTTCCTCCTCCTCACTTGAGAGAGAATAGCCATTATCAGACGAGCTTGCACTCTCATCTGATGTATCCAAGCTTCTAATAGAAGGTTCATACTCATTGTCATCTTCTGAGCTCAATATCTGGGCGTAATTTGTAAAAGAAAATAGAAAAAACCGAATGACAGTGTGTGCCCAAAAGTGGTGCGTCGATGCTTCTTGCAATGCCTGAGGCGGAAGAGACACAGCTACTAGACGTATGAGTCACTGAGTTTACTTGTTTCTAGCTGAGAAGGGCCCAGAAATGCTGAGAATTGACGTATAAACTCATCTGTGGCTGTTTTTGAAATTATATGTTTTGGACGAGTTTACTCGTCGCACTCTGAAAAAGATAAATTAGGTGAAGACAAGTTAACTTGTCTTTGCCAGGTAGGTCTTATATAGCCATATGCATTTACTGCTGCCTTTTATTCTCAATTTCAACAGTTAACAGCATTACAACCTGCTGGAATTTGAATAGACGGCTCTCTATCCTCAGAATTCTTGCAGGATGGGATCGGAAAGTTCATTTTATGCCCAGATTTGTTTGTGAACTACAAATCCCAATGTATCAAAATATCAGCACAGCATCAGAGTATAAAAGTGATCCTCCCTTGTGTTAGTCTTTTATTCATTACCTGCTGTTTCAGATATATCACAGACTGTTGTTTTGAAATTGCTTTCAAATGTGTTTGAGGTCTTATGTCTATATCCCATGAAGTAATGTATCTGGAATACATGGAACTTTCTGTAAAAACTGTATACACACATTTTCTTAACACTAGATTAGAGCTTCTGCTTCCTCCCAGTTATTCCTTATGTTATTAAGGCACTTCCATTTTTAATATTTTTGAGAACTGATGCCAATGGATTATGAACATTGGTTCGTTTGAAGTCCTTATGAGATACCCTATTTGTTTTTGAGGTCAGTGAAAGGACACTGCGGTATTTTTCTTAAAAATGCTTACGGAAGTAACATGTTTCAGCTAACTGTTTGGAAAAATAGAAGCTTCACGTCTGAGTTTATGGCTGTCAGAAACTGTGGCTATTTTGAATTTGTTTAGTGATTGGCTGAGGTATAGCCTGTCAAAAGGAAAGACCCTCAGCTCTACCTCTGTCACATTTTTGAGAAACCTGTTGAGAATTGGGGGCAGCACGGTGGCTTAGTGGTTAGCACTGCAGCCTCACAGCACCAGGGATCCGGGTTTGATTCCAGCCTCTGAAAATGTGTGAAGTTTGCACATGCTCCCCATGTCTTTGTGGGTTTTCTCTGGGTGCTCTGGTTTCCTCCCATAATCCAAAGATATGCAGGTCAAGTGAATTGGTCAGGCTAATTTTCCCTTTACATTAGGAAATATAGGGTAGGGGAATGGGTCTGGGTGGATCACTCTTCAGAGGGTCAAATGGCTGTAGGGAATACTGTAAGGAATCTAATCTAACTTGATGTTGAGAGTCCAAAAACTGAAACAGCTATTTTCCCAAAAGATTTCAGAAGATTTACTCTTGACAACTCCTGAATGAACCATACTTGAAATCATCACAGTAACAACTAGCTTTGCCTAGTAACCTATCTATAAGGATACCGTACCGAAAGCAATCTGAAACATTCCATATATTATCCTTTTATTCTCAGGAATTAGCAAATATTAGGTCAAAGTGCATTTTCCCAAAATAACCTCAGTAAAGAAAGTTTATTTTTTTCTTTAACTGGTGCATGTGTGTTCTTCGGTGCATTGAATTATTTAAATGAGTAAATAGTTATAATTTAAAATTTCAAGCTCTGTTAATCTTTTTTGATCTGTCAAATATGTCTTGTTTTTATAATAAATCAATAATTTTGTTGTTTATTAAAGCAACCTGGTTGATAGATCATTCTTATTTTGAACCTAATACAAATGCAGTTTATAATTGGTCATGTTGGTAACTGGGTAAAATATTTGAATGTATGTTGTGATTGGTGGAGTAGTGGGACTTATGACAGAAGTGCACTGCTCTAACTTTGAATATGTCATAAAACTGGGAGCTCATGCAGGATAATGTAAAACCATAAACATAAAATTGGAAATTAAGCATTAATAGTTGAAAAGGATAAGGAAATCATACTAGGATTCTTGTATATTAGAGTGAAGGTTATAAAACTAAAATGGGTTTGTGAGTTGTGACAGCGTTTTTATAGAGGGAAGATTTAAACCAAAGTGATTTGCAGAAAATAGCCAAAGTTATGCAAATAGTACTGGGCAGTAATGTTGGAATTAGATATAAAAATAGGAGCTAAGAAATACATTATTGAGATAATAGCATAGTTTTTAAATTTTAGAAGAAGGATAAATGCTAATTTAAATGAATTAAGTTAAAAATCACACATCAAGTAATAATCCAACAGTGCTGCTCCTTCATCAGGTGGTTGTCCAATAATGAAGGAGCAACGCTCCGAAAGCTAATGCTTCCAAAAAAGCCTGTTGGACTATAACTTGGTGTTGTGTGATTTTTAACTTTGTCCACACCAGTCCAACACTGGCACCTCCACATCATTAAATGAATTAGCTAGAATTCAATTGAACCCAAAGCAAATTGAAATAGAAAAGACACTGAAAGGCCCTAAAAGACACTCCTTTAGGGCCTTGGATAGAAGTGAGGGAGGATGCCTCCAACGCATCTCGTCCACATCCCGCACCTCTGCCCTCAAACCCCACCCCTCCAACCGTAACAAGGACAGAACGCCCCTGGTGCTCACCTTCCACCCTACAAACCTTCGCATAAACCAAATCATCCATAAACCAACCGACATTTCCGCCACCTCCAAAAAAACCCCACCACCAGGGATATATTTCCCTCCCCACCCCTTTCCGCCTTCCGCAAAGACAGTTCCCTCCGTGACTACCTGGTCAGGTCCACCCTCCCATTCTGGCACTTTCCCCTGCCACCGCAGGAACTGTAAAACCTGTGCCCACACCTCCTCCCTCACCTCTATCCAAGGCCCTAAAGAAGCCTTCCACATCCATCAAAGTTTTACCTGCACATCCACCAATATCATTTATTGTATCTGTTGCTCCCGATGTGGTCTTCTCTACATTGGGGAGACTGGGCGCCTCCTAGCAGAGCGCTTTAGGGAACATCTCCGAGACACCCGCACCAATCAACCAAACCGCCCCGTGGCCCAACATTTCAACTCCCCCTCCCACTCTGCCGAGGACATGGAGGTCCTGGGCCTCCTTCACCGCCACTCCCTCACCACCAGACGCCTGAAGGAAGAACGCCTCATCTTCCGCCTCGGAACACTTCAACCCCAGGGCATCAATGTGGACTTCAACAGCTTCCTCACTTCCCCTTCCCCCACCTCATCCTAGTTTCAAACTTCCAGCTCAGCACTGTCTCCTTGACTTGTCCAGACTTGTCCGACCTGCCTATCTCCTTTTCCACCTATTCATTCCACCCTCTCCTCCTTGACCTATCACCTTCATCTCCTCCCCCACTCACCCATTGTACTCTATGCTACTCTCTCCCCACCCCCACCCTCCTCTAGCTTATCTCTCCACGCTTCAGGCTCACTGCCTTTATTCCTGATGAAGGGCTTTTGCCCGAAACATCGATTTCGCTGCTCGTTGGATGCTGCCTGAACTGCTGTGCTCTTCCAGCACCACTAATCCAGTATTTCAAATTGTGTGTCAATCAGCTTTGTCAACTATGTATAATTTTATTAGTAAACTAACAATTTTGCTATTTCTTAATTAAACCAAGTTGATGGATTTTTTATTAGAACCTTAGGTTGATGAACTATATAATTAGCCATTTTGGTAACTGGACAAAATATTTAAGTACATGCTGTGATCAGTGGAGTAATGAGAGTGGAGAGAGATATTACACTCCTCCAACCTCAGTTGTAACATTATTTAATCACATGGCTCTGACATCATCCCTACATCATTATATATCATTGTTATACATGTTTCGATGTTAATCCCATTTATGTAGATCAACAAACACTTCCCCAAAGTCTTTAAGCCCCAAATTTCATAGTCTGGTTCTGCTCTCATTCTATGATCTAGGATACTTTGTATTCTTCCTTATTTCAGTGTTGCTTACCTTCAAGATTGAAGAGATTTCTTGTTCAACCTGCTGTTGTATTAGGTAATGGTTCTGAAACAGTTAATATTGATTAATCCAATCTTATGATATTGCAAAGTCTTTGGATGGAGGCACATGTGATTTGCATTAGATGTCAAGAGAGAGCAGATGAATTCTGTATAGTTTGTGGTAGTCTTAGTAATTATTTCTAGTAGGCATTACAACTCATTTGGGAAAGCATCCTAATATTCAAGCTCCACTATTTTCAGGGTCACCACAAAAGGTAATGTTTTGAGCAATGCTCACAAAGTCCCCAATTGAACTGTCTGTTGGAATCAAGTTAACACCAAATACTGAACTGGATCCGGTAATTAACAAGAGCTCCAGTTTATCCAGTGCATTCTAAACACAAGTAAACAGCTATGAATTATCAACATATAGCTCAGCTAATTAAACTCTGACCCTCTTTATAAACCCCTAAACACATACAGACAGACACAGACAAACAAAACAAAATTGGTTTTACATATGGATGGAAATAAGAGGGGAAACACAGTTAAAGTGCACCAGTTCACAGGGCTGTTGAGATCATATGAAGACAAAGATAAAATCATACGACAAGGAACCAGATTACACTCAGCTTTTCAAGTTAAATCACCATTTAATAAGATCATGACTAACTGACCTGATTTTAACTTCAAATGTACATTTCCACAATCCCCCAATAATCTTTCATCACCTTGATAATCAAGAATGCATTGTCCTCTGCTTGAAAAATATTTTAAGATTTTGCAACCATTGCTTTTGAAGAAGGCAATTCCAAGGACTCACCCTCCGAGAGAAAAAACGGCTTCCTCATTTCTGTTTTAATTGGGTGCCCACTCATTTTTAAACTCTGACCCCTTGTCCCAGATTGTACGAAGGGATACATCCTTTCACCATCCACCTGGTCGAGTACTCTCCGGATCTTATATATTTCAATGATATCCCATTCCACTCAACTAAACTCCAGAAAATATAGGTCGAGGGTGGTTAGCCTTTCCTTATAAGGCAATCCATTCATTCCAAGTTTTAGTCCAATCAACCTTCTCTGAACTGCTTCTAACTCATCAACAGCATTCTGTAAGCTCAGTAACCAGTTCAGTACACAATACAGGAGATGTGGTCCTCCCAATATACTAAATAACTGAAACATAACCTCCTTGCTCTTGCATTCAATTCACTTTACAGGAAAACATAACATTCTATTGGCTTTCCCAATTACTTTCTGAACCTGCACACTAATGTTCTGTGATTCATGTACAAGGGTCTCCAGATCTCTCTGTATCCCATAGCTCTGTAACCTCTCACCATTTAGATAATATGCTTCTTTATTACATTTCCTGCCAAAATGGAGAATTTCACACTTTTTCACATTGTACTTCATTTGCCAGATTTTTGCCCATTCATTTAACCTATCTATAGCCTTTTGGTGGCTCCTTATGTTCTCTTCACAATTTTCTTACTGATCTGAAATGTAACGAGGAACTGTAGATGCTGGAAATATGGGACATAAACAGAAATTGCTGGAAAACCTCAGCAGCTCTGGTAGTATCTTTAGAGAGAAAGCAGAGTAAATGTTTTGGGTCCAGTGATCCCTAATGTAGTTCTAGTTACTTAAAAGCTATATAAACATGACAAGTCTAGACTTTATATAACTTGACAATTTTGTTTGAAACTGTTGATCCAATAAGAAAGTGTTTCTTTAGGATCAGAATTACATGACTAATACTATGAAAAAAGAAAAATAGTATCACTATAATGAATTATAAACAATATCCACTGGTGAATGTAAATAGCACAACAATGTAAACAGTACAATAAGTGCCAATAAATTAAGCATAATGACGGGTACAATTGAACAATAAATGAGCTTAAATGTTAATGAAATATTAGGGATGCAGATTGCTTGATAACAATGAGTAGTAAATTTCTGAGATTGGCTTCATAGGTACAAACGTCCGATTTCCCATAAAAATTAGAAAGAAGAATATAAAAGCCACAGCACCTCCCAAACTCATGACCATTTGGAAAGACATTGGCAGCAATTACATGGGAAATCACCAAGTTGAAGCTTCCGTCCAAGTCACAAGAAACTGAAATGCAAATGTGTGCTCCTTCAACCTCACTGGGTGTAACTCCTGGAATTCCCTTCATAACAGCACTATAGGTGTACCCTCATCATATGAACGATAATGGTTCAAGGAGAAATTCCTCAAAATTCTCCATGTGAATTAGGAATAGGAAATAAATGTCGACCTTGCCAGCAACATTAGTTCCCATTGTTGAATAACTAAAAGACTGGATCTAATTTTATAAATGTCAATAATTAAACTTAATGAAGTTTAGTAGTGTGGAATAAGCCTTTGTTCTTGATCAAATTACAAATTTTGTGAAATTTCAAATTATTTCATTGTATAATTGATGTGTATATTCTGTATGCACAGTTAGCTATACATTTTGACATAAGTTGAAAATATGCTTATAGACTTTAGCTAAGAGATGTCATCAAGACTTGAAATATTCTATAAAGACAACATGACACTGCATACTTCTTAAATTCTCTCTTTTTAACTTACCAGAATGATTAAATCTCTAAACAGTGGTTTCTTTTAGCTTTCAATCCCATTGTTAATTGTCTTCAGATTTTGTAATGAAGGTAATACTTTTACACTAACTTGCTGTTCTGTCGATAAAGGTATCCCATGCTCAAGGCTGATTCAATGATTTGATGCTATTTTCAGCAATGGTCCAGAATCCCAACCATTTCCATTGTAAATCTCAGACAATATACCAGAGACATCTCTGAACATATTTAAGCTCTTTGGCAAGTCATATCACTTAACATTAAGTACATAGAGAAAAATCATATTGACTTTGTAAGCTCCATAGCCCAGGCTTTTACCATTTTCAAATGGAGCACCTATGTTGAGTTGGTAGCCCATTTGGTAAAATCATGTAGTGCTACTTCAAAGCCTTAATCAACCTTTTTAATAGTGCCTTAAGGCTGATTAAACAATTTTACAAAGAAAGCACATTAGCATCTATCTGAGCGTTATCACTGGAAAAAATCCTAAGTACTTCACACCGGTCTAGATGGAGCCTTGCTTTAATATTCTATCTGAATAACAGCAAATTCCCTTAGTGCTGTACCTGTGTTGGGCCAGATATTGGCATAGTTTTTTGTTGTTAGCAGAGAGGACACTGAGCTAACTGCTGCTGCTGATGGGAGCACTGCCTACGGAGATTTTCTGAGCTCTGTGGAGTTAAGTTTACCTTTCCTAATGGTGATTTTATTGTTGCACCAACTATAGGGAATCTCCAACATCCAGCAACAATGACGTCATCAAGCAGACTAAAGGTCCGATCATATTGCCGAATTCTCATAGACAGAAAGCAAGCCAAAAGTAAAATGCATTGATCTTCCTTAATTTTTCAATACTTTTGCAGAGGATAAAACAAAAATGGGACATGCACATGGGATTAATGTATAAACTAAAACACCATGGCTAAGCTTTAAGGATCATTTATCAAGAATTTGCTGAATGTTTTTTAATCAGCCTGGAGTGAGATTATATGACCATAAGACATAGGAGTGGAAGTAAGGCCATTCGGCCCATCGAGTCCACTCCGCCATTCAATCATGGTTGATGGGCAGTTCAACTCCACTCTGGAAGAGGTGGGACTTGAACCTGGGCTTTCTAGTTCTGTGGTTGGGTCACTACCATCACACTATAAGCACCCAATAAACACTACCACTGTAGATATTTTGTAATCACCCTGATCAGAGATGGTATGACATTTCTCTGGAGCAGATTTGACCTGAATTTCCTGGCTCAAAAAGTAGCAGAACTGCCAAAGTGTCACAAGAGCCCTAACACTACCACTGTAGATATTTTCTCATGAACGAACAGAATCTATTGTCCAAATGCTCAATAAAAGTTAGTGGGTTTTCTTCATTTCTGTTTTTGTGAACAGAAATTCTGTAATCCCATTCTGCCTTTTATCACAAAACAGACGTCACTACTTCAAAAGAAATGTAATCTGGCAATTTATATTTATTATTACTGAAGCTGGTGGAGTGTGTCATCAGTCTAATCTTATTACTTCATAGTTACAACATAAATCAAAAAACATATTTTCCACATTTTCCAGCATTTCTGACATGTTTTATGTAAACATACACAGAGTGAAACAAGAAGGGACAGCATGTAAAAACATAAAAAGAAGCAGCAAAAAGAGCCAAAGGGTAAAAAGTGGCAAAAAGGCAAAATAATAATCTTTTTCTTAAAAGCTCATGGTATTGGAATGAAAGGAATGAGCTAAAAGCATGACTAAAGGCTGAGGGTAAAATTTTATAGCTATAATAGAGACATGGCTATAAGCAGATCAAAGATGGTAACTAAATATGCAGGGATATGTGCCTTTTCCAAAAGATATGTAGGAAGGAGAGGGTCATGGGGTAGCTTTGTTAATATGGGATAGAATAAATGTGATAGTAGGAACTGGTCTTGGACTGGAAGATGGAGAATCTATATGTGTGATGGTATATGGGGAAGAAGATATTGTTGAGAGTAGTCTATAGACCCCTATCAATAGTTGTTCCGTAGGTTAGCGAATATATCATGAAACAATAAGGGAATTTTAAAAAGTCAGTACATAAAGCATGAGTGACTTTAGTTTTCAAGTAGATTAGAAAATTAAATTGGCAGATGTAACCATGAAGAAACATTCATATAGTGTATTCAGGACAATTTATTGGAACAATATGTTGTGGATCCAACCAGATATCAGCTATTTTGGATGTAGTGATGTCAGGCTATCTGTGTCTGAGCTAAAGAATTCATAAATGCAGCCACACTAATAGTCTTTGGCTCTGTCTGAAATGTCAATGTGTCAACTGACATAACAGCCAAAATAAGCCAACGATGGTGTGAGACATATAAATGCTGTGTGTTCAGGTGCGAAGGGAACAAACAAGCTGCCAGGAGATGCGCTGAGGTTCAATTTTTGAGCTGGCTGCCTGCCTCTGCATGCAAAATATCCCTACTGTAGCCTTTCAGCATTAATCATTGGTGTGTCTTGCAATGCAGGTTTGTACTTCCTGAGTGGCCTGAAAATTGGCCAGATAGGTGCCACGATCATCCTAAGAGATTGAAAATGTCAGGTGCCAGTGTCCATGGATGAAGAGTGCACGTGGCTGGTCCCCACAGATCATGGTCTGTGATGCTGTTTGGTCCCGAGCAACAAGGAGGTTCCTCACACCCAATGGTAAGCTGAAGTCACCAGGTAATTGCTCTTACTTCCATGTTGAGAATTTAATGAGGTGAATGGGTGTTCGACAAACTATAAACACTCTTAATTGGCAACTTGTTGCTGCTTGGAGAAAACTTTACCTTGTGACTCAGCAAAAGCATAAAAGGTGGTGTGAGAGGTTCTCATGGTGTAAGAGGACTCACTGGACTCTTGCCAGATTCTGCCACAAATCTTGCCATTGCCCCTGGCATGCAGATCTGTGTAAAATTCTGTCCATGTCTTATTGATTTTATAGTGGCACGATACACACACACACTCACTCTCCCTTCAGTATATGAAGGAAACAAAATCAGATTTCTCTGCAGAGGTTGGCTTTCTGAAAAAAAACAAGACTAGGTCATACATGAAAGCACAAATTAAAGTATAGAATGTAACAAAGCCTGATGCTCTAATACTTTGGCAGGTGTAGTGAAATTACAAATCGTGCAATCTTTTATTTATTTTTCTAAGGGAATGTGAACCTGCTACCTAGGCCAGCAATGTTTTCCCCATTTCTTATTGCACTGGAGAAGTTGATGGTGAACTGCCATTTTGAGCTGCTGCAGTCTCTTGGAAGAGGGAAACCCTGTACTACTGTTACACCTTGCTGCACTAGTGCATTGGAAATTATGCCGCGCTATTCTCAGACTCATCATATGAGTTAAAGATATTATAGAAGCATACAAAATTCACTGGTTCACCTGTCTTTTAGATGTAGGTTCAGAGAAAGCACTGCTCGGGGATCTGCACCTAACCAGAGTTACATTTTATCGCACATTAATAAGGAGAGGGTTGGTTTGTAACATAGGGTGCTGCTAACAGCATGGGTTCAATTCCTTCCTTCCTATGAAGGTCCCTCCTTCCCAACTGTTACCTTCAAATGAGGTGCAGAGACTGTCAGGTTAAACCTCAACCAGTTGTCTCTCTCTCTCCCTCTCTCTCTCTCTCTCAAATGGGAGAGCAGCCTGGGAGTATGGTGACAAATAAATAGAATCTAGCTACAGATAAGTAGTTATGAATAATTTATATGGTTACCAGTTAAAACTCAAACTCCTCTTGCACAGACAGGGAAAAACATGAACATTATGTTTGGAGGGAAAGAACTGGGAAGACAGTTCAATTGTCCTTGTTTACAGCGTTCACTGAGGTGGTTGTCTTGGCTTGTCAGGATGTGCTGCTCCTTGATTCTCCTTCTCTAGATAATTTTGCTTCTTGCAGAAGGCAGAGGTGACAGGTTCACACTTTAAAAGTTTCTGGCTTACTGATTTAGAGCCACAGCTTACAGCAACTGACGGGGGAAGAATGAATTGGCTTAAGGCCCGAGGTGATATCTCATACAGAGAAAAGAGACAGCTGAGGTTCTTGAGGAAATGATATGGCTTCTGACTATATCTTTCACACCGCTATGTTATCTAGAAGCCAATCACATTTTTGTTGGCAGGCATATGCCCTTGGTCATTAATAACCAGTCACTAGTCCACAGACCAGACTTGTTGCCAATATTTATACACATCAAACCCCAGCCATTCTGCTCCCCCTCTCCCCCCACCAACTGCAGCTCATTTATAGTAATCTTCTTTCCACCGCTTGAAAACACAGCAGAGTAAACAGCAGCATTTACAATAGGTGTCAGGTCATTTTATTAAAATGTGCAGCAATGCTTAAACAATCCTTGGTTCTTTAAACAGTCTTTTTTCATTTCAGTCCACAATAAAAAAATACAGAAAAGTAAAATGGTTCAGTCACTCCAGTGCATACTATTAGAATATGAATTTGTTGGTTTTGACCCAATTTCAAAAGAATACTGATATAGTTCCAAATCAGGTGGGGAGAGTGATTTGAAGAGGAACTTGGTGTTGATGTTCTTATTGAGCTGCGGCCCTTGTCCTTCCAAATAGCAGATGGCACAGATTTGGAGGGTGCTGTTGAAGGACCTTGGCGAGTTGTGGATGGTACACACTGCTGTCACTGTGGGTCAATAGTGGATGATGTTGAAGTGGTGGGTGAGGTGCCAATCAAGCAGGCTGCTTTGTCTTGGATGGTGTTGAGCTGCTTGAATGTTGTTGGAGCTCCATTGATCCAGACAAGTGGACAATATTATTTCTTTAATATCTAACTTGTTCCTTGTAAATGGAGTTACATAGAAGAGACAATGAGATGAGTTGTAGAATCCCTAGCTTCTGACCTGTTCTTTTAAATACAGTCTTTATACAGTGAGTCCAGTTCAGTTTCTAGTCAAGGGTAAGCTCCATTCATTCCAGTTTTATGAGGGCTCTTTGATGCCACACTGATGAAATGCTGCCTGGAGGTCAAGAGCAGGCAGTCTCACCTCACTTCTGGCATATTTGCAGACACAGCTTACTCAGGAAATGCAATCTGATGATGATCTTATATGTTTATTTGATATCAAGTGCTGACTAACCAGTAATTTTCTCCAACTGAATATTGGGAAGACTAAAGCTACTACCCCACCTCAAACTCCCAGTTACCAGTTTCATCCATTTCCTGTTTAACTGTCTGACAATGTGTTAGAACAATTGAAACCATGGCATCCTACTTTAACTCTGGGGTGATCTTCCAAACTCCATATCCACTCTACAGCCAATACTGCCTACTTCCAATTTCACCTTATCATTAATTTGCAACCATGACACTTCTTGTCTGCTGTTGCAATTCTCATCCAACCCTTTCATTCTTTGACCTCAACTACTCCAACTATTCCAATATTTCTTGGGTGTGACCTCCTAGCTGGCACACTCCATAAAGTTCAGCTCACCCAAGCTCCCATTAATCTAAAGCTCCTGTGTCTGCTGAACTAGATTGTAAGACAATCTGCTAACACCTTGCTCTTAATGCTTTTGTTTTTAGTTTTCACATCGCTCCATGGTCTTGTTCCTTCCTATATCTCTAATCTCTTCCAGTCCTTCAATCATCAAATTCTGGCTTTTTTTTCCTTTCTTCACATTTTAATCGCTACATCTTTATGGATATACCTTCACTTGTTGAGCCTAGGCTCTGCCATTCCCAGTCTAAACCCCTCCACCTCACAAGGTACTGTTTTTATTAAATGACTTGGGACATTTTATCCTGGCCAACAGTGCTTTATATAAATGTAAATTATTGTTGTTGTTGCTTGCTGGAATTGGCTCCAGAGAGTTCGTTTTTCAGGTTCTGCCAATTAATTGCTTTCTTTGCATAAGTTGGATCAATATTTGGATACATTTGAGGTTGATTGTTTTTAAAAAAAAGATAAACTCATAATCATCAGTTCAACAAAAACAATTCAATGTAGATGCTTCTATAGTCATGACAAAAGTATGAATTCAACTGTCACGACTGAATCTTATGGTTTGTGAAAATGTTGATATTCATGAAACATGGCAGGAGGGCATTCATCCTGTTATGTCTATACAAGCTCTATTCAGTTAGTGAAAGGTGAAGTTACCATAGTTCATAAGGCTGCTGTTTCATTAGAGAGAGATGACTGGTGGTGGTTTAACCCAAAATGTCACCATGACCCTCTGAGGGGAGAGGTTCAAAGGGAGAGTCCTTCATGGTAACCTGATGTGGGAATTGAAACTATGCTATTGGCATCACTCACCAGCCATCCAGTCAACTGAGTTAACTGACCTCCCAATTCAGTGACACTGCTTACCTGTTCTTTTAGCATAGCCCTACACCAGTTTACCTTCTCAAAGATTTTTCCAATTTCCTTTAGAAATTTACTGTTGAATCTGTCTCTACCACTTTTTCAAATAGTGCATTCTATGCAGGGAGTGTTCTTCAAGTATTGCTTGGTTAAATTAAAGCTAATGGTTTTCTTTAAGCTTTTAACTTCACAAATTGTGATTAAATAATTATGGTAGAATTTATAGCACAGAAAGTTTCAATGTCAGTGGTAAGTGGAGTTTTGGAAAAGCTGAACGTTAGCATGTACTACTTTGCACAAATTGTCTTCATATACTTGAATGGCTCAATTCTCTACTTTCCGTCTGAGATCTTCTGCTGTTTCCATTAAAGATTTTCATACTCAAATGAAAAGTTAATACATAGAGTGACCCATAGTAGCCAAAAACATGGCACTCACAGCCCAGGGTCCTGGTTTTGATTCTAGCCTTGGGTGACTGTCTGTGTACAGTTTGCATATTCTCCCTGTGTCTGTGTGGGTTTCTGCTTAGGTGCTCCACTTTCCACCCATGGTCCAAAGATGTGCAGGTTAGATGTATTGGACATGCTGAATTGATCCATAGTGTCCAGAGATGTGCAGGCTAGGTAGATTAGCCATGGTAAATGTGGGGTTATGTGGAAAAGGGTAGGGGAATGGGTGTGGATGAGACACTGTTCAGAGGGTCGGGGCAGATGCAATGGGCTGTATGGCCCCTTTCTGGACTGTAAGAATTCTTTAAGAGGGTAACTCAGTGTTTAGCACTGTTGTTTCATTACGCAAGAGACCTGGGTTTGATTCCAGCCTTGGGTAACTGTCTGTGTGGAGTTTGCACATACTTTCCATGTCTGTGTGGGTTTCTACAAGTGGTGCAGTTTCCCTCCACAGTCCAAAGGTGTACAGGTTAGGTGGATTAGCCATAGTAAATTGGTCTGTAATGTCTAGGGATGCGCAAGTTAGATGGATTAGCCATGATAAATGTGAGTTAAGGGGATAGGGCAGGGTCCTGAGTCTGAATCAGATGCTCTTTCGAGGGTTGGTGTGGACTCAGTGTGCCAATTGACCTCATTCCATACAGCAGGGATTCTATATTAGTCTGTACCTCAGCCACTGCATTGTTTAGCAGAGAGATAGTTATGTAGTTGCTCCCAGTAACATTCCCTATGGGTAAGTGTGTGTAAAATACCAGGCTGCAAAGCATGGAATCAAAATTTACACATGGAACACATATGGAAAGGGCTCATCTCTTGAAAAGAGAAGCATCTATTATAAACAAAATGAAGAAGGGGTTTGGAAAACTATAAGTTTATGTTGTGGGAAAATTTAAGTTGCAATCCAAGTTAGAGGCTTGAAATTGTTAACTGAATACCATGCTTGATTTCACTTGGTTTAAGAGTTTAATGATTCAATTACCCTGGCTAGCTAAAGTTACATTGTTCAATTGAGGGTATTATTGCAAAGCTTCATTGTAAACTTCATGCATTTTTTCTTTTTTACTTTACTTAGGTTATCATTTATAAGAACAAAGCATAAATCGATAAATTTGTTAAAAGAATAGAGCAGTATATTCAGCACTCATTCACTACTGCCACCAGCTTTAATGTCTGAGATGCACAGCAGGAAGAGACAAGTTAATATTTGCATGTGACCCTTCAATTGTAACGGTATGTTTCGCTCAAATACAAGTTACTTGAAAATAAATATTGCTTATTTTGAATGATTATAAATCAGCAGTTCTTGAAGTAACATTACCTTCTGTCTGCAAAATGTTTATGGCTGCTAACTGGAAATTCAGTATGTATTAATGAAAATGTTGATAAAAGACCATCTTGACTTGAATCATTGACTCTGTTTCTCTCCAAAAATATTGCCTGGCCTAATGAACATTTCCAGCATTTTTCTTTTATCTTTTTTGAAGACAATGAGCAGATTAGTTTTGTTTTGCATTGACAGATATGAATACATGGGATCATTATCGATATGCGCTGTAAAGATTGCAATTTATACATTAAAATGTCATATTTGCCATCAGGTTTAAATGTACCTTTTAAACCATTTTGACAGTTATATTTCCAATATTTCACATCGCCTAATAGAGTCATTGCAGTTTGTTAGGAAGGTCTTTTGTGGGGAATTCAGTTAGTTTATAGTTAGCTACAAAACATCAAAAAAATGCATCAAGTAATGTGTCAAAATACAAATTTTCCAGTGGATCATAAATTTCATGAAATTTTAAAAATCATCCTTCAAGAAGTTTGTTTTTGTTTTCAAGGTACATGCTCAGGGGATACTTCTCCTTTTGAGAGAACTTTTAACTGGTTGGCACAGTTTCTAAGTAAAAGGTTTCTTATTTATGAGGAGGAATGTTTTTCTCCAAGAAGGTCATGTTTGGAATTCTTTCCACAGGGTGGGTCATAGACAATATTCAAGGCTGAGTTACATGGATTCTTCATGGGCAAGTAAGTCAATGGTTATGTGAAGCAGGTAGAAAATTGGTGGTAAAGACACAATCAAATCAGCCATGATCTTACTGGAATTCAGGGCAGTCTCGAAGGGTCAATTTGCATAGATCTACTACTTGTATGTTTGTACCTTCATCTTCATTACAAAGTGCACTTGTCATGGTGCGATGATTAATAGTTATGATAATGAAATAATTTATATCATAACATAACAGTGACATGAGGAGTCATGTGCAAGAGGGGTGACCTTATAGAGGTTTACAAAATTATGAGGGGCATGGATAGGATAAATAGACAAAGTCTTTTCCCTGGGGTCGGGGAGTCCAGAACTAGAGGGCATAGGTTTAGGCTGAGAGGGGAAAGATATAAAAGAGACCTAAGAGGCAACTTTTTCACACAGAGGGTGGAATGAGCTACCAGAGGATGTGGTGGAGGCTGGTGCATTTGCAACATTTAAGAGGCATTTGGATGGGTATATGAATAGGAAGGGTTTGGAGGGATATGGGCCGGGTGCTGGCAGGTGGGACTAGATTGGGTTGGGATACCTGGTCGGCATGGACAGGTTGGACCGAAGGGTCTGTTTCCATGCTGTACATCTCTATGACTCTAAGAAGCTGAGAGTTGGAATAGGTTACAATAGACAGATATAGTAAATCAAGAACATATTATAGAATCCCTGGCATGTGGAAGGAGGCCATTTGGCCCATCAAGTGCACATTGCCCACCTATCAGTATTCCACCCAGACCTACCTCACTACCCTATCCCTGTAACCTTGCACTCCCATGGCTAATCTACCCAGCCTGAACATCACTGGACACTATGGGCTATTTAGCATGGCCAATCCACCTAACCTGTACGTCTTTAGACTGTGGGAGGAAACAGGAACACACAAAGGAAATCCTCATGGAAGAATGTGCAAACTCCACACAGTCACCTGAAGCTGTAACCTGACCAAGGTCCCTGGCACTGTGAAGCAGCAATGCTAACCACTGAGCCACAGTGCTGCCCTTATGGTGTAAATAAAGGAGTTTTGAAGAAATAAACTGGAATTGGAATTGAATGCAAGTCACACACAGGTCAGTGAAACTACCCAAATCCAGAACAAGCTACAGTGACGAGTGATCAAAATTGTATTCAAAGTGGAACTAAATCACATGTGTCTGTGTATTCCACTGCCCTCAACCCAAAAAGACAGAAAGAAGGCCAGAACATGAAATGACAAATGGTCTGCTTTGCGATAATGACTCTTTGGGAAACTTTTGCTCTCGGGGCAGTTTTGGGTTGCAAACTCTGGTTGACGTAATCCCACAAGTTTCATCATAAGTCCTCCCACTTCTTACTCTTGCACCACATCAAACTTTATATCTTTATTGAAAGTTTGTTTTAACAAATAAAATCATTCCAATAATGTTATTTTTCCTCCTGGTTCGCTTGTGGCACTGTCTGAGATTCCTGCAGGCTCCAAGGAAACGTACAACTCCGCGATAAGTCCACGTCCCACTACAATTTCAGTCTAACTCCTCCTTTTCACCTGTCAGACCTGATTATTGACCCTTTAAAGATTTTTTTTTCTCTCCCTCTGTGGGGTTGATCGTGGTATTTGAAGCTGTTGCTAGGTTTATTCTAGCAATTTCCTCAACTTCCTTGAATGCAGTGCCATACTCCGTGCTTCCGAAACACAGGCAAATCGATGCTTTGTGCGCAGAGCACGGGGACTCTAAAAAAATAACAGTTTGCATGCACGTCTGTTGGTGTGCGATGGGACTGTGTGGTCGGAAGACATACTGTAAGATCCCTGCATGTGTACCGGAAGTTCCCTGTACGGGCTCCGGGCGTATTATTTCCTGTTTACAGGCGGGAAGAGTGAACCTTTTACTGCACTTTTGCCTTTGAATATTTTTGTGTCTGCACGCTGGGGATTTGTTAAAACAAATTTTCTTTCCCCCTCCTTTTCCCGGCGGTTAGAAGATGGCGGCGTTGGCGGAGGCGGGGGAGCCGGACCGGGACCAGGAGCAAGACCAAGAGCAGAACCGGGATGGATCGGCGGCTGGCGCTGCAACAACACCCGGCAACGCAGCAGCGGCAACCCGGGCCGTGCTGGAAGTGGCAATCCCGGGCTCCCGACCTCTGGAACTGCTGCAGTGGAGTGTGAAGGTGGGATGGCCGGTGCAGATCGGCACGGTGCTGGCTCACTGCCAGCCCGTGGATCAAGAGAGCGACGCCGAACGCGAAAGGCCCCGGTCTCGGCCCCAGGAAAAGCGGGTGAAATCGGACCGGGCCGGGGTGGTCAAGGAACTGTGCTGGCAACCGGGCCAAGTAGTGCCCAGCGGGTAAGAAACGATGGAACGTTGTCCGGGGATCGGGGGAAACACTGAGTACACGTCACACTAGGATGGAACGTTGAATTACAATGGAATGTTGCCTGGGCATCAGGGGGATACACAACCCACAACACAACGCGTCACAATGGGATGGAACGTTGCCCGGGGATGGGACAACATCGCAAACCTAGCTCCAAGACACTTTAAGCAGTGGCGAATATTAAACCACTTTTGCAAAACATGTGCAGATCGCACAGGGGAAATGGGTGTGCGTTTCTCCAGTGGAAGGACGAGGAGAATGATTTGTTTTTAATTTGATTGGGGCGGTGGGAAGAGGGAAACAGTTTCTTTTCAAAGGATGCACGATGATAGACGACTTCCATTTCGTTAAGAAATCGCCCGGGTAAGGGGGAAATGAAATTGACATGACAGGTGATTGCTGCGGTTGTATATTCCCTGGCACTATTGTAGATAAGTTGTGGACGTAGGCTGAGCTTGGTCATCTGTTGAAGAACAAGTTTGTGGGTGATTTTGGTGTTTCTGTTGTTTGGAACCCCAGACGTTTCCTGCCCCGCTTTTGTATTTTTAAATTCTGTCCCTCTTGTGGGATATTACTGAGTTATTATAGTTGGCAGCTTCATTGACACTCACAAGAATACATGCTTTTACATATATAGATGGTGGTGAGGTGTGATAGAAAGTAGTTGCTGATCTGATGATCGGACGAAGCAGTACTTTAATTCTAAACTACATGAGTTAGTAACCGACCCAAAGAAAAGTTTCATAAGCGTCTAGGTCTTTCCAACTGACTGTCCAGCAAAACTAAAGAATCAAAGGAGGCTATTCGGCCCATTGTGTACTTGTTACATCTATGCAAAAGCAACTCCTCACCTCATCTGTTCTTCCTCACCCTCCCCCCCCCCCACCGGCCTCCAGACATTCTATATTTATTTTCATTTCAAATTGTCCAGTTCGGTTAAGGGATATGTAGGTTAGGTGCATTAGTTGGGGTAAATGTAGAATAGGGTAGAGTGAATAGCTCTGGGTGGTTGACGCTTCGGAGAGTTGGTGTGAACTTGTTGTGCCAAGGGGCCTGTTTCCACACTGTAGGGATTCTATGATTCCACAGCACTCTTGGGCTTTGCATTATAGGCCATAACTACTCATTGTGGAATAAAGGTTTTCCTCGTGCCACAGTTGGTTCTTTTGGCAGTCACCTTAGATTGTGACCTCTGGTTCTATCCACTTGTCAGTGAATGGAAGTTTTGTCTAGACCCTGCATGTTTTTGAACGCTTCTCTCAAAGCTAACCAAAACCATATCTTCTCCCAAGAGAACAACTCCAGTGTTTCCAGTCTCTCCACGTAACTCCCTCCTTGGGCCAGTCTCATGAGTCTTTGCTGCTGCCTCTCCAATGCTGTCACATCCTTCCTAAAATGTGGTGCACAGATTTGGATACAGTGCACCAGTTGAGGCCAAACCAATGTCTTATAAAGGTCTGTGCCATAACTTTGCTGCTTTTGCGCTGTAAATGCAGCGCCTTTTTATAAAATACAGGGTCTTGTAAGTCAAGCTAACTGCTTCATCAAACTGTCCTGCTGCCTTAAGTGGTTTATATAGAGATCTCTCTGCTCCTGCACCATCATCTGAATTGTACCATTAGGTGAGGCTGTCTCTTTTCTCTTCCCATAAAAGTTAATCAGTTCATAATTCTCTGCTTTAAATTTTATCTGCCACAAGTCTGCCCCATTCTATCAGTCTATTTCCTGTCCCCTTGAAATTAATCAGTTGACCCCTCATGAGTTTGTTATTTGTGTCACCTGAAAATGTTGAAATTGGGTTCCATACACCCAAGATATTAAAATAGAGCAGTAAAAATAGTGCACACAGGCCTGGGGATCCTGTCACATACTCTCTTCTGGCCTGGAAAACAACCATTCGCTGCCATCTCTTTCATGTTATTCAGCCGATTCTGTATCCATGACACCACTGTTCCTTTATTGCATGGCATCAGTGTTGATGACCAGATTAATGGTTGGCACTTTCTCACGAGTCTTTCGGAACTTCTGTCCACTGGTGACACCAACTCACCTCTGTTACTCTCATTAACCCTATCTGGTGCCATGCTTAAAAAACTCACTTAAACACGATCTGGCTGTAATAAATCCACGCTGGCTTTGCTGAGTGAAACCACTTTTATCCGAGTTGATGTTAATGTTTTCCTTGACTATCTTTCTGAAAGCTTTCCCGCTAGGAAAAATGAAATTGACATGACGGGCGATTAGTGCAGTTACACTGACAGACTGCATTGTTGAATGGATTCTTGCATCCTTACGCAAGCTTGTAACTTGTGTAATTCTCCAGTCATTTTGGCACCACCCCAGGATCTAAGGAAGGTTGGAAGGTTATGGCTAGTGACTCAGCAATTTCTACTGTCTCTTCCTTCATTGAAGATGGATGCATCCATCTTCATCAATTTTATCCTATCCAGTATCTTAACAATTCTTTCACTCCAATTTTAGCAGTATCTTCTTCTTTAAAAACAACAGATATAAAGTATCTCATCTTGGCCTCGACTTCCATGCATAAATTCCTGGTTTGGTCCCTCATTTCCTCACCTCCTCTTATTATTTAGATGCTTATTGAAGACTTTGGGATTCCTTTTTTATGTCAGCTCTCAGTTTCTTTTTACACTCTGTATTTTCCTCTCTCACTTCCTTTTTCAGTTTCCCTCTGAGTTTTATATATTCATCCTGGCTCTCACTTGTACTTTTGTCCTGAAACCTGTCATTCAGCATCCTTTTTCTGCTTCATCTTAATGAAAATTTTCTCCATCACTCAGTGCACTCTTTATTTGTATACCTTTCCCCCAGTGGGAATGTGCCTAGACTCTACTTGAACCATACTCTCTTTAAAGACAGCCTTGTTCCATTATAGTTTCGAGTTTCAATCTTTTCCCTGGGCAAGGTCTGTTCTCACTCCACGAATATTGATCTCCCCCCAGTTAGTTTTCCAGTTTCACAATTTTTTTTCATATTTAACCTAAACCTTATAGATATTATGATCACTGATCCTCAAATACCCACCAACTGATTCCAGATTCACCTCATTTCCAGAGTCAGATCCAGCAATGCCTCCCTCCTAGTTGGGCTGATAATTTACTCATCCGCAACATTCTCCTGAACACACTTCAAAAACCTTTCTTACTTTCCTTCCTTTACACTATTGCTGTTCTATTTTCTATGTGAATATTAAATGACCCTCATTTTCACTACTCTATGGTTCTTTCATCTCAGTGTAATTTCCCTGCAGATTTGTTCCTCTGTTTCTCCCAGCTTTTTTTTAAAATCAACTCATTCAGCAATATTATGACAGATCTGAAGAGCAGGTGGGTCTTGAACCCAGGCCTTTTGGCTCAGAGATAAGGAGACTACCACTGCACCACAAGAGCCCTGTCTCTGTGTTCCGCACTAGTTGATGGGATATAGAATAAGCCTGATAATGGAATATAGAATAAGCCTGAGAACCGATTGTTCTTCCTTCATTCTCTATTTTTCCTGAACACTGTGTGTCTGGAAATATTAGGTACCTTTTTTTGTTCAGTTTATCATTGGCACAGCATCATATTCCCATGTTATTAATGTCTGCATCTCACCAATCTTAGTTACCAATTTTGTGAGTTTACATGCATGCACTGTATATGTTTTATGGCATTTCCCCCTTGCTGTCACCCCACCTAATACCTTTCCATTTCAACTATTGTCCTGTCTGCCCCTCAATCCTTTTTGCACCTTGCTTCTCCTGTCTAATGTGATAACCTGGTTTCTGTTCCATTAACAATTTGCTTTAAACACTCCCTAACATCCCTTGCAACGGCCTCATGAAGGCACTGATTTTGGCTCTGTTTCAGTACAGCTCATCCAGACTGGAGGCGTCCCACCTTCCCCAAAACCAGTCGAATGGCTCTATCTCTCCAGCAAGACATTCAATCTGCCCTATCCTTAGAACCACAACATCAGCTGATCAATTTCCCCTCTGAGTGTACTGCTGCCACATTGACCTCAGAGAGGCAGCACACTGTGGTTGCAGTCATGGATTTGTCTGTCTGTTCCCCTAACTATTGAATTCTCTCGTACTATAGCTGGTCCAGTTTGCCTCTTTCCACTGCCATAGAGTCATAGAGATGTACAGCACGGAAACAGACCCTTCGGTCCAACCTGTCCATGCTGACGAGATATCCCAACCCAATCTAGTTCCACCTGCCAGCACCTGGCCCATATCTTTCCAAACCCTTCCTATTCATATACCCATCCAAATACCTTTTAAATGTTGCAATTGTACCAGCCTCCATCACTTCCTCTGGCAGCTCATTCCATATACGTACCACCCTCTGTGTGAAAAGGTTGCCTCTTAGGGCTCTTATATCTTTTCCCTCTCACCCTAAATCTATGCCCTCTAGTTCTGGACTCCCCCACCCAAGGGAAAAAACTTTGTCTATTTATCCTATCCATGCCCCTCGTGATTTTGTAAACCTCTATAAGGTCACCCCTCAGCCTCCGACGCTCCAGGGAAAACAGCTCTAGTCTATTAAACCTCTCCCTATAGTTCAAATCCTCCAACACTGGCAACATCCTTGTAAATCTTTTCTAAACTCTTTCAAGTTTCACAACATCTTTCCGATAGGAAGGAGACTAGAATTGCACGCAATATTCCAACAGTGGCCTAACTAATGTTCTGTACAGCCACAACATGACCTCCCAACTCCTGTACTCCATACTCTGACCAATAAAGGAAAGCATACCAAACGTGGTCTTCACTATCCTATCTATCTGCGCCTCCATTTTCAAGGAGCTATGAACCTGCACTCCAAGGTCTCTTTGTTCAGCAACACTTCCTAGGACCTCACCATTGTGTATAAGTCCTGCTAAGATTTGCTTTCCGAAAATGCAGCACCTCGCGTTTATCTGAATTAAACTCCATCTGCCACTTTTCAGCCCATTGGCCCATCTGATCCAGATCCTGTTGTAATCTGTAATTTGCTGTCCACTACACCTCCAATTTTGGTGTCATCTGCAAACTTACTAACTATACCTCCTATGTTCACATCCAAATCATTTATATAATGATGAAAAGTGGTGGACTCAGCACCAATCCTTGTGGTGCTCCACTGGTCACAGGCCTCCAGTCTGAAAAATGACACTCGCCCATAACCTCTGTCTTCTACCTTTTGAGCCATTTCTGTAACCAAATGGCTAGTTCTCCCTGTATTCCATGAGATCTAACCTTGTTCACCAGCCTCCCATGGGGAATCTTGTTGAATGCCTTAGTGAAGTCCATATACATCACATCTACTGCTCTGCCTTCATCAATTCTCTTTGTTACTTCAAAAAACTCAATCAAGTTTGTGAGACATGATTTCCCTCACATAAAGCCATGTTGACTATCCCTAATCAATCCTTGCTTTTCCAAATACATGTACATCCTGTCCCTCAGGATTCCCTCCAACAAGTTGCCCACCACCGACGTCAGGCTCACTGGTCTATAGTTCACTGGCTTGTCTTTACCACCTTTCTTAAACAGTGGCACCACGTTAGCCAACCTCCAGTCTTCCAGCACCTCACCTGTGACTATCGATGATACAAGTATCTCAGCAAGAGGCCCAGCAATCACTTCTCTAGCTTCCCACAGAGTTCTGGGGTACACCTGATCAGTCCTGGGGATTTATCCACTTTTATGTGTTTCAAGACATCCAGCACTTCCTCCTCTGTAATATGAACATTTTGCAAGATGTCACCATCTATTTCCCTACGTTCTATATTCCTGAATAGTTAAACCTGCCTTGGATCTGGCTCTGGGTGTACTCTCGGAATAATGATTTAGAACTGAAACTGATCGCAGAGCAAGATGCAGACGGAGAAACTCCTGCTTTTCCTAGCTCGTCCTTCTTCGCAGTCACCCATTCCTTAACTGCCTATACCCACTTAAGCTGAGGGTGACTAGCACCTCCAATGTGCTTTTCACACACCTCACTGCACTTTGGACGCACTACAGCGATGCGAGCTGCATACTCACCCACCAATCTTGAGATTCACCAGCATTTCCTGCTCATGTGGTTGCCCAGAACTCAAGAAGCTGCTTTTGCTGCCTCCAGAGAATGATGCAGAGCCTGTAGTGTATGTCATGTCTACTTTTGATTTTACAGCTTTGGTCATGAGAAGCAAAACTTTTCTTTTCCTTACTGATACACTGCTTTCCTTGGACTAATATTGTCACTTGCAGATTTGATGTAAAATGTCGACTGTTGTCAGCTAAATCCAGAGAGTGAGCTGTCTGTGTCCATCATTTCTTTGACCATGTTCAGCCAGTGTAAATTGTAGCCCTTTTCAAGAAGGAGTTGTGTCATATACTGGCAAGGCATGTTGCCCATTAATGGCTGACTGGGAATCTCTCTCATTTTAACTATTTGCCAGGAGTATATTGGGAGGATTAGCGGGTTGATTGTCCGATCCTTTCTCTGGGCCATGAGCACTCATTCTGTGGCCAACTTGAACCTGGATCTTTTGGCTCAGAGGCTATGGCGCTACTTGGTGTGCTACAGTTCACTTATTGCTACCAAGTCCTAGCTAATATGTAATAATAACAGTCCACTTACAGCACACAAACTTGAAGAAAGCAGCTTGCCACCATATTCTTGAGGGCACCGACGGATGGGCAATAAATGCTGGCCAGCTAGCAATGTCCACATCCTAAGGTGTGAAATAAAGAAAAGCAAGGGCTTTTGGGATAGCTGGCTTTCGGGTAATGTTAACATTAGTTTAAGCTGTGGATCGTTCAGTAACATGACATGTTTGAGTCAGAAGGTCGTGAAACCCTAAGGACTTGAGCAAAAAAAATCAAAGATAACACTCGAGTACAGTAATGAGGGGGTACTTTATGGTTGATGGTGCTGTCTTCCAGATAAGATGTTTAACCAAGATCTGTCTGTCCTCACATGTAGATATAAAACATCCCATGGCACTATTTTGAAGAAAGTTATTTCTGGTGTCCTGGCCAATGTTTCTCTCTCAATCTGTATCACAAAATAATTGATTATCTGGTCATTCTTAGAAGTATTTTGCATTACCTGTTGAATTTCCTACATCATAACAATGGTGCCTTCAAATGTGGGTGTCCTGTGGTCACAATAAGTTCTAAGTGAATGCAAGTGCTTTAATTTAAATTTTAAATCATTCTTCAACAGTCTACTGGAATATCTTTTGACGTCACATTGGTTACTCAAAAGCCAGCTATCCCAAAATCCCTTGCTTTTCTTCATGTTGAAATTGGTATGCCAGCAAAGTAGTATGAAATTAATTTGTCTAATTCTGCTGCTGTGATTTGGGGCAGGTTCATGCTTTAGTAACATGCACTTCTATCAATGCCATGTAGAAATCACTGTCTGATGTTATTAAGAAAGGAAAATCCCGACAAAAAAAATTCTGTGCTTTGTTAAAGGGGCTGCAAGTGTTTCTTAAAGATTTGTGAATCTGTTGCTTTGAGGTTTTGTAGGGTTGACTATAACTTGAAGATCTCCAATGCACTTACGATGAGTTGAATGTTGTGCTGTTTCCTTACAGCAGTGTCAGCATCACAAATCTTCCGAGCTGCTTCCTCTGCTTTTGATTTGTGTGTTTCCAAGAGCAGTAAAATATACTCACTGCTGTCATTTAGTGGAATGTAAAAGTCAATTTACAAAGCTTGATTCCAGCAAAGGGAAAAGTTACAACCAGCTAATCCCCTGTCAGTCTTCCAAATAGGAGCCTTGTATGCCTACCTGAACAGACGGTCAGAACTTTGGTTTAACATATGATGTGAAAGATGGCAAGTCTACTCATGCACTACTCCATCAGTGCAGCTTCTGTCTTGTCCTTGATCCACTCTCCTATTCCTCTTCCCTTAAATTATTCTACTCTATTTAGTTTCTTTAAATTATTTGCATTCTTTTTTTTATCTGGGATTGCATTATGGTTTGCTTTCCAGGCTTGCCCATTACCTTGTCCCCATGCTGAAGTAGCTGCCTGGTAATTCACCCAGTCCTTACTTTTTTCCGTGACCAACTAAACAATAGTGACGTTCATCACAAAGTATTATCGTCTTTCTCTGTATCAGGTACAGCTACATGATTATTATTGAATCTGTCTTTCAGATTAGATGTTAAGTTGAGGTACTAGTTCATATCTATCTCTCAGTCAGCATCACGAGAAAGCAGATTGGCTACTCATTTTCATATTGCGGCTTGTAGACATTGCTGGGTGCGAATTAGATTTTTGTAGAATCCCTAAAATGTGGGAACAGGCCACTTAACTCATTGAGTCCACACCGATCCTCTGAAGACCCTGCCATAAGACTCCCCCACTCTCCCAGTCCTATCCCTGTAATCCTGCATTTCCCATGGCTAATCCACCTAATTTACATGTCCCTGGACACATTGGGGCAGTTTAGCATGGCCAATCCACCTAATCTTTGGACTGTGGGAGGAAACCGTAGCACCTGGAGGAAAGCCACAGATGCAGGGAGGATGTGCAAACTTCACACAGACAGTTTCTCTCGGGTGGAATCGAATCCAGGTCCCTGGCACTGTGATGTTGCATTGCTAACCACTGAGCCACCATGCTTGGCCCTAATGTCTGCCACAATGACGACATTTACATGGTGACAAAACTTGGTAATTAACTGTAAAGCTCTTCGAGAGGCTCAGTGCATCTGAAATGCAAGACATAAATGCAAGCCCTTTTTTTCAAACAAAAACGTCCCAACAGACCGTAACTTACCTTCATGAGATTTTTACGAGATCATGGGACAGTTGGGTATTGCTTTAAACTCTGCGTATTTATATGTACGTTGCAACTTGTCTCGTGGGTGAGAAGCTGATGTCTGCCATCAATATCAGCAGTACTCCTGCCGACATGATCTAAGTCCTGGGAATTAAGTCCTCAATTGGCATTGGACACTGTGCCTCTGGGAAAGGTGGGGTTGGGCATTTAAGTGCTGCATGTCTGTCAATAGGGCAAGGATCCCTACCCAGTGTGCTGTTTATTTCTGGCAATGCCATCTGGAGCAGTGGCTGCTGTCGCTCATTCCCTCAAGCTAGATATCGTTGTCAGAACTGGAGTGAGAAAGATAAGCAAGAACAGAACAGGGGTCATGGAGATAAAGGATGATGTTGGGGGTTGGGAGATAATTAGAGGACAAGATGGGTTGACTGTCCAAGGGCTTCCCCTCTGCCTGGGGCTGGTGCCCTTGGTAGCTTTGAACAAACCCTACATCCTTCTTTCCCAACCATTAGGCAGCAAATTCACCAGGGTTTCTTGGATGGCCTCTTGCCAGGAGTGAGTCCCCTCCCTGCCACTGAGGGTTGATTGTCAACATCACTGGGATGTGGCCCTTAAGTGGGCATTACTTGCAAAGTTAAAAGGTCTCAATTGGCATTTACGCAGGAAGGCTGCCTGCAAGCTGATTATGGGGGTCTCCATCTGCCTCTAAACTCCCTCAGTGCAGACCATTAAACACTACCAAAGCAATCATTCAGTTCCCTCTCAGAAGTTATTATTGAATCTGCTCGTGTCATCTATTCACATAGCGATATGCCAATCCTGCTGACTCGCTGCGTGACTTTTAATTTTCTTATCTTGTCGCTTTGCTAATTTTCTCAACTCTGTGCTCTCTGGTTAGCTACTAACCTGGCAATAGTTTCTTCATATTTCCATATCAAAACCCAAAGCAATTAATACTTGGAGCTTTTTTGTAAGCTAAAGTGAAACACTGCCTACAATCAAGGAAGCCAAAGAGAGAGTTGGCATGAACAGGTTAAAAGAGGAAAGCCCACCTGGCCTTCAAGACTTAGTACTGTCCTGGGCTCAGCATTGAAGAGCAAAGGAACAGGAGCAAGCTACTCAGCCACTTGAGCCAATTTTTTTTTTGTTGTTCACTCAGCTTGTGATCAAGCTATAGATCTTAAAACTTGCACCTGTGATGCTCATCACTCAAAACTTAGGCTGTGTGGTTCTTGCAGTGTTTCAGAATGCCAAGGCACCTGATCCATGTTGGCACCCATGCTGCTGTCTTTTGAGATGAATGGTTGCTATGTCTTAAGATTCTTCTGTTTGGAGCCATTCAAAGCCCAAAGCCTGACCATTCTTGTGCATATCACCCTGAAGCACATTGTGCGTACAGTCTGGTGAATTTGCCATACCGGCAATCTAGTATCCTGGCAGTGCCTGTAGCTGCTGCAGAGTAAATCAGGCAGAACAACCTTGCTTATTGTAACAAAAGAAATATGAATAAGAGAAAATCTACATCTGCCAATGTATTGGAAGTTAGAAGATAGCAATGAAAATTCACAACAATTCTGTCAATCTGTGCAGAGACAGAAGAGAAAAGGTGTGAGTTACCCACTGGACTTTGCCAGCTGCTTATCGATATTATCAACAAATTTCACGCACGTTAGTTGCACTGTTCCCAAGCATCCAGAATCAATCCAGACAGGTTTTATAACCACTGTGGCCTTGCCTTACCTGTAGTATGTTTCTACAGCGTCCTGTCCATGACAGGATATTCTTCTGACTTCTTTCCCTTTGTTCAAGCCCTGGTTGTGACAGACACAATTGTTAGATTTCAGATTTGACAGATATCCCCGTAATCCCTGGCTACAGTGAGTGTCGGGTGGAGGTGACTCGTCATTGCCCACTCTGTTTTCGGACAGACAGACAGGAAAATGCTTTGGAGTGTCGGCCAAATAGGAGGAGATGATAGAAGGACAGATGAAACAGTCTGCAAATGAGACTGTTGCTGTGTGACGCAGCAGTTTCCTGCTGAAGCTGGCATTGTCTGGATGTTAATTGATTATTTATTCACTTAGGCTATTTAGGCTTCCATAACAAATGAGGAAAGAGTGAGAGGTCAGGGAGCCTTTCAGTTGCTGATTGTGACTAGCTTCCAGTCCATGGTTCCCTCATGTTCATTGGCTGCCTACTTGTTGGTGAGCACCTTTCTGACCATCCACCGCTCTGTTTGCTGTGCTTTGGGAAAAGGTCAGGTGTAAGTGAATCATACACTCCCAATTCTGCCTCCTTGCCAGAAACTGTAAAATTCAGACTGGATTTATTGTGTGTGGCTAAAATGCATACTTCAGAAGTATAATGATGTGTAGAGAATGTAATGGATTGAATGTATGATTGCAAATACATTGAATTCCTGGTTTCAACTCTGCCTTCAACGTTCAGGAATGTCCTCCAAGCAGACAAATAAGACAAATTAATGTAGGGGGTAAGATCAAGAATTTGTGGATAATGCAAAACTTGCAAGGGTGATAAATAGTGAGGAGGATAGTTATAAATTGCAGGAAGATGTCAAAAGAATGACTGGCTGGGAGAGCAAGGACAAATGGCATTTCCAAAGAGAAAAGTGTGAGGTTATGCTGTTAGGGAGGGCTAACAAGATAAATGGTATGAATGGTAGGACCCTGGAAAGTTTCTGGAGGTCAGAGGGCCTTTGTGTGCCTATCCACAGATCCCTAAAGATAGCAGGTTCAAGAGGAAGAGCCATACTGAATGCGAAATGTTAATGCCGCTTCTTTAGAGTTTTTGAAATGATTTGTAGCTTGGTTTGTGGATGAGGTCGTAAGTTTGTTCACCAAGCTGATGTGGTTTTCTGCAGACATTTTGTCACCTCGCGAGGTGACATTGTCCGTGCATCTTCGATAAAGTATTGATGGTCTATCCTGCCGGGTACTTGTGCATCTCTGTTTTTGGTACTTCCGGTTCTGTATCTGATAGGTTTGTATATAGGGACAAGTTCAATGTATTTATTAATTGGCGCGCCAGGCTTCAGGGAATTCTCTCACGTATCTCGGTTTTGCCTGTGCTATAATGGTTACATTGTCCCAATTGAATTTGTGTCCTTCGTTGTCTGTGTGATTGGAAATTAGAGAGTGCTGGTCAGGTCTGGCAGTGGCAAGTTGATATTCGTGTACTCTTTAGGTCAGATTTCTTCCTGTTTGTCTTATAAGGTGTTTTGCACAGTCCTTGCAGAGTATCTTGTAGGTAACTTTCGTCCTGTTGGATTTGGGTATTGGGTCCTATCTGCTTCTTTCTCCACAGATGCAGTCAGACTGCTGATTTTCTCTAGTATTCTCTGTCTTTGTTTAAGACTGCCAGCATCCATGGTATTTTGTATGAAGTTTATTGTAGTTAGATGTTTGATTAGTGCTGGCATGATAGGTTGAACGACCTCTTTCTGCACTGTAAATATATATGAGTGCAAAAGACTTTTAAACTTATCTTGTGAAGGTTCTGCTTGCTGGTTTGGAACTGTGTTGGTGTGACTCCCATGCTTGCTGACCTACACTAACTCCTGGTTGTGCAAAACTCTGATTTTAATATTCTTCCAATTCCTCCAAAGCCTTGCTCCTCCCTATCTCTGTCATTTCCCCAGCCCCACATCACTGAGATATCTGCACTCCTCCAACTCCCGGTCTCTTGAATAATCAGTATTTTAATGGCTTCACAATTTGCAGCCAAGCCTTCAGCTGCTCGGGCCCTAAGCTCTGGAATTCCCTTCCTACATCTCCCCACTTCCTTTTAAGACACTCTTTAAAATCTACCTTATGTCCAAGCTTTTAGCCGTCTGACCTAATGGCATCCTTATATGGCTTGATATTCAGTTTTACTTTATAATGTCCTTATGAGGCTCCTTGGTATGGTCTGTTCCTTAAAGGTACTACATAAATACAGATTGTTGTGTTTGATCCAGTGAGCTGGTTATCTGTCATGTTGCATTGAGTGGGGGAAGCTATTAGGAATGCATTAGGATGTGTTCCAATCAAGCATTAAGTTTCACTGATTTTCTTTTCAGATATATTTTTGAATCTTTCTGCCTCTCTCCATTTCAGTCAGGAATAGGTAGGATACCATAATTGAGCATTGCTAATGTCAATATTTTTAATTAACATGTTCTCACGTGCTATGATGTGTCTCTAGACAAGGTGAGACTTGAACGTGGGCCTTCTGGCTAGAGGTGGGGATATTACCACCATCATTGCTGGTGTATGATTGCTTAATAGACACTTGGCAGCAGATCCCATTTAGCCTCGATTATGAGAGCTGATTGAATGCTCCAGACAAGGTTCGGCAAGTTTTAATGATGTACTACTTGTAAGGTTGAACACTGACTGAGCTTGACATTATAGCAGCAAGTATGAATTTGCTCGCTAGTAGATGTTATATTTTATGATATAGCTATTGCTGGGATTCCCAATTCTTACTGAACTTCAAACATTGAACTTCATCTTAGTTGATCATTATGGAGCTAAATAATTTTGTTGGGCCGTCAGGATCTGTGTTGGTGTGGTTTTGGTTTTAATGGTGGGAATGTGATACTTCACCTGTTCTAAAACCTTCTTTGCTGTATGAAATTGTCCCAACATACATCACCTTAGGAGAGTGAACTTCAGAACTTGGGGTTCCACTGTGCTGGCTGATGTACTGTCACAGTCAGACCAATTTCAATGCTGGAGTCACGTCTTAAATGTTTTGACTGTGTACATGAAGCAATTGGGGTCAAGGTGTTAAAACTGCCTTGTTGGCCACAGATAGATAGTTTGTGAAATCTTGGCTCCCCTATGCCCAGGCCAAGAACTAAGTTCCATTTAGTTTTACATTAATTGTAGTGCCATGCTGTTTGAACTTTGGATGTATAAAGGTTTTGAAAAGGGTTGTCTGAGGCTCCATTCAATTACCAAAGTTTGATTGAAAATACAGCTTTAGATATGGGCAAGTGATTTGTTCAAATGTTTGCTCAAAGGGAGGGGCTTTCAGGGAGGAGGAAAGAGGTTGCGAGGAGGAGCGATTTAGGAGTGTGGGTTCAGGATACTCGAAGGCATGAATGCTAATGATGGAATGATTAAAAATTGGGATTGGGCAGGAAGCCAAATTTGGAGGAGGGCGGATTTTTTTGGAGGATCATGGGAGTGGACAAGATTGCGGAGTCGAGGAAGGCCAGGCCATGGATGGATTTGAAAACAGAAATTGGGAGTCATCTGGACACAGCTGTTGGTTTTATTTCCGGATGTGCTTAGCTGTTAGGCCAAAATAGGTTTTGTTTTGGGTTGGACAGCAAGAGGGAATTCTTTGGCCAAGGAATAGTGTAATGAGGCCATCACCCATCCCAGTTTTGCAATGAATCTTGGATTTGATTGAGCTTTAAAAGTGAAAAGAATGCCTGTGTGCTGGGGAATTAGAGTGATGAGAAATGAGCAAAATTTAAGATCTCAATGTCAACACACTTCATACAACTTTCACATTTTATGGCAATGTAATTTAGCAGCCCACTGTCCCAATGCATGTTGCAGGTTTTCAATTGTTAGCAGTGTGATCATGAAAGAAATTCTTGACCTACAGTATAAGTATCCTGCGTGGCAAGCTGTCAAAATAACCCAGGGCTTATTTTTCATGGAAACAATATTCAGAAATCATGCCATTTTCTTCGCAGATAAATATGTGAGTATCCATCGGTTTTGGAGAAGTCGCCCTTTGGTCGCAGCTGTTTGAGTAAAACAATTTCATTGATCAAAGGTCATTGATCATTAGTGTGCAGTAGAACATTCACAGCGTAGAAATAAGAGTTTTATGTTGGAATATGGGAAATCTCCAGTTCGTTGAAGTACTGATGCATGCTTGAACTGATTCCCAACACTATCAGCTCATTGTTGTACACCTCACATTCGTGACTGTGACAAATTGATTTGTATCTTATGAAAGGTCAAACAGAGGGCATCAAGTAGCAAGCTCTAGGAATCTTAAATGAACATCAATATATTGTAGATTTCAAGACTTGCATCATCGCAGTTGAAAATGACATGGATGTTGACTGATTTGTGTTCCGTTCCTAACTGTGTGCCTAATGCAAGTGAATAGTGCAGGATTGAATTTTAACCTGGTTGTGCTCTTTTGAAAATGTTTAACTTGTGATGTTTATGGAGGACAGCAATCCTGGGGTGATGTGCATTAAACGATCAACCTGATGCCATGCCAGTTTCGCTTTGTGAGATACTGCATTAGTTTAACTTAACTGCTTGCATCATGGCAACATCAGTATCACCTTTGTCACCAGCTTCTGCTTTACAAATTGAACTCCGGACATGGAATAAGCCAGCTTTGTCCCAGAGAACATGTGCATTTTCAACAGTCTGTCCATTCTTCATGTTGAGAGCAGTGGTGGTGACCCGAGAACATGAGGCTGTTTAGTTTCTGTGGTCTATTCTGTCATTCAGTAACATCATGGCTGGTCTGTAACCTTGTGTTGTTTGACCATGGTGCCTAGTGCTGTGTGTAGTTTATGTCCGCACAGACTCTGCATTGGGTGTGGGACAATGATTAGGAGCATCTTCTCTGCTGCTAACTCAATTTCCAAACAAGCCAACTCCTTATGGAGGGGACTGTCTTAGGGGACCTGCCTGGTTTCTGTGAATCCAGCTATTCACCGGTAATCTTGGTGAACTGTTAACTTGCTGATGATTTCCTCTTCCTTTTTAAACTGAGCATCCATTTTAGTTGAGTACCACTCTTGCCTCTGAGCAAATGGATTCAGCCACCATTTGAAGACTTGAGTATATAATCTAGACTGAACTCTACTGCATACCAAGGAGGTACTGCATTGCCAGGGGTGCCTTGATATTAAATTGATGCTTGGTGTTACCCTTTAAGCTAGATGTAAAAGCCTTAAGCTAGTTCTCCCTCAGCAAACATCGCTTCAAAAAAATCATTGCAGGCTCTGTAGGGATAATACCATTGAGCCAATCTCTGAACCAGGAGGCCTGGGTTCAAGTTCTTCCACTCCAGAGATGATTAATAAGGTATGTGAATTAGATTGATTAGAAATGATATAAAATCATAAAACATCATAAGCATCATGATTAGCTTTAAAATTGTATTTATTTGCCTGTTGTGGGAACTTGTATGTAAATTGGCTTTCAAGTTTCCTATACTAAACCAGCAAGTAAATAATTTCTTTAGCTGTAAAGTCCATTGGGTTGTCCTGAGATTGCTCAGGCACTATGTGAAATGTGACTTCTTTCTTTCAGAAAATAATTATATCTGAGATTGGATCTCTGGTCCTGCTTCATGCAAAATATTTATATCTATAATTTAGTTTAAAACTGTAGCCCTGCTTGCCAATTTTGACAATGTTTCTGTGGCTGCAGCATTTCTTTTAAAATACAATTTTTCCAGCAAGACCGAGTTATATTTATATGGTCTTTCTAATGTAGTTAAAAAGTCCCATGGTGCTTCACAACAACATAAGAAAACAAAATTCGATACTTAACTACATAAGGAGATTAAGAGAGATATTCAAAATCTCAGTGAAAGAGGTAAGTTTTAAGGAGCACATTAAAGGTGAATGGAGACAGAGAGAGATTCACTTCTAGACATTAGGATCTAATCAGTGGAAGGCATGGTCATAATGGTAGTGTGTTGGAAAGCAGAGATGCCCATGTGTCAGAATCAGAGCAGCTGAGATCTTGCAGGATAGTAGGAGGTTACAAAACTTAGCTGAAAATTGTGTTGCTGGAAAAGCGCAGCAGGTCAGGCAGCATCCAAGGAGCAGGAGAATCGACGTTTCGGGCATAAGTCCTTCTTCAGGATTGAGGAAGGTATGCTCTTTAACTCCCCCTCCCACTCCGCCAAGGACATGCAGGTCCTTGGCCTCCTCCATCACCAGACCATGGCAACACGACGCCTGGAGGAAGAGCGCCTCATCTTCCGCCTCGGAACCCTCCAACCACAAGGGATGAATGCAGATTTCTCCAGCTTCCTCATTTCCCCTCCCCCCACCTCATCTCAGTCCCAACTCTTGGACTCAGCACCGCCTTCTTGACCTGCAATCTTCTTCCCGACCTCTCCGCCCCCACCCCCTCTCCGGCCTATCACCCTCACCTTAACCTCCTTCCACCTATCACATTCCCAACGCCCCTCCCCCAAGTCCCTCCTCCCTACCTTTTATCTTAGCCTGCTTGGCACAGCTTCCTCATTCCTGAAGAAGGGCTTATGCCTGAAACATCGATTCTCCTGCTCCTTTGATGCTGCCTGACCTGCTGCGCTTTTCCAGCAACACATTTTTCAGCTCTGATCTCCAGCATCTGCAGTCCTCACTTTCTCCTAGGTTACAAAACTTAGGAGGATTCAAACAATGGAGAGATTTGCAAACTAATGTCAGCATTTTAAAATTGAGTCAATGCAGTACTGGAACTTTAATGTAGCTGAATGACCTCAAGTGATGGGTGAGTGAGACTTGGTATAAATTAGGATGTTAGCAAGTTATGGATGGGCTCCTGTTTCATTGGTGAGTCCGTTCCTAAAGTACTGTGTGCAGTTTGGTCTCTTTATTTAAGAAGGGATGTACCTGCATTGGAAGCCATTCACTGGGCTGAATACTCGGATGTTAAGTGGTTATCTTGTGAGATAAGTTTGAGCCTATACTCAATGGATTTCAGAAGAATGATAGATGTTCTTATTGAATGATATAAAATGGGGACTTGACAAGGTGGATGCTGAGAGGATATATCAACTCGATTGGCAATTCAAAACTATAAGCATAGTTTAACATCAGAGATAAGGGGCAATTTATTCTTTCAGAAGATCTTGAGCTAAGGCCATGGATCAGATTCAGCTTCAATTTTATTGAATGGTGAAGTGGGATCAAAGGGCCAAGTGGCCTCATTCTGCTGCTGTTTCTTATGTTTTACGGCAAGAATTCAAAGAGACCGGAAAGTGGTGATTTGGTACAGATAAGGTTCAAAGAACCATTGGAAACAGAAAGCAGATTAATCAGGGGAAGAAAGCTTGATTGAATTCTGTAAGCGAATTGTTCACTTTGTAAGCTCAGTTATTATTGCCAAATCTTATTTGTAAAACCTAAAAGAAAAGAGGTGGGAGCTAGTCCTAAATCAGTGTAGTCTTGTGAAAAACATCTTTCTTTTAACTTTTCACATGGAAGCAATCTTGGTTTCTGAGCAACTATCTCGAATCCTTTCCAGAGCTGTAAAGTTTATTTACTTTGTTATTTGGAGTGAGGGATCCTCAAAGACTCATAAGAGTAATTCATTACAAATTCAAATGGTGCTGATAATATAACTTGCTGTGGTAAATTGCATTTGAGAGTTAACCACATTGCTGTGTGTCTGGAGTAATATGTGGGCCAGATTGGACAAGATTTCCTTCCCTATAAGACAATAGTGAACCAGATGGGCTTTTAATGACTCTTGATAGTAATTTCATGGTCACCATTATTGAGACTTACTTCAGAATGATTTGTTGAATTTGTTGAATTTTTAATACATTTCATCAGCTGCCATGTAGCATTATTCTGGGACCTTTGGCTTGCTAGTCCATTAACATTATCACAATTCTACCATCTGCCCAGTGTGACTGCCATGATTTAGCTGACTGTAGGGGAGAAGCAGGGCATGACTTGTCAAAAGAGTAATGATGATAATTACCTCTTGAGACTCCATACTGTTCTACTCTGGAAGTTGGGATTAAATTCCATGCATAAGACAGATAGATAAAATGTAGTTCTAAAGGAGATGAGCTGTTCTTGTGCCGTACTCCTTGTACAGAATTTGTTTAATTCGACCTATTTTCCATTTCATAGAACAGGCAAACTTTTGACGTACAGTTGGAAATATTCTAAACAAGCCATTGTAGAATAGAGAAATAGGAGATTGAATCCATAGTTGACCTTTAGTGGACACTAGTGCAACTTAAATTCAACTAATAAATCTGAAATTGAAAGTTAGTTTCAGTCACCATTACTGAAATTAATAGTAATTATTGTAAAACCCATGTGTATTGCTAATGTCTTTTTTAGGGGATGAGTCTTACTTGGTTTGGTCTACATGTGCCTACTGACCCACAGCAATGTGATTAATGTATAACCTCTTTCTGAAATGTCCTAGTAAGACAATCATCAAGGGTCTATTAGGATGGACAACAAATGCTGGTCTTGCCAGTGACACCCACAATTGACATCACACGTCCAAGAGTGATATTTGAATTGTGTGTGTGTGTGTGTGTGCGCGCTTCAATTCTGCTGGATTTCGTGTCTTTCCTGAATGTGTATTTGTACACTACAACTCAACCTAGGAGACTCTGAATAGTGATCAGCATGAGTTCATGAGTTTATGTTTATGCAGTACAGTAGGTTTGGTTATTATAAAATGATTATAACTAAAACTGAGATTCTGCAAAACAATGTTTCAGAACGCTACAATACAATATAAATTGATTCTTGTCATTCGGGTACTGTAAGGCTGCTTTAAATTGATATAACCATTATACCAAAGAAAAATCAGAATATAGCCCATTATTAATATAAATTTGTATGGTATATTTTCCTTTACTGTCATCACAATGATTTGACTCTGTCCTCAATATTACAGAAGTTGAAATACTTGCTTGAGACATTAGCATGGAAGGACAAAAAAAAGGATTGGGGTGCTAAAATGCTACTATGTGGACATTTTCCAAGGCTGATATTGTACTTGAGGGAATCAGGTGCATTGTGTATGTTCACTTCATCTCTCCAAATGCACCCAGAATCAAGGATGTCAACTGGCAGATAGAATTTGCATCCTTGTTTTTAGATTCTTCCATGGACCTAACCCTCCCTGGCTCTAGTTTCCTCCACTCTATAACACTCTGAGATTGCTGCTGGTCTCCAATGCAGACCTCTTGTGAATCACCAATTTTCATTGCTCTGTGATTTAGTCGCCAAGAAGTAAGCTGTAGGAACTCCAGCACTCTGCCTCTCTGCCTCTGTACCCCTCTCGTTCCTTTAGTATGTTGCTTATCACTTAATTATTTTACCAAGCATTTGGTCATCAGTCCTAATGTCTCTTTGTATGATAAATTTTGTTTGTAGTCTTGTGAAACACTTCAGGCCATTTCATTATATTTGAGGTGCCATGTAAACCCCAGGTGTTGCTCTCTAATGTATTTATGCCAGTCCTGTATTTTGGTGATTGATTCATATTGTTGTTGGAATGTTTACAGCTTTCCATCGTATCTAATTTATAGCAGTAATTTGTCAACTGTAAACTGTATTTGTGGTTTGTATTCATTGCTATAGCAACCTATAATTATCCGGGAAATACCTTCCAGATGGTCTTTAGCGCTTGAAAATAAATATTGCAGATCACCTGGGATTTTAGTGACAGATCGGAACAGTAATAGTTGACTGAAGTAATGGGTTGTCATAAATTTTGAGATCTTTTACTCGTATCCCTTTTAAATCTTTTAATTATTCAAGTGATTGAATAATTTAAAGATAATGACAACTGATTACATAACTGAGTGAGAATTGCCTGCAGCATCAGCTGTGGAGTTTTAATCTTCAAAAGCATCATGAATCCAAGCAGATTAATTCTGGAAAGAAAGAAAGACGTGGATTTATATGCTGCCTTTCATGACCATTGACAAGCTGTATTACGCCGTGACGTCGAACAATTCTTCCGTCTCCTCCACCTCCGAGCTTACTTTCACAATCAGGATTCCCGCCCACCTTCCGAGGACCCCTTCGCCCACCTCCAACACACTGCATCCACCTGGACACCCCACGCTGGCCTATTACCTGCCCTCAACCTCTTCATTACCAACTGCCCCCGGGACATTAACCGCCTCAACCTGTCTACCCCCCTCCCCCACTCCAACCTCTCACCCTCACAACACGCAGCCCTCCAATCCCCCTGCTCCAATCCCAACCTCACCATCAAGCCAGCGGATAAAGGGGGGCGCAGTGGTAGTCTGGCGCACTGACCTCTACACCGCTGAAGCCAAACGCCAAGTCGAGGACGCCTCTTCCTACTGCCCCCTCGACCATGACCCCCACCCCATCACCAAACCATCATCTCCCAGACCATACAGAACCTCATCACCTCAGGAAATCTCCCACCCACAGCTTCCAGCCTCATAGTCTAGGAACCCCACACTGCCCGGTTCTACCTCCTTCCCAAGATCCACAAGCCTGACCACCCTGGCCGACCCGTTGTCTCAGCATGCTCCTGCCCCACTGAACTCATCTCCACTACCTCGACACTGTCCTATTCCCCCTAGTCCAGGAACTCCCCACATACGTTCGAGACACCACCAAAGCCCTCCACCTCCTCCAAGACTTCCGTTTCCCCGGCCCCCAACGCCTCATCTTCACCATGGGTATCCAATTCCTCTACATCTCCATCCGCCATGACCAGGGCCTCCAAGCCCTCCGTTTTTACCTCTTCAGACGTCCCCAACAGTACCCTTCCGCCGACACTCTTTCGTTTGGCTGAACTGGTCCTCACCCTTAACAGTTTCTCCTTCGAATCCTCCCACTTCCTCCAGATCAAAGGGATAGCCATGGGCACATGTATGGGCGCCAGCTATGCCTGTCTCTTTGGCTACGTAGAACAGTTGATCTTCCGTAGTTACACTGGCACCACTCCCCACCTCTTCCTCCGCTACATTGATGACTGCATCGGCGCCACCTCGTGCACCCGCGAGGAGGTAGAGCAATTCATCAACTTCACCAACACATTCCTCCCTGACCTTAAATTTACCTGGACCATCTCTGACACCTCCCTCCCCTTCCTGGACCTCTCCAACTCCATTAGTGACGACCGACTTGACACTGACATTTTTTACAAACCCACCGACTCCCACAGCTACCTGGATTACACCTCTTCCCACCCTACCTCTTGCAAAAATGCCATCCCGTATTCCCAATTCCTCTGCCGTATCTGCTCCCAGGAGGACCAGTTCCACTACAGAACACACCAGATGGCCTCCTTCTTTAGAGACCGCAATTTCCCTTCCCACGTGGTTAAAGATGCCCTCCAACGCATCTCATCCACATCCCGCACCTCCGCCCTCAGACCCCACCCCTCCAACCGTAACAAGGACAGAATGCCACTGGTGCTCACCTTCCACCTTACCAACCTTCGCATAAACCAAATTTTCCACCACCTCCAAAAAGACCCCACCACCAGGAATATATTTCCCTCCCCAGCCCTTTCCGCCTTCCGCAAAGACCATTCCCTCCGTGACTACCTGGTCAGGTCCACGCCCCCCTCCAACCCACCCTCCCATCCTGGCACTTTCCCCTGCCACCGCAGGAACTGTAAAACCTGTGCCCACACCTCCTCCCTCACCTCTAACAAAGGCACTAAAGGAGCCTTCCACATCCATCAAAGTTTTACCTGCACATCCACTAATATCATTTATTGTATCCGTTGCTCCCGATGCGGTCTTCTCTACATTGGGGAGACTGGGCGCCTCCTAGCTGAGCGCTTTAGGGAACATCTCTGAGACACCCGCACCAATCAACCAAACCGCCCCGTGGCCCAACATTTCAACTCCCCCTCCCACTCTGCCGAGGACATGGAGGTCCTGGGCCTCCTTCACCGCCACTCCCTCACCACCAGACGGCTGGAGGAAGAACGCCTCATCTTCTGCCTCGGAACACTTCAACCCCAGGGCATCAATGTGGACTTCAACAGTTTCCTCATTTTCCCCTTCCCCCACCTCACCCTAGTTCCAAACTTCCAGCTCAGCATTGTCCCCATGACTTGTCCGGACTTGTCCTACCTGCCTATCTCCTTTTCCACCTATCCACTCCACCCTCTCCTCCCTGACCTATCACCTTCATCCCCTCCCCCACTCACCTATTGTACTCTATGCTACTCTCTCCCCACCCCACCCTCTGGCTTATCTCTCCACGCTTCAGGCTCACTGCCTTTATTCCTGATGAAGGGCTTTTGCCCGAAACGTTGATTTTACTGTTCCTTAGATGCTGCCTGAACTGTTGTGCTCTTCCAGCACCACTAATCCAGAAGCTGTATTACAGTCAACCAAGGACTCTTGAAGTGTTGTATGAATGGCAGACTCAATTTGTTCTCAGCTGGCTCCCACAAACAGCTGTATTATAAGAACTGGATGAATTTATCTTCCATTGTTCATTGCTGGATAAATATTTGATAAGGCTCCTCTTAGAATCGTGCTATGAGTTCCTTTGCATATACTTTAGCAGGCTGATGGGCTCTGGTTTTGACATCTCTTTTAAAAGGCTGCACATCTGACTTTTCTGTTGACAACAGAAACTAGTTACCTTAATATAGCACTTTTGATGGAAGTAGAAGTTGGGGGGTTTCGAGGGGTGTGTGAATGGGATGGGGTGATGGTCAATAGGATCCTGAGAATCAAACCTAGGTCATTTGGAGATGTAGCCAGGAGAGGGATGGGATCAGTGGCAAATGATATGGAGTTCATTGTAGGAAGGTAGGAAGGTAACTGGAGGAATATGCAACTTTTCTAAGACTGAATGTCATCCACACTTGTCTGTCCATAGAGTGGAGAGGTAGAGAGAGCTGGTAGGAGGTAGAGATTGGAATCTTCAGCGGGCATGTATAGCTGATCCTGGACATTTCTGGATTCATATCCATTTTTTGATTAAGTATACATTAACCATTCCGGAGGACTTTTAAAAAGTCTATTCAAAATTTTTTCCTGGAATCTTGCTTTTTCCTAGAGAATTGTATCTCCCATTTGGTTAGTCTGATTACATTTTTGGCACTGAATTATTTCATAACTCTCCGTGACAAGAGGTTCAGAGTTAATTTAACTGGATTTGTAACTGGTTCAGAGTTTTCAACAATAAAGAATTAATTTCACCTCTATACAATTTTCTGATTGTTTTTAAAGCTACTTAACAACATTTTTTACACAAAACCTTTAAAGAATCTTTAGCCTATTTGGTCTTTAGTATTTCTTGGAGGATTTAAGTTATAAAAATAAGCTGAATAGGCTGGAACTCTTTCCACTGGAGCATTGACCTTATAGTGGCTTATAAAATCATGAAGAGCTTAGATAAGGTGAAGAGCAAAGTCTTTTCCCAAGGGTTGGGGAGTTCAAAACTAAGAGGATAATTTTAAGGTGAGAGAAGAAAGATTTAAAAAGGGCGTGAGGGGGCAACCTTTTCACACACAGGGTGGTTCATATAAGAAACAAACTGTCAGAGGAAGTGGTAGGTGTAGGTAGTTACAAGATCTAAAAGATATCTGGACAGGTACATGAATAGGAAAGGTTTAGAAGGATATGGGCCAAATGCAGGGAAATGGGTCTTGATTTAAGAAATTTGTTTGGCTTGGGAGAGTTGGACTGAAGGGTCTGTTTCTGTGCTGTCTGGTATGACTCTGTCTATTCTGGTACATAGCTGAAGAACATATTCTTTGATTTTTGATAGAGTAGACCAGGCTTAGAAAAGGGCTTGGTTGAAAAACATGGTTGAAAATTGGTTTGTGATGGAGATGAGATTTGATAATCATAGGATGTTTTTCAAAACAAAAGGCAGTTCGTCATTGGATAAGAAACCCAGAGAAGAGAGTTCAAATCCCATCATACCTGAAAACTTAATATCAGTAAAAACTGTCTTCCACGAAATTAAAAAGCTTGAGAAATGGAAAACTGCAGTCTTAGTCATGGAAGTTAGTCAGACCTCAGCTGGAGTAGTGTTGCATATGGTTCTGGGCATCACAAATTAGGAGCAATGCAAATATATTGAGGGGAATGCAGAAGACGTTTACAAGAATGGTCAGAGATGAGACACTTCAGTTTGGATGATAATTAGAGAAGTTGCGACTGTGTTCTTGCAGAATTAAAGTCGATTTAATAGCAGTTTCCAAAATCCAGAGGGTGATGCATGGAGTAGACAGAGAAAATAAAAGAATCAAGAATGAGAGAACACAAATATAAGGTAATTTGCAATGAAGCAAGAGTGATGTGAGAAAAATCTTTTACACGGAGTGAATAGTTATGATCTGGAGTACACTCCCTGCAAGTGTGGTGGAGGCAGGTTCAATTGAGGCATTCAGGGGTTCATTGCTTCTATTCAAATAACCATCCAATGTTATGGGTAAAAGGCAGGAAAAAAACCAACTAGTCAAAATGCTCAGACGTGTTGGTCTGAATGACCTCCTTCTGTACAGTAACATGTCTGTGATTCTATGATTCTGTGAAGGATTCTGGGCAGCACCAGGGTCCCAGGTTCGATTCCAGCCTCAGGCGACTGTCTGTGTGAAGTTTGCACATTCGGTTTCCTCCCACAATCCAAAGATGTGCCGGTCAGGTGAATTGGCCATGCTAAATTGCCCATAGTGTTAAGTGCATTAGTCAGAGGGTGGGTTACACTTCGGAGGGTCGGTGTGGACTGGTTGGGCCAAAGGACCTGTTTCCATACGGTAGGTAATCTAATCTAATCTAATCAAAACACTGAAATGGCGATGCCACAGTTGGATACCTCAAAATTCTGGTTGGGTCGAATTTGTTAGCCAGACCTACCAATAGAATATCATGTCTTATTGAACAATGCATGTGATAAATTGAACTTTTAATTCTCCTGAGTAGCTGAACTTAGAAACATGCAATATTGGATTTACTGCCTTGCTAAACCATTTGGGATTGTTTTGTGTGAACACTAGGTACTTAATAAGAAAAAGCTTGATCAGACTTAAATGTAGAAAGTTTTGATCAATCCTGTGATGCCCACATCTTGTGAAAGAATATTTTAAAAAGTCTTATGTAGCAAGTGTCTTATCAACTACTTATTGAAAATTCAAGTGGGTCACATCTGCATGTTTCCTTTTTCTGCATGCTGCTTACTACTTATTTTAAAGTCTTTATGAACCTAGTTAAGTGTGATTTCCATTTACAAAGCTGTATTACCTCCACCTGATCACATTATGATTTTCTAAAGATATCTTTCTCCAACCTCCTTCATAATGGATTCCAGCCATTTCCCAAAAAATAGAAATGTAGTCATGATCAGCAATACTGGGCAAAATGTTTTGAAGGATTCGTGATTATCTGATGTGTATAAGGAAAGTTAACTTGTTTCACTTCTGTTGTAGTTTTTTCTGTGAATGAGAGCGTCGGGAGGCCTTTGATTAATGTGATTAAACAGCTGAAGGATGAATTTTATTATTAAAATTAATTAGTTGTAATGAAGTTTTGAAGGTTGAAGTAAAAACATAGCATTTAGATGACCAACCATCAGCTAAATTTATTAGAAAGTAGTGCTGCAGCACTTCAAAGAGTCATATATCAAGGAAGCAGACCTTTCGGTCCAACCAGTCCGTGCTGAGCATAATCCCAAACTAAAGTAGTCCCACCTGCATGCTCCTGATCCATATCCCTCCAAACCATTCCGATTCATGTTCTCATCTCAGTGTCTTTTAAAAATCATGACTGCACCCGCACCTAAAAGCACAGATGCTCACGCAGCATCCGAGGAGCAGGAGAATTGATGTTTTGGGCATAAACCCTTCCTGATGTTCCCTTCCAGCACCGCACTCTGGACAACATCCTGGTAAATGTAGTGTTTATGTTGCATTGTTGACACTGGAGGCAGCCTCACCGCGAGTAAATACAGCAGAATAAATAGATGCTCTGTTGTATCAGTCAGTGAATTGGAGGCATAACCCGCAGCAGTTTTTGCAGCAGACTGTCTGTTTTACAGTAAAGCAAACCGACCTTATTCGGAGTCGATTGGGAAAGCTATAGCTCAAGTTCGTTAGATGGGTCAGTGTTTGTGCAATGTGTGCAGGAGAGTTTCCTGACACAATATGTAGATAAGCCAACAAGAGGTGAGGCCATACTGGATTTGGTTCTGGGTAACGAACCAGGCCAGGTATTAGAACTAGAGGTAGGTGAGCACTTTGGGGACAGTGACCACAATTCGGTGATTTTTAGTCCAGTGATGGAGAGGGATAAGTGTGTACTACAGGGCAAGAGTTATAGCTGGGGGCAGGGAAATTATGATGCGTTGAGGCATGACTTAGGATGTGTGGATTGGAAAAGTAGATTCCAAGGCAAGAGCGTAATTGATATGTGGAACTTGTTCAAGGAGCAACTATTGAGTGTCCTTGATAAGTACGTACCTATCAGGCAGGGAGGAAAGGGTCGTGTGAGGGAGCCGTGGTTTAATAAGGAGTTGGAATCCCTTGTTAAATGGAAGAGGGCGGCCTTTGTAAAGATGAGGCGTGAAGGTTCAATAGGGGCGATTGAGAGTTATAAGGTAGCCCGGAAGGACCTGAAGAGAGAGCTAAGAGCAGCAAGGAGGGGACATGAAAGGTCCTTAGTTGGTAGGATTAGGGAAAACCCTAAGGCTTTCTATAGGTATGTTAGGAATAAAAGAATGACTAGGGAAGGAATAGGTCCAATCAAGGATAGTAATGGGAAGTTGCGTGTGGAGGCTGAAGAGATTGGGGAGGCGCTGAATGAATACTTTTCGTCAGTATTCACTCAGGAACAGGACATTGTTGTCGATATGAATACTGAGGCACGAATAAGTAGAATGGATGGCTTTGAGATATGTAGAGAAGAGGTGTTGGAAATTCTGGCAAGGGTGAAAATAGATAAGTCCCCTGGGCCTGATGGCATTTATCCTAGGATTCTCTGGGAAGCAAAGGAGGAGATTGCAGAGCCATTGGCCTTGATTTTTGTGTCCTCTTTGTCGACAGGAGTAGTGCCAGAGGACTGGAGGCTAGCAAACATGGTTCCCTTGTTCAAGAAGGGGAGTAGGGATAATCCTAGTAACTATAGGCCAGTGAGTCTCACTTCTGTTGTGGGCAAAGTCTTAGAGAGAATTGTAAGGGATAGGATTTATGCACATCTGGATAAGAATGATGTGATCAAGGATAGTCAGCATGGTTTTGTGAAGGGCAGGTCGTGCCTCACAAACCTTATTGAATTCTTTGAGAAGGTGACGAAGGAGGTAGATGAGGGGAAAGCGGTAGATGTGGTATATATGGATTTTAGTAAGGCGTTTGATAAGGTCCCCCATGGTAGGCTACTGCAGAAAATACAGAGATATGGCATTGAGGGTGAGTTGGAGGTTTGGATTCGGAATTGGCTCTCTGGAAGAAGACAGAGGGTAGTAGTTGATGGCAAAGGTTCATCTTGGAGTGCCGTCACTAGCGGTGTTCCGCAAGGATCTGTTTTGGGACCATTGCTGTTTGTCATTTTTATAAATGACCTGGAGGAAGGGTTAGAAGGTTGGGTGAGCAAGTTTGCGGATGATACGAAAGTCGGAGGAGTTGTAGACAGTGAGGAAGGATATGGCAGGTTACAGCGGGATATAGAGAAGCTGCAGTGCTGGGCAGAAAGGTGGCAAATGGAGTTCAATGTAGCTAAGTGTGAAGTGATTCACTTTGGTAAGAGTAATAAAAAGATGGATTACTGGGCTAATGGTCGACTACTTGGTAGTGTGGAAGAGCAGAGGGATCTTGGTGTCCATGTACACAGATCTCTGAAAGTTGCCACCCAGGTAAATAGTGCAGTGAAGAAGGCATATGGCGTACTGGCTTTTATTGGTAGAGGAATTGAGTTCCGGAGTCCTGAGGTCATGCTGCAGTTGTATAAGACTCTGGTGCGGCCGCATCTGGAATATTGTGTGCAGTTTTGGTCGCCATACTATAGGAAGGATGTGGAGGCACTGGAACGGGTGCAGAGGAAGTTTACCAGGATGTTGCCTGGTATGGTAGGAAGATCCTATGAGGAAAGGCTGAGGCACTTGGGGTTGTTTTCTTTGGAGAAAAGAAGGTTTAGGGGTGATTTGATAGAGGTGTACAAGATGATTAGGGGGTTAGATAGGGTTGACAGTGAGAACCTTTTTCCACGTATGGAGTCAGCTATTACAAGGGGGCATAGCTTTAAATTAAGGGGGGGGTAGATATAGGACTGATGTTAGGGGTAGGTTCTTCACTCAGCGAGTCGTAAGTTCATGGAATGCCCTGCCAGTAGCAGTAGTGGACTCTCCCTCTTTATGGGTATTTAAGCGGGCATTGGATAGGTATATGGAGGATAGTGGGTTAGTGTAGGTTAGGTGGGCTTTGATCGGCGCAACATCGAGGGCCGAAGGGCCTGTACTGCGCTGTATTGTTCTATGTTCTATGTTCTATGTTCTAAAAATAGTCCCCAACTGCAGGAGGCAGAAATCTTGCCTGAAACTGCCCCAACAACCCCCACCCTTCAGCAAAATGTTGCAAGTGGAGGACAGTTGCATAATAAACAATAAATTTGCTTTATTTCGTGCATTTTGTGACCAAGTGGGTGCTTTGAAGGACTGGACAGTGAAGTACTTTTGAAATGTGGTCTCTGATGTAATGTAGGAAACACAGCAGCTAATGTGCGCTGAGTGAGTTCCCACAAGTAGCACTAAGATAACAATGAGATAAACATTGACCAGGACTCCAGAGATTACTCCCCTGCTTGTCTTCCAAATGCAGATTGTATCTCTGTAATCCAACAGTATCGGGGACCAGAGAATTTGCTGGGTCAGGGGAGATCGCGGGAGTTTTTAAAACAATATCAGAGGCATTTGTTCTTGCACGAGATTGAAAAGTTTAATTTTTAAATATATTTCGTGCAAGTGTCCGTGAGCAGCAAAATCAATCTTGTTATCGAAGGGTCCAATAATTTTGTTCTAAAGTATTCCAGACAGAGAAAAAGATCACTTCAGTAAATTAAATGTGAAGGCTGACCATGACCTTGTGACCTAAATAGTGGCATTACAAGACCAGAGCAGAACTGGGACGGTACTGAGAGTATGGGATGGAGAATACTGCATTGGGGAGGTTGGGCGGAGAATTCCAGATTAGGGAGGTGCCAATTTGTCACATCTCCATAGAGTTCTGGATGAGGGAGGTGGGACAGAGACTTCTGGTTGAGGGAGGTACAGCCTGCAATGCCGACAAGCTCCTTCACGTCCACATGAGGAGGCAGACGGGCTCTCAGTTTGACATCTCGCCGAGAGATGACCCCCTCTGTTGGAGTGCCAGCCTCAAATTTTAACATCTGTTCTGCATGGAGAGTAAACTGCAGACTCTTGAAGCTGTATGGCCTCCTGGTGAGATTAACCAGCAGATTTACCCTGACAACTACGTTCTGACCGGGACTGACCCACAGAAATGGGTGCTATGGTGCCTTTTTGGTGAAGCTGGGATCCAGACTCTGCCATGTTTTTTTTCCCTTCTTCTCAAGGGAGACTCACGAATGCCTTGGGGCTGGCAATTTTCTGGCCATAAAGTTTTTTTTTAAACATTTCTGGTTTAGATTCTCACTAGCAGCAAAGGTCTAAATCAGAAAGCTGAAGCCAGTCTTGTAACCTAAAAAGGAGAAAGTGAGGACTGCAGATGCTGGAGATCAGAGCTGAAAATGTGTTGCTGGAAAAGCGCAGCAGGTCAGGCAGCATCCAAGGAGCAGGAGAATCGACGTTTCGGGCATGAAAAATTCCTGAAGAAGAGCTCATGCCCGAAACGTCAATTCTCCTGCACCTTGGATGCTGCCTGACCTCAGTTGTAACCTAAAATGTCAAGTGGCTACATTTTGTTTTTGCAGTTTAGCTCAGATTTGTAACATGGCAACTGAGAAGGCCGTTCAAATCTATGCAACCTTTCAATTTGCTCTTGTGTGGAATCTGTCTTAATATCAGTTTGCGGCTTTGGTTCCATGTCCCCTGATATCCTTGTTTAATGAGAATGTATCAACTTCAGACGTAATTTTTTTAAAAATCCATTGTTGACATTCGTTTTTCTCCATTTATTTTATGCAGAAGCGTACTGGTTCGACTTGAAGGATGTAGTCACCCTATTGTTATGAAAGGCCTCTGTGCAGCCTGTGGTCAAGACTTGACACAGTAAGTTATTTTCTGTACTATGTGCCAACTTATCTTTATTTGAAGGTGGACAGTGGTGTACAATAACAAGCAGATCTTCCAAATGTGCTGTTTTCACAGCAGTCTTTCTCATCCTGTGGTTCACAATTATCCTAGTCTGATAATTCTCCTTAATCAGTTCTCTAAAAATGGAATGGCTTTCTTTGTTGTGATTCCTTTAAGAAACAAAATATCAGGTGGATTAAAGCCCCATGTTGTTCTGAGTGTTGCCCGGTGACACTTTTCAGAACAGCGTTGGCTGATCACAAGAAGGGCAAACTGACCTGGGTCAAAAGATTACAAAGCAATTATGATTAGAGGGACTGAAAATGGATGGCAAAATAATTATTCTGTTCTCCCTCAGAGTATGTTTCTTCAAAAATTCCCCATTTCAAAGTTTTCACAATAACATTCCCCTCAGTACGAACAGAACTTGAACTAATGTCAAAAGAGACATGTCATTGAGTTTTTTGTCTTGTACTCATCCAAATATAATTGCAAGAATACCAAATTTGAAAAGGAGCAATAATTTATACCACGTGGAAAAAAAATGCTGATTGGTTGGAAACTGGACCCTCACTGACCATAGGAAATGCCACAGTGTAACGTTTTCCCTGTGCTTTATGTTTAGTTGTAATAGACTCAATATTTGGGCTTTTTTCTGTTTACTGAGAGCACTAACTGCATATGAACGCTTGGTCTTCCTCCTCCAAGTCATTAATGTATATTGGAAACAGTTGTGGACCCAGCACTGATCCCTGTGGAACCCCATTGGTTACTGGTTGCCAACCTGAAAAAGAACCCCTTATACCAACTTGCTGTTTCCTGCTTATTGGCCAATTCTCTATCCACACCAATGTACTACCTCCAACACTTTGGGCTCTTATGGCTTATCGTTTTGTCAAGTGCCTTCTGGAAGCCCAAATAGCACACATCTTTTGGTTCCCCTCTATCTATTCAGGTTGAGGCTTCTCCAAAAAATTCTAATAAATTGGTCAGACGTGATTTCTCTTTCATGGGATTTAATGGGTTGACTGTCCAACCGCAGCTTCACATCTAATTTTAAAGTCTTTCTTTTGGGTTTTACAAGCACAGGGTAGTTCTGTACACTTTGTTCTCTGTCTGTTGTGAACAGCTGAAAAATGCGCTTTAATAAAGGCCAACTACTGTGGATGTTTGAAATCTGAAGCAAACACAGAGAATGCTGGATAAACTCAGCAGATCTGGCAGTATCTGTGGAGAGAAAAGCAGAGTTAAAGGTTCAAGACCCCCCAGCATGACCCGTCAGAACTTGAGAAGATTTTTGAAGGGATGCACTGTTCGATGCAATTTACCAGTCATTGGGATGTTTACCCTACATACCTGATATAATTATGCTGGCACTGAAATTCATAAGCATTTGTGTGACTTGATGACAGTATCCTGTTAGTGGAAATTACCACTTGTTTTGTTATGATATAGTAGCAGTGTGAAATGACCAGCCTTGCCTGTTGTATCAGGCAGCAAATCCTTTTGGCTGCTGACTGTATTGGACCAGCCCATGCTTTCAAAACTCCGTACATAATGTCCAAGATTAGATGTGAGTCATAATGCTAAGATCAAAAAATTAAAGCAACAAGCAATTAAAGGTTATCAGCCAGGCATAGAATGTGGGTGTCTCTCACTCGCTAGGAGCTACATATATTCAACCGGAGGGCCAGCTCTCTGTAAGCAAAAGGAAGATGCCAGCGCATTTTTCAACTGAGCAGGTGCTTGGAGGACAACATTTCTTCAGGGTGTTCTCTTGGCAACGTCTCGACCATTTTGTTCAGAACTTTAACAAAAATAACCATTACCTTGTGCATTCTCTGAGGCAAAACATTGACCCTTCAGAGTTTGTTTGTCAACTAATCTATGCTGTTTTCCCATGCAGTACAAATTGTTCCCTTTGAAGTTTAGTTTTCTTGTAATTCAGTCCTGATCACTGCAAGATGGAAAATGTCGACTATGTGCCTCTTTTTACAGCAGTTATCTTATCTGTCAGATGTGCCATTGATCACGACACGAAAACTGCATACACAGTCATTCTTTCCTGCTGGTTTGGATGCCAGTATTGTCAATGGTCAGGGTGCTATGAAATAAAGGTTACTGAAGAACATGCTAAACTTAGGAAATAATTGCTCAGCTAGTTAGCTCAGAGTGTATTACATTTGTGTTGATTGGTGCATAGTGCTTTACTCTTATTATCACATTAGGCACCAGTATACATCCAAGATCCCTGTATTACATCTACGTACTGCAACTCCCAGGCTGTTGCAACTTCCAGCCATACCACTGCATGCATAATACTGCAGCTGTGAGGAGCAGGGTGGGCTGATGTTTTAAATGGGGTAAAAACCATGACTGTAGATGCTGGAAACCAGATTCTGGATTAGTGGTGCTGGATGTTTTAAATGACTTGGAGAAAGGAAGCAAATGTATTCTAGCCAGATTTGCAGATGACACAAGAATAGGTGGAAAGGCAGGTTTGAAGGGAGATATAAACATTTTTGCAGAGAGCTATTGATAGGGTAAGTAAGTGGGCAAAATGTTAGCAATTGGAGTATAATGTGGGAAATTGTGAAGCTGAGAAAAGAACGAGTATTAGTTAAATGGAGAATAGCAGCAGAAAGCTACAACACAAAGGGACTTGTGCAAGAAATACAGAAAGCAAGCACACAGTTACAGCAGGTAATCAGGAGGGTTAATGGAATGTTGACCCTTATTTCAAGGGGATTGGAGTATAAGAGTAGGGAAGTCTTACTGCAGTTGTTCAAGGTACTGATGAGACTACATCTGGAGTACTATAAGCAGTTTTGGTCCCTCTATTTAAGAAAATTATATTATTTCAATGGAAGCAGTTCAGAGAAGGTTCACTGGGATGATTCCTGTTATGGAGGAATTGTCTTGTGAGCAAAGATTAAACAGGCTGGTACTCATTTAAATTTAGAAGAATGAGAGGTGATCTAATTGAAATGTAGAGGATTCTTAACAGAGTTTGACAATGTTAATGCTGATAGGACGTTTCCCCTCATGGAAGAGTCTAGGACCGGAGGATATAGTGAATAAAGGGTCTCCAATTTAAGACTGAATTGAGGAGTTTCTTCTCTTCAAGGGATTTGGAATTCCTCGCCACAGAGAGTAGATTTCTTGTGCATATTTAAAACTGATATAGATAGAGTCTTGACTAGTAATGGAATCACGAGTTACAGGGAAAGGCAGCGAAGTGGATGTAGAAAGTTGGATCAGCCATGATCCTACTGAATGGCCGAGCAGGCTCAAGAGACCAAATGGTCATCTTCTGTTCCTCTTTCTTATGGTCTTAAGATCTCAAACCTGGTTGGGGTTGGAGATCATTAGGAAACCTTCATTTCCTGGTCTTGATATTAGTACCAATAGCTTAAAATTGGGAACTGTAATAACTGAACTTTTACAGAAGCCTGCAAACTATTTGTTACATTAGTTTGCCATATAAACATTGATATTTAATTTAAATGATACGGATTGCATTCAAAACTGACAATCAAGACCAATGCCGTAAATCAAAACTAGGTGTCTTCAGTTTTCCATGTTTGCGAAAAATATATCGATCAACCCTTTGATTTGAAATTGGAGATATGCTGGCTGACTGAATTTATGCACTCTTGGTTGTAGTTCAGGTGATGTTCTGTAAGCATGGGAATTGGTTAGTAAAAATCAGTTGTGCACTACAGCTTCCTGACCTTGATCTAGAGAAGGAACAATAAGCAATCATCCTGATCGCTGTCCAGTAATACCCACTATGCATTCTATTTACGTTGTCAATTTAGATTTAGTGTTTTGAAGTAGCCATTTCCAAACTTGAGCACGTCAAGTCGATGGACTTGCAGTTAATACAAAGAATACTTGGATAAATCTGCAGTGTTAGAACTTACGTTGAATGATATGGTGGTGTATTTTAATACAGTGAATGCGCAAGGCACATATTGCTTGGATGTTGGAGTTTGTGAATGGGACAGACAAACATCAGTTTGAAGATGCAGATGCATAAATCACTTTAAAATATTGACACACAATGGTGATGGGGTGGAAAGAAAAAGGCATTTGAGCAAGATTAGATGCATCCAAAAATAGAGGACCAGCGGCACGGTGGATCAGTGGTTTAGTCAGAGGGAAATGGGAGTGGGTGGGTTACTCTTCGGAGGGTCGGTGTGAACTTGTTGGGTCGAAGGGCCTGTTTCCACATTGTAGAGAATCTATTCTAATCATGAGTGAAATTTCAGGGCAACTGGCCTTAATTTTTCAGTCTTCCTTAAACCACTGTGTGGTACTAGAGAACTGGAGAATTGCCGATCTTTACACTCTTATTCAAGAAAGTCTGTAAAGATAAGCCCAGCAATCATAAAATGGTCAGATTAACTTATGAGGTGGGGCGATTTCTGGAAACAGTATTTTGTGATGGAAGTTTATAGTCACCTCAACAAATGCAGGTTGATTAAGGAAAGCCAGTGTGAATTTCTTAAGGGAAATTGAAGTGTCACTAATTTACTGGAGTTTTTTTTAAAAATTCACAGAGAAGGTTGGTTAGTGCAATGTAATTGATGGTGTACGTAGACATCCCAGAATCTGTTTGTTGTTGTACCGTTTAACAGACTGTTGAGCAAAGTTATAGCTTGTGGAATAAAACGGTTAGTGGCAACGTAGATATGGAATTGACTAAATAATAGGAAACAGAGTTAAGATTCAGGGATATTTTCCGTGTTAGAGGAAGGTCTGGACTAGAGGTCTTGGGGATTTTTGGGATTCTTGCTTCTCATGATACATATTAATGATATCAATCTTTGTGTACAAAGTACAGTTGCAAAGCTTATGGACCATACAAACTTAAAAGCGTCGTAAGTGGTGAGGCCAATCATGTAGAACTTCAAAAGAAGTTCAAAGTGAGGAAATGTGAAATGATTCATTTTGATATGAAAAATATCAAGTATCAAATAATGGGTATAGTTCTGGATGTAGGTTTGCTCGCTGAGTTGGAAGGTTTGTTTTCAGATGTTTCGTCACCGTGCTAAGTAACGTCTTCAGTGAGCCTCTGAATGAAGCCCTGAAGAACACCAGTGCTTCATTCTGAGGCCCACTGAAGATGTTACCTAGTATGGTGATGAAACATCTTAAAATGAACCTTCCAACTCAGTGAACAAACCTACATCCAGAACCTCAACCTGAGCTACAAATCTCAAAACTTACTCATGGGTATAGTTTTAAACAGGGTACGGAGAAGTTGGGTCTAGGTGTGCAACCATTGAAGATGATATGACAGTTTTAGAGAGTGGTTCATAAAATATACAGTAGCTTGGGCTTTTTTAAAAGGCATACAGTATAAAAGCCAGGAACCTTGCACCATAAAGACGTTATGCTGAACTTTTATAAGTTACTATTTTGGCCTCAACTGAAAACTTGTATCTAGTTCTCAGTGCTACACTTTGCAAATAATGTGAATAGATAAGAATATTTCTAGGGGTGAGGGATGAAAATAGATTGGAGAAGTTAAAGATGGTTTATTTGGAGAAATGAAGGCTGAGTGGAGTTTTGGTAGGGCAGTTTAAAATCATGAGGGATCCAGACAGAGTAGATCTGGAGAAATTGCTCCCACTCATGAAGGGTTAATGAATGAAAGGGTGCGGATTTAAAGTAATTGGTGAACAAAGCAAAAATGTCATGAGGAAAAGTACTTTTGAATGTAGAAATTGTTTAGGATCTGGAGAACGCAGTTAGGGTGTGATGGAGGCAGGTTTGATCGAAGCATTTGAAAGGGAATTAGACTTTTCTGGAAAGGTGAATGTGAATGGCGAATTTGGAGAATCAGTGCAGACAAGGTGAATGTACTTAAAAGATTTTGTGAAGACCCCCTTCACAAGGGAGCTGATTGGATTCGTTATGGGTGTGTTCAGTCAGCTGTTGGTTTGTTGGCAGACGTTTCGTCCCCTTTCTCGGTGACATTGTCAGCGCTGTGTCGCCTGTTGTGAAGCAATGCTATATTTATGTGGTTCTGTTTAGTTCTGGTTTTCTGTTGCAGCGGTTTGTATATTGGGTCCAGGTCAATCTGCTTGTTGATGGAGTCCAAGGATGAATACCATGCTTCCAGGAATTCCCTTGCTGATCTTTGTTTAGTCTGTCATAGTATTGTTGTGTTGTCCCAGTCAAACTCATGGTCCTTGTTGTCTGTGTGTATGGATACCAGGGAGAGTTGGTTGCATTGCTTGGCTGCTAGTTGATGTTCATGGATGCGGGTAGCTAGCTGTCTGCCTGTTGGTCCTACATCATGCTTAGTGCAGTCATTGCATGGGATTTTGTAAATTTAAATTTGTCCTGCACATAGTGGGTATGGGGTCCTTTATTCTGGTGAGCTGCTCTCTGAGAGTGGTTGCTGGTTTGTGTGCTGTCAAAATCTCTAGTGGTGGGAGCAGTCTGGTTGTCAGTTCTGAAATGTTTTTAATGTATGGGAGAGTAGCCAGTGCATTGGTGACGTGTGTTGTCATCTTGGTGTTGCTTGTCCGCCAGGCATCTACAGACTCAGCTGTGGGGGTATCTGTTTTTGGCAAAGACTTTGTATAGGTGTTCTTCTTCCACTCTTCACAGTTCCAGGGTGCTGTAGTGTTTTGCTGCTGTCTTAAACAGGGTCCTACTGCAGCTTCTCTGGAAGGGACTCCTGCCCTGTAACAATTCTATGTTTCTGAGATCAATAAGGTCATTTAAAAACAACAAACAACACCTTGTGTACACTTCGAAAGGGATGAAATCGAAAAGCATGGAAGTTATGCTAAATATTAGATAGAACTTCGTCAGGTCCACATTTTTGAAAACTGTAGAGTTCTAGTCTCCATTTTATTAAAATGGTTGCAGGTGCTCCAGAGAGGTTATGTTGCAAAGATGATGTATAAAGAAGACACTTGAACCGAGGGTTTATAACCAGGAGGAAAGATTTTGTGTTTTCTTTCCTCAAAAAGAGAAGGCTGAGAGGTGACTTGATGGAGAACATTAACAAAAGGACTTGGTCGATTGGAATATGGAGATCATGTCTCCACTTGGGGGAGAAACTAAAACAAGAAGGTCATAAGTATAAAATAGCCACTAATAAATCCAATAACCAACCTTAATAACGCCCCCTCCTCCAAAAAAGGAGCTGTGAAAGGGAATGGCTTTGATACATTTAAGAGGAAGCTGGATGAGTACATATGGGAGAAGGAAATGCTGTTAGGATGAGAATAAGATGAGTGAGAGAAAGCTTATTTAGAGCACAAGTGAAGGCACGGACCTGTTGTATCAAATTGCATGTTTCAAGATATTTTGTGGTAAGCTGCAGGGTACCATCTGATTTATCAAAACATGAACAAAGAGGTTAGACTCCCATGGTTTGCTCTACTGCACTTGATGCATGGACCCTTACCATCTCTGTTATGCCCCTCTATCTGTCTCATTTGTATTATCAGTGTGTACTGCTGGGTATTAGCTGTGATCATTGATTAATCATCACATTTATATCCATGAGCAATGAGGGAAAGTAGAACCTGAATTGTGCTTAGTTTGATCCTTTTCTCTCCTGGCCTGCAAAATACTTTGCTGGTGATCAATTTCTTTGAAAACTAAATTTGGAAAAAGTACCTGAAATGCACCAGTGTCTGCAGAATTGTACCCCAGCATGAACTTCCACACAGGAGGATGGGAAAGTCCAGATGGGAAATGTGTATTTTGTTCTTAAGATGGTCAGTTTGTATAACATGGGGTTCAGTCCATTTTTCAAAATTACGTTTTTCAGATTGCAGAAGAAGAATGGGAAGCAAATGGTGCCCCTATCCACAGCCACAGTGTCTATGATTCACAGTGTTCCAGAGCTGATGGTCAGCTCTGAAGTAAGTGCTTCTAGAATTAAGAAGATGTAGCTACTACACTGCACAGATTTTTGTGTTTGCTTGCTCTTCCATTTCTTCCTGTTTTTCTCTCTTTCTCCTTTTCTCTTGTTCTCTATTTCTCTTATTCGCTTATTTGTTTCACTCACTCCCTTTCTCCTTCGTTGGCTTGCGTTCTCTCTTTCATTCACGCGTACAGTCTTTCATTCTCTCTCCCTTGTCCTGTTCTTCAGAATCAGAGTTATCACGGGGCTGAGGTGGCCATTTGGTGTCTGCACTAGTTCTGTATTCCAATAGCAATCTCCTGCTTTTTCCCAATGTTGCTGCATTCCAGTTTGTCCAAATAATCATTCCAGTGATCTCTTAAATGCCTCAATTGAATCTGCCACCATGACATTTCCTGGTGATGCATTCCACATAGTAACAACTTGCTGCATTAAAAAAAATCTTCTCTCACACCACCCTTGCTGTGTTTTCACATCATGTACATTTATGCCATCTTGTTCTTGGTTCTTTTACAGAAACTGCTTTACGCTATCTACTCTTTGCAGCCTTCTCATGATTTTGAAAACACCATTCTCCCTTGGTTCCCTGCACTTTCTCTTGTCCTGCCTCTCTCTTCGTGCTCTCTATAGCTCTTTATAACCCTCAATTGATCATGTTTTCTCTCTCTTTGTTTTTGGCTTGCTTGCTGTCCTTTGCTTACTTTCTCATTTGCTGTCATTCACTGCCTGCCACTTGCTCGCTTTTTTGTATTTTCCTTTGCTTTGCTTGCTGCTGTTGCTCACTGTCTCTACCTTTCTCTGTTCCCCCTGATTTTCGCCCTGTTTCCCCCCCCCCCGTTTCTCTGTTCACCCCCATTTCCCCCCCCGTTCCCCCCCCATTTCTCTGTTCCCCTGTTTCTCTGTTTTTCCCCCCCCCCATTGCTCTGTTCCCCCCGTTTCTCCGATTTCCCTCCCCGTTTCGCCGTCATCCCCCGTTTCTCAGTTCTCTTCCCCTCTTTCCCCCCCCCCCCGTTTCACCGTTTCCACCCCCATTTCTCCGTTGTCCCCTGCTTCTCTGTTCTCCCCCATTTCTCTGTCCTGCCCCCCCCCCACGTTTCTCCGTTCCCTCCCGTTTCTCTGTTTCCCCCTCCCGTTTCTCTGTCTCTCTCCCCACCGCCCTCCCAACCACGTTTCTCGGTTTCTCCCCGTTTCTCGGTTCCTCCTGTTTCTCTGTTCTCCCCCTGTTTCTCTGTCCCCTTCCATTTCTCTGGTTCCCCCCCCCCCCCGCCCCTGTTTCTCTGTTCCCCGTTCCCCCTCCTTTCTCCGTTTCTCTGTTCTCTGGGTTTATCTGTCTCCCCCCCCCCCCGTTTATCTGTTCCCCCTTTCACTGATTCCCCCCTTCTCTGTACCCCATTTTCTCTGTCCCCCCCACTTCTCTGTTCCCTGGGTTTCTCTGTTTCCCTCATTTCTCTGTTCCCACCCCCGTTTCTTTGTTCTCGGCCCCCCCATTTCTCTGTTCCCCGGGTTTCTCCGTTCCTTGGTTTTCTCTGTTCTCCCCTTCCCTCTGTTGCCCCCCTCCTCCCCCTCCCACTTCACCCTCCCTCTCCCCTCTTTCCCCTCCCTCTCCCCTCTTTTCACCCTCCCTCTTCCCCCTCCGCTCTTCCCTCCCTACTCTTCACCCCTCTCCACTCTTTCCCCCCCCTCCGCTCTCCCCCTCCGCTCTCCCCCTCCGCTCTCCCCCTCCGCTCTCCCCCTCCGCTCTCCCCCTCCGCTCTCCCCCTCCGCTCTCCACACCCCACTCTTCCCCCCCACTCTTCCCCCCCACTCTTCCCCCCCACTCTTCCCCCCCACTCTTCCCCCCCACTCTTCCCCCCCACTCTTCCCCCCCACTCTTCCCCCCCACTCATCCCCCCCACTCTTCCCCCCCACTCTTCCCCCCCACTCATCCCCCCCACTCATCCCTCCCCACTCTCCCACCCTCTCTCTCCCCTCCCTCTTTCCTCCCTCAACCTCGCCCCTTACCCTCTTCTCCCCTTCCCCCCCTTACGCCCCTCCTTCCTCCCTCCCTCCTTCCCCTCCCTCATCCCTCCCACCTTCCACCTCCCACCTCCCTCTTCCCACCTCCCACTTTCCACCTCCCTCTTCCCACCTCCCTCCTTTCCCACCACCCACAAACCCACCTCCCTCTTTCCCACCTCCCTCTTTCCCACCTCCCTCTTTCCCACCTCCCTCTTCCCCACCTCCTCTTCCCCCTCCCACCTCCCTCTCCCCCCTCCCTCTTCCCCACCCTCAACCCTCTCCCACCACCCTCTCCCACCCCAACCCCCTCCCTCTCCCCCCTCCCCCTCAATCCCCCCACCCTCTTTCCCCCACCCTCTTTCCCCCTCCCTCTTTCCCCCTCCCTCTTCCCCTCCCTCTTTCCCCCTCCCTCTTTCCCCCTCCCTCTTTCCCCCTCCCTCTTTCCCCCTCCCTCTTTCCCCCTCCCTCTTTCCCCCTCCCTCTTTCCCCCTCCCTCTTTCCCCCTCCCTCTTTCCCCCTCCCTCTTTCCCCCTCCCTCTTTCCCCCTCCCTCTTTCCCCCTCCCTCTTTCCCCCTCCCTCTTTCCCCCTCCCTCTTTCCCCCTCCCTCTTTCCCCCTCCCTCTTTCCCCCTCCCTCTTTCCCCCTCCCTCTTTCCCCCTCCCTCTTTCCCCCTCCCTCTTTCCCCCTCCCTCTTTCCCCCTCCCTCTTTCTCCCTTCCCCCCTCCCTCTTTCCCCCCTCCCTCTTTCCCCCCTCCCTCTTTCCCCCCTCCCTCTTTCCCCCCTCCCTCTTTCCCCCCCTCCCTCTTTCCCCCCTCCCTCTTTCCCCCCTCCCTCTTTCCCCCCTCCCTCTTTCCCCCCTCCCTCTTTCCCCCCTCCCTCTTCCCCCCCCTCCCTCTTTCCCCCCTCCCTCTTTCCCCCCTCCCTCTTTCCCCCCTCCCTCTTCCCCCCCCTCCCTCTTCCCCCCCCTCCCTCTTCCCCCCCCTCCCTCTTCCCCCCCCTCCCTCTTCCCCCCCCTCCCTCTTCCCCCCCCTCCCTCTTCCCCCCCTCCCTCTTTCCCCCCCCCTTCCCCCCACCCTCTTTCCCCCCCTCCCCCCCCTCTTCCCCCCCCCTCTTCCCCCTCCCTCTTCCCCCCCCTCCCTCTTCCCCCCCCTCCCTCTTCCCCCCCCTCCCTCTTCCCCCCCCTCCCTCTTCCCCCCCCTCCCTCTTCCCCCCCCTCCCTCTTCCCCCCCTCCCTCTTCCCCCCCCTCCCTCTTCCCCCCCCCTCTTCCCCCCCCTCCCTCTTCCCCCCCCCTCCCTCTTCCCCCCCCCTCCCTCTTCCCCCCCCTCCCTCTTCCCCCCCCTCCCTCTTCCCCCCCCCTCCCTCTTCCCCCCCCATCCCTCTTCCCCCCCCATCCCTCTTCCCCCACCTCCCTCTTCCCCCCCCTTCCCCCCCCTCTTCCCCCCTCTGCCCCCCCTCCCTCTTCCCCCCCTCCCTCTTCCCCCCCTTCCCCCTTCCCCCTTCTCCCGTCCCTTTCCCCCTCTCCTTCCCCCCTCTCCTTCCCCCCTCTCTCCTTCCCCCCTCCCTCTAACCTTTGCTCCTACCCCCTTCCTTCTACCCCCCTCCTCCTCCTACTCCTTCTACCCTACTCCTTCTGCACCCCGTCCCTCTACCCCCCGTCCCTCTACCCCCCGTCCCTCTACCCCCCGTCCCTCTACCCCCCGTCCCTCTACCCCCCGTCCCTCTACCCCCCGTCCCTCTACCCCCCGTCCCTCTACCCCCCGTCCCTCTACCCCCCGTCCCTCTACCCCCCGTCCCTCTACCCCCCGTCCCTCTACCCCCGTCCCTCTACCCCCGGCCCCTCGCCCCGCCCCACTCTCGCCCCGCCCCCTCGCCCCGCCCCCCTCTCGCCCCCGCCCCCCCTCACCCCCGCCTCTCGCCCCCGCCCCCCCTCGCCCCCGCCTCCCCCCTCTCGATCCCGCCGCCCCCCTCTCGCCCTCGGCCCCACCCCCTCAGCCCCGCCCCGCCCCCCTCTCGGCCTCGGCCCCGCCCCCTCTCGGCACCCCCCCTCTCTCTTCCCCCTCCCCGCTCTCTCTCTTCCCCCTCCCCGCTCTCTCTCTTCCCCCTCCCCTCTCTCTCTCTTCCCCCTCCCCTCTCTCTCTCTTCCCCCTCTCCTCTCTCTCTCTTCCCCCTCCCCTCCCCTCTTTCCTCCCTCAACCTCCCCCCTCTCTTCCCCCTCCCCCCTCTCTTCCCCCTCCCCCCTCTCTTCCCCCTCCCCCCTCTCTTCCCCCTCCCCCCTCTCTTCCCCCTCCCCCCTCTCTTCCCCCTCCCCCCTCTCTTCCCCCTCCCCCCTCTCTTCCCCCTCCCCCCTCTCTTCCCCCTCCCCCCTCTCTTCCCCCTCCCCCCTCTCTTCCCCCTCCCCCCTCTCTTCCCCCTCCCCCCTCTCTTCCCCCTCCCCCCTCTCTTCCCCCTCCCCTCTCTCTCTCCCCCTCCCCTCTCTCTCTCCCCCTCCCCTCTCTCTCTCCCCCTCCCCTCTCTCTCTCCCCCTCCCCTCTCTCTCTCCCCCTCCCCTCTCTCTCCCCGCCTCCTTCTTTCCCCCCCCTTCCCTCTTCAACCTTCTCATCCCCTCCTTCCCACCTCCCTCTGCCTCACCCTTCTGTCTCCCCCACTGTGTCCCCTTTTTGCACATTCTCTCACTATCTGTTGTTGCTTTGCTGGTTTCCCTCCTCCACTCCTTACATTCAGTTGGATGTCTTGTATCCTTTTAAAAATTGTGGAATATTTTGTTCATTGCAGTACATAGTTTTACAAATGCTCTTTTCGAACATTGTATTCTTTTATATTTGTATTTGTACATTAATTACTTTCCATGTATAATTGCTTGGATCTATTGCTTTGGTTGGAGTATGTCTTTAAAGTATTAGAATTCAATTCTGTGTATGCATCTCGGGAACAATATACACTGTGTCTTAGAGAGTGCTGCCATGTAGATTGACTGCAGTGATATCTAAACTGAAGGAGTTGCAGTTTGAGGACCACATACAGAACCTGGGTTGTATACCTTTGAAGTACAAAGGTTGAGGGGTGATGTAATCGAGTTTGCAGCATTAAAAAATTTTGATGTGGTTAGGTGCAGGTACTTCCTGTGATGTAGGATCCAAAACAAGCTAGTATGATTTAAAACTTCACATTAGGTTGACTGAGGAGTGAAATCGGGACAGACGTTTTTCACACTCAGGCTGAGTGAGCTGAAACTTCAAAAGCTGAGATCCATGGATAAATCTTTCTATTGTTTTATGAATCATGGGCATGACTGGCAACGCCAACATTTGTTGCCATCTCCTAATCGCCCCTTGACAACTTAGCGACTCATTTTGGAGGGCAGCTAAGAACCATCCACCTTGCTGTGGGTTTGGATTTACATTTACATCAGACCAGGTAAGATGGCAAATTTTCTTCCTTGCCGAAGGTTAGTGAATCAGATGGTGTTTTTTTTTTCAGAACAATTCATGCTAGCTTTATGGACGCCATTATTGATTTTAGATGATAATACCAAACTTCATTTGTTAGTATTTAATTGAATTTAAATTCCACCAGCTGCTCTGATTGGATTTGAAACTTTGTCCCCTCGTGTATCAGCCTGGGCCTTTAGTCTATTAGTCTAGTAATATTGTCATAATCTGCCTGAGCAAGATTATTGAAGGATTGTGGCATTTGGATGAAGATTAGCCATGTTCTAGTTAAACCATAGAAGATGCTTGAGGCCTCATTTCCTCCATTTTGACCTGCTGTTTTCCCTTCAAAATTCATTGTTAACTAAAATTTACAAGTGGATTTTGATCTTATATTCCTGCTTATTAGTAACCTATCTATTTTACATGCGGGGGCCTTCAGTAAAGTAGCTGTCAGTCAACGCAGTGGCCCCAGATACGTGAATCATAATCAAGCTAATGCTTCTGGCAAATTCATCGAGGTCATACTTCCTGATTGAAGTGAGAAGTGTAGAAACTGGCGCAGACCTAATGGGTTGAATGGCCTTTGACTGTGCTATAGACTTTGTTATCCTAATAACAGGAAGATGTGAACCCAGGATGTTCATTCTGACACGGCTAAGGGGGACAACGTCTGTAGAGTCTGAATAGGCTCATGCTTGTTTTCTCTTGAAGATAGATCATGACGATGTGATTAATGTCTTCAAAACAAGGAAGATATTTGATATGTGAGACTTAGAGAGGTATTTCTGCTTTTTGCGAGTCCAAAACTAAGGTCCAGTAATAAGAGGTGGCCAGTAATTAAACCAGTATCAAGTTCAGAAGAAGCTTCTTTATGCTGAGAGTGGTGAGAATGTGGAAGCTGTCACCAAGGTTCAGATAATGAGCTTAAATGTATTTAAAGGCACAAGAGAGAGAAAGGAATTGAATAATATGCTAATAGAGTGGAAGGAAGCTCATCTGGACAATATTGTCTGGAATTGGCCTGTTGAACGAAAGGCCTGTTTTCTGTGCTGGGCAGCTCTATGTAGTGGTATGGAATTTTAAAGATTTACTTCTATTCTCTTTCTTTTTACGCCCCACTCCACTCCAATCTCTGCTTCTCACAGCAAGCTGAACAGTTGGGTCGAGAGGATCAACAGTGGTTACACAAAAATCGGAAATTAGTTTTGATGGTGGATCTGGATCAGACTTTAATCCATACAACGGAGCAGTTGTGCCAAAAGATGTCCAATAAGGTGAGGTGCTGGTAATAATCTCTAGCCGAGCAATGCCTTTGCTCTGGAGATGGCGCTGTTTGGTTGAAGCTTATTCTTGTAAGAAGTTACAACACATCCCATTTTCTCTGATGGTCATTAACTATGACCTACATGTACATATTTGGAGGATTGTTCTCAAACTAAACTGAACCATGTGAAGTGGTATTTATAATGGTTGATCAAAGGCTTGGTGAAAAGAGATTTGAAGATTTATTTTTAAAAGAGGAGAGTTGGAACTAATATCAAATTAAATCAACTCTTTATCTCTTTGCTGAGGTCTTCACTCCTGTGTAACTGCAGTCTTGCTTATTCAGCAGTGTTTCTCCATCATGTGATTGAGAGATTTAATTTGTTGCGTGACCTGACACTTATGGGACTGTTTGAGATTACCAGCCAGACCTCGTAATTTACCTAACCTAATCTTTTGCTTTGTTTCCAGACCAATATGTTGTACAGTTTGCACTTCACTACTCCTGGGCTTCTCTGACCAGTCCCTCCCTCCTTTCTTCTTCCACAATGTCACGAGGCAGAACACATTGTGTAGCCCAATCTGGTCCCATCAGCCACACAAATCAGCTGAAAGGAATGGCCGTCCGGCATTTCCTTGCTACTCTTTCCTGCTTTGTACTCTTCTAACCCTCCTGCATGTTCCACTGAGGAGCCGAATATTCAGCTGTCAGGGAATGTTGTGTAGTCTATTCTTTCTTCTCCTTTTGGGCTTACTTCACAGCTTAATTCGTAGCACTGCAGTGCCTCATAAATTTCTGTCTGTTCAACCTGGCCTTTCAATAAACTTGTATTGTGTCCAGCCGACAACAATCAGTGATTGATATCTCCTCATAAATCTGCTGTTGCAGTTGTGAAGCTTAACTTTAGAAAAAAGACTAATCAACGTTTCTCGTCCTTTTTTTCTTAACTCGGCCTCCCAACGTTTCAGCTCATGGATATTGAATTGATCTCTGCTGAATTCTCACATCTCTCTCTCTCTCTCTCTCTCTCTATTCTGATGATCTAATCACTTGGTTTGCTACATACGAAAAGTCTTTGCTGTACCAACTTCAATTCTCCTGATCTTAACTCAAGAAAAGTTCTCCACTTATCCATTGTCTTCTACAGTTTTAAAGGACATATATTTCATACCTCATTGAAATTATTTTGGATTCTCTGCTATAGAATTTGGGACAACAACTCTGGAAGATCTCTTGCTCTGACAGCAACCAACTCCGTGTCCTCTAGATATTTGCCATTAAGTTTTCCTTTGCCTTCACTTCAGTCTACCCTGCTTCTGGTAACTGTCTTCATTTTGTTGTGTCTGTCCTCACCCATCAACAACTTTCTTACCTTTTACATTGTTTGGTTTAAAGTTAAGGAATTTACCTTTAATTCTTAAATGATCTTGAAGGTTTTGACCTAAATATTAACTGAAAGCATAATTTTCAGTTTGACTTGTGACCTTGTTGGTTGATTTTGTTCCTGAATATTCCTGAACTTTCATGAATCATTCGTCATTGAGGTTGTTACTTTTCAAAGCAGATCGCTCAGAATTGTACAGAGCCAATCAGATTACATTAGCGAAATTGTAAGGTGTATCTAATCTCCTTATGAATCACAACCCCTCTGTGCTGTTGATGGTTTAACCTCCAGCTTTTTCCATTTAACCCAGGCTTCTGTTCTCATTCCGACTGTTCCTTCCTATCTCCAACTTGTACCATTCATGACATAACCCTATCTAATCTCTTGCAAATGATTCATCTCCGGCATTCATTAACTTCCTGCGCTTGTGTGCCCTCTGGATCTCTCTCAGTCTAATCATTGCATGCTTGACTAAATTCTATGGAACACTGAAAATTGTTTAGTTCTTTTCTTGACAGCGACTGCTATCATCCCTTTCCTTTGATGCCTCCAATTATTGTTCACCATCTGCCCTTCTCCATCTGTCTGTTTCTTGTTACCTCAAATAGAAGGTTCACCGTATCCAAGGTTCCATGTGTGGAAGTCACTTCCTGTCATCCTCATGGACAGGATACAAGCTAACATTTAAATTTGTTTCTGTCATTTTTTTTTGTCTGTCTCTAACTTACGACTAATCTACCATTACACCTTTCTGTTGTTTAATGCATTGATACTGTAATTGTGTATGCAGCAAAGTGCCTTCCTTGTCTGTCTTCTGTTACAATTAAGATCTGTCTCTCAGTCTCTTATTTGAACTCATCTTTCTCATGACCTCCAAACTATGGAAGCCTCACCTCCTGTGTTTTTTTTTTCACCTTGCTTGCAATCTGCGACCTCCTCCACTTCAAACACAGCAACTGTTAGTAATGCACCTACATTTTTCTGTGACGTATTTTTTCTGGTCTTCATTTAAACCCTGGTGTGCCAATTACTCAACCATTGATGCCTATATTTTCAGTTACCCCCACTAATGCTTTCCAATATTTTATCTCTGTCTTTTCTTCTAAACCACTCCTTAAAGTCTGCCCGTATGACTCGTCGTCTCAAGTGCTTTGATCTCACATTTTAGCTGACCGCCACTGCTGTGAAGACGTTAGGATGTTTCAAGCGAACTGTATAAGTAAAGTTTGTGTTGTTGACCTTCACTTTAACATGCATTTAAAAACAGTAAATCTGTTATCTATCCCTTCACCTTTGCAATAATGAATAGGATGTCACTAGGCAATCTCGAGAAGCATTGCAATATATTGCTTATTGCGTAATATAGTAGTTTTGGATAATGTGGAACTGCCATGTCTACCAAGAGCTTTTGTGGTACAGGAGGTCCTTACGACTCATTGCACCAAAATTCATTGCTTCACGTATATGTCCCTATTCTATTAGTGAACAATTTTTGGTATTTGTTCAGCTGATTTGTATGTAAATTGTTATTTCAGCGTGTTTTTTGATCTTTCATATTTGCCAAATATTTCTGAAACATATCTCCTTGAAATAGTGAAGGCCACCTGGTTAAAGCATCAATAACTAACTGGCTGCAATTTATGTATAATCTGAAATTAATTGTGATGCTGTTAGTTCTTTGCAGTTAGGTTATGTGGATTTATAGTGCTTCTGTGTTTTTTACAATCACCTGCAGGGAATATTCCATTTCCAACTGGGGCGGGGAGAGCCAATGCTACACACTCGACTACGACCTCACTGTAAAGAGTTTCTGGAAAAAATAGCAAAACTGTACGAGTTGCACGTGTTCACCTTTGGCAGTAGGCTCTACGCACACACAATTGCAGGTACGTGGGAGGGAAGTGGCTGGAGCAATGGTTTTAAAACGTGGGATGCAATACTGAAGTCAGTTATGAAGGAAAGTGGCGTGTTGTGCATCTTGAATCCTTTCAGGGACTTTGTGTCTTATAAAGTCTGCAAACAGGGAGAGTGTGGCAAGAGATGGCAGAGGGATTGCCACCTTTTTGCCTTGGAGCATTGTTTTATTTATGGTGGGACACTATTACTGTTCACCTCGTTGCTTAAAAAACGTTCCTTCTCTTTGGAGGGTCACTGTAGACTGTGTTGTGGTAGTTCTTTGAACTGCCAGAGGTACACGTGAGGAGTTAAATTGTAAAGCTGCAGTACACAGGCATTTGGATTGCCATGCTGGAGTATTCCGCGCCGTTAAGGTTTTTTCTCAGGGGATGTGGGCCCATGCGTAGCTGTCTGCAACTGAGCAGCTTCCTGCTGCATCTCAGAAGGCAGTTAAGAATCAACCACATTACCTTGAGTCTGGAGTTACATGTCGACCAGGTGGTAAAGATTGACACATTTCCTTCCTTGAAAAAACATGAGTGAACCATGTTTTCCATGAGTGAACCATGAGTGGGTTTTCAGAATGAGCAGTGATAGTTTTATGGTCACCTGTACTGAGTATTGCTTCATATACCAGATTTATTGATAGAATTCAAATTCTACCAGCTGCTGTGGCGTCCCCAAGATTATTAGCCGAGTGACGTTACCACTATGCCAGGATCTCTCCCATTTGAAGTAACAGGGAGTCCTGATGCTGTCAGCTCATTACCATAATTTCGACATGAGGTGCACTCATTGGCTTTCTGAATCAGCAAGAGGGGCCTGGCTTGTTATTTCCTTGGGTACTTAAAGCTAACCTGCATTGCTTGAAGTAGAATTGTATTGTGGTGAGTGAAGGTGCTGCCATCTTGCTGAGCTTTGCAAGACAACAAGAAATAGCAGACCATGGAGACTGCTCGCACCTAGGTTTTATTTTGTGGTCCTTTGAAACTTGGTAAAGGAGGAATGCTCTGGGTCAGGAGCACCTTGTGTCACATGCTAGCAAAGAGCACGAGGCAAGTGCCTGAGCTGAATGCTGAGGATCTTGATGTGAAGTTGCAGGACCTTTAAAAGCTTCACCACTAGTTTCAATCATTGAAATTGCCACAGCTGCTTCCTGGAGAAAGTGAGGACTGCAGATGCTGGAGATCACAGCTGAAAATGTGTTGCTGGAAAAGCGCAGCAGGTCAGGCAGCATCCAAGGAACAGGAGAATGGACGTTTCGGGCATGAGCCCTTCTTCAGGAAAGAGCCCTTCTTCCTGAAGAAAGGCTCATGCCCGAAACGTCGATTCTCCTGCTCCTTGGATGCTGCCTGACCTGCTGTGCTTTTCCAGCAACACATTTTCAGCTCACAGCTGCTTCCCAACAATCTCTTGTCAGTCTGGCCTTGTCCATGATATTTAATTGCTTCATTGTTCCCTCATATCTGCAGCATTTCAAGTCTCACACCCACATTTCATCGCTTAGAGACATGACCATCTTGCGATCTTGACTGCTCCATCACCCAAACAGGAATCACCATGGTCACTAACACACTTGCTGCCGCTTGTGGATTAAATGGCAGACAAGTGGAGGTAGCAGGAGCCAGCTGGTTGGGCTGGAGAAGCACACTTTTATAATCACAACCCTATTGGGGAGATGGCACTGAGTTATTGGAGGGATTGTTGCAGTGGTCATGCCGAAAATATTGAGGATGTTGCCATCTTTATTCCTAATGTTCCTCTTCCTCACATCCCATGCACCTCCTACTTTCCCTTTATTTTTGGGCACCTGAATGGGAAAAGGGACAAGAAGTCCATCCTTCCCAGGCAGTTGAGGACCAGCAGGAAGAAAGTGACATTGAAGCTGTTCCATCAATTGACTCCACATTCACAGCCAAGACTGATGCTGCTTATGTTGTAGAGCAATGGTTCCCAACCTTCTGAGTAATACAGCACACTTCAATATAAGACAAACAGTTTCATGGCACACTCCCTTTTCTCAGCTAAATTGATCACATGTTTACTTGCATTGACTATGGTTATGTTTGTACTTGAGACGTTTGCAATATAGTACACACAACGAGCTAAGGAAGCATTAATGTTGCAAATCCATTGAAATAAAACACCATCTTTGATTGCAAGCAGTTGGATGTGAGTTCAGCTGTGGAGGATTCCGTAGAGGACTGTGATGGGTAAGTTTATGAGAGAAGACTGATGGGTATAAGCAACAAAATATTTGGTGACAGGGCCAGGGAGCTTGGAGGAATCTGTCACCTTGTTGCTTTAAATTTATATCCCCTGTTTATTGATGCCTCCGCTGATGTTTCTATCTGCCCTATCTTTGCCTGTTAAAATCTCCTGTACCTCTATTAGGACCCCTTGTAACCTTTATTGCAATAGAGGGGGTCGTCAGTTTACGAACTTCCACCTTGTAATCTCGTACTTAATGAATGCCATTCCATAAATGCTTTTAATTTTTAAAGACCTGACATATATGCATTTGTACAGAGCTTTTGATTGTGCTCTGAGTTATGAACTGATTCCAGAATGGAACTTATTTGCAATTCGGGGACTGCCTCTAGTTTGTAAATGGCTGATGCAGCTGTACTAGTGTTGGACCTCCTCGTCACTGGTGGCCTTTTGAGAACGCTGACTGCTAATGTAGGAAATGTTCATCATATTACTGAATATTTGTTTATGTAGGGGAGCTGGAATATTTTGGCTGTCGGTGTGGCTTGATATTTATGCATCATTCAGGGACAGGTTATGGTTCTTTTGCAGAATTAGACATCAAGAGTGTTTTGCAAACCTTCAGCTGAGTGGGAACAGAATTGCCACCATTCACAGGCTGTAGATCATGTGTATTTGTGATGGTCAGCAAAAGACACTAAGGTCAATACTCACTGCTCTATGGACCATAAATAGTGGGGAAGGGTTAGGGTGCCACTACAATTCAATTGGACTTTAAACAATGTAGGCTTGCTTGAAATAACCCAAGCAAATAATGAAGCTGGGCCCCTCTTGCTGATGCACAAAGCCAGTGGATGCACTTCATCTAGGAATCATGGTAATAAGTTGATAGCATCAACTGCTGTGTTACTTGGGCAAAATGCTGACATAGTGGTAATGTCACCTGTGCCAGTAATCGCAATCCTAGGCTCATGCTCTTGGGGGTAGGGGTTCAAATCCCACCACAGTGGCTGATGGAATTCGAAATCTATCAATAAGTCTGGAATATAAAGCAAGACTGAGTAATGGCAACCATAAAGCTATTGTTGATTGTAGTTAAAATCCATCTTGTTCACTCGTGTCTTGGAAAGATATCTGTCATCTCCACTTGCTAGACCTGGCCCACGTGATATTATAATGTGAATCTGAGTAAGTTTCTTGGATGTCAACATTTTTGGAGCACAATTTGAAAAGTCAAATCAAGATAAGGAGTTTCATGGTGAATGGTAGGGCATTAAGGAATGTAGTGGAACACAGGGACCTTGAAGTTCAGGTGCACGGTTCTCTGAAAATGGTAGACAGGGCAGTGAAGAAGACTTTTGGCACACTGGCCTTCATCAGTCAGAGTATAGAAGGTGGGAAGTTATGTTGCAGTTAAATAGGACATTGGTGAGGCTGCATGTGGAGGATTGTGTTCCGTTTTGGTCACCTTGCTATAGGATGTTATTAAACTGGAAAGAGTGCAGAAGAAATTTACAAGGATGTTGCCAAGACTCAATAGTCTGAGGTATAGGGAGTGGTTGGACAAACTAGGATTTTTCTTTAGAGCGTAGACAACTGAGGGGGGGACCTTAGAGAGGTGTATAAGATCGTGAGAGGTATGGATAGGGTGAATGCACTCAGTCCTTTTCCCATGGTTGGAGGATAGAGGACTAGAGGGCATCCATTTAAAGTTGGAGAGGAAAGAATTAAATGGAACCTGAGGGGCAACCTTTTTATACAGAGGGTGGTACACATATGGAAAGAGCTGCCAGCCGAAGTGGTTGAGGTGGGTTCCTTAACAACATTTAAAAAGCATTTGGACAAATAAACAGATAGGAAGGGATTATAAGGATATGGGTGAAGTGCAGGGAGATGGGTTTAGTGTAAATGGGCGTTTTGGTTGGCATGGACCAGTTTGGGCTGAAGGATCTGTATCCGTGCTATAGGATGCTGTGACTCTAACCTGAATATTATTTATATTTGGAAGATTTTTATTTTACATTGATTTAAAATTTGTCTTTACTCCAGAATTCTGTATCCATTCCTGGAAAGCAAGTTAAGTGTTAAAAGTGAGATATATCAAGGTTCATAAAGCTATTCATGAGGATTATTTTGTTCATAGGGTGTTCAAAGTAGGGAGTTTAGTATTGCCTCAAGGTGGAGACAAGTACGTGGAGTTATATGGGCCCTGATTGGAGAAGATTTGATGGAATTGATTATTCTTCCTTGATCTTAATCAACATATTGTTAAATTAACTGAAATTTACTTGTTGAGGAAATATCTGACGTTTCCTCTGGTGGTGTTTGGTAATATTTTGTTGCTAAACTAAATATTAATAAAAGAATTTAGAATAAAATTGGCTACTCTACTTTGTGTCCTTTGCCAGAGATTTAACTTTTGCCAGTAGCATTCTTTTTGTTGCCTATGAACGTGCACATGTTCAAATTTCATTTGGTTTGAAGGTTTTCAAATTATGTAATTGTAATGTTTTCAATGAACAGTTGGTGGCAGTATCAGTCTGAAGATCACAGCATTGTTCTAGCGATTCCATTAAACAAGCTAGCCCAGGAATGACCACCTTTAGTTTATTTCTTAGAAGGTTTGAAATGCTGTGTTTATTTTTGTTTCTAAAACAGCAACATCATCACTGATGAGGGATCTTGTGAAATCTTGTACTTGGCACTGCTGTTGAATTTCTGTTGAAGTTTAAACATGGGACCTGGATAGGATTTAAAGGAAATGAAAATTACTTTGATTACTTTTGGAAAAGAATTTTAGATTCTCACTATCCTTTGTGTAAGGAAGTACTTTTTAAAAAATCATCCTGATGGCTCTAGCTTTGATTTGCCCCCATCACACCTAGAGGAAATAGTTTTACTCATTTGAATACCTCAGTTATATCAATCCATAATCTTCCTCATCAAGAGAATACAAGCTATTTTTATTCAATCTGCCTTCATTGTTTATTTCCTTAGTCCCTCTATCATTGCTGTGCAGGCTGATTCACCACAATGTTCTGTGGGCATAAACACATTGCTATAGTTTCCCACTCAGTCTCACTAGGCGATGCAGTTAAGAAAATTCATGGGTTGCATAAAAATTGAAAAATGAAGAGGACCGCTGTAAAATGCAGGGGGATTTTAGTGGGCTGGTTAGTTGGCAAATGGAATTTAATCTGGCAAAGAGAGAGGTGGTGCACTTGGGGAGGGCTAACAAGGCAGGGAATTATAGTTTCAATGATAGGTCCCTGGACTAATGAGAATGAGAGGGACTTTGGTGTGCATTTTCACAGATCCCTGAAGGTAGCTGGACAAGTAGATAGTATGCTTAAGAAAGTATAGGGGATTCTTGCTTCTATTACTCAAACTGTAGAATCCAAGAGCAGGGAATTTTTACTGGACCTGTATAAAATGTTGGTTCGGCCACAACTTGGGTCAAAAAACTGGTGTCCGAAAGATGGAAAACAGTGTGCGTGGGAGAGGGAATTCCAGAGCTGGGAACTTGCCGGCTCAATCCGTGGCCACCCCTAAGCAATTGCACTCCGAGATATTGGAGAGGCCACAGCTAGAGGAGTGCGGAAACTCAAAAGGGTTGTAAAGTTATAGGAAATTATGGGGATAGGGAGGGGCATTGCCCATGGAGGGAATCTGAAAACAAGAACAAGAATTTTAAAATCAAGACTAAAGTAAGAGGGGAATATTACAGAGGCTGGAATTTTGAAATAAAAATCAAATGCTGGTGGAACACAGCCACTCTGGCAGCAGGTAATAGAGAGACAAACAGTACTAACATCTTGAGTGAAATACAACTCCTCTTCAAACTCTTTCTTTCTCCATGGATATAGCCAGATGCACTGAACTTTTCCAGCACTTCCTGGTTTTATTTAAAGTCAATATATTGCTTGAATGGAGGCAAAGCAGGTTAGTGAGTACAGGACTTAATGCAAGTTTGCACATAATACTTTTTTTGCTTTTTATCACATGTATGCGGAGTAGAACACGTTATAATCAAATGGACTGTTCCTAGTGTTGAAGCGGTGAGGTTTTCTCAGGGAGGGGTAATGGTATTCAAACCTGTGCGCCTGCCCTGGGATCTGAAAGTGCAATGAGCACTCTTGTCTCCTGAGCTCCACTTAATGGAAAAGAATGAACATCTGGAAGTTGGGTTTGTGGCAAATTAACTGCTGTTGTTCCTTCTTTGCCAAGTTGGTTCAATTGTCTGCCAGCGCTCTCCGTCTAGACTCTCTGTTGTATGAAAACAACTGTGTCTGTGCCAGCCGTGATGTGATGCTGCTCCAGAAGGAGTCCATGCCTTTGGTTGGGGCTAAAGGATTTTGAAAGATTAAAGCTGTCATGTTCAGTGTACCATCTGAGCTAGTATGTTGATGTAAAGAGAAACAATGGGCTCCTGGGTTAGTGTGGACATCAGCCAGGTTCCTTAATTCTGATGTTGTGTAAATAAGGGCAGAAATATATCATTCGACCCCTTGACCCTGCTTTGCCATTGAATAAGATATCAGTCGATCTGTTTTGTTTCATATTTCACATTCCCATCTTTCCACTGCCTAACAATAACCTACACATCTCATTCTTAAAAATGTTCAATGACGTAGCCTTAGGCAGCTTCTGAGGCAGAAAGTTCCAAAGTTGTAGAGTCTTCTGAGAGAGAAACAAAAACCTCCTTATCTCTGTCGTGGAAGGGAAATGCCCAAGTTTAAAGTAGTTCCCCTAGTTCTGGTCTGATCCAGAAATGTAAACAGTCTCTCTGTGTCCATCTTGTTATGATTTAGACGTGTTAAAGTCATTTATTTTAGAGTTGGAATATTGAACAAATGATAAATGGGTTTTGGTCTGTGTGTATGACTGGCTTCAATGATTAACTCGTCAATGGTTTTTAAGGTCAGAGGAGAAAGATGTTCAGGAAGTCATGAGGGCAAATGTTTTACACAGGGTGGTTCATGTGTGCAGTGAACGTCCTGAGAAAGTAGTGGATATGTGTATAATTACAACATTTAAAAGACATTTGGTTAAGTATATGAAAAGGAAAGGTTAGTAGGGATATGGCGCAGGAGCAGATGGGTGGGACTAGTTTAGTTTGGGATTTTGTTCGGCATTGGCTGGTCGGACTGAAGAGTCTGTTTCTGTGCTGTATGACTCTGATATTACATAAGTATGAGAGAGGAAGTCCCTGGGTGATAATGGGGATTTGTTTATGTTAGTTTTACGAATCAACGAAGTAAACATTGAAGAGCATTATTTACTTTCATTTAAACGAACCAGATGGGATTATAGCATTACTGTGTGTTTCAAAATCTTACAAATTATGTTGCGATGTGACTTGTCCAATATTATTATCAGCTGAGATCATAACAAGTCTAAGCTTGTATGGAATTTAAATTTGCTAGGCATCAGAGGAGTCTGCGTCCACCTGCTGGTTCTGGCCATAAAATGGCCATGTTCTAGTGAAGCCATTTGACGATGGCTTTATATGTTGCTAGGAGATTTGTAAGTGGAAGCTGGATCACTGGATTATTTGACATCTTTGAGTAAAGCTAAACTGAGAGAATTTGGTAAATTGAAAGTAGAGGTAAAAACAAAATCTCACAAGGATGAGAAGCTTCATCTGATTATCCAACATTTAGAACTGAAAGCAAGGAAACCTGAATTAGGGATTTAGTGAGATAAGAAAAGACTTGAGCCAGAAGAAAAAGCACAGGAAGGTGACAGGTGAGGAGATAGAATTTAAAAAACTTGAACTCCAAACATACAGCGAACTTAGTGAACGTGAATTAACCCAAGAAAAGCTAGAATAAAGATGGAAAGAGGAGGGAAAGTCTTGGATGATCATCTTGATTCCAGTGAAGGTTTTGATTTACTTGAAAATCTATGTTTAGTGCCTAAGTTTGCAGAGGATGCAGTGGAGCAGTTCAAAGTTTGGTAGAAGATTTGTAGCTCGGGTGCTCGTTGTTGTGGTTCTGTTCGCCGAGCTGGGAATTTGTCTTGCAAACGTTTCGTCCCCTGTCTAGGTGACATCCTCAGTGCTTGGGAGCCTCCTGTGAAGCGCTTCTGTGCTGTTTCCTCCGGCATTTATAGTGGCCTGTCTCTGCCGCTTCCGGTAGTCAGTTTGAGCTGTCCACTGTAGTGGCCGGTATATTGGGTCCAGGTCGATGTGTTTGTTGATAGAGTCTGTGGATGAGTGCCATGCCTCTAGGAATTCCCTGGCTGTTCTCTGTTTGGCTTGCCCTATAATGGTAGTAATGGTAGTGGAGCAGTATTTTACCTCAATGGAGATGATTACTAGATAGATGAAGTGGCCACAATATGGTTGGACCTTATGTTGCAGAGCTTTTTAACCAGTCTATCTATGATTTTATAAGGTAGAAGAACACTCTGCAGAGTACAAAGCTGTCAAAAAAGCCAATGCTTATGAGGTTATGAAATGTAAAGCAGGAGTTCAGTCAGATATCTATGATGTCTGAGACAAACAGGTACAGGTGCAGAGGTGGTTATGTGGAAATCCACAAAGAAATTGGAGGAATTGAACATCTGCAGCTGGAAGAGATACTAATTTTAGAGATAGACAGTAGGATGCCAAAGTAATAAATGAGAAAGGCTGGAACTAAAAGGTAATATAAAGAAATTAACATACTTCAAATGTAACAAGATAGATCATGCCAAAAATAATTGATGAAATTTAAAAGGGAGACTAATTACAAAGTCAGAAAGTCGAAGGACTCTACAATATAGAGGGAATCAGGAAAGGGAATAGGTCCTAAAATTGTAGCGGTAGTACAAAAGAACGTGTTCCTTTGGGATCTATTAAAAAAAATGGAGTAGCTGATGAAGGAGCAGTGCTCCGAAACCTGTTAGACTATAACCTGGTGTTGTGTGATTTTTAACTTTGTCCACCCCAGTCCAACACTAGGATCTTCAAATCATCGCATAGTGTGTTAGATTAACGTGTGACCTGGAAATTGAAAAAGTTATGGTGGGAATAACGCAACAACTTTCTACAGGAGAAATTTACTTTACTTTGCAAAACGATCTGGCAGATTCAAGAATATTGGCTTAGCTAAGGGCAGTGCATCAGACAGTGGAGGTAAATGAAACTGAAATGTTACAGAAGGAACATTCTGGGTTGTTTTCTGTGTGTTCAGACCCCTAGAACTAAACAAGAAAAAAAGCAGCCTATCGAAAGGGAGATGAATTGGAGATTGTGCTATTGGATGCAATTTTTGAAACTTTAACTAAAATGAATGAAGGTAAAGAGAATAAGCCTGATATATTTAAGCTATCTTCTTTAATAGAAATGCAACAAACCAGATTCCGAATTGAAAGGGTTATATCAAACATCTAATCAGAAATTGAAAGCATTAAAGAGGAAATAGAGACTACCTCAAATACCAGCAAAAGGATAGTGGTTAGTCTCAACTGAGTATTGTAACAAAATTTTGTGAGCAAAACTCAATATTCTAATGCTAGAGTCGCACAGATATTAGGAAAACACAGGCTAAAATATCAAAATATTTTTATCACCGTGATTATGTAAAGATATTTTGGACATGCTATTTGTCAGATAAAAGGGAAACTTTAACTTTAAATTGAAACTGCAAAAAACATAGAAAATATGTGTTGTAATATCATTTAGCCAACTTAAAACCAGAAATAGGAATCCTTATCTTTTGACATTGATGCATATTTCCACTAAGCTTTTCTGAGGCAGTGCCTCAGAAAATAGGTGCAAGAGTAAGCCCTTTGAAACATTTACTCTCAAAGTGATAATTTAAACAGTAGTTCAATATTCATAAGATATGGATTATTCACAGATGTTCAAAAAAAAATGATGACTAGTTTGGGAATACAGTATTTTACATCTCCTGTTTATTAACTATGTTCTCAAGGTACATTGGAATGATGGAATCAAACTTTGAAAACTTGACAGCTGGGCTGACAACTGCCCCAGTTCTACCTGCGCTGAGTTATGAGAAGCTGTTCAAACTGGGTGTTGATGCCAGCAATATCGGTGTGGTGGCTGATTTACCACAACGTGATGTGATGGAGTTCAAACAGATTATCCGTTATTTTTCAAAGAAATTAATCACATGTCACCAAAAATGTTCAATGATTGAGAAAGAGATAGCAAGTCTTGTAACTCTCCATTTTGAAATATGCCACACAACAATGTGGAAGAAACTGCTGTTTATACAAATTATGGTCCTTCAATATTTTTGCAACTATTTCTGGTTTAAAAACTTGTGATTATTTCAGTGAAGCTTAATTTTTCAACTGTGAAATTGTTCATGTGCCTTGAAAAGGAAATGCTACAGCAGATGCTTTATCGAGAGCAGATATTAAGGACATTGGGTACAGTGGTACAAATGGACTTAAAATGAGTTACACAGCAACTATATTTTTATGTTTACTGTCAATATGTTACTATTGTTAATGTAACATAGAAATAATATTAAGATAGCTTTTGAGTATTGAAAAAACTCCAAGGAGACATTTTTGTTCTTTATTGGGAGGTGTAATGTAAGATGCAGGATTCATGTAAATATTATTTACTTTAGAGTTTTAAATTTGAATTATTGACATGTGGGTTTTGGTTGGTTTGTTTTCAGTTTGAAGAATAAGGAGTTGACTTTTTTGCTGAGGGGAAAAAATCCAAGGTTTGGAAAGCTTTTGTTTTCTGTTCATAGAAGTCCTGGTTGAAGTTTGATATAAAACACAATCCCTCCTGAGAAAAGAAGATTCAGAACATTTGCTGAATAGGTTATCTTTGAAGATTTTAGTTTGAAAGTTCCAGGTTAAAACTGTTTAGTTATCACCTGGAAGGTGTTATTCGAAGCTGACAGAGTCTAAGCTCTGTGCTAAATTAATCAAGGAAGAGGCTACCAAAATCTCGGAACTGGAAATTTAAGAAAAACAGTTTGGTAATAGAAAAGTGAACTCTCTTTGGTGTTTGAGTCTACGAAGTGATGGTATTGGGATAGAAGGGATTATAATTCTAGTGTGTTTCAAAATCTTTCAGATTGTATTGTATATAAATAGCTTGGTGTATTCCATTTCATTTCTTTTTTATTTGTAAAATAAACTTCAGTTTTATTATTAATGCCAAATCTGGATTATTGCATACTTGAGTTTCAGTGAAAGATCACCTCGCTACATTTAAATAAAGCACAAAATATTAAGCCAGATTGCATTCTGGGATTTGACTTGTCCAATAATAACTTGAGCTGGGGCCATAGAACTATTCAGTCAAGACACTTCTCATCCTTTTAAGCTCCATGGAAGGAAGCCCTGCCTGTCAAAGGTATCCTCATAAAACAGCGTACTCATTCTAGTTCTAGTAAGCCCACTCTGAACAACCTCCTTTTACTTAATTATCTAAATATTGAGTCCAAAAAATGCACACAGTATTCAAGATGTGGTCTCAACAAGGCCATGTATACCTGGAGCATAACGTCGTTACTTTTATGTTCAATTCCTTTTGTAATAAAGGATAGCATTTCCTTGGCTTTCCTGATGATATGCTGTGCCGGTATACTAACATTTTGAGATTCAAAAATCAGAATGCCTAAACTCTCTGCCCCTTGGATTTCTGCAGTCATTTACCTTTTGAAGTAATACTTTTTTTGTGCTACTTACAAAAGTGAACAACTTCACATTTTCCCATATTGCACTCCCTCTACCAGATTTTTACCCACTCAGATTATCTACGGCTATCTACAATTTCCTTATTTCACAAAATCATAGGGATGTACTATACAGAAACAGACCCTTTGGTCCAACTTGTCCATGCCAACCAGATATCCTAAATTAATCTAGTCCCATTTGGCCCATTTCCTTCTAAACCCTTCCCATTCATGTACCCATCCAGATATCTTTTAATTGTACCAGCCTCCACCACTTCCTCCGACAGCTTATTCTATACATGCACCACCCTCTCTGAAAAAGTTGCCCCTTAGGTCCCTTTTAAATCTTTCCCCTCTCACCTTAAATCTGTGCCATCTAGTTTTGAACTCCCCTACCTTGGGGAAAAGACCTATCTATGCCCCTCATGATTTTATAAACCTCTCTAAGGTCAGTCCTCAGTCTCCAATTCGCCAGGGAAAATAGTCCAGCCTATTCAGCCACTCCCTATAGCTCAGTCTTCCTCACAGCATTCTTTCCTACCTGTCTTGGTGTCATTTGTGAAATTGGCTATCATGCCTTTGTCTCACTTAAGTCATTGATATAAATTGTAAAAGGTTGAGGCCAGCACAGGCCCCTGTCGGACTCTATTTCTCACACTCTTCATATCTAACAAAGATCGATTCATACATATCTTTTCTGCCAACTAGGCAATTTTCTGTCCATGCTAATATGTTAACCCTGACACAACGAGCTGTTATTTCCTATAGTATTTCCTTTGATGAGGTGGCTTATCAAATACCTTCTGGAAATTCAATGCATGTTACTTCCTCAAAGAGATTTGATTAAGTTGGTTAAAACAATTTCTCTTTTTTGAAACTATGTAGACATGTCCCACTTTACCTTGAGATTTTCTAAGTACACAGTTGGATGCTCTAATAGAAATGCATTTGCTTGAATATATCGCAGTCACTTTTACCGAAGCCTGTTCAGTGTGTTTGTTGATCACAACTTGTGCTTGGAGACCAGAACATCTTGTACAAGTAGTTTCTCTCCCTTGCATGTCTTTTTTAACTGCACTTAGTCTTAGCTAATACTAGTGCGATATCAGTGAGGCAAGTTGCAAAATTTTGTCAAACAAACTCATCTTGTTTTAATGTGCAGTCATCTGTTCTGGTGTTGTTTGGCAACGTGATCTAATCATTCTGCTCTGAAATATAGTTGCACTTTGAGACCATTGCCCATATGTTAATCATGTTGACAGTCATTTTGGTGGTTCAACAAATGTTCTGAAACTGTTTTCCTTTCTAAATCGTGCCAGCTATGTTCATGTAGTTCTAACTTCCATGCTCTGGCAGCACAATGTGGCCAATATATCAGCCAAGTGGATGTGTGCTTTTGTTTTCCAGTTTGGAATGATTAAGAGAAGTTTTGGGTGTGGGAATAAATTTTACCCAGTGTGATGGCATCTGCTGTGTTGTCTAATAGCAGATACATCACGAACATGAAAATTACATTTGGTAATGCAACAGAGAATGGGCCATTTGATTCAACCAATTGATGTAGGCAGTTAATGCAGCACTTAAACTGCTCCTTGTCTTTCCCCATCTGACTCTTAACAGTGTTAACCCTTTATTCTCTTCCTCTTCATTCCCCATGAATGTATATGTGCTGTTGACCTTATTCATTCCACATGCATTTCATGTAGAGGCTAGAGAGGCTTGTGCCCAAGAAGAGCGTAGAGGGTAATGCTGATAGAATTAGATGGAGAAGAGGCTCACAAGGAGCTTAATCACTGGCAAGACTTGTTCTGTGACATATTTTAAGCAAGGCTATCCGAAATATGTTGGAAGTTTGGAACTCTCTTCCACAATGTAACTTAATGCACAAGTAACCGAATTAAAAACTTATTTTTGTCATGTCAAGTTATATGGAGCAAAAGTAGGTATCTGCAGTTAGCTGGAGATTGGAAATAATCTGGTGTAAAAGCAGAATAGATTTTGTTGGGTGGCTAAATGATCTTTTTCTGTTCCTATTGTCAGTTCAGCAGTTGGGGTCGGTAAAGTTTACAAAAGCCTGATTCTTTTCTTTTATGTTCATGGTTGAGGATAGGGTAGTTTCTTCGATTAATTGTCCACAACTAACATTTTCAACTGGATTTAGATGGGCTGCTAAGATTTTCTCTGTCCTGTCTATAGCGTGTTGCTTTATGCTGTTTTGGCAGCCACATATTACAGTTTCAAGCTTTTCCACATTCACCTCTGATATTAGTACAGCCTTAATTCTAGTCACGCTGAGTGAAAATTAATTGGACTTTCTGATTGGACTGCAGAACGTCCTGGGCAATAACTTTAGCTATTATAGTTTTATATCAGTTGCATAGCTGATGGGCCATACTGTCATCAATGTCCAGTTAATGGATCTGAACATCGTGCATTACCAAGGCAATGATGCTGCCATTCTACATGATGGGAGATGCCTCATGACAGGATGCAATATTGTCTTCGCTCTGTTGGTCATTTCTGCAATACTATTGCAAACAGATGTATCTACTTTCTACAGTGTTTGGGAAAGCCATGGATTACTGCAATTTAATTGTTCCCCTAAGCATTGTGCTGTTTGCAAAGAAAATTGGCTATATTATTCCTCCAATTTCTTTTGCAAAAGTACTCCTTATGGACTGTTAAAAAAAACTCTGCTAATTCCTTTCTATAGAGTTATGTGGTACCCTGCAGTGTATAGCACTACCATCCTGCTCTCTGAGAGCAAGCACCCATTATAAAGTCCAACCATATCCATGTTGTGATCCTGCTCCATGCTGAGAGAGTGTCAATATTTCATGAGCAATGTCTGAGCGTTGCCTGAGCTTTTTGTCTTTGTAGTAATGTTTACCAGCAGGTGCTGGAATGATTCTACTACCTTTTCTGCTGAGTATTTCTAACACTTGCAGTTTATATTTGACCTCCAGCATCAGCAGTATTTTGCCTTTTTATTTTGTTTTTCATTTAGAAGTACTTAGTAGAAGCACATACCACATTTGTAACTGATGGTCTCAATATTGAATCATTGGGTTTCTTAATGTTTGTGATCTACATTTTAATTGGAATTTCAAACTATTAATAGCAAAACCAAATAGTGGATGATTTACCTGTCACTTTCGTCCCACTTGCCACTCACCTTTGTATATTTTGCTTTGTGTTAATAATGACTTCATGTTTCTTTATGATTATATACAGAACAGCCATTCAGTGTTTGAAAAAGTTCAGAATTTTTGAAATTTTTTTTGTGTCTTGTGTTATCAGAACCTTTATGCTATACTTATATTGTTACATGCCTTTTTTCAAAAGAGTGAAATCTGAATTTTCCCCCTCCTGGTATGTGAAGATTTATAATTTGATTGTTGGCTTCAGTCCCAACGATTTATGTGTATGACTTGCCAGCTCTATAGCAGGAATCCTTTCTTTCACATTGGAAGCAATCGGAATTTGCATTCATTTTCCCTTTTTTTTCCACCCCCAATTACTTGTGTGTTGGAGTTGAGCTTTCGGGATACTAATTTCTGGTGTTTTTTTAAAGCTAAATCCACACTGCATTCCTGCTGGCTGCTTGCATGTACAGGCAGCAGAAGAGGACTTTTGCATTGAAGTATGAAGTAAATGTAGAAGAATTAGTTGTCACTAGTGTGTGAAGTAGCGGATCTTCGAATTGCCTGCTTATCCAAGACATTGTCTTGCATCATGTTTTTGGCTGGATCTATTTTGTGTATTTGTATTCCCTACAGTTTTTACGTGCCATAGTGTTAATGTTACTGGCTTATAATCCATATATCCAGTGTGGCATTCAAAATCATAACCCTTAGTCTAAGAGTCCCCTTGTCTCTCAACATAATTAAACGCCCCTTCCACCCCTATTATACTGTCTTCCACCCTCTTCTGTCAGGCAGAATATATAAAAGTTTGTATACATGTACAAATAGATTCAAGAGTAGCTTCTTTTCCGCTGTTATTAGACTTGAATAGAAGTCTTTAATGTTGATCTCTTTCTGCACTTCTCGGAAGCTGTAGCACTATATCCTGTACTCTTCTGTTACCCTGATATACTTGTATAGTACAATCTGCCTGTAAAGCACGTAGGATAATACTTATTACTGTACCTTGGTACACATGACAGTAATAAATCAAATCTAATCAAATCAAACTGAGTTGGTCAAAACACAGGAGCCCTTGTGTACAGAGCAGCTGTCGTCATCATAGTCCTGTACTGCAGTGAGATCTGAATTTTCTATCAGGAACACCGAGTGTGAGGGAAATTCCACCAGCAATGCTGCATCCTCTGGATTTGATAGAGGGACCCTAAAACCAACACTGTCTTTTTAGTCTGCAGAGTTGGCTTCAATCAGGAACCATTCCTTTAAAGCGACTGTTTTGGGTTCAACACTGTCCAGATAACCAAGAAAACTCCCCTTGGCCAGATCCTATTCTCCAAACTCTCAATTAGGCAGTGTCGCGAGGAGGACTAAAGAATCAGTTCAAACACACTCTCTCGTACTCACTCAGAAACACGCCACCACTATCACTTAATGATGGAGGAGCTTGCTCACTCAGAATGCATGCAACTTGTCCATTAAGCTAACATCTTAATAGTGTGGTGAGCAGTGACAAGAGTAAGAGGCAAATCATATTTTTCACACTCCACAATCTCACGCGACAGCCTACTCCAAGTGCACAAGGTCCTGTGGATGGAGTATTAGCCTGTTCAGTCACATATTGAAACCTGTGCCTCTGAGTTGAGGTCATCCGCCAATGGAGTGATAGTGCTAAATGAAGGCTCCAAGAACCTGTATTCAATCACACTGGTAGCTTAGGAGTTTAAATTCAGTTAATTATTATAAATTGGAATCAAATTCTAATCTTATTAATAAGTGCATAAAACTATTGATACCGTTAAAAGCTGACTGGTTCACTGATATCCTTCAAGGGAGGAAATCCTGCCATCCTTACCTAATCTGGCCTACATGTGACTTCTGATTCACAGCAATGTGGTTGACTCTAAACTGCCCTTGAAATGGCCCAGAAGAATGCTCAGTTCTAGGTACCATACCACCATCTGTTCCGAGGTAATTATGGATAGGTAAAAATGCTGACCTTGCTATTGACATCTCATCCCAAGAATGTATACATTTATAAAAACTTAATTGTCTAGTTGGTGAGAGGCAAACACAAGGCTGCCACCTGATTTTAGATGGGAAGGGGGAGAGTCGGGCAGGATTCTAGATGGGAACTGGAACAGTTGTTTTAAAAATTTCTTCACAGGATGTGGATGTAACCAGAATCTACTGCCCTTCCCTAATTGTCCTTAATAGGTGGTGGGGAGTCACCACCTTCAACTGCTGCATTTGCATGTTTTGTAGGTGCAGCCATGGTATTGTTAACCTGGGTGCTCCACAATTCTGACCTTCAGATAGGGAAGCAACGGCAATATAGTTGGGATAATGCATTGCTTTGAGAATAACTTGCACCATGCATCTTCTGCCCTTATCGTTCTGGGTGCTAGAAGTTGCAGGTTTGGAATGTGCAGTTAATGGGGTGCTGGTGTGGTTGTTGCCGTGCATCTGTGCTGCCAATGAGTTTTGATAGCGGAGGAAGAGAATGTTTAGGTTGGTGAATATGGTGTCTTGAATGGTGTCAATCTTCTTGAGTGTTGTTGGAGCCGAACTCATTCAGGCGAGTTGAGTATTCCTGACGTGCCTCATAGATATGGATAGGCTCTGAGGAGTTCAGCCTTGTTCACACCATCTCCTTGGCATTAAATCTTTGTCATTAGAAAGCTTAAACCTCAATTGAGCAAAAATAATGTTGTTTGAAATGTAGCATGGGAGAACTACTTTTTGGAATTGCATTTGGCTCTTGATCCGAATCTTTGAGCCATATTTTATGGATGGCTGTTTAATAGTGTATGAAATTGGTTAGTCCCAATGAGTTTACTTCAATTAATGTTAGTTAAATTTAATGATCCATCTTGATTCCTTTTCTTTTTTTTTAATGCTGAAGGATTTCTGGATCCGGAAAAGAAACTTTTCTCACATCGGATTTTATCAAGGGATGAATGTATTGATCCATATTCTAAAACTGGAAATCTACGGTGAGTACTATAGTGGGTACGTGAATTTGATTTAAGGACAGTGTGAATGGTTATTAAATGGCAATGTCTGCATCAGCTGTATCCAGGCAAGCAGCCGTGTTTCCGTGGTTGAAGTAAATTAGGAGTGCACCTAACTTTTAAATCAGGCTGTTTGATGAGTTATTTTGTCTGCTTGTGAAATTAACAGTAGATCAAAAGAGATGTCTCATTTTGGTGCAAATTGTAAGTGTGATTTCTTTCATCAACTATTAAATTGTGAAAAGTTGCATTTATTGAAAGATCCCTTGGTGACACTAATTTGTAATTGTGAGAGTGAAATAGTTGGTTATTATTTGCATTTGTCTACTTTTCAGTGTTGGAATAGGTTTTCATGACTTTGAATCAAGTGATTTGCTGGAGCTCTTGAAGAGTTTGGGGATATTGAGGTATTTTTAAGTAGGTTAACTCAAGTTCCTTTATCGTCCCACTAAACCTCATCCTTGAGGTAAAGGCAATTCTCCAGTCCTGTTAGGTTGTGAATTCCAGGATTTCGATCCAGTGAAATGGATGGAAAAACAATTATTTCCAAACAAAAATGGTGTGTGACTTGGAAACTTGTCTCTGAAGGAAGCCATTCAGCCTATGGTGCCTCTGCATGTTGAAAAAGAAAGAGATCGAGCCCAATCCCACTTCCCATCTCTTGGGCATTTAAAGTACATCTCCAAGTATTTTTAAAAATTGAAACCAGTGTTCCGGCTTCAACTGCAGCATGTTTTAGACAGCCGCCACCCTCTGGCTGAACATCTCACTTTCCAACCTACTCCTGTGACAATTCCTTCACATCTGGTTATCGACCTCTATCCATTCTGTCCAAACCCCTAACAATTTTATGTTTCACACTTCGATCTTTCCTTCACCTTCCCTGTCCCAAAGAAAACAACCTGAGCTGATCTGAACTAAAATCAGAGAGTGCTGGGGAAACTCACAAGGCTGGCAGCAGCTGTGCAGAGAGAAACACAGTTAATATCTGGAGTCCAGTGTGACTCTTCCGATCGGCTTGTACCATCCCTCATGTGTTCAAATCTTCTATTCCTGGCAACATGGTAAGTTCCTCTTTAGGAGAGCATTTGGAGAGGGTGATGTTCACAACTGTCTTGATATCTTTGCCCTTTTCGCTCTGGTAGAATCTAAAGGAAATGTTGGTGAGTTATTGCGATGCCATGATGGGTGTGCCAGTTTCAGAGGGCGTGGATGACAAATGCCAGCTTTAGCTGACAATGCACATACAAGGATTTTCTGAAGCGGGTATGTTTCCTGAGATTTGGTGGCTGAATGTTTTGGCTAGAGTGATGGATTGAAGAGCTGCGGTGTCTTTGACGTGGAAGGGTTTGGCTCAAGCATTTTCTGTGTTACATCATCACTGCCCATGTATTAAAGGATTAGAAAAAAAGAATTAAAAAATTTGTATTTATGTAATGACTTTCATAACCTCTGCGCATTCTTAAGGAAGGAATAGTTAGATTTGTACCCCTAGGAAGGGTGTAGTCCGTATGAGGATTCTATATCCTAATGACACTCTGAGGGGGGAAAAATGGCTTGCTGCACTTGTGCAGAGCCCTGGTGAGACCACACTTGGAATACTGTAGTGCAGTCTTGGTTTCCTTATCTGAGGAAGGATCTTCTTGATATAGAGGGAGTGTGGTGAATGTTTACCAGACTGATTGCCTGGATGATAGGGCTGATGTATGAGGAGAGGTTGGATCATTCAAGATTATATTCGCTGGAATTCAGAAGAATGGGGTGGGGGGCGGGGGATATCATAGAAACCTATAAAATTTTAACCAGTTGAGTCAAGGTAGATGCCAGAAGGATGTTCCTGATTGTGGAGGAGTCCAGAACCATAGGTCACAGTCTAAGCATATATGGGTAAACCATTTAGGACTGAGGTGAGGAAATATTTCTTGGCTCGGAGAATGATGAGTATGCTACCACAGAAAGTAGTCGAGATTGAAATATTGTATGATTTCAAATAGAAGTTGGACATAGCGCTTGGGGCGAAAAATATCAAAAGATATAGGGAAAAGCAGGACTGAATGGTCTATTCCTGCACCGATATTCTGTGTTTCTATTTCTCCTCATCTCTACCTTAAAAGGGAGACCTCTTGTTCTTAAATTGTTCTAGTTCTAGTCTTCCCCCACAAGAGAAAGCATCCCAAATGTAGCTTAAACCTGCAGTCAAAATAAACTGTAAGACTTGGAAAGAAAATTGGATGTGGTAGTTGCCATGTGTAGTTAGGTCGATTTGAGCCCATCACCCATATGTAATCACTTAGAGCGCTGCACAGAATATACAAAACAGTGGGAGTGGTAAGGGAGAGCATCCTTTTGATGTGACTTGTGCTTTTCAGAGATTAGGATTAAAGTAGGAGGTGCAACAAAAGGAGATTGAGGTTCTTGTGAGGGAGGGGGACTTGAACAAACAAAAAGTCGCTTGAAACCTGAAAGGGGAGAATAAAATTGCTGGGAACAGTCGGCACATTTTACAGTGTGTTTTGGATAAGGCAATACCCTTATTGCCCTTCTTATGCAGATGTAAAAGATGCCATGGGGCTATTTTGAAGAAGAGCAGGCAAGTTCCTACCTGTCTCTTGGCAAGTATTTATTGCTCGACCACCATCGCTAAAGCTCATTATCTTCTCATTCACTCGCTGTTCTTTGAGGAAACTTGTACGCAAATTGGCTGTCACTTTTATTATTCAACCGGGACTACAGTTTAAAAACCACTCCATTAACAGTGAAATACTGTGTGAATGCAAGTCTTTTTTCATGAAGCTTACGAAAAATGTTCTTTTAAGCGGGATGTGGATGTCACTGGCTGTGCCATTGTTTATTGCTCATCCCTGGAGAAGGTGGTGGTGAGCTGCCTTCTTGAACCACTGCAGTCCATTTGATGCCGATGAACCCAACGGGTATAAAGGAACAGCAAGTCAGGATGGCAAGTGGCTTGGAGACTGAGAGGGAAACTGCAGGTGGTGGTGTTCTTATTTTACTTTTATCCTCGTCCACCTAGATGGATGTTTTCATGGCTTTAGAAGATGCAAAGAGGCTTTGGTGAATTTCTACAGTGCACCTTCTAGATAATACACGCTGTTGCTACTGAGCATTGATGGTAGAGTGACTCAATGTCTGTGGTGCTAGTCAAGTGGGCTGCTTTGTCCTGGATGGTTTCAAGCTTCTTGAATGTTGTTGGAACTGCATTCATCCAGACTAGTAGCCTGTAGATGATAGACAGACTTTATAGAATCAGGGGATAAGTTATTTGCTGCAGGATTCCGGACTTCTGACCTGCCGTTTTAGCCACAGCCTTTATATGACAAGTCCAGTTTGGTGTCTGGTGAACGGTAACAGCCAGGGTGTCAATAGCAGGGGATGTAGTGGTGCTAATGCCACTAAACACCAAAATGCGATGGCTAGATTCTTTTTATAGATGGTCATTATCTAACATTTGCAATTTACTTATGTTACACGTCGCAAATAAGCTCAAGTCTGGATATTGTCCAGGGCTTACTGTATATGGGCATAGACTGCTTCACTACTGCGGAATCTTGAATGCTGCAGAACATTGTGCAATCATCAGCAAACCTACCCACTTCTGAGTTTAGAATGACTGCATCGGGTATGGTATCCTGAGGAACTCCTGCAGGGAAGTCTTGGAGCCGAGATGATTGACTTCCCCCTTAGGAACTCCTGCAGGGAAGTCTTGGAGCCGAGATGATTGACCTCCAACAACCAATACCATCTTACTTTGTGCCAGGCATAACTCCAACCGGCAGAGAGTTTGTTCCCGGATTCTCATTGATTCCTGTTTTCTAAGGCTTCTTGATGCCACACTTGGTCGAATGTGGCCTTCAGTGACTGTCACTCCTGCCTAACCTCTAGAATTCACAGCTTTTGTCCATATTTGAACATAGGCTGGAACGAGGTCAGGAGCTGAGGGGCCCTAGAGGAACCCAGACTGAGCATCAGAAGGTTATTGTTGAGCAAGTGCTGCTTGATTGTACTATATGCAACTTCTTTCCATCACTTTTCTGATGATCAAGAGCAGACAATCGATCGGATTTGTCCTGTTTTTTGTGCATAGGCAGTATCTGGGCAGTTCTCTTTGTTTTAACTGTTTCTCACCGCACTCTTCTGTTTTGTTCTGTTGAAATGCTTGTTATTTTTTAAATTTGACTAAAGATTGAGCCTGAAATATGATTCCACGAAGTGTGTGAGAACTTTCAATGGAGAAGCTGTGATTTTCATTTCTGCTGTTGGTTTACCTGTACTCATGGAGCATCATCTTGACTACAGAATTAAACACACAAATTTGTAACTTATTTTACATACCCAAACAGGCAAGAGAAGACAGCCGGTCCATGATGTATGACGTTCGTCTGCCTATCCCTCCACTAGTTGCATTTCCTGGGAAAAGCAAAACAAAAAATAGAAACGGCCAGGGACACTAAAGAGAAATATAATCAAGAAACATCCTGTCCTACTCAGGAAATCCAATTCAGTTCAGGAGCTTACATGTATAAATAAAAAGTTTATATGCTTCTGTATTTGAGGAAAAGTGCCTGGAGTGCAATGAGGAATTATAATTTGAAAAGAGGGGAAAGAGACAATGGATTTGTTCTGTGAGGTTCTAATTTTTGCCAGATGGAAGATCATCTCTTGCAAGTAAAGGAATGATGAATAAGAAAGTGCTTAGCATCATAGAGATGTACAGTATAGAAACAGACCCTCAGTCCAACTTTTACATGCTGACCAGATGTTCTAAATTATCTAGTTCCATCTGCCAGTATTTGGCCCATATCCCTCTTAACCCTTCCTGTTCATATACCCATCCAGGTGCCTTTTAAATGTTGTAATTGTACCAGCCTCCACCACTTCCTTTGGCACCTCAATCCACATGTGCACCACCCTCTGTGCGAAAAAGTTGCTCCTCAGGTCCCTTTTGAATCTTTCCCTTCTCACTTTAAACCTAGGCCCTCTAGTTTTGGACTCCCCTACTCTGGGGGAAAAAGACCTTGACTATTCAACCTATCTATGCCCTCCATGATTTTATAAACTTCTATATGGTCATTCCTCAGCCTCCAAAGCTCTAGGGAAAATAGCCCAGTCTAGTCAACCTCTCCTTATTGCTCAAACTTTTTAGCCCTGGCAATATCCTTGTAAATCGTTTTTGAATCCTTTCAAGTTTCACAACAATCTTTAGCAGGGAGACCAGTATTGAAGTACCATTCCAAAAAGGGCCTCGTCAGTGTCCTGTACAGCCACAAGATGACTTCCCAACTCCTACACTCAACTGCTGTGAACATTTTGTAAGGACATAGTTTTCCTGTCTTCACCTCTTGCCACTGACCTACTCCATAAATAACTGTTTTGATACACAAATTGCACTCCAGATCCTGAGTCTTGTGCTTTCATTTCCATGAATAATGAATAAACAGTTTATGATGCATTCATATGCTTAATATTGTCAAGTCATTAGAAAGAATGGAGATGTTGCAGGCGTACTTTGTGCAAAGTTAAACAACAGCAACTTCCATTTACAGAGTAATTATAATGTTGTAGACTGCCTCAAGATGCTTCACAGAAGAGTTATTGAGCAAATACAAAAACTGAGCATGAAAAGGGATATTAGTATGCGTGAAGGATAAAAAGATTGATCTCAAAGAGGGTCTTAAGGAAGAGAGAGAGAGAGGTGAGGAGATTCAGGGAGGACATTTCAGAGCTTGATGCCTATGCAACAGAAGATAGAGCCACCATTGGTGGAGTGATGTTCGTTAAGAATATACATGTGACCAGAACATGGAGGAGTTTAGAGGTCTCAAAGAGTTGAAGGAGGCTACCGTTATAATGTGGAGGAGTTGGTGTTGGACTGGAGTGGAAAAAGTTAAAAATCACACAACACCTGGTTATCATCCAATACGTTTATTTGGAAGCACTTTGGACACCTGGTGTTGTGTGATTTTTAACTTTGTTACCGTTATAGGGAAGAGCAAGACAATGAAAAGGTTTGATAATTGGGATGACATGGCAACAGCTTAGAGATACTATCAATGCTGTATTTAGTTAGTGGGTAGTACCACAGAAACAATTGGCACTCCTTGAGTAAATAAGGAGATTTTCTGAATCAGTAGAGAGCTGAGAAAGTGATTTTGGCTACAGAAGTTGATGAAAAATGGTTTGACATCTGTTCTGGAGCAGTACCTGAAGATGGTAGTGTGGATGGTTTGAATGGTGCTTTAGAGTTTACTTTCATACCTTCTGTTGCTCATAGCGAGTTACAGAATTTGCAGTCTCCAAGATCGCCCCTTACCTATCTAATGCCGATCCTCTCATGTAATCTTGTTTTAGCTGTTTTCACTTCCACATTTTGTCCTCCTTGCACCCAAGCTTGGATTTTGTTTCTGTCACTGTAATATTTTGGTTTCTTCCTTAACTAAATTAAGCCACCCTTAAGGTAAAAATCTCACTTTATCCTTGGTTTAAAGCTGGGGAAAGTTCTCCACTGGTTGCACTCATGCAAAGCACTGTTATGAAGTTGTAAGAGGTACTGTACCTTTTAAGAGAGTTAAAAGCTAGCAGAACTACCTGACACAGCACTAAATGTTCTGAACAAGGTAACAATGTAACATATGGCCAAACAGCTAGATTAGCTGGGTTGCCTGGAGACAAAACAAAATTAAATTTGGCCAATCACTTTAAATTATGCCCCAAAATACCAAACTCTAATCAAGTTTGATTTTAGTATTTTGACAATATTAACACCAATGAAACGAACCGATGCTTTGGGGAATAAAACCAAAAAAAATTGAACAGTTGGAGGAAAGCTGCCATTCCCCAACATTTGCAGACTGCCGATAGAATAGCTCTCTTAAAGGAACCTTTATCTATCAGTGACCTGTGAAACAGAAATCCCTAAGAAGAAAAGAAGACAGAGGAAGATAGAAAGAGAAGATTTGACAGCTGACTGGTTTTGAAATTTGATTTTTTTGGTAAATCTTAATCAGGTGTTTTATCAGACTAGCATAGTAGAGGGGAAAGAAAAAGATAGGTTGGAGAAAAGAGTTGTAAATAGCTGTTAGTTAATATTCTATGTTAGCGTTAAAGAATAAAGTTCTTAAATTCATTGTACTTTAAATAGAGACTTGTGGGATTGTTTTTGGCCTCTCAAATTTTAACAGATTACAGCATGGGGACGAATCTTTTCTGTGTGTCTGGTTTAAATTAGCAGAGAGGTTTACCCCATGTCATAACAGCATGAACAAAAATGGTTCTGGTGATGTACTGAAGCAGTTCATGCCCACTGTTACAATCTAAAGAATATTCAGGTTTGGACTAATCAGTAGCATTTGTATCCTACAAGTGCCAGGCAATGACCACCTCGAACAAGAGGGGATTTGACTATTGATGCTCAATAGCATCACCTTCACTAAATCCCCTACTGTCAACCTCCTGGGAGTTACCATTGGCCAGAAACTGATCTAGGCTATCCAAATACTGTGGCTACAAGGGCAGATCAGAGGGAATTTTGGCAAATAGCTCACATCATTACCTCCCAAAGCCTGCCATCAGCAAGGCAGATCATGAGTTGATGTAATGCTTGCAATTTGTCTCGATGAACAAGGTTCAGGATGCTTGTCACAATCCAACACAAAGCAGCCACTTAATTCGCACCCCATCCACCACAAATCTCCTTCAATAGCACCTTCCATTCAATGAACTTTATCATTTAGAAGGACAAGGGCAGTAGATGAATGCCACCACTCACAAGTTACCCTCCATGTTATTCGCCATTCTAACTTGAAACTATCATCACTGTTCCTTCACTGTTACGAGGTCAAAATCCTTTAAAGCCAGCTCTAACAACAGGGCTTCCTGATGAAGGGCTTATGCCCGAAATGTCGATTTTCCTGCTCCTCCAATGCTGCCTGATCTGCTGTCCTTTTCCAGCACCACACTTTCCACTCTACCTATGTGGTCTGCTATTCTTTATTTCACTATTTATTTCCACATGCCCTCCCATTCTACTTTGTCTAATCCCATCACCATAACACCAGTGGACTGTTGTTTTGTTCTCAGGTTAATCTGTGCCTTTTTGGTGTTCTGATAACAATATCAGTACAGATGGCAGCTCAGGAAGGGAAGCAATGATGAATGAATTTATTGTCATGTTTATTTTACAGTGAGAAAAACAGTAAAATACAGTGAAAAGCTTTTCCACAATTGCTATGATCCAGTGCCATTGGAATAGTTTAAGAAGAAGAGAAGATGATAGAAAGATGTAGCTTAAAGGCAGTTCATCAGTCCTGAGCCAGCTCATCATCAACGATGCCTGCATCGCTCACATGATAGACACAGCCTGAAGATGGTCGCAAAGTGAAGTGGTGAACTGATAGGGAAATAATTAAACTGAGGAAGCAGCCAAGCATTAAGAATCAGATGGAAAAAGATAGCCTTAGAAAAACAGCTGGCTTAATACTCTTTTAAATGGCATTTACCACAGTTATCAGAACTAATGTAGGATAAGTCACAGGAGTCTACTTACTTTGATAAAGCCAATTTTTTTTTAGTAATTAAAGTTTGTTTATTTTATTTAACTTCAAAAAATGTCATTGTGCAGTAGCTATTCATTCAACTCAGAAATAATATTGGCACAAACTGTTTACCAAAAAAATTATTACTGTTGTTTGAAATCTCAATATCTTATCTCTATCAATGAGAAAAGTGTGAAAACAACTTTTTTTGTCCTACAGGCACCTTTATTGACTGACTATTGTTTTACAGTATTGGATTATCTAGTGGAGGTGATAGAAATTAATTTTTGCTTACTGTTAACTGAAGATAAAAGACAATGTTTTAACATGAGTAAAATGTCCCAAACAGTAGTGTCATTGTATTACTCATGTGGATGAGTTTCCCTAAGACCATTATTAATTGGCTAGCAGAAATGGTTACTGGTAAGATTAAATAAGAATGGCATCTGCAGATAAAGATCACATGTTGTGATGTCCTGCATGAACCTGTTTATTTTTCTTGCGGATTGTAAGGAGTGCTTTGACTCAGTTTGTAGCTCTCTTGCCATTGAGTCACAAGTTTCCAGGTTCTTTCTCCTGGGCTTGAGCACAAAGCTAAAGTTACTGAAGGAGAGCTGTATTGTCTGAGGAGGACTATCTTTTCGATGAATTATTCATCAGCAACCCATCTGTCCTCTAAAGTGTGTTTAAAAAATTCCCACAACACAATTTTGGAAATGAGGAAGGGCCACAATATCCTAGTCAATACTTATCAACAGTCAGAACCACAAATACAGGTTATCTGATGATAATCATGTTGCTGGTTGAGAGAGCTTGTTGTGTGCAAATGGGCTGCCACATTTTGTACATTATAACAGTAAGTATGCTTTCTTGGGCTATGCAGTTGAGACCTGGTGATCGTGGTTGTGTTAATAAATGGAATTCATCAGTTGTGAATGAAAAAAAAACTTTCGAATGTTATCGGAAATGTCTCGAAAGCAATGATAAAGAATTTCCCTCAACACCTCCCTAATTTCTCAAACCAGCAAGACTGCCAATGTAATAAGTGTTATTAAATAGAATTAGGATTTCAGTGGAGGAGTAGAACTCTTCATATTTCAGAATGGCATTTGCATTTTAGGTATCTTTTCTGTTCAATTTAGAAACCTCTTTCCATGTGGTGACTCAATGGTATGCATCATTGATGATCGTGAAGATGTTTGGAAGTTTGCACCAAATCTAATAGCGGTGAAAAAATACACCTACTTTCAAGGGACTGGGGATATCAATGCCCCACCAGGATCAAGGGATGCTCAGACAAAAAAGAGGGGTAAGTGCAAATCAACCTATGACATACTATAATATCCGTCATTTAGATACAGCATTCATTTGAATTCCTGAACCAGTAGTGTAGTTGAGACCACAAACTCTTTTCTGATTGGACCTTTGGCACTTTCCCACTGCAATGAGGTTGAAGTCAGTTAGTGGAGGTTGGACAGAAAGTCACATTTTGGTCATCTGTAAGTTTGTTCTGCTACCATACTGTGAGGATAAACTGTAAAATGGGACCTCAGTGAGTTTCCTCACCAGTACTTACGGCAATAATAAAGAAAGGAAGTACTCAAAATACTCAGTATGTCTAGCAGTACCTGTGGGGAGAGAAACTGAGTTAGCATTTTAAGTCGAAGATGACACTTCAGAACAATTGAAAAGTAAGTGGCAAAAATCTGGGCTCAAAACAAGCTGTTAACTGGGACATTTGTAGCATGTTGGATTATATTCCAGGCACAGTACCAGACAGAGGCATTGTTGAGGGATAATAGTTTTAAGGACAAGAACGGAATATTCATTTCACAGTAAATAGATTGAAGTATTATTTCCTGCAAGTGTCTGGTCACTACAAGATCTGCTGCAGTAAGACTTGACTTCTCACTGCGGAAGCAAGAATGGGTTGTAGCATAACGTTGCAGTTTACAGTACTTTTTCCACACACTGCTACCTAGTGGAGATGTGAATTAAGATAGTTGAAGCTGACAGAAATATATAACAAAGATCTGTCAATTGCCTGTAGTATTTTTATGGTGACAATAATGTATTTGTACAACTTTCAAATTGCCAATGGGGATTCCAGCTGTAATGGCCAGTGTGCTGCTATAGATATACCAAGGTTATAGGTGACTTAGTTAACCTGGAGGAGAATTTCATCCCTTTCATCACTGACTCGTGTAGCAACATTGCTATGAAAAGTCATAGAGTCTCACAGCATGGAAACACACCCTTCGGTCCAACTCGTCAATGCCGGCCAAGTTTCTCAAACTAACTAGTCCAACTTGCCTATGTTTGGCCAATATTTCTCTAAATGTTTCCTATTCATGTAACTGTCCAAATAGCTTTTAAATGTTGTAACTGTACCTGAATCTACCAATTCCTCTGGCCATTCATTCCACGTGTGAGCCACCGTCTGTACGAAAAGGGTGCCCCTCAGGTCAACTTATAAACACCGTGGGCGGCACGGTGGCACAGTGGTTAGCACTGCTGCCTCACAGCGCCAGAGACCCGGGTTCAATTCCCGCCTCAGGCGACTCTCTGTGTGGAGTTTGCACATTCTCCCCGTGTCTGCGTGGGTTTCCTCCGGGTGCTCCGGTTTCCTCCCACAGTCCAAAGATGTGCAGGTCAGGTGAATTGGCCATGCTAAATTGCCCGTAGTGTTAGGTAAGGGGTAGATGTAGATGTTGGGGTATGGGTGGGTTGCGCTTCGGCAGGGCGGTGTGGACTTGTTGGGCCGAAGGGCCTGTTTCCACACTGTAAGTAATCTAATCTAATAAATGTTCATCCTCTCACCTTAAAACTGTGCCTTTTAGTTTTGTACTCCCCTACCCTGGGGAAAAGACCTTTAATATTCATCTTATCCATGCTCCTCATGGTTTTGTACACCTCTATAAGGTCACCCCTCAAGCTCCTACTCTCCAATGAAAAAAGACCTAGTCTATAATGTCCACATCCTATGAACAATGTAAAAAAAAAGTTCCATCAATCACAAGTGCTTTGGATGTTTTCACTTATGTGATAATATGGAACCAAGATTTAAAAATTGGGAGTCACCCATTTACACCAAAATGGAATGCGTTATGGGGTGAAGTCTGCATAGCAACCATGTACCTTCTGTCAGTAACTCCCTTGAACCTGACTTTTCTGCTCTTTGGCTCCAGCAAAGGAGTTGTTTTCTATTTCCCTTTTGATTAGTATATTTACTCTGCCAATGCAGAATTATGCAGGCCAGTGGCTGCCTTCCAGAATATTCCAATAATGTTGTCACATTTATCAGAAATGCTGAAAACACCAGGGAGTGCCAGGCTGTCTTCTGCAGTCTCAGTCTGCAGTTTGCTTTTTCATGACATTCAGACACTCATGCTGTGAGCAGGATGATGCAATAAAACTCCCTTGAAAATGTACTTTCCATGTTCTGGACCAGTTGGAGCTAGCTTTACACTGTAAACTTTCTTCCCTCCACCCCTAGCAACAGCAGATCACATGCCAACCTTTCCACATTGCTACATATACTGTTTACGAGGCATGCAGAGAAATTCTCTCGACACTTTCCAACTTGACCATCCCTTTCCCATCAAGTATTCCACCCCCGCCCCAACCACCAACCCATCAGATGGTCAGCATCTTTATCACAGTAAACTTTCATCCTAACTTTGGTTCTCTCTCCAAAGTAGATGCAGATTTAACAAACATTTGGCCTGCTTCCACATTGTAAAGGTTCTGTGATTTCTTATTTTGTCCCTAGAGTTGACAGAGTAATGAAATCTTCATCAACAGACGTGTGTTAGGGATCATATTCCTTCATTTCCGTCACTTTACATTTTATTTCAACCAACTGCACCACCTTTCTTGTCCCTAACCAAGAAAAAGACCCATTTACCTGTTCATTCATCATTTTTATTTTGTGGGATCTTGCTGTGCACAATTTGACTTCTGCGTTTGCCTACCGCAGTGGCTGAAAGTAAGGTTTTGGAACGTTATTGTGCCCTCTTTACATTTTCAGGACAAATTTGGAACTTGGGATCCCAAGATAAAAGACTAGACACTGTATCAGCTAGCACTCCCCATAAATTCTATTTTTTCTCCTTTGCTGCTAAATACTTTCCTGCAAGTTTCTTAACATTGGTAATCTTTGTTTACTACCTAGCAGCACCATTGCCATGCATCAATATTCCCCCCCCCCCCCCCCCCCCAAAACCTCACTAACTTCGTATTGACTTCCCTTTTGGCTAACTGGAGAATAGTGAATATCGATTACTTAACACGAGATCAGGCTTCAGCAGCCTGCCCATTCTATTGACAAATGAATCAGAAGAAAGTGCTGTAAGTCAAATTAAACAGACTACTGTACCTATATTAAGAATTCGCAATTCACTATATTGTAGATCCTCCATGATATTTAACAATCTTATAAGCTGTGTAATTTAGCCATTTTTCTTTATCTCAAACTGAATGACAATATAGGAGGCATGGTTAGTAAGTTTTCGGAGAACTCCAAAACTGGTGGTTTAGTGGACAATAAAGAAGGTTACCTAAAAGTGCAACACGACTTTGATCAACTAGCCCAGTTGGCCGAAGAATGGTAGATGAAGTTTAATTTGGGTAAATACAAGGTGTTACATTTTGGTAAGGCAAACTAGGTCAGGAGTTGCATATTAACGATAGGGCAATGGGAATTGTTGTCGAATAGAGAAACCTAGGGGTGCATGTATATAGTTCCTTTGAAAGTGGTTCACAGATAGCTAGGGTGGTGAAGAAGGCACTTGGCATGCTTGCCTTCATTGGTCAGAGGATAGAGTACAGGAGTTGGGATGTCACGTTACAGCTGGACAAGACATTGGTAAGGTCACATTTGGAATGCTGCATATATTTCTGGACCCCCGGCTATAGCAACAATGTTAATAAACTGGAAAGAGTGCAAATAAGATTTATATGGATGTTATCGAGATTGGAAGGTTTGAGTTAGAAGGAGGTTGGATAGGCTGGGATGTTTTGCATGGAGCGTATGAGGTTGAAGGGTGACCTTACAGAGGTTTAAAAAATCATGAGCGACATAGATATGGTGAACAGCCAAAGTCTTTTTCCTGGGGTAAGGGAGTCCAAAACTAGAAGATAAGTTGTTTAAGATGAGAGGAGAAAGATTTAAAAGGGACCTGAGGGGCAATATTTTTCACACAGAGGTAGATATATGTGGAATGAGCTGCCAGAGGGAATGGGAGCGCAGGTATATTTGCAACGTTTAAAAGACATTTAGATAGCTACATTTGTAGGAAAGATAAAAGGGATATGGGCCAAACACAGGCAAATGGGTCTCATTCAGGGGCTAGGAAGTCTAGTCACTATGGATGAGTTGGGCCGAAAGGACAGTTTCCATGCTGTGTAACTCTATGACCCTATGAATTGATGCATTTAGTAATGTAACCCACATTGGATTTCCTCATTTTGACATGTGTGATTTTTAAGTGGCAGCCTCTCTTCCAACCTAGTTTACTGCAATCAGGTACTCCTGATGTGGTCTTCTCTATATTGGGGAGACCAAACGTAAACTTAGGAAATGGTTCGCCGAGCATCTCAGCCCAGGCCCACAGTGGCCAACCGGACCTCCCAGTTACCACCCATTTTAATTCCCCTTCCCACTCCCTTTCTGACATGACCATCATTGGCCTCATCCATGCCACAGCGAACCAAACCACAAATTGGAGGAGCACCACCTCATCTTCCACCAGAGCAGCCTACAGCCCAAAGGACTCAACATTTGAGTTCTCCAATTTCAAATCACCTCCCTTCCCATCCCCGACTCCCTTCTCAGCTCCTCCCCTTCCACTCCTCCCAGCCACCAACCGGATTCATTCCTCCCATTGACCAACCAGGTTGTACCGCCTACCTGTCTTCACTTACCCCACTTCACCACCCTGCCCCCGCCACCCACTTTTTTTGCAGCTCCCCCTACACCCATCCCCAGTCCGGACGAAGGGTTGCACTCGAAACGTTGACTTCTCTACCTCCTGATGCTGTGTTCTTCCAGCTTCCTGTCTGTCTACTTTGGATTCCAGCATCTGCAGTTTTCTTTTGTCTTTGCTGTTAAATATGCCCACATGGGGATTCAGGTGTAGTTCTACAGATTTACCTTAACCAAGCCATCCAAGTCAGAGATTCTTAGTAATGCTGGATCTGTGAATTCCAGTGTTTTCTGCTTGGATGTAACCTTGTGTTCAGCGGTGTTTGGTTATAAACTGCATAAGCAGTGATAGAGCCAAGATGTACAAAACCTGAACTTTGAAACCAAGAAACTGTAAAACAACAACAATTACCTTTTGATTAGAAAGGTAGCACCGTATGTAAGCTGAGCTGCAATACATGATCTCGTAGGAACCATATTGGCACATAGGTTATGCCATTAATCAACCTCTGAAAGAGTTTCATTTAACTGTTGGTATTGAGTGTGAGTGAATTAGAGACATTGTCGGCCCAGGTTAGTTCTTTTTTTTAAAAGGTTTATCTGTAAAGGGTTGTGTTCAGGTAGGCTTGGTGTCAGTCAGTTTTTTTGTTGTGGTCTTTTGTGGTCTTAACTATTTGCTCAGCCATAATCTTGGGAAAATGCTGTAGATATGATTTCTCCTATGAACCATCTCACTGGATTGATGTCCGCATGCCACTCTTGAGCAAGATCTCAAATTTTGTCTTCAATTGGCAGTACTTGCTCTTTCGTTACAGTAACCTTCCAAGATCTGCTTTGACGTTCCTTGATTATCTCGCATTATGTGGGATTCAATTGTTTCCTCAAATAATCCCTTCCTGACAAATCAACTGTCCAGGCATCTTTACAGTCTCCCTTGTGGATGAAGGGTAAGAAAAGGACAAGGTTTCTTTTTAATAAGTCGATAATTGGGTTGGTTGGAATGTTTCTGAAAGTCCTGACAAAATGTAAAATGGCCTTTACCAAAATGTTCTCAAAGTCTTCAGAATTTAACCTAGTGCGATGTTGTGTTGGACCATGTCTGCTCCCAATGAGAATTAAACCAGGCAATGCCATCTTTGTATTGACATGCAGACTTTCCACCACAGTTTTGGCAGCACTTTGCTGCTGCTGACTTTCCATTGTTGCCTCCCTCTTAGTCATGGGAAGGCCAAAAATATTGGATGTATGTATCTTTTCAAAAATAAAGGAATTTAAAAGCTAATGTAAGAAGCATGTGGTTAATTTAATGTGTGCCATTGATGGACAGATTTTTGACTGGTAAGATTGTTAAGAATTTCAGATCAAAGTGGAGAGGTGAAGTTGAGATATGGATTAGCCATGGTCTTATATGAATGGTGGAACTGACTCCAGGAACGAAATAGGAGTCGGAAGTTGTTTTTTCTTCTTTCCTGAAGAAGGGCTTATGCCCGAAACGTCGATTCTCCTGTTCCTTGGATGCTGCCTGACCTGCTGTGCTTTTCCAGCAACACATTTTCAGCTCAAGGAACTAAGTAGTCTACATTGATTCTATGATCCCAGAACGTGAACAGAGAAGTTTCAGTTCTGTAAGTTGGCATAGTTTTACAGCTCAGTTTTATTCACGTTTTGTCTTCACTTATTGAACAATGACTTATAGAGGCATTAAGATACAGAAAGAGGGTTGTTGGCTATTGAGTCAGTGTCAGCTATTTTTAAAGCAGTCCAATTGGCCTATTGACCCCCACCCCATAGCTCAGTAGCTTTATTTCAGTCACATATTTAAATGTTTTGGAGTTGGGGACCACATATAGTGTGTCAAAGTTTGCAGATGACACTAAGATGAGTGGCAGTGCAAAATGTGCAGAGGACTGTGAAACTTTACAGAGGAACATAATACTTTGAGAGGGCAAAGGTCTGGCAGATGGAATATAATGTTAATAAATGTGAAGTCATCCATTTTGGTAGGAGTAACAGTAAAAAGGATTATTACTTAAATGGTAAAATATTGCAGAATGCTGCTGTGCAGAGGGACCTGGGTGTCCTTGTACATGAATCACAGAAGGTTGGTCTGTAGGTGCAACAGGTAAGTAGGAAGACAATTGGAATTTTGTCCTTTGCTGCTAAAGAGGATTGAGTTTAAAAGCAGGGAGGTTATGCTGCAGCTGTACAGGGTGCTGGTGAGGCCACACCTGGAGTAGTGTTTGCAGTTTTGGTCTACGTACTTGAGAAAGGATGTACTGGCACTAGAGAGGATGTAGAGGAGGTTCATGAGGTTGATTCTGGAGTTGAGGGGGTTAGCTTATGAGGAGAGACTGAATAGACTGGGATTATATTCATTGCAATTTAGAAGAATGAGAGGAGGGGGGATCTTTATAGAAATGTATAAAATTATGAAGAGAATAGATAAGGTAGATGTAGAAAGGATATTTCCACTGGCAGGTGAAACTAGGACAAGTGGGCATAGCATCAAAATTACGGGGACCAGATTTAGGACTAAATTGAGGAAGAACTTCTTAACCCAGAGGGTTGTAAATCTATGGAATTCCCTGCCCAGTGAAGTAGTTGATGCTATTTCACTAAATGTTTTTAAAGCTAAGAGAGTTTTTTTTACCATTAAAGGAATTAAAGGATACTGTGAGAGGGCGGTTAAGTGGATCTGAGTCCATGAAAAGATCAGCCATGATCTTATTAAATGGCGGAGCAGGCTTGAAAGAGCAGAAGGCCTACTCCTGCTCCTGGTTCTTATGTTCTTTTGTATGTACCTATCTGTTTTCCTTTTGAAATCTTTCATCAACTCGTTTTTACCATTTTCATAGGCAGCAAGTGAATCATAACCTGTTGCAACAGAGGGATTCTCCCTCCATCCAAACCTTCTGCCTGCTTTCCTCCACCGGAAACGCCTCTTGCTCAAAACCCAAGTTTGCCCAAATTTGTGTCCTTCAATCCTCGTCCCACCAACCGGTGGGAACTTGACCAACTTGCCTTTGCTGAAAAATGGCCTCTTTGTGGCTGTTGATGAACTGCGGTATTTGCTAGAGAATCGACATTTTAAGCTGAAAATGAGTTAATCTTGTTTTCTTTCTTTCTCTGTTCTTCAGTAAACCATTCCACAAAGCCTGCAGAGAGCTCGGAACATTTGGCATCTGTTTCTATGGACACTGCCAGCACGAGTGACCGGGCCAGTGCAGAGTCCGAGGCAACAGAGCAGAGTAATGGTCTTGGGGAGTGTTTGAAGAAACAAAATGGTAGCAGTGGTGTTGTAAAAGAAGAACCTTCAAAAAGTGCTGAATCCTTAAACTGTGGTCCTAGCATCAGGGATTCGTGTGACAAAGCAAACGAGAGGAAATCTTTATGCGATGCCAGTGATGCTTGCACCAAAACTGCTGATGCTTCTGTGAAAGCAGACGAATTGGAACACTCACTTGAGTGTGGTGTTAGGGTGGCAGAAAGTAACATGGAGCAACGCAGCAAGGAAGCTGAGAGTCACTTAACTCAGGTTAGTAGCGAGCTTGATTTTGATTTGTCAAGCGACAGTGACAGCGACTCACAGGAGGGCAAGAGAGACTCCACGTCACCCTCACCTACTTCAAGTTTAGACGCTGAGAAGGAGCAGAAGAGTTCGACTGAGCAGAAGTCCAGGAAACAAAGGAAAGGGGGCCCTGTGCCGATCAAAGCGAAACTGAACCATTCGGACAAGGAAAAGGCGGGCGATCTACCGGGGTGCGATTCGCAGGATAAAAACATTGATCAAGGCCCTGAGGGGGATGATGATCAGGACTCACTGGGTGATGTTGGAAATGGCTGCACCGATAAGAAAGAGGCTGAAACCGAGTCTCAGAATAGTGAACAGTCTGGAGTTACAATGGGTGAGTCTCTGGACCAGAGCATGGATGTGGAAGAGGAGGACCAAGATGAGGATGACCACTTGATGTACTTGGAAACAATCCTGACCCATGTCCACACTGAGTATTTTGCCCAGTATGACAAGTACCTTAAAAAAGAGAGACAAGTGCCTGACCTACGGAAGATTGTTCCGGAACTGAAGAGCAAGGCACTTGAAGACACGACGATAATATTCAGTGGACTTTACCCCACAAACTACCCCATAGAAAAGACAAGAGAGTGGTATCATGCTACTGCACTTGGAGCCAAGGTTAAAAAAAGCTTATGTTTAAATCCCAAAGACCCCAACAGGACAACTCACTTAATTGCAGCTCGACCTGGTGAGTACATTCATGATCGTGTTGCTGTCCTTTTTATTTTTGCAGAATGAAGAATGATACCTTTAAGGTGTATGAACGCAATTGGATTGTGGTTGTTACTTGTGTTATAAGACGAGGTGATGGATTGTTTGCCACTTCCAATCACAATGCTGCATCTCATGCATCCCGTCAAACAGATGTTATACATGTTGGTTACAAATATAAATTTAATTCCCTTTGAATCCCTTTTTCACTGTGGGATTGTGTATCTAGGAATATACCCTTTATTTCAAATGCAGTGTCTGTCCTGCGCACACTTCCATCGGTTCAAGTGAGAAAATCCATAACAATAGCTTGCATTTATTTAGCACCTTCAACATCCCAAAGATGTGTAACAAGAAAGTACTTGGCACCAAGTCAAAGAAAGAGCTAGTAAGATAGGTGTCTCAAATACTGGAAAAAGAGTCCGGTTTGAAGCCTGATCTTAAAGGAGGTGAGAGGGGTTCAGTGAGGGAATTCTAGAGCTGGCTAACAGCACTCACCCACTGATGATGTGGAAAGAGTGGACCATGTATGAGAGGCAGGAGTTGGGGAAGAATGTAGAATTCCTGGAAATTTGTAGGACTATTTTTTTTAAAGAAAAGAACTTTGTGGGAGGGCTCAGGCCTGGGAGGAATTTGACCATCAAGAGGACAGTTTTAAACTTGAGACATTAGTAGACATGTCAGTGAGCTGCAGGGTAATGATTGTGCTTGACTTCGCGTGAGTAGGATATGGGCAGCAATATTTTGGCGGAATTCAGATTTCAGCTGGTGGAAGATGGGAGGCTACCAAAGAGACTATCTGAAATGTCAAGCTTGGAGGTAACCGATACATGAATGAGGGGATCAGTAACAAATGGGCTGAGGTAAGAGTGAAAGTGCAATAGGCAAGTTGATGGGTTTTTTTGCAGGAACACATGGGAAGCTGAATAGCGAATAATGGAAAGAGAAAGCGGAAAAGGTCTTTACTGGTGATTGAGAGACTGGGGGTAGAGATTCCATGTGAGTTGGCAAAATTGAGAGGTTGGCCTAAAGTATGAACAGAAGAGTTTACATGGAAGGAGAAGTTCACTGAGCACAGGAGAGTAAAAGGCAAGTGGATTGGTAAAGTTGGTTATACTTTGGATACAGTTCAGTTCTGCATTCAGTTGATAGTAGAAGTCTCAAGATATGTTTTAGATTGCACAGATTTGCTCACAGCCGTTGATTTATGTGGGAAAATAAGCATTTGATCTGGAGACATGTTATTTAAGAAAATGTATATATTACTAAAATGTCTTTGAGTTGATGCATGTACAATCAGACCTGATGGCCTCCTGGACGTCCCCATTTTGAAATTACAGTGCCACCAGGTCTCGAAATCGCCTCTGGGGTCTTCATTGCTGGCAAGTCTCGTGAGATTGCTGCAGTTCCAAAATGTCTCCAGTAATGTGCAGAATGAGTGGAGGTAAGAGCAGAGAACCATCCTATGGGGTCTTTCTAATCTGTACCCCCTCCCCTTCCTCCCACCTTGTTCTGGCATCAACTTCATCCTTAACCCTGGAAGAACACTTTCTATTGACATTTTTAATTTGTTAATGAAAAAAGGTGTATATTTTAGAGAGGAGAAAGGTCATTGTTCAGCATTGCTTTTAGATCACGTGGCTCCAAATAACGGATGGTTGTATTTTCTTACTGCCCTATATTTATGTTACACAGCATAGTGCTGCTGCAATAGAAACGCAATCATATTTCAAGTATCTGAATATGCACCGATGGTGCTTTTAGACAATGGGCAATACAAGTTTCTAAACGTTAGTGTTCATGAGCCCTAAGGTGACTTTGAAATGAGATCTGCTAAGGCAGCATTCAGTGATGCTGCATGTAATAAAATCAGGCAAGATTATCAGCTGTAAGAGTATATGATAGAATAAATATTTACCCCCTCATTTCTATTCCCACTCACCCTCTCATTTGCTTTTCTTTTACTCCTCTTCCTCTTTATGGCTCTCTCTCATGTTTGTCTTTATTTCATTTCCACCTTTACCCAGTGAATGGTGAAGATATGAGCTTACTGCCACAAGCTGCAGTTGAGGCGAATAGCATTAATGCATTTAAGTGAAAGCTGTGTAAGAACATTAGAGAGAAATAGTATTTTTCTGATGTTAAGTGAGTATTGGGAAGAGGCCTTAAATGGAAAGGGACACTGGTTTATGATCAAGTAGCTTATTTCTGAGTTGTTACACTTCAGAAAGCATGCTGTAACTAAGGAAGGCAAACGTAGGGAGATACAACATTGTAGTTCAAGTAGACAGATAGGAGTGTTATCGGTAAATCACCACAAGTTATTTTTAATTTGCTACTTATTAAGAAATTCACCAATAATCACATACTGAATCAATGATTTAAACTTTATTCCTGTGGCAACAAAAATAAGACAACTCAAGTAAGCCAGTTAAGCCTCTCAACCCAGCTTGGCTATTTCATGATTAATGGTGGAATTTAGCTACAACTCCAGCCAACAGTGACCGTCTCTGATATCCAGGATTTGGCCTTTGTGCAGTGTTTTTTTTTTGAAGTTCTGCTAAAAGAAGTGTTCTGATGTTGGATTCTTAAACAGATTTGTATCTTTCATATCTATGGTGTGATATTATTCATGATTCTTTAGATTGTTTCATCCAAGTTAATGACTACTGCTCTGAAACTATCAAGCCTGCAGCTTGCCTTCTTATGAGAAGTAACTTCCCTCATCCTTGTTATATTTGGCATTGACTGTCAGTTTTGAAGACAAAACTGATTGACTCCTTATTTTTTTCTGCAGGATAATCAGTTGTCCTTGCAGCCAGTTATCAAGCAGATTCCAGATCACTTTTGTTCATGTAGCTTTGACTCCTCCCAAATATGGCTAATTGCTTTTAATTCCTGTTGGGGAGAGATGTCAAAGAAGAGTCTTGAGTTCTGTGTTCAGTCACACATATTAATCTCTCTTTGGGACTCCTTATCATGCAGCATGAGAGAGGCCAGAGAACTCTCTGAATCTGTCTTTCACATGGGGCCCGGTTGCCCTCTTAATTACAACTCAGATCAGAGGAGAGGTCAGTGACACTCCCAATAAATTATAAACTTTTTGCACCTTCACATTACAATAATTACATGCAATATTCATGTCATTGTTCCATCTTCCTTATCTATACACCCAATTCTGTAAGCATCTGATCAATGATGGACACCCCTATTAATAACCCTAGGTTCTCCCATGATCTCATGATGTTTTCCATACATTTTTATCATTAATCCTTGGGATCTTGCAATGCATCTCATGAATTTACATTCTAATCCTTTGCAGTTATTACAGGATAAAGATGCTAATTCCTCCTACTTGCTATGAAATTCATAATGTCAGTTCTAATATAAAGTTAGTTATATATAAAGTTGTATGGTTACACCTAATATTAAAATTATTTAACCAACGAGTTATGAGCCTCTTCTTTCTCAGCCGACCTTGGAATGTCAAATAAACACTGCTCCTCTATCTTGTAGTTGCAAGTACAAATCCTTCTATTCACATGCTGTCTTAGATTGCTTGTCAGACAAAATTGTCTATCCAAATATGTCTACACTAACTATTTTACTTAATAAGATGACATCTATTCACTAAAAAGATTAGATTAGATTAGATTAGATTACTTCCAGTGTGGAAACAGGCCCTTCGGCCCAACAAGTCCATATCGACCCACCAAAGCGCAACCCACCCAGACCCATTCCCCTACACTTACCCCTTCACCTAACACTATGGGCAATTTAGCATGGCCAATTTACCTAACCTGCACATTTTTGGACTGACTGAAACTCGATCACTTTCCCAGCTCGAATATCTTGTCTGAATTCCTAAGGTTATACAAAATATTGGAACGCCTTCACCCCTTGATCCGTGAACGTAAGAATTCATTTGAATTATTGTTATCTAGGTTTGCTTATTTAGGTTGTGAAGCTGCCATTGTTTATTTTCTCAAGTACAAGTTAGCACCCTTCGGAGGTCATGTACTTACCCATTTGTTGTTCATTCCCCCTTGCCAGTGAGATGGGACTCTTGTCCACTTTGTTTTAAAAGAATTCAACCAAATCTCTTAATGTTAGGTGAATATTGCATTACTTATTTTTTCAATATTCAGTTACCTAAAGAATCTCTGTTATTGTGGAATCATACTTTTAATTCTACAAAACTACAAACTTCAGGCTGACTGTTCCCAAACATTACTTATCAGGCTGCCTCTTACAGATTACTGCTGCTCTTTTGAATTTGTACAGGACTTCCTGTATTTTAATTTGTAAGATTCTTTGTTCTACCTGGGGTGTTGGATTTATCTTAATTTCACAAGCTACCACCGTCCTAGTTTACAATCTCACTCGAATACTGAACTAAACAGTTATTTTTGTCACTGCAACTAAAATCTTCTCTATTATTTTTATGCCAACTAAAAAATTCATGGGCAGCTTCTTGTGTCACTCTGGCCATGAGCTGCCCAACAGGTTTGTCCTTGTCCTTCAATACTAAATGATTGCTGAAACTTTCTATGTGTAACAGTTTGTCTTTGTTGATTCTTTCAATCCATGTACGGCTATTAAAGTTCTGATGCTTATGATATCAAAGAGCAGAATCAGCACATTGGGACTAATTGAACTAAAGTGAATTGTGTGCCGGACAGATGGTTGACATAGTTTAAGTACAAAACAGAGGTTAACAATGTCTTTGCCCAAGGTAGAGCCTTCTGCTGTGCATTGTTCTCATGTAGTCCAAACTTTTTGTGAGTGTTAACTATATTAACACTCTCTGAAAGCTTTTCAAGAAACAAATTCATTAAAAGAAAGTGATTTTCATTATTCACATGATCTACTGTTGGATGGTCCAGTGGGTCAGTATCTTGTCTGACAACGAATCAGTGGAATTTATCTGACTTAAAATACATTCTGAATTAAGTTCTAGGTCCTTTTCTTTGGTGGATCTTGGAATTATTGGCTGTAATATTTATTCGTCTGTGTCTCTGCCCACCTGCTTCTGTCATGAATACAAACATACAAATTTGGAGTAGGAGTAAGCCAGTCAGTTCATTGAGCCTGCTCCACCATTCACTAAGTTCATGATTGATCCTATTCCTGCATACCCCTGATAAGCTTATATTCCCTTATTTACATTCTTTCGACCTCTGCCTTAAAAACATTCAAAGACTCTACTTCCACTGCCTTTTGAAAAAGTAACTCCAAAGTCCCACAATCCACTAAGAAAAATATTTTTTTTATTTCTTTCTCAAATTGAAAACTGTTATTTTTTAACAATGACCCCATTTGTGGATTATCCCAAAGGAGGAAGCACTCTTTCCACAATTGCCCTTTAAGCTCCCCCAACAATCTCATGTCCTCTAGAGTTCAAAGTCTAGCAGATAACAATCCTAGTGCATCCAAACTTTCATCATAAAACAACCTCCCCCTTTCCAGCTATTAATCTGGGAAACATTCTATGAACTGCATCCAACACATTCACATCTATTCTGAATTAAGATGACTAGTACTGTGCACAATACTTGAGATTGAATCTCAGCAGAGCCTGAATAACTGCAGTGTTTTATATTCGATTCCCTTGCAATTAATGATAATTCTATTAGTTTTCCTAATCACTTGCTGTACCTGTGTACGAGCCTTCTGTGATTCATGCACTAGGCTACCCAGATTCCTCTGCATCCTGGAGTTCTGCAATCTTTTATCATTGAATAATATACTGTATTTTTATTTATTCTTTCTGCTATCAACATTTACCCATTTAATGCTTTTCTATATTCTCCTTCAGTTGTGACATGTTTGACCATTCACTTAACCTATCTATATTCCTTTGGAGGCTCTTTGTAACATTTTCATATACGTTTTCCTATACATCTTTGTGTCATCATGACATTTAGCAACCATACCTTCAGTCCCATCCTTCAAGGCATTTATATAATGTCACAGCACTGCTCCCTGTGACACATTGCTCACTGCATCATTTATGCCTATTCGCTCGTCAACTATCTCACCATGCCAATATTCTACCCAGTGCACCATGAATTTTTATTCTCACAATAACCTTTGACATTGCACCTTTTCAGATACCTTCTGGATATCTTCAGTACGGTACATTAAGCAGTTACCCTTTATGCACTTCCTCAAACATCTGCAATAAATAGGTTATATGTGATTTCCATGTGACTCTCCCAAATTACCTTCTGTTTTCTAAGTATTGTGGTATAGTGTCTTTAATAGTAGCATTATCATTTTCCTATGACAGATGCTAAAATAGCTGGCCTGTAGTTCCCTGCTGTTTGTCTCCCTCCTTTCTTGAACCTTCCCTATACCTGGGGAACTTTGAAAAATTAGAAGCATTCCACAATCTGACTAGCTGCTGCTTTTACGAACTTATGAAAAGTCCCTTCTTACCTGGGGACCTGTCAGTCTTCAGCTCCAACAGTTTGCTCAATGCCATTTTCCTGGTGATTGTAATTTTCTTGAAATCCTCTCTCTTCTAATTCCTGATTTGACCGATGAGACCATCGCAGTAACCTGGCATTTGTCCTTTAGTCTGTATAGATTGGAGATTTTCACACTGTGGAACTAAGGCCACTCCATTCATGTTTTTCCTTCTTTTGCTTGCTAGTTTTTGGTTTCCATTCATGTGGTATCAGGAAGAAAAAAGATAGAGCAGAAAAGCAACTTCTTTTGCGATAATTCTTCTCTAATTTTCCTCACCCATCATGGGCAACGCACAATGACGCGACAACTAGTTAAAGCATTTGGAATGTTGATTGCGACTGTGTCCGATTTTCTTTGATGGGGATATGCCCCGTATGGCAGTACAGAATAAAAAATGTTTCTTGGCTCCATAAATTTGATACATTTTGTGTATTTATTTTCCCCAAAAGTTATTTTAAAAATGGCTAGAAGTATTCAACATCACATTCAATGCTTCTTGATAAAATTCATCTCCCTCTGGGTTGATGACACACAAGGGAAATTGAAGCATTGAAGTGGTACAGCAAATAATTACAATCATTGCATAGATTCCACATCATAACAGAGGACTAAGCTTCTGAAGATAAGGCAGAGATTCAGTTTGTGGAGTTTAGATGACATGTCTTTTAAACCCCGGAAGGTGTTTATTTGTTGTACAAAGATATACACCTTCTCCCTGTAGATAACTGGTTATTTTAATCATTTTAAACATGTTGTGACACACCTCAGAGACAAGAGTTGAAAAGGGTGGCGCTTGAAAAGCACAGCAGGTCAGGCGGCATCCAAGCAGCAGGGGAGTCAAGGTTTCAGGCGTGAGCCCTTCATCAGGAATGCTGAGGAAGGGCTAATGCCCAAAACATTGATTCTCCTGCTCCTTGGATGCCGGCTGACCTGCTGTGCTCTTCAAGCACCCCACCCTTGTCGACTTTGATCCTCCAGCATCTTCAGTCCTCACTTTCTCCAATACCTCAGAGACAAGTGGAACATGAACCTACACCTTCTAGGAGTAGGGAAGACAGGATCATGCTAATTATATATCCGATGTCTTTAATTATACATAAGTGGAGGACATTAATTGCTCTTTCATTTGAGCATATAAAGAGAGACATTTTCTGAAACAAGAGAGGAGTGTGCTTGAGTCAGGAGGTTTATGTATGTAATGTTTCACTCTAAATAACTGCAAGGCTGAATGAAGTCCTCAATATCAATCTTCACCAACTGATGTTCCTGAATGGAAGTAAATCAGAGCTGTGTGATTCCATGAGGATTATAGAATCCTTGTTATCTTCAAACCTGGATAATGTTTGGTTCTTTTCCTGAAGTTTCACATTCAAGATGCAATTCGCGCACACCAACCTCTGCAAACAGTTAGGTTTATTAAAGCCTGTACAAGCTAGGTGACCCCCTTTGACCCTCCTCCCAAGCGTGCAAAATCGAGTCAAAGAGGCCCCAAACAAAGAAAACACATCCCCTTTATACAGGTCAGTTGGTAATGCTTACAGGTACTCCGGCCACTCCACCGCCTTAACCACATATACCGGTATAGTGGTAGGATGTAGCTGTGATATGTCCTAGCTTTGGGGTGGCCCTGCAAATGGGTTCTGGCTCCGCTACTTTCCCAGACAATGTAGGTGTGGTATGCTTCAATATCAGGGGATGATCACGCAAACGAATTTGATTGGCTGGGAATGGCTACTTCTGAATGGAAGGGACTGAATGAGAGTTTAATTTGATAATAGTAGGAGAGTAGTAGTAAATGGCTGCTTAAATGAAGTGTGAGTCATCCACATTCCTGCATGAATTTCATCCCCACCCACTTCCAGAATGTTTAGCTTTTGGAGAAAGACAGTACAGTTTAACACTTTAACATTTCATTAATGTCCAGAGAGATAGCACACTTTAATCTTTTAACATTACAATAGGAGCTTTTTGATTAGATTAGATTAGATTACTTACAGTGTGGAAACAGGCCCTTCGGCCCAACAAGTCCACACCGCCCCGCCAAAGCGCAACCCACCCATACCCCAACATCTACATCTACCCCTTACCTAACACTACAGGCAATTTAGCATGGCCAATTCACCTGACCTACACATCTTTGGACTGTGGGAGGAAACCGGAGCACCCGGAGGAAACCCACGCAGACACGGGGAGAATGTGCAAACTCCACACAGTCAGTCGCCTGAGGCGGGAATTGAACCCGGGTCTCTGGCGCTGTGAGGCAGCAGTGCTAACCACTGTGCCACCGTGCCGCCATCTCTCAATTAGATATTTTAAAATCAATACCTTTTTCTGACATTGCATATGAAGATAAACAGCTGGGTCATAATTTTTAAAAAGGCATTTACATTTCAGTAGATGTAAATTCTGGACGAGGTAAGTGGTGGGTATAATCCCATTTGGTAAGTTTACCTCAGCACTCCTTCTTAAAGTGGAAGCTAGTTTCCCGATTGTGGGACATGTTGGCATGTCACATTTTGAGTTTTTTCCCCATTTAAATATGGGCGTATCTCTTCCCTCTGCCTATGAAAAAGCCAATATTTTAATTAGAATATTCAGTTCTCAATGCTGGTTAGAAACCAAAATGCATCCACTCTGGGACAGACTAATGATTACCAGCTAATTAGTTGTTAATCTTGAGTGGTCACCTAGTGAAGTTTCAAGTATATTTCATAAGTTTGTTTTGGAAATGTATATTCCATCATTTATTTACAAACATCTGTTTGCAATCTGAAGGTGTTTTCAAATGAAAGATGTATATATTCCCTGTTTGGACCAGAGCAGCATTACTTTGAAGGGATTCTATTTACCACAGTTTGAGAATCATTAGCAGCAATGTTAGTGAAACCTTGATTCGAATATATTTTCAAATAAAAGCATCGGCTCAAAGCTGACACTTATGATAAATTGGCGTTGTTACGACGTGCAGCAACTTGTCTGAAATAATGGAAAAGTTGGTGTTTTTTCTGTCAAGTCCTTTGTGTATAAAGCTGTTGGCTAAATTAGAATGTGGTATCTTACTGATAGATTGTGTGAAGTTGAGTAATTGCGTATAAGTTTTTATTTAGGACAGGACAATAGAGAAAAGTTATGTATCAGTGCTGGGATAACAATGTTACAGTTTTGAAGGATTAAATGGACTCTGCCTTCGTTAACACTAGTTGAACACAAAGTATAACTCGCGAAGGTGAGAAGCTACTGGGCTAGAATTAACGAAGCTATTGCATCTGGCCAATTCTAAAAGTACGAATAATTTCTCAATTGTCAATTTATAAAATGTTTGTCCAATTCTCCCTTCAAGTTTTCCATTGCATCCCCAGGCAGTCCATTCTGCACAGTACTACCTTAATGATTTTGAAATGATCTCTTCACTTTTTTTGCTGCTTCAGAATGAACAATCTCAGGATTTTGACTGTCTCCTCATAGCAGTGCTTATTTCCTCACTAAATCTTTGCTATTGTATAATGTTTTCAACATATTGCTTCAGGTTCAGCCATCCACTTTCTGGAATTTGTTTATTCTCTCCTTGGTTTGTTTCCCCTGAATCCTGCACTCTGTTGTGCTTCAGGTTTCAGTGTGCTAACTACTGGTACCTAGAGAGTTCTCTGTGTTGTCTTGCATTCTGCTGTCATGTTTAGCACTCTCTTCATTTCCCTTCTCTAGTCTCATTAACTTGTCTTTGAACAGGTTAGCCAATTAATCCCTTAGTCATGGAAAGCTTTCCTTTTTAAGTGTGAATTCAAATCCCTTTTGAAAGCTGCAATTGAAGCTGCCTCCACTGCCCTTTCAGTCAATGCATTCATGATTACAACAACTCACTACATTAGGAAAAACTCTTTGTCTCCCATCTGCTTCTTTTGCCAATTATTTTCAATCTGGTTACCCAGCAGAAACAGTTTCTGCTCACTTACTTTTCAAAATGCTTCAACATTTTGAATGATTCTATTCAATCAACCCTTCATCTTCTCTGCCCTTAGGAAATGGCCCCAGCTTCTCCTAAGTTCTGAGGGAGGGTCACTGGACCCAAAATGTTAACTCTGATTTCTCTCCACGGATGCTAGCAGACTTGCTGAGTTTTTCCAGCAATTTCTGTTTTTGTTCCCAGCTTCTGCCTGTCGAACTATCTGGAATTCCTTGGCCCTGGTGTAGTTTTGGGAAATCTCTGCATCCTGCCCAAATCTTGACATTCTTGCCAAAATGTGATGCCCAGGGGTGAACGCAGCACTCTACCCGAGGTGTAAGCAGTGATCCATTTGTACTCTCTGTTTCTGTTGGGAAGCTAAGGCTGTTGTAAGTTTTTTTCGACCAGGTTTTTTAAATTGCCAGGCCACCTGCAAAGATGGTATAGATCCATTCCCAGGTGTTCTGTTTCTGGAACCCATCACTAGTGTTGTGTGTCAAAAATTCAGCTGAACTCTAAACACATCACAATATTCATAAAAGCAAAATATGCTGGTGCTGGAAATCTGGAAGAAACAAAGACAAAGTTCGAGAAACGGTATCTGTGGAGAGAGAGACCAAATTAACATATCCAGTCCTATACGTCTCTTCTTCTGAAGAAACATACCAAACTCAAAAAGCTAACTCTGCTTCTCTCCGCATAGATACTGGAAGACCTGCTGAAATTCTTTGTTGGTTAATATTCATTGCCTGTAAGACCCATTTCCCCTAAAGGATCCTGAGAAATTTGTTAGACAGCATTTAACACACATTAGCACATACTTCCTCTGACGTGATGCAGTATCGTGTCAGACTGTTCCATCGCTTTTTCAAGGATGTCTCTGAATACTTCACCTGCAGATCTTGGGCTAAACAGCTTGTGGTTTCCACAATATTTCCGATGTCCCCTTGCTGAAAGTTCTAATGATTTACTGAAGCTACTTGCAAATATGTCCAAGTTGTTTTAAGTACCTTGGTGCGAAATCCATTTGTAGCTGGTCCTTTTAACATCCTCAGCCCATTAGCGACTGCCATGTATAATTGCAGTTTTTCTGTTTAGCATTGGGCAAGTGATCTAGGTGGCATGCGAGAGTGTGTAGTAATGACCTTATCACTGTCACAAGCGAAGTGTTTGAAAGAGTAACAATGAATGATTTACAAAGGCATTTGTAGGAGTATTTAAGAGAGATAGACCTAGATGGTTATATGGTCAAGAGTGGGGAGTGGGATTGCCTAGGTTGCTGTACAGACAGCCAGCGTGGACTTGCTGGACCTTTCTCACTGCCCGAATGACTCACGACTCACTCAGAAAATGTTAAGTTCCATGATGAGGCAATCGCCTGTGGGAATGTAGTTAGAAAGAAGAATTAGTTTTGTAGATTTGTCACCAATCTGACTTGCATTTGCATCTGTCCAAGTCCCCACTTTTTCTGTGGTCAGCTGCTTGCAGCAGGCGGGTTTATAGAAATGCTTCATTTTTCCCTGTTATCCCCACTGTTTTTCTCAGACTGATTAAATTAAATTTCCGTTATCTTGTACTCAAGCATCTGGAATTCTCATGCAACCTGCAAAAATTTCAAAGAAAATTTACCAATTTGAGCTGGCCCTCGACATCAGTTGCTGCTCCAGATGCAAGTGCTGGTTCTGTTGTTGACACTGATGAAATGTTATGAATTTCAAGAACCCAGTGAGTAATTTGCACTGCCCTTTTGACATTTACATTGAAGATATTTCGTTCAAAGAATACTAAAATGTACTGTTTCAGGTTTCTGTAAAAATATTTGTCATGCAACTGGCATATTCATGTAAGTGGTATGTTCCATTCCCCATAGTGTTGGATAACAGAGAGTTTACTGTATATGTTGCAAAGTCTGTATCATTAGGACAAAGATTGCAGCCATTTTCTACCTTCAATATACTGAGACCTCTGCCTTGGACAGACAGAGAGTCCAGAACAAAGAACAGTGCAGCATAGGAACAAGCCCTTTGGCCCACCAAGCCAATGCTGACACATGACACCCTTCTAAACTAAAAACCTTTCACCTCTACATAGTCTGTATCCATCTCTTCCCTGTCTATTCATGTATCTGTCAAAATGCCTCTTAAATGTTGCTTTTGTATCTGCTTTTATCAGCTCCTCTGGCAGCTCTTTCCAAGCATTTACCACCCTCCGTGCAAAAACAAAACTTGCGTCTCACATCTCCTTTAAACCTTATCCCTTTTATTTTACACCTGTTCTCCCTTAGAAATTTAAATTGCTACCCTGGGAGAAAATCTCTGACTATATGTTTTATCCATGTCTCTCATAATTTTGTAAACTCCTATCAGGTTGCCCCTCAGCCTCCGATATTCAAGTGAAAACAAACCAAGTTTATCCAATCTCTCCTTATAGCTAATACCCTCCAGACCATGCAACATCCTGGTGAACCATTTCTGTATGTCTCCTGAGCCTCCACATCCTTTTGGTATTGTCACAACTAGAACTGTACACAATATTCCACAATAGCAACTAACTAAAGTTTAATACAGCTGCACTATAACTTATCAATTTTTATACTCTTTGCCCTGACTGATAAAAGCAAGTATGACCACCTTAACCACTTATATTGCTACATCCAGGAAACTGGACCTAGAGAGCATTCTGTTAATGTTACTAAGGGTTCTGCCATTAACTGTATACCTCCCTGCTGCATTAGACCTTCCAAAATGTATTACCTCACATTTGTCCAGATTAAATTTCATCTGCTATTTCTCTGCCCAAGACCATATCCTGTGTATTATCTGGCAATCCTCCTCACAATCCACAGTACCCTCAGTCTTTGTGTTGTCTGAAAATTTACTGATCAAATCCCCTAACATTCTCCTACAAATCATTTATATATCTTACAAACAACAGCAGTCCCAACACTGACCCCTGTGGAACACCACTGACCACTGATCTCCAGTCAGAAGAACACCCTTCCACTGCTACTCTCTGCTTTCTATGACCAAGCCAGTTCTATATCCATCTCATCAGCTCACCACAGCTCCCATGTGACTTCACCTTCTGTATCAACCTACCTTGTGGACCTTGTCAAAAGCCTTGCTTAATTTCATGTAAACAACATCCAATGCCCTACTCTCATCTTTGTCACTTCCTCAAAAAAACTTGATTAAGTTGTGAGACATGACCTCCCCCATACAAAACCATGCTGCCTATCACTAATAAGTCTGTATTTATCCAAATGTCAGTAAGTTCTGTCCCTAAGAATTTTCTCCAATAATTTTCCCTACCATTTGACATAAGACTCACCAGCCTGTCATTTCTCAGAGTATCCCTGTTGCCCTTCTTAAACAAAGAAACAACATTGGCTATTCTCCAGTCCTCTGGGACCTTTACCTCCCTCACTTCCTCGGGACATGTCTTCCTTAATACTTTTAAAAACACCCAATGCCACCTCCTCTTTTATATCAATATGCCCCAGAATATACCCCTCTCGAGACTCATGATCCTCCATGGCGTTCCCTGTTGTGAATACCAGCGCAAAGTATTCTTTAAGGATCTCACCCACTTCCTCCAGCTCAATGCATAAATTCACTCCTTTGTCCTTGAGTGGACCTTCCCTTAGCTACCCTTTTACTCCTTATATCTGTATCAAACACCTCAGAATTTTCCTTAATTCCGTTTGCCAAGAACATTTCACGGCCTTTTTTTTAGCCCAGCAACCTCCTCCTTTAACTTCTTTCCTGCTTTCTTTATATTCTTCAAAGCTTCTGTCTGTCTTCAGTTTCCTAGATCTTGCATAAGTCTTTTTTTTACACACTAAGCTTACAATTTCTCTTTTCATACAAGGTTCCCAAATCTTACTGTCCTTCCTCTTCAATTTCCCAGTATTGGAAACGGGGAGAATGTGCAAACTCCACATAGTCAGTCGCCTGAGGTGGGAATTGAACCCGGGTCTCTGGCTCTGTGAGGCAGCAGTGCTAACCACTGTGCCACCGTGCCACCCACCATGCCTAATATTTTGGTAGCTAGCCTTCCCCCAGTTTAATACTTTCATTTGAGGGCTACTCTTATCCTTATCCATAAGTACCTTAAAACGTAAAGAATTATGGTGACCGTTCTTAAAATGCTCACTCTCTGAAACTTTGATCATCTGTGGGTTCATTCCCCAATACCAGGTCTGGTTTGGCCCCTTTCTTACTTGGACTATTAGCATGTTCTTCAATCAACCCTTTTAGATGCACCTAACAAATTTTCCCCTGTTCAATCCCCTGGCACTAAAGGAGCCCCAGTCAAAATATCACCCACTGGCGGTTGGGAGGCTTGTAGTACAATTCCACCAGAGTGCTTGCATCCTTCCTATTCCTGAGCTCTACCCAAATGGCCTCACTAGATGAGCCCATCAAGGTGTCCCCATCAGTATAGTGGTGATATTCTCCTTTATCAGTAACACAACTCCCCCTCTAACCTGAAACACCTAACTCCCAGAACATTAAGTTGTCAGACTTACCCTTCTCTCAACCAAGTCTCTGTAATAGCTACAACAACAGGCAGCACGGTGGCTCAGTGGTTAGCACTGCTGCCTCACAACACCAAGGTCCCAGCTTCGATTCCAGCCTTGGGTAACTGTCTGCGTGGAGTTTGCACATTCTCCCCGCGTCTACATGGATTTCCTCCGGTGCTTCGGTTTCCACCCACAGTCCAAAGATGTGCAGGTTAGGTGAATTGGCCATGCTAAATTGCCCATAGTGTTAGGTGCATTAGTCAGAGGGGAAATGGGTCTGGATGGGTTACTCTTCGGAGGGTTGGTGTGGACTGGTTGGGCCGAAGGGCCTGTTGCCACACTGTAGGGAATCTAATCTAATCATAAGTTACATGTACTAATCAAAGGTTGAGTTCATCTGCCTTACCTTTCATATTCCTCATGTTAAAACATATACATCTCACCACAAGTCTTGTTGTTTCAGTAACCTTTCTCTGTCTATTCTTCCTCTTAGCCATACTGCCTTAGACTCAAATTCTGCCTTGGTCATTTCACTTGCTGTCCTACTGCTCTGGTTCCCCCCCCCCCCCCCCACTCCTGTCACACTAGTTTAATGATTTGCTGATGGGGCTAGATTGAGAGGAGCCTTGTCTGAACCACAATCACAGGCATGGGCTTCTTGTTTGGACTGAATGGCCTCTTCTAGTGCTGTGCATTATATGTGAATATCTTGTTTTTCTTGCATTAATCATTCCTGATGACATGAATTTCAGAACTAAGTTTGCTTGGAAAATGTTGCAGGTTGATCGGTTTGTTTTTCCTGAGTATTGTTAACCAATTTAAAATGAAAGTGCTGGCACCAGATTTCAAATAATGCAAATGAGAATCGATGTGCTGTGAGCAAGGAAAGGATGATTGCATTCAATTAAAATTCAAAGCTCACGGTTGAGTTTGTGTATCTGTTTTGTAGTTGTTCATGTTTGATAGTTTGAAATTGTATTAGTAATTCCAGAGTGCATAAACCGTTTTTACAACATTCCAGTTGTGCTTACTGAACTAGACATTACTGGGTAAAGAAACAGATACATAAGTGTGATGACTTCATGAGTAATGTTCTCCTCTGAATCAAGTTTGTGGGCTCCATTCCTGCTCAAGAGACTTGAGCACATGATCTGTATTGGCAAGCCAGTGATACTGAGGAAGTGCTGCACTGCCATTGGTGCCATCTTTCAGATAAACTGATACTATTAAACTAAAGCATCTTTTGCAGTGTTGTGGACGTGAGTGATTCCATGATTCTCTTTTGTGAAGAACAGGCGAGCTCTCGCTAGTGGCTTGTCCAATATTTCACCCTCAGCCACATCACTGAAACCTGGTTATCATCACTTTGCTGTTTGTGGGAGCATGCTGTGTGTAATTTGCCTATCAGCGAAACAGGCCTTGATCATTTTTCTTTTCAATCCTGTTCTGCTTGAGCCTGTCTTGTTTCCTACTTCAAGGGTACCTCATTGGCTCTAAAGTGATTTGGGATGTCCAATGGTTGTGAATAAAATATGCTATATAAATGCAAGTCCTTTTTCTCATTAGCTTGTAATTGTTTGCATTTTTTTGAGATCTAACCAACTGGATTTGTGTTTATAAGAGGCAGAACACCCTTTTTATTAATATGTTTAGAATATCTCCATCTAACCCACAAACTTTACTTGATGCACCCATTAACAGGCACACTGCGTAGACAAGGATTTTGAAATGCCTCTCAGATGCACCTATATGCAGTTGAAACAGTGATCTAATGTCATCATAGATTCAAAAGACACATGAATTGAGCTAAAAACATTGCCTGAATTTCAATTTGCGCATATTATTAGATCGAGCTGACACTGAAACCTTCTAGTCTCCATGGCATACCCCTATGCACTGTACTCTATCCATTAAGAGACTAATAGCATATATTTTAACCAGCAGTTATACTTATAATCTGCAGATAATGGAACAGAGGTTCACTTGATTACTTAAGAATGCCCTATGAGGAAGGAATGAGTAAACTAGGACTATAATATCTGGAATCCAGCTGCTTTATCAAAGTCACCCATTCCATTCATCTCTCTGATCTCATTGAAACACAAAATTCTTAAGGGGATTGATAGGACGAATGCTGATGTCGTGACTCATTAGGGATAGTACTTTGTAAACCAAACCCTGCTGTTCTCAGATTTGTGACAAACATGAAAGTTTGATTAAATCTCTGAATTTCCCTATTCTGTCAGGTTAATTCGCTTAAAAGAATATGCATATATGCATTGCATGTTTTTTTCCCATCTGCAAGAAAATAACTGCATTGTAGTCAAGCTACTGGCAGAAAGTATACCAGATTAACTGCTAATCTATACCGGTAAAAATTAAACAAGAACAGTAAAAGGGCAGGATTTCTGAGTTATGTAACTTAAACTTTAGCTCTTAAAACTCCCACATGCACACGCACAAAGAAAAACAGACAAACATGAGCGGGGTTTGGGGAAAACAAATAGAAGAACACTGTTATGTACCACCAGTTTAAAATCACAAAATAGATGGATTGGTTCCATAGTCTTTTTCATTTTCTCTTGCTGTGCTAGATCTTGTATGTGGGGCCATGAATTCTCTTGAAAGCTCCCACACGAAACTTGGATAGTTATATAAATATATAATTTTTGTTACATTTGGTTTCAGTTCCACAAGCTGATTTTATGACCACGTGCCCCATCTCAATCCATGCTCTGCAAAAAAAATTCTAATTCACTTTATACTGATGTATCACTCAAAATGCTTTCTGGGGGGGTTGCCAGTTTTCCTTCAGTAATTTAAATCTCCTTTCTCGAATCTTATTTAGCCAAAATATAAAATAACCCTCAAATCTTCTTGTATAAGGAATTACAAAGTATTATAGAACCGGTTTGCGCCAGTGCCACACCATGTTCTGCACCAGCTGCTTCACACTCTGCTTCATCTAAGTCTACCATTCCATTCATCTCTCTGATCCCTACCCAGTTTTCCCTTAAATGCATCTAATCTACACACTTCAGACACACTAACAAGTGGTACCATATTCGATATTTGAGGGTGAAAATATTTTTCTGCTTTTCCTCATTTGTTAGTGTGTGCCTTAAATTTATAATAGCTAGTTCTGCTTTCCCTGATTTAAACAAAAAACAAATGTTTCTTTATGTCCATCCTTCAAATCCCTTCATAATTTTAATTAATGTTATCTGGGTCACCCCTCTGCCCTCCCTTCACTTGAGAAAGTTTGAGCCCAAGTCTGTTCAATCTGAGGTGATAGTTACAAGCTCTTTCTTGTATCATCCTTGCAACACTTTGCATCTTCACGTTTATAATAACATTAAGCATATTCATAGAACTGTATTTTAGTTCTTTCTATGCTTTTACTGAAGATTTTACTTTAATAACGCAGCCTCTTCCTATAAGTGTAGACTGCAAGTTGCCATTTCTTGTCTGGAGTTGTAATGTTAGCTGAAACAAAATTGCGCAGTGTTAGTGTATGCAGGGTGCACTTAAACTTCAAAGGTGGCTAATGGGTGGAATCTTCAACTTATTGTTTCTGCTCAGTTTATTTTCACAGAATTGTAGAATTAGTTACACTGCAGAGGGACAGCATTCAGCCCATCATGTGCTGACTCTCTGGAAGAGCAACTTGCTTAGTGCCACTCCCTTGCCTTCCCCCTGCAGCCCTGCACATTCTTTTTTAGGTAATAATCCATTGCTCTCTTGAATGCCTCAATTGAACCTGTCTCCACCTTACTCTGAAGCAGCACATTCTAGATCTTAACTACTCGATGTGTGAAAAAGTCTCTCCTCATGTTTCCTTCGCTTTTTTTGCCAATTACCTTAAATCTATGCCTACTCATTCTCGATCGCAATTTCTTCCTGTCTACTCTGTTCAGAATTCTTCTGAGGTTGATCACCTCTATCAAAACTCTTCTCAACTTTCTCCTTTCCAAAGAGATTGGTCTCAGTTTTTCATACAAGTAAACCTCCTCAACCTAGAATTTTAAGAGAAGGAGGTGGACAGGCTATAAAACAAAAGGCGTATGTGGCCTTTCCTTCAAAAATGAGAGGAAAGTTCTTGATGCTTACTTAACATCTGTGGCAGCTTTTATAATGTATAGACTTCAGAATTTCAACAAACAGACTGAGAAAGTACTGCATTCTTCTCACTGTTCAATAAGAAAAAGAATTATTTTCACACAAACTATGTCTTTAATTGCCACTTAATTACCAGCTATTATATTGACACTTACAAAATATTAATGTTCCAGTTAGTGACACTTGTCAAACAGAATTTGAACCGCAGAATGAAAGATTGAGAGGGAGCCTCTCCAATTACCACATGCTTATCATCTTTTACATTGATAAGAAAATGTTAACCTTCTAATTAGGTGATCTGAAAGGAAAATAGAGGAAGACACTGTAAATCTGAAATAAAGAATTCAAATATTGGAAATCCATAACATTGTTTGTATGGAGAGGAACAAATTTCATGTTTCAACTCGTTGACCCTATGATCACCAGTTCCAATTATTGGGATTTTCCAGATGTTTATGAGACAAAAAAAACAACTCAGAATTTCATCCCTCTTAAGGTGACTCTTTCTCAAATCAAGCATGAGTGAATTGAATTTAAAAGTGGATTATCAATCAGTTATAGGTTGCTGCTCCTTATTAGAATGTTTACATTTCCTTAATTTGTGTGTCTGGCTCAGGTTGGGGCTTGGGGCTGTATCTAACAGAGTGATTGACATAATCAAGTGGTTCTGTCCCCAGGAGCAGCTGCTCGTTAAATATTTGCAGGTGTTCCTCGAGCAGTTGGCAGTCAGTGTTGAAGGAAGCAATTACGTGGTACTTTGCATCATTTCAGGTCACTCCATGCGTGTTATAGCCATTTAAGTACTTTTGATGTTAGCTCTGTGATCTAATGCAGGAAATGCTGAGTCAGTCATGAGTCATTTTACAGACACTCTGCTCTGCCTTACTCTGCTTCCTTGGTAACAGACATTGGAAAACTGTCAGTAACGCAATCTATCCAACCTTTGCCTAATCCTAGATGTCCATCTAGAGACACTGGAACACAACGCAGCCGCTTGATTGGTATCCAGTCCACCACCTTCAACATTAATTTCTTCCACCACTGACACACAGTGGGCAGTAGCAGATCCTGCAGTAGGATCAAACCCCGGGGGTTTTGTGCCTTCAAAGTCCATGACTTGGCTCTCATCCTAATCTCCATCCAATGTTTGGTATAGAAAAGCACCAGAGATGCTGGAAACCTGAAATAAAAACAAGAGATGCTCAAAATACTCAGTAGACCAGACAGCAACTGCAAAGAGAAATACTAGTTAATATTTCAGGTCAAAGATTTCAGTGTGCATTCTGCATGTATGCTCCGCTTCTAAAGTGAGGAGGATCTTTTTAAAATAGGAATATTCACAATAACAGTTTATAACTTATGCTAGCTTTTGTTTTAAATTTAGAGATAAAAGGGTTTTTGATTTTGGTTCTGTGAAGGTGACTTGTTTGTCAGTTTATGGCAGTTTTAAGCAGTGAGTTAACACAGAAATTGCTGGAAGAGCTCAGGTCTTGCGGCCTCTCTGGAGAGAAAGTTGAGTTAATGTTTCGGATCTTGTTCCTTCTTTAGAACTGATGGTAGCGAGGAGAAGGTTGAAGAAATGTTGGTGCAAGTGGGTGGTGGGCAGTAAATGAGAGGTGCAGATATAACCCCAAGAGAAAGAAAAGCAGCTGGACAGACAAAGGAGTGAGTAAATGTCAGTGTGGGAGAATCAGTAGCTGGGAATGGGTACAGTGAGTAGCTGACAGTGGGTTATGTTTGTTCACAGCCCATATTTTGACAAGGCCTGGTGTGTGGGATTGGGGTAATATACTGGAAAGAGTTGTGGTTGGGGGCTGCAGTAGGACTGGAACGAGGAATATTCCGTATGCCCCACAAAGAGACAAGCATAACTGGGGTCTAGTGCAGGTACCCATGACCATCCCTTTGACCTGAAGAAAGTGAGAGGAGTTAAAGGGAAGTTGTTCAAAGTGAGGGTGAGCTCAGCCATGGGGAGGAGGTGGTGGTGGATGGGGACAGTTCAGGACTTTTTACCAGGAAGAATTGTAATTGTAATTAATATCAGCTCGGCATAAGAGCTTCATGTTGTGTTTATTTGCTTGTGTATATTGTATTTTTGGATCAGTGAACGCTAGTGTCATTATATATGTTTCGACGCAGTGGGAAACAGATTGCCAGCTTCAAATCTGTTCAAGTATAATTCAAAAGTTTTATTAGGTATGTAAAAATCTAGAAATACATAAACTGAAAAAAAAAGTTTATGTCCTATGAACTGTTTAATTTCTGTAGCACCTGGCACAACGTAGTTCATGAACAATATATTTAAAAATGCATTGTTCACTTAAACAAGGTCACCACCGATTTTAAAAGGGAAAGTTTAGTTATAAAATTGATTTTACAAGGTTGAGCAAGATGTGCAATGCCCTTATTTTGACTGCCAGAGATCTTTCAAACAGCCACAATGTTGATAAAACTATTGCCTTGTCCCAATTCTTGTGATCGCCTTTAAATTTGTTCCTGTTTCAGCCATGCCTCAATCCTAAGATCCTTTTTCTGGTTTTTTAGCCCCTCCCTCTGGTCTTCAAAGAATTCCCGATCTTCATCGTTCTTACTGTTGGTGCCTTAAGGTGCTTAGGCCCTCAGCTCTGGAATTACCTCCCCAAACTCTCTGGCCACTTTTAGAAATTCTTTATAACTTGCTTCTTTATCATTTGTTTGTAGGATGTGTATTTCACTGGCTAGGCCAGCATTTATTGACCATCTGTACTTGCCTTTGAGAAGGTGGTAGTGAGCTCTCTCCTTGAGTCATTGTAGCTACTGAGGTTTAGGCCTCAGAGCTGTTAGGGAGTTCCATAATTCTGACCTCGTGACAGTAAAAGGAATGGTGGTACGTTTCTAAGTCATGGTGGCAATGTGTAACTTGAATGGACACTTATGGGTGGTGACGATCCAACGCATCAGCTGCCATTGTCTTAAATGGTAAAGGTTGAGAATTTGGAAGGTGATGTTAAAGTAATCTTAATGTGCTGCTCCTGTGCGTCTAGTAAATGTTATCCAGCACTGCCCACTGTGTGTCAGTGATGGAAGGAATGAATGTTGAAGGTGGTGGCCAATCAAGTGGTTGCAATGTTGTGAAAGGTGTTGAGTTGTTGGAGCAGCATGCAGTTCCTGACTTCATTCCTTAGTGAATAGCTTTTGGGGATGCAGGAGGTGAGTCACTTGGAGCAGAACCCCTTGCCTCGGACTTACTCTTGTAGCTACAGTATTCATGCAGCTGGTCCAGTTCAGTATTGGTCACTGGTGCCCCCAGGGTGTTCTAGTGAGGGATTCAGTGATGGTAATTCCATTGAAGGTCAAGAGAGGTGGATAGATTTTTCTCTTCTCTGAGATGCCCATTGCCTGGCACCCCTCTTACATCACACTGGGCCAAGCATGCTGAAATCAAGCTAACTCTCAAGTTATCACAAAAGTTAAAGACTTTATAAAAGTATATAAAGTTCCCCAGTGTACCTTTTCTTTGAAATCAAGCTTGACAGAAAGCATGGATCAGATTTCTATACTCAGCAAGAATCACTATTTATTACAAATAAGTGGATTCCAGCTACAGGTAAACAATTATGAAGTATCAACATATAAATCTACTCGTTAAAACTCAAATCTACTTATAAAACTGCCCCTCCGCACATATGCAGACACACTACATAACATGCATGTTATGGGTGTGGGAAACGGCAGATCAATGATCCCCGACCACATGGTTTGCTCCTTGACCTTTCTTCTTCATGAGCTCATACTTGCTTGTAAGGGGCACAAGGCAATTGATTTACAATTATAATGAGCCACAGCTTACAGCACCTGATGAGGGAAAAGAAACATGGCTTTCTTCAGGCTTAAGGTTTTATTTTACTGCACAGAAAAATAGCAGCTCCTTCCTTTTCAGCAGTCCTATTGCTTCTACTTAACATTCACACTTGCAAGCCGTTCAGCTACCTGGGTGCCAATCATGTACTTGTTGCCAGGTAAAGCGACTTTGTCATCAATAACTGGTTGCCATTCCACAACCAATCAGCTCCTTGTTGTCTGCCAAATTTCCATTTGCACGCACCTATCAGCTCCGTGTTGCCTCCAACCAGACTCCCTCCCTCTGTTCTTAAGCAAGTTTAAATCGTAGTTACAATGACTATCAAGTAACTTGCTTCTAAAAGGCACACAGCAATCCTTTCTACAATTGTTGATTTTTAAAACAGTCCTTTTCCCACTTCAGTCCAGACTCAAAAGTGTGAAAAATAAAAAGATACGGTCTTTACACTTGTGTGACCTGAGTGTTAACTTGCCACTTAGTGGCCCAGGTCTTGCTGTATTTGGACACAGACTCTCTCTGAATGAGGAGTCACGAATGGTGCTGAACAATGTTCAATTATCTAACTTTAGCAAGGAGGGGTGATCATTGATGAAGTGCCAATGACTTTTTTTGTGCCAAGTATAACTTCAACCAGTGAAGAGTGACTCCAGTCTTGCGAGAGCTCCATGATGATATGCTAAGTCAATTGAAGCCTTTATGTCAAGGCCAGGTACTCTCCTCTCACCTCTGGAATTCAGCTGTTCTGTTCATTTTTGAACTAAGGCTGTGATGAAATCAGAGAGGTGGCGCTGGAGCCCATTAGCTTCTTTAGCTTGGTGTTGGATATTGTGTACAGTTCTGATCATCATATTATAAATAAGTTCTAGAGGCAGGGCAAAAAAAAGAAATCTGATAAAGATGGAATTAGAAGTGCAACATTTTATGCGCTCAGGAAATGATTGTCAGATTTGGTGGTTTTTGCCCTTGAAAAATTACAGCTGAAGAATGGTCGATTGGAGGTATTTAAAACTATGATTTATGTGCTCCCTTTTGTAGGGGAATGCATGAATAGACCAGCAATATAAGGTAGCAACCAAGAAATCCTTTCAGAAATTCCGAAGAAACCTATTTGACCAGAGAGTGTTGAGATTGTAGAAATCATGACTGGTAAATAGTATAGACATGTTGAAAGGGCAGTTAGATCAACATGTGAAGGAGAAAAGGGATAGAGTATTAGCATATAAATCTAGATGAGAAAGGCTGATTAAATCATATACATAGGCATGAACTGGTTGGGCCAATTGGCCCTATATCATATATAAAGAAATTTCAACTGCATTCCCTATTAGATTTCTAAACCGGATTATTCTTGTCAGTGCTCATGTTTCAGGTTGAGTGACCCTTCCTTAGAACACTTCTGAGGACAGGTCATTGATCTGAAACGTTAACTCTGATTTCTCTACGCAGATGCTGCCAGACCTACTGAGCTTTTTCAGCAATTTCTGTTCTTGTTTCTGATTTACAGCATCCGCAGTTGTTTTGGTTTTTATTCTTGTCTGCGCTTTTTTCCAAACTGAAGGACTTGCGACCTTTCCAATATGAAGAATTAACTTCATGTTGCACCTGCCCCCTCAATTAGCTTTTTTTGAGCAACAGTGAATTTGTTGGAAATAATGTGTGGGTTTCCTCAGCAAATTTATATTAATCTCATTTAAATTTGTTATTAGGTTTAAGGCTTTCATGCCTTGTTCATGAAATGGAATGACAATTTGCAGTTCTAATTGACATTCAAGAAAACAGTGCCAATTATGTTGAGATATCATTGGGGTTTTTGTCACCTAACATCAGAAAACACATCTTTGATGATTTTGTTCAATTTAACATCAACTATTTCTCTTTTTTTGTTGCAATTCTCTTTTAAAAAGCGTGATAAGCAATTTTGGGCTTTACAGGAAATGGAACAATCAAATTGATAGTTGTAATAAGTATCTCTTCAGAACATTATATCATATTTTTCTTACAGGATTTCAGACTAAAGATCTTTTTTTGTGTTTAGCCACTATTTAAATATTGATGTTTGTGCGCACTACTCCAAGTTTGTAATCGGGTTTATAGCAGTAAAGTGGGTGATGCAGCATGTTTACGGTTTTTCCATCTCTGAAGTGAAATGTGAAATTGTGACGCAAATGATCTCCCGTGAAATATGTCTGTGAACATTAAGATTAGCACTTTTCTTGGATTAAAGTTAAAATACCAGAATTATTCAACTGCGTCACAGCACCATACAGCACAAATAGAGACACCTTTGCTAATTTTTTTGAATGAGCTATCTAATTAGTCCACTTCCTGGCTTTCTTCTCATCATCCTGAAAACTATTCCTCTTCAAATGTGTCTTAACTCATTTTTGAAAGATACTGTTGACTTTCTCTCAAGCAATGGATCATCATATCTCGCTGTCCAAATCTATTTCCTTCTGTCACCTCTGATTTCATTTGCTTATTATCTAAAATTTGTGTCCTTGGTTTGCCAGCCCTTCTGTCAGTAGAAATAGTTTCTCCTTACTTCCATCATCAAATTCTCTCATAATATTTTAAATATCTCCAGTAAATCTTCCCTTAATATTTTTATGGATAAGCGTGAAAGCAATTTGACTAGAGCTTTTCCAATTCTGTTCAATCTGCATTCTTGAAGAAGGATTGGAAAGTTGCCCTTGTCGATGAGTTCTGTATAAGTTGGGATGAGTGTACCCACACATGAAAGCACTGCACAAGGCTGCTGCTTCCCTGCATTATGGGAAATCTCAGCCACAGTTGGTAATGATGGATGTGCATATGTTTGGTACAGGGTTTGACCTATAAGTTCAAGGATTGCAGATAATTCCCCTTCAAATGGCTAGTGGTCTAACTGTCAACTCTGTCAGTCAAGAATCCCAGTATGGTAAAATGTTGTTTAGCCAACACTGACTCTAGTCAGCATCAATTATCCTTTGGTCTGAAGTTTCTTGGTGATAATTGATAAGCACAGGTGTTGCTGGAAGCAAATTAGGAATGGTCATCGACCAATGGTTTGTCCAAATCCGCTGTTATTTGCCAGGGTTACTACATGAATGATGCTGGGAAATATGGGAAAAGTGACTTGATTTTGTCATCTTCTGTTGTGTTTTCTATGTGGGGTTATTGTTTACAGCTTCCAGTGGTAAAGTGATTAGTGACTTATCATGTGAGAAATTGAGTCATTATTCTACCAGTCCAAGGGATACAGTGATTTACTTGTATTGTTTTTCACTTAAGGTAAAGCAGTTCACCTAGGTGGCTCAATGTTTAGCACTGCTACCTCACAGCTCCAGAGACTCTGGTTCAATTCCACCCTCACACTGCTGCCTGTATGGAGTTTGCACATTCTGCCCCTGACTGCGTGGGTCTCCTCTGGGTGCCCCAGTTTCCTCTCTCAGCCTAAGGATGTGCAGGTTAGGTAGATTAACAATGTTAAATTTCTCATAGTGTCCAGGGTTGTGCAGGTGAGTGGATTGGCCATGGGAAATGCAGAGTAATGGGGATAGGATAGTGGGGTGGGTCTGGGTGGGATACTCTTTGGAGGGGTGGTGTGGATTTGATGGGCCAGATGGCTTGCTTGCACGCTTTAGGGGTTCAATGATTCCATTTACTGCTCATCTTTACATTGGTAGAACAAATACAGGCTGGGTGACTACTTTGTAGAACATCTCTGTTCAGTCTGCAAACATTGACCCCCAACTTCCAGTTTTAATTCTCCGTCTTTTCTCACACCAATCTCTCAGCCCTCAGTCTTCTGCAGCATTCCCATGAAGCATATCACAAAACTACAACTTGTGACTGGGCAGTGTAGAACCTTCTGCACATAGCATTGATTTTATCTATTTTATAGCCTGTTCCCTTTTTTTTCATTTTTATTTTACTGGTTTGCTTCTTCCCTCTTCTGTTTCCTTCACATTGCATTCAGACTTCAGAGGAGCTGCCATTCACAGCTTCTTCTGATAGATTATTTTATTACTTTACTCGTCCTATTACCATTCTGTTCCAAGTTGCTCAAAACCTATTGCATTTCTTTCTTTGCCTGGTTATGAAGGATTGTCATTGATCTGAAACTTCAACTCATTTCTCTCTGTGCAGGTGCTGCCTGTCCTGCTGATTTCCAGCATTTTCTAATCTTGTTTCATATTTTCATCATCTGCAGTATTTTAAATTTTGTATTATGATTCAACTAGCATTGTGGAGCTAAAGTGTTGCATGTCTTTGTGGTTGTGTATTGAAGTGATGTGTTTCATTTTAGATTAGAACATAGAACATTACAGCGCTGTATAGGCCCTTTGATCCTTGATGTTGCGCTGACCTGTGAAACCAATCTGAAGCCCATCTAACCTACACTGTTCCATTTTCAACCACATGTCTATCCAATGACCGTTTAAATGCCCTTAAAGTTGGCAAGTCTACTACTGTTGCAGGCAGGCTGTCCCACGCCCCTACTACTTTGAGTAAAGAAACTACATCTGACGTCTGTCCTATATCTATCACCCCTCAATTTAAAGCTATGTCCCCTCATGCTAGCCATCACCATCCGAGGAAAAAAGCTCTCCCAATCCACCCTATCTAACCCTCTGATTATCTTATATTGCAGCATCTTCCAGGAGCTGTTAGACATTTGAGCTTAAACATACTCACATTTGAGTAACCTCTTCAACTCTTTATCCCAACACTTTTGGCTTGGGATTAACACTGGCTCTAGAGTGAATAGTTCATTTGCTTTTCCTTCTCAGGAGCACAAATCTATATAGTCATCCTCCGTCAAGGACTTAACATGACTGTCCTCCTCCAAGTAACACAGAAACCAAAAGTCACTTCTTGAAAGCTAGAAAAAGTTCTCTTAAGCTTAGGAAAAAACAAATCTAGTTCCAGAAAACTCTTACAAACCCCATTATTAATCTCACTGGGTCACAAAACAGTCCCAGATAAAAACAAATCCATTAATGGTGAACAACAATACATTCTCCATAAAGTCAGGCCTCAAAAACAGTTTTAAAAGAAATTACCGTGGCTACAGAAATAGTTACAAGTTAATTATTAACCTTAGACACGCAGAAAACCCACAGATTACTAACTGAAACACCAAAACCCCTAACTTACAATAAATCGTATTCAAAATGCTTATGCACATGTCAGTCACACAGTTTACGTCATGTAAGCATAATCACCTAACCTCCTTCTTCTGTCTCAGGAGCATTGCTGATCTTCACCGTTTCCTCAATCCATTTGAAGCGGAAGTTCTCATTCATGCCTTTGTCATCTCCAGTTTAGACTATTCCTACGTCCTCCCAGCAAACATCCTTTTCTCCATCCTCTCTCATCTTCAACTCATCCAAATTGTGCTGCCCTTCTGCTCTCCCTCACTAAGTCCCCTCAGCCATTGATCACCCTTGACTTGGTTGGCCCATTAATAATGTCACCGTTGGGTCCAAATTCTTTCTAACCTCACCCTATCTTCTTTGTAACCACCTTCAGCCCCATTAGCCGCCTCCCTCATTCTTTTCCTTATTGCAACTCTGGCCTATTGTTCCCCCTCATGTTGGCCCCTTTGCAAGTGTGCATTTAGCCAAATAGAATCCCCTCCCTCAAATCCTCCATCTCTTTTCCTACCTCTTCAGTTAAGGCTCTGTTTCTACCTCCTGCTATTTGCATTATTTGATTTACTATCCATATTTTGTGTAGATAAGCACAAGTTGTTTTATTGTTTGTCTTGAATGCATAACTGAGGTTGATAATTTGGTTGTTGTGGGAAGGGTGTGGTCTCAAAATGGCAATGTCATCAAAGCTTTTTGGGCCTACGTTCTCTGTAGGTGTGGCGAACACTGGCCTGCTAGCTTCTGTGTCTCAGAATTGGTTCCCCAGTCGGGTAGCCCTGATAGGGGCAGATAAAGGAGGAAAAGTCCATGAAACAACTGTTGGCTAATCTGGTGTCTGTAATTTTGAGTCTTCCCACAAAGCGTCCTGATTCCGCCCTGCACCAACATCACACAAACTGATTATCTGGTTATTATCTTAGTGTTTGTGCAAGCTTCCGATAAACAAATTGGTTGTCACATTTTCTGAAGTTTGTGTATTTAAAAAAGTAAATAAGATTTATGATGCTTGGTGATCCTGAAAAGTACTTCATAAATGCAAGCCCCTTTGTGTGTGGCTGTTACAAACAGGATTGTTGTGTTTCTGAACTTTGATCCGTAAGTTTTCAGAAAATCATTTAAAATGGTAGAATTACAATAGGGAACAATAAAACATCATGGAATGGATCAATCTTAGCATTCGCCATGTCAGTTTCATTATAGTTTCTCATCTCTTTACTATCGTGACAAAGAGCTGGACTTATGACCCATTAAGGAGGAGAAAGTGAGGACTGCAGATGCTGGGGATCTGCTGGAGAGCTTAAAAATGTGTTGCTGGAAAAGCGCAGCAGGTCAGGCAGCATCAAAGGAGAAGGAGAATCGACGTTTCGGGCATAAGCCCTTCTTCAGGAATGAGGAAGGTGTGCCAAGCAGGCTAAGATAAAAGGTAGGGAGGACGGACTTGGAGGAGGGGCGTTGGGAATGCGATAGGTGGAAGGAGGTTAAGGTGAGGGTGATATGCTGTAGAGGGGGTGGGGGCGGAGAGGTTGGGAAGAAGATTGCAGGTCAAGAAGGCTGTGCTGAGTCTGAGGGTTGGGACTGAGAAAAGGTGGGGGGAGGGGAAATGAGGAAGCTGGAGAAATCTGTATTCATCCCTTTTTCTGACCCATTAAGTACTGTATAGCTTAGGAATGAAAGATTGCATTCAGTTACACAGGATTCATCAAAGAAAGTTTGTAGGAGAAACCTTGACTTATGACCTATTCATGACCACTGTGTATAAAGATGTCATTTACCCATCACGTTTGATGTATATTTTCATTACTTGCTTTGTAAAAGAGGTGGTGCACTTGGATAAGTGGACATTGATTGACGTTCAGTATTTGCTGAATAGTGTAAAAGTAATGGATGAGTAGCGTGCTGATGAACTGGTGCCTGACTTCCCATTGCTATCAATATATTCCTGCAGCACTTCCTTGCAGGAGTTGTACAGGAGATTTCATGAAGTCGATATCGATTCATGGATGGTGCAAGAATTGATTCTTTAGCAGTCCCATGAGATTACCGTAGACCATAAACTGTTGTTGTTTTTCATCGTAATCACTCAAATATGTTTGATCAATGATAGCATATGGCATGTAAATAAAATAACTATGGTATATCAGTCAAATTGCTTGTTGATTAGCCCTTAATAATGTGGTTGTTCTTCTGTGTAAAGGACTATGCATCATTATTGTTGAAAGCAACAACTGTCAGCAAACAAACTGAATAAGGCTCCTCAGTTGCGACACAGAGGGGATATTCTGAAATGATTTCAAGGGAATCACCCAATCTGATGTGTCAGGTAACTAATTGGGTGCTCGAGATTCAAAGATTGTGCATGTTACTTTGCTGTTTGAAGCCGTTACGAGACTTGTACCTGGCATAAGAACAGAAATTGCTGCGAAGGACTTGGGGATCAGGCTGCATCTGCAGAGAGAGCAACAGAGCGAAAGCCTCAAACTGGTGACCCTTTTAGCAGAACGAGATGAGATTTAGATGTTCAACAGTATATCAGTAAGGACAACAGAAGGGAAAGAAAGGATCGGAGGATGTCCATGTGGTGGGAAGTCGGATGTTGGGGTGGAAGGTGGGAGTGATTAAATGTTAAAAGGATTCATGATGTAATAACAACTTTGGTGGCACCTTTAAAGTAATAATCATTGTGAGGTGCTTCTTGAGTATTATAAATCAAAACATTATAGTGAACCCTGTAAGATATTAGGCATATGAGTGAAAACTTGGTCAGAGAGAGAGATTTTATTGAGTATCTTAAATGAAAAAAGTGAGGTAGAAAGGGTATTGTAGAGGTTGAGGCCAAGAAATCTGAAGGTGTTGCTGTTAAAATTGGAGATATTTATAAGGTCAGAACGAGAGAAGTGCAGATATCATGGAAGGGTTGTGGGATTACAAGAGATTTCAGAGGTGGGGCTTAAGCTGTGAAGGGATTTGTAAACAAGGAATGGGGGCCATAAAGGGGGAGAGTGTGTCCTTGTTGGGAATGGGGCCCCAGTGACTGGGAAGAGTGTGCCCTCATTGGGAATGGGGGCCCAGTGACTGGGTGAGAGTGAGCCCTCATTGGGAATGGGGGCCCAATGACAGGGGGAGAGTGAGCCCTCATTGGGAATGGGGGCCCAGTTAAGGGGGGGGGGGGGCGGGGGGAGTGAGCCCTTGTTGGGAATTATAGGTCCAGTGACGAGGGAGAGCAAGTCCTCATTGGGAGTGCAGGCCCAGTGACGGAGGGAGAGTGAGCCCTTGTTGGGAGTGTGAGTCCAGTTAAGGGGGGGGCAAGTGTGCCCTCATTGGGAAAGCCCAGTGTGGAACAGTTGCAATCCTATGGCTTTCGAAGTTCTGCAGTGTTGAACTTTTAACTGTATTTCTTTATTTTTCTATTTTGTACTTAGAAGAACTGTAATGTTGAATTTTTAACTTTACTTTTCTATTTTGTACCTAGGTGCCTTTGTACCTAAGATGGTACCGGGAGTGGCGACTTTGTACATTTTCAGCTGCACTCCTGTACTTGAGTACACATGACAATAAATCTAATTCTAGTTCTAATGAGGAAAATCATAAAATGGTGGAAATATCCAACAGCTCAGACAGCATCTGTGGTGAGCGAAGTGGGGATGTATCTCAGTTTGAGGACATTTCATTGGAGATTGTGTTGACAGCAATCTCTGAAAACTAAGGTCCAGAATGCATTCAGTCCAAGAGATGCTAGGTGGCCACATTCAGTTCTGACCTGAAATAGGAGCAGGTCTTACTGCAAGAGTTTTAGTATGTGACTCAGGGAAGTTTGGAATGACACAGATAGAGCAGATGCAGTGTCAGCATTGGTGATATTTCTCTGTCTTGCTGGGAAGGAGTTGTGCAATTGGATGTCTATGTGCTGTTGAACTTCTAGCAATTAGGAAGTAACTTTATGCATTGTAGTAAGGACCGAAAGAAAGTCCTGGGAAGTTGCAAAAGTGGGAAGGTTGCGAGCTTGGAGTTGGGAAAGTCATATAGGACTCCATAGAAGTCTGCAAGCATTAATTCTTAAATGTAGTTAAAGAGTGCAACTTAGAAACCCAAACAGTATTTAGCTCATACAACTGAGCAAGATTAAAACCCAGAGCCCATTTCTATCTCTGTGAAGCTAGATGTTGATCAAGAGCTAGAGTTAGCAGGTGACTGAGTACTGGACTATGTTTTTGGAGTCCAGGGCAGCATAGACCTAGGCCAAGAGGTGATCATCCACATCAGGAGCTGTTGTTGAGGCCGGACTTGACAAAATGGCTCTTGGGAAGGAGTTCCAAGCGAGATTAACAAAAATGAAAAATTGTGATCCCTGGTGAACTTCAATGAGATTTAATAATCTATCAGTGACATCTGGGAGAATTGATGAGATTTATGTGGGATCTGTCTTAATTATATTTGTTATTTATTGCAAGCTATGAGGTGATTGATCACAATTGAATAACCATAATTACCACATAAATTCTGGGTGTTAAAAATAAGCTGTGCATGTACTGTAGACTGTATTCCTGTTCTAATGTTGTATAGTAAACATGGAATCTTGCAGTTCGTTCAGTTGTTTTAGTAAGTTCACTCATCTTTTTTCTACTCTCAAAGTAAATTCCCTGACCAGATCGTAATTTGGTTGTCTTGTCCTCAATCAACAAGATCGAAGGAGTCAATCACCTGAGGATTTAATTGGTTATGAGCAATGTGGCTGGTTTGGAAGCTTTGAACGGGGCTATGGAGCCTAAAGCTTACAGTTTGATCTTTAAGGAGTGGAGGTAGAGAAGTCTTCAGTACTGGAAGGGTAGTAGATGTTTAAACTGTCTTCTGCGAATGACAGTTGAATCAACTGTTACTTTTAAATCTAAGATTGGAGATATTTATTAATCAGAACTGCAAAGGGCTTTGGAGCAAAAGTGTGTATCTGGAGTAGGGTCACAGACAAACGTGACCGAAAACTGCTTGAGAGGCTAAATGACCTACTCCTGCTCCCGTAAAACAGTAGCAGAGTGTTAAAATGGCAAAAATATATTTTCAAAGTGGAATTACCGCTTCTCTGTAATATTCTGTAAAAGCATCTTTTTTGAGGTCTAATTAAGTTAAATTGTTTGCATGCTGAAATGTGAAATAAGAATAGATTGTGTTGGAAATGCATAGCTGTTAAATCAAAACCTGAAAGATGTGAGGCTGGTTAATGCTTTTGAGAAAATCCTTCATCATTGGCAAGCTGGTTTTGCAAGTTCTGATCTAATGTGAACCTAAGTCCTGTTCAGATAACAACTAACCTTATATACAGGTCCAGCATTTCTAATACCGTTCTGTATATGCCATAGTAACATGTGATGCCTTTTTCTGGAGGATTGTAAAGAATTGCAGCTTTTCCCATTGTTGGCATCATCTGTGCATAACCAGCAACATGTATTTACATTGTTCCTTTAATAATGTATTACAATATCCCAAGACATTTCACTGGAACGTTATCAGACAAAACTGGGCATCGAGTCACTTGAGCTATTTGAATAGTTTGGTCAAAGAGATAGGTTCTTTAAGATTCTCCATAAAACCAGAGAGCAGTTAGATGAAAGGGTTTAGGGGAAGGAATTGACCAAGGAAGGTGGTCATGGTGAAGAAATTGAAATTGAATGTGCGTGAGAGGACAGATTTGAGGGAGAGTGATATCAAAAGGTTGTAGAGCTGGAAGAAATTACAGAGCTGGGGAGGATTTGAAAATGTTGTTTAACCAGGATCTTGCGCGAGTCACTTGATGGATGAATGGAATCTGATGCAACTTATGATATAGGAAGCCCAATTTTCTAGTTTATATAAAGAAGGTTAGAGGTGGCTGCCAGGAGATGTCGGAATAATCAAATTCAAATTAACAAAGGCATGGTTGGGTGTTACAGAAACAGGTGCATTGAGGCAGGCTTGGAGGTGAGTGATGTTATAGAGATTGAAATCATTGAATCAAAGTATTGGTATGGCACAGAAGGAGGCCATTTGGCCCATTGTGGCTCATTAAATGTATTATTAGTTTGTGCCAATCTCTTGTTCTCCACCCCCCGCCCCCCCCCACATATGCTTACACCCTATTTCTATCTGAATAATCATACAGTGCCCTCCTAAATATCCTATTAAGCATTTTGCTGATGAATGTGGATATATAATGAGAAGTTCATCTCTGGTTGACACTGCCTTGTGAACATTAGCTCAGTCTCTGTTGCTGGACAGAATTATGCTCCATTTTATAATGGGCCTCAGCCTAAATCTCAACATGATGCCTTTTTTCCATTCTTCATTCCAGCTGTCTTATCATTGTGCTGAGTGAGTGGTTGGTTAGTGCCACATTAGTAATTTTATTTTGGTGCAGGCGCAAGTCCACTTGGAACTGACTGAGTAATGTGCAGTCACTTCACATGGGGCCATTACAGTGAACCAATCCTTCATCTGGAAAAGGTTTGAACTTAGACTCCAGAGAGAGAGAGCAGTTTTAATGCATGGCTTGTTTTAAGGTATAAATTAATGAAATTATTACTTAGCTTCATTTGGTTAATTACCTTTCTGAATATTTATATTTTTTCCTTTGTAACTATTTCAATCTATATTAAATAAAATTGATTCTTCAAAATTAGTATAGTTTGCAAGCCAAATTAATCCAGTGTCATAATACAGATCTGTTAGCTATCTCTTTACAATCATAAAATATCTGCGTGACCAACAATATCCAGATTCCCAACTCGTGTGAGATTGTTTTGATTTGAGCAGTATTTTACTTTGTTCTGTTCATTCCACTTACAATATTTGCCAGGCCATTAGATTTACTTCTTTTGTGGAAAAAGTGTTATGGTTTGAAGATTACCCTGTCACACTGATCATTTGTATATTGTTTCAGAGTTATGCATGGTTTGTTATTTCTTATGTGGTGCATACCCATTGCTGCTACGTGTGATAGCAGGGATGAGGATGTTATACTTTTGTGATGAATGAAAGCTTCACACTGCATTTAGTTTAAGTGCTGTATTGCTATTCTTGTTCTGTATTAGTAAATAAAAACCGAATGTCTACTTATGCTTAAATGTTTTATCCCAAAACATTTCCCGTAAAAATCCCAGCGCATCACATGGTCCAAAGCATCTTACAGTGTGGCAAATGTAGTAATTTTGATGGGCCCTTGAACCTGGATGGAGAAGATTGTTGTTAAGATATAAAATCAAAATGTTGAAAGAAAATCCTCCAAAAGGACAGGAAAATCAACGTCTTTTACTGAAAGGATGAAGTATATAGAGGAAGAGATGTTCAACACAAAGACTGAAAGAACAAGAAAAAGTGGAAAGAAAATTGTTGCTTCAGTTTGTGTATCTTTACAATTATTGATTGTGTACAGCTCCAGGCTAATTGATGCATTGCTTAGATCAAGTCATTTCTTTTGACAGGTTTGTCTGTTTGGGGAAGTCACAAGTGTATCATTCTGTGCAGCTGGGACAATCTATGGGCAGTGACAATCTGTAAAAGAGTTGAATGATGACTGGTGTACATGCATCATCTGTACTGGCTTGGGCGGTTTGGTAAAAGAAAGCCTTTCTTGTCATTGCAGGAACAGAAAAGGTTCGACAAGCGCAAGCATGTAAACATCTCCATGTAGTCAATCCAGACTGGTTATGGAGCTCTCTAGAACGATGGGAAAGGGTTGATGAAAAGTTGTTCCCATTGAAAGAAGACTACATCAAAACTCAAAGGTAAGCAACAACAATTTACATTGATGTAGAAAACACATACTACAATATTTCATGAAGATGTAGCAAGTCAAAATTGAATACTGGGCCAAAGAAGGGAATGTTAGGAGACTGGTGACTGAAAGTTTGGTCAAAGATCAGTTTGAAGAAAGAGGCAGCGATGGAGATGCGCTCTGGTTTGGGTTGGATGTGAAATTTTAGTTAGAAGGCAAGGTCACCAATGTTTGGATGAATGCATTCAGTGTGCACAAGATGCCAGAATTGAAGGAAGGTAAATTTTGCAGAGGAGTAGATCTTTACAAACATCAAAGATATGTGGGGCCCCAAAACAATTCAAAGATGAAAATTTCAAAATTAGAGTTGCTGGAGAGTCTGAGAACCAGTCTAGGTCACCAAGATCATGAGTGAGCTGAATGTAGTCCATGGCAAAATATGAGCAGTGTGGCTTTGGCTGGTCTGAGAGTTTCCAAAGGGTGGAGGTTGATAGGGCAGCTAGGAGAGCATTGGAATGATCATGTCTGGAGGACTAACACAGAGACAATTGTTTATGAGTAGGTGGGCTGAAATAGGGGCAAAGGTGGAAAAAAATGCTGTCTTCCTGAGGATGTGTGGTAGGATATGTAATTTGGACTTGAATGAGTTGCCCAGATCATGATCGGCTTGGATCAGTCAGATGTTTCCTCCGGGTGCTCCGGTTTCCTCCCACACTCCAAAGATGTGCAGGTCAGGTGAATTGGCCATGCTAAATTGCCCGTAGTGTTAGGTAAGGGGTAGATGTAGATGTAGGGGTATGGGTGGGTTACGCTTCGGCGGGGCGGTGTGGACTTGTTGGGCCGAAGGGCCTGTTTCCACACTGTAAGTAATCTAATCTAATCTAATCTAATCTAATATGAAGGCCAGAAGGGTGCTGTCCATGGTATTGATTTTAAGACAAAGACTGAAGGTAATAGCTTCTTTCTTCCCAGTGTTGAAAGTAAGAAATGAAAGATTTGCCTTTTATGTTGCTTTACAGTCAATTGTATACTTTTGAAACGGTTGCTGTAGTAACGTGGAAATGTAACAGCCTGTTCACACTCAGCAAACTCCTAAAAACAGCATTGCAATAATCACCAGTAACCTGATTTAGTGATGCTGAATGAGGGATCAGTAGTGACCAAGGCACCAGGGGTAACTCCCTTATTCTTTGATATGGTTGACTCTTAACTGCCCTCTGAAATGGCCTAACAAACCACTTAGTTTCGGGATTGGTAATAAATGCTGGCCTTGTCAGTGACACTCTCATTCCATGAGTGCATTGAAAAAAGGAATCAGTTTTGATGTTCGCTCATTACTAAGCTGTTTACAAAAAATGCAAAGACTTCAACACGGGCTCAAGTTGGAACCATAAAAATGACAGAATAATAGCCAAGAACATAGAGGAGTCGAAGGTGATACATCCGTGTATCCCACAGCACCTACAGACAAGCAAAAACCCAAAGACATGAGCAGCTTCTGTGCAGCAGTGCTTAATATTGATTAGATAAGGAGGTAGATATATTTGTCTGGAAAATGTCAGTATTTGTATTTTAGATGCACAGTGATAGCTGTAACGCATACTCCATTCTTAGAGTCAGAGAGATATACAGTACGGAAACAGACCCTTCAGTTCAACTCGTCCATGCCGACCAGATATCCCAATCCAATCTAGTCCCACCTGCCAGCACCTGGTCCACATCCCTCCAAACCCTTCCTATTCATATACCCATCCAGATGCTTTTTAAATGTAGCAACCTCCACCACTTCCTCTGGCAGCTCATTCCATACACATACCACCCTCTGCGTGAAAACGTTGCCCCTTAGGTCTCTTTTATATCTCACCCTAAACTTATGCCCTCTAGTTCTGGACTCCCCCACCTCAGGGAAGAGATTTTGTCTATTTGTCCTATTCATGCTCCTTGTGATTTTATAAATCTTTATAAGGTCACCCCTCACCCTCCAGGGAAAACAGCCCCAGTCTTTTCAACATCTCCCTCTAGCTCAAATTCTCCAACCCTTCTAGATCTTTTCTAAACCCTTTCAAGTTTTACAATGTCTTTCCATTAGGAAGGAGACCAGAATTGCACGCAATATTCCAAAAGTGGCCAAACCCATGTCCTGTACAATATGACCTCCCAATTCATGTACTCAATACTCTGACCGATAAAGGAAAGCATACCAAACGCCTTCTTCACTATCCTATTTACCTGCGACTCCACTTTCAAGGAGCTATGAAGCTGCACTCCAAGGTCTCTTTGTTCAGCAACACTCCCTAGGACCTTACCATTAAGTGTATAAGTCCTGCTAAGATTTGCTTTCCCAAAATGCAGCACCTCGCATTTATCTAAATTGAACTCCATCTGCCACTTCTCAGCCCATTGGCCCATTTGATCAAGATCCCGTTGTAATCTGAGGTAACCTTCTTCGCTGTCCATACACCTCCAATTTTGGTGTCATATATTAAAAATAAAGTATAAAATATCTGTGCCAAGTTTATGTTTGGATGTGTTGTGCATTGGAGCAATTTAGCACTCATCTAATTTTAACAAAAATGTGCAGAGTAGGTTTGGTGGGTCTCCATAGCATTTTCTGTTTTTATTTCTGATTGTTAGCATCCACAGTACATATTCTTATACCTGTTGCATTATATGAATTTATCGAAAGGATTTTAATTGAACACTGAGCCACCAGTGATAAGAGACTTTGATGCATGACAATGTACCGCTTATTAGCCCCTTGAAGAGAGTTGTTGGTGTAATTGACACAGGTGAACATGACTGATGAAACGTAGTCAATGTTCCATTCGTATCCGTAATTCTATTTATGGTGCACTGACCATTGCAGTTTGGATGAAAACATAGGAAGCGTGATCAGTAAGTTTGTGGATGACGCCAAAATTGGTGATATGGTGGCCAGTGAAGAAGGTTTTCCAAGAGTACAAAGGGATCATAAAACAACTGTGCAAATGAGCCGAGGAGTAGCAGCTGGAGTTTCTTTTAGATAAATATAAGATGTTACATTTTGCTAAGACAAACCAGGGCAGGACTTACACAGTTAATAGTAGGGCCCAAAGGAGTGATGTAAAACAGAGACTTAGGGGTTCAAGTACACAGTTCCTTGCAAGTGGCGTCACAGGTAAACAGGGGGTGATGGACGCATTTGACATGCTTACCTCCATTGATCAGAACATTAAGTGCAGGAGTTGGCATGTCATGTTGTGGCCGTAGAGGCAATTGATGAAGCCACTTTTAGAGTACTGCATGCAGTTCTGGTCATCCTGCTACAGGAAGGATGCAGAAAAGATTTACAAGGATGTTACCAGAGCTGACCTTGTAGATGTTTGTAAAATCATGGGGGGGTATAGATAAGGTGAATAGCAAAGGTCTTTTCTCTCGGGTCAGGGTATTCAAAGCTAGAGGGCATAGGTTTAAGATGGGTGGGGGGGGATGACAACAGGGACCTGAGGAGCAACGTTTTTACACAGAGGAAGTGCTAGAGGCAGATACAGTTACAACATTTAAAAGACATTTGGACAGGTACAAGAATAGGAAAGATTTAGAAGGATATAGGCCAAACACAGGCAAATGGGACTAGTTGAATTTGGGAAACCAGGTCGACATGGATGAGACGGACCGAAGGGCCTGTTTCCATTCTGTATGACGCTATGACTATGACTCAACAATGCCATCGGATCTCTTCCATTTTGTTTACCGTGTTTTAACATTTCATCTGCAGGATGGCATTTCCAACACTGCAGCATTCCCTTCGTCCTGCATTGGGATATCAGTATTGCTTTTTGTGCCCAACTCCTGAAGCGAGACTTGAATCCCGAACCTTGTAATTCATAGGCAAGTGTCCTACCCAGAGAGCCACATCTCTGCATAGCCGAAATAGTGGCTGCTTCAAAAGTGAAAGTTGAACAAAGTACGACATAGAAGCAGTGGAGGGGCTTCTTTTTCTTTGACCAATTATTCCAAGTGTTTTCATTCAGCATACAGTTTTTAGCAATCGTTGACAACTAGTGAACAGTCATGGACCTTTATACATGTCTGTTACATGTATAAGAAAACTGCTTAGAACGTAGGCAAATGCCAGAACATATCGACATAAGTCTGTTCTAAAGTTATGCTGCTTTAAGTATACTAAAACCATGTGCATTGGCAGTTGAAATGCTTGTTAGTAGGCCTGCAAATGACACTGTTTTGATGATAATGATGCAGAATTGTTTGACGCAGTGTCAGAGATCTCTAAAAGGGAGGACAGAAATGTTGCAGATCCTCGTTAATAGTCAAAATACGCCTGCTGTTTGCCTTTCATCATTTGATGACTTGTGAGGAATTCTTTGTGTCTTCAGTTGCCTTTGATCACTGTTCCCTGCCTCTTCAAGCTAGCTAATACACTCACTACACACCAGTTATGATGTTCAGAATGGAGCGAGAGCTATGATTAATTGGAATTAAGGTTACTGGTTACAGCCCCTGAGACTCAATGGTCTGGAGTTTCTGCCTGTTTATCTTTTAGCACGAAAGTTTAGATGCAAATTGTGTTCACAAATAAATGGTGTTTGCACAACCTCTTTTTTAAAAAAAACACAGGAAGTAAAAGAGGCGGTAAAAGAATTTTAATTTTTTTTCAATAAGTTATATTCTATGATGTTGTTTGATTGTGCTGGTTTATTGTGGATTTAGCATTTGTTAATCTGGAAGTCAGTTTGAGCAGTAACTTGAATAAAACAGCACTTTTGAATGTCTGATTTATTTATTGCCACATATATCTCGGGAGATACAGTGAAAAGTATTTGGTTGCCACAATCTGGCACCATTTTGAGGTACAAAAGAAAGTACTTGAATAGAGTCCGTCTTCTTTGGCCGGGGTCACAAACATGGCTCCAGGATTTATGCAAGGTCTCGGGGTTTATTGCAGCCAGGAGCCCCAGCTCTAACAAAAACTTGGCATCAAATCCAGGAGTCTATATCTTGGCCTATAAAGCCAGGAGTCCCTGCATCAGTAACCGCCACACTGCTCTGACTTCCTGTGATGTCAGGAAGATGAAGAAAAGATGAAAAGGAGAAAGGAAAAAAAAAGAACGCAGCCAGCCTGGTGCAGACAGGCCTACCATGTTGGAGCCGTCATCTTGAATAGCTGGGTTTGCTGTCCTGTCCGCATCTTTTGGGTCCACACTCTCCTCTGTGCCACAAGACAGGATTGTGCTCTCCTGCTATAACAGCACATAGTCAACAGGCCGAGCTCAATCTCAGCCCCACCAAATATGCCAAAAAAGAAACAAAGAGAAAGAAAGCAAAAGTAAAAAGAAAAGAAACAAACAAAGCAGATGTAGGCGAATAAGACCCAGATCAGGAGCTCAAACACAGTGCTGCTACTCTACCACCATCTTAGATGGCGTAGGTCACTGATTGTTGCCAGTTTGCAAACTACCCTCAATTGGGTATTTGGGTCATAGGCGATTAATGGTAATCTTTCCAGGTTCCATTTTTTCCTCTTTTTGATTAAATACTATATAAAGTTAGCTAGGCCACAGCCGGAGTGCTGTGTGCAATCTGGTCAACGCACGCTTAGAAGTATGTGTTTGCGCTAGAGGAGGATGCAGAAATGATTCACCGGGAATTGAAGTGAGCTATGAAGAGAGACCAGATAGGCTCGACAGAGAAGGCAGAGGTGAAGTTGGTCAAAGTGATTAAAGCAGTGAGAGGCATAGACAAGGTAGATAGGAAGAAATATTTCCCCTTCTGTAGAGGGGTCACTAACCAGGGCCTGCAGTATTAAGGCAGGAATAGGAGGTTTCTAATAATTTATTCACTTAGTGTGTGGGTAACTGGAACTCACTGCTTAAAACGGTGGTAGAGGTGGAAAGTCTTTAACAACAATATTTAGATGAACACTGGGAACACCATTTCATACAAAAGGCTCAGGGCCAATTTCTGGAAAATAGGATTAACATAGATGGAAGTTTGATATTGGGCGTGACTCTGTAAGCTGAAGGGCCTCCTTCCAAACTGCAAAAACTCTGACTGTTAAGAAGTAAAACCGTGTGAAAGAACTTCACAGAGGCTGGTATCCCATCACTAAGTCACTCTTTATTTACATGTGGAAAGTCCTTGACACTGATCCAGCTCCCTCAGAGCCAGCTCTCAGAATGAACAGGATGTCTGACACTCTGTTGTTATCTGCCAGCCAGAACTTGTTACTTGGACCAGATTAACAGCCCCAATTAGGGAACTGATATTCTCTGATGGCCACCTGACTGAATTCATCGCAATCACTACATCCTTCCCACTTTAAATCTGAGGACATTGGCCTTTTTTTTTGTAGCAGCTCCTGGGGTGTTTTAGCACCAGATCCGGTCCCTCCATCTCTGCCTCTGATATGGGCAGCGTGTAACATGCAGTAGCTAGCCTCTTGCACCTGAGGCGTCTCGGAAGAAATGCCTTCTCTTCAGGCAGCAAATGCATTGAGGAGGTGACATCTGCCATGTCCACCTCAGCTTCAGAAGTTTCTTCAATGCTTGACTGGCTTCCACCAGCTTTTCCGATGGTTCATAGGAGGCAGGCATGTTTCGCTGCCACCCTGCTTGCAGGTTTGCAACTTTCATGTGATCCACGTGTTTGTCCAGGACTGTCACACCTACCTGAACCTGATCTGTCATAGGACCTGGACTCTTACCCATGCACGGCCATTCCCCTGGTTCCTACAAAAAAACATTGTCCCCTGAAGTAAACTGTCTCTCTCGCTTAGCTAAGTCATGTGTCCGACATTGACGTTCCTGATGCTATCTCAAAGACCCCATCCCCTCCCAGTCCAGGCAGAACAGATTTAACCTAGTCCAGGGTTTTCTCCCCATTAACAACTCTGCTGGAGCTTTCCCTGTGGTTGCGGAAGGGGTGGTCCGAAAATCAAATGGAAACTGGGCCAGTTTGGTATCTAGTGAAGCTGTAGGTTGTTTCTTTAATTCTGCCTTCGAAGATTGCAATGCTCTTTCTGCCAGATTATTGGGTGATAAATAATGTGGAGCTGTCCTGAATGCCACTTGACTTTGGAAATACTCCGGGAGGCTGTGTATTGCACAGGATGTGCACAGTTCATCTATCGTCATCCCTGTGTTTGACGAATGAACTCTTTGCAGGTCCAGCCACTTTGAATGGGCATCCACAATGTCTAAGAATGTTGAGCTCACAAAAGGATTTTATTGGTCAACATGTAACTGAGTCCAGGGTTTACCTACCCATTCCCATAATGTTTGTCCTTGTTAGCACTCTGGACACTACCCCACCAATATGACTGTATCCAATCCTGGCCACCAGACATAACATCTCACCAATACCTTCATTTTGGAAACCCCTGGGTAACCCTGGTGGAGTTTAGCCAGTATCTGGTGGTGACCTTTGCTCGGATCAATCACTCTTGCTCCCCATAATAATATGTCGTTCTCTACTGTGATCTGATTTTCTGGTCCAGAAAGGTTTCAATTCTGGTTGTGATGACTCTTTGGTTTCCCCCATCACCACCAACTGTTTCACTTTTGCCAGAACTATATCTTTCTGCATCAAAAGTCCAGTATTGTCAGCTGTGACTGGAAGGGCATCCATGAAAATTAGAACCATTATGGACTCTTCCAGTGACTGTACCACCGGTGGTGTATCTGTCAGCGGGAGACAGCTCAATGCATCCATATTTGTAACTTGGCCTCCCAGATGGTGTTCCAACTCATAATTCTATGCACTTACTATTAGAGTCCATTGCTGAATTCGGCCTGAAGCTACGGGTAGCACTGCCTTGTTCTCTTTCTGTAGACCTGGTTTAGGTTTGTTGTCCGTAATTATTAAACAGTTATACCTATGAAGGTATTAGTGGGACTTCTTGATTGCATATATGACCTCCAAACCTACCTTCTCTATCTCAGTGTATTTATGCTGTGCATTAGCGAAAGTCCAGTATGCATGTGCTATTGGGCATTCCTCTCCATTGAGCCACCAATAAGTTTGATCACCTTTACTTTATCTTCTGATGGGTGTAACTGGTCTTGGTAACTCTGTAGCCCAAGTAGGGGTGTCTGGTACGTGCATTTTTCCCTTCTAAGGCATATACATGCGTGGGAGGTACGTCAAAGGACCAAGTCCAAGTTCTTGAGGTGGTCCTTATTGGTCTTCCTTGTTATTAGCACGTCCCCTAGATAAATGGTGACCTGGGGTAGACCTTGTAAAATGTTCTCCATTGTCTGCTGAAAAATTGCACAGGCTGACAATATCCCAGATGGCAGTCTCATACATTGGTACAAATCCTTATGGGTATTAAATGTAGCATACTTTTGGGAAGCCTCTTACTGCAATTGCAAATACGCATGGCTCACATCTAGCTTTATGAAGGACCTCCTGCCAGCTTTGTGTATAAATCCTCTATGTAAAACTTTGAGTATTTATCCACCTCTGCAAACTTGTTTACCGTTTCTTGAAAATCTCCACAAATCTTCACAACGGTATGATCGGTGCTGCCCAATCCACAAATTGGACTGGTTTGATGATTTCTTTGCTTTCCAGCCTTCTGATTTTTGCCTCTCCTTTTGCCCATAAGGCAAATAGCACTGGGTGAGCCTTGCAAGATCATGAATTTGCTTCCTGGTCAACATGCAAGGTGGCCTTGGCTCCTTTGGAAGTCCCTAGACCTTCCTAAAAAACATCCAGGTATTTCATTAGAGCTTCAGCCAGCCAGCCATTTTCTAATCAAAAAATATTGACCCAATCTAAGTGAACCTTTCTCAACCAATTTCGCCCAATAACACTTGGGCCCAAGCTTTTTACTACAATCAGTGGTAACTGAACTAGATGCTTCTCATATGAGACTGGAACTGAAGTTGTATCCTTAATCTGTAAAGGGCCCCCCCATCCCACTGGTATAGGTTCTCAGTCTATCCAGGGTTTATACAAACTTAAGGTTTGGAGTCCAGCACAAGTTTTGTTAAAGACTGGTCAAGAGGAGAGGGAGTGGCGTTTTTGATAAGGGATAGCATTACAGCTGTACTGAGAGAGGATATTCCCGGAAATATATCCAAGGAAGTTATTTGGGTGGAACTGAGATATAAGAAAGGGATGATCACCGTATTGGGATAGTATTATAGACCCTCTAATAGTCAGAGGGAAATTAAGAAACAAGCTTGTAAGGAGATCTCAGCTATCTGTAAGAATAATAGCGTGGTTATGGGAGGGGATTTTAACTTTCCAAACATAGACTGGGGATGCCATAGTGTTAAGGGTTTAGATGGAGAGGAATTTGTTAAGTGCGTACAAGAAAATTTTCTGATACAGTATGTGGATGTACCTACTAGAGAAGGTGCAAAACTTGACCTCATCTTGGGAAATAAGGCAGGGCAGGTGACTGAAGTGTCAGTGGGGGAGCACTTTGGGGCCAGAGACCATAATTCCATTAGATTTAAAATAGTTATGAAAATGGATAGACCAGATCTAAAAGTTGAAGTTCTAAATTGGGGAAAGGCCAATTTTGATGGTATTAGGCAAGAACTTTCAAATGCTGATTGGGGGCAAATGTTTGCAGGTAAAGAAACAGCTGGAAAATGGGAAGCCTTTAGAAATGAGATAATGAGAATCCCGACAAAGTATATCCCTATTAGGGTGAAAGGGAAGGCTGATAGGTATAGGGAATGCTGGATGACTAAAGAAATTGAGGGTTTGTTTAAGAAAAAGAAGGAAGCATATGTCAGGTACAGACAGGATAGATCGAGCAAATCCTTAGAAGAGTATAAAGACAGTAGGAGTATACTTAAGAAGGAAATCAGGAGGGCATAAAGGGGGATATGAGATAACTTTAGCAAATAGAATTAAGGAGAATCCAAAGGGTTTTAACAAATACATGAAGGACATAAGGGTAATTAGGGAGAAAATTGGGCCCCTCAAAGATCAGCAAGGTGGCCTTTGTGTGGAGCCACAGAAAAAGAGTATTTTTGCATCAAACTTTACTGTGAAAAAGGGACATTGAAGATATGGACTGTAGGGAAAAAGATGGTGACATTTTGAAAAATGTCCATGTTACACAGGAGGAAGTGCTGGATGTATTGAAACACATAAAGGTAGATAATTACCCAGGACCTGATCAGGTGTACCCTAGAACTTTGTGGGAAGCTAGAGAAGTGATTGCTGGGCCTCTTGCTGAGATATTTGTATCATTGATAGTCACAGGTGAGGTGCTGGAAGAATGGAAGTTGGCTAACGTGGTGCCACTGTTTAAGAAGGGTGGTAAGGACAAGCCAGGGAACTATAGACCAGTGAGCCTGATGTTGGTGGTGGCCAAGTTGTTGAAGGGAATCCTGAGGGGCAGGATTTACATGTATTTGGAAAAGCAAGGACTGATTAGGGATAGTCAATATAGCTTTATGTGGGGGAAATCATGCCTCACAAATTTGTTTGAGTTTTCTGAAGAATTAACAAAGAGGATTGATGAGGGCAGAGCGGCAGATGTGATCTGTATCGACAAGGTTCCCCATGGGAGACTGGTTAGCAAGGTCAGATCTCACGGAATGCAGGGAGAACTAGCCATTTGGATGCAGGGAGAAAGTGAGGACTGCAGATGCTGGAGATCAGAGCTTAAAAATATGTTGCTAGAAAAGCGCAGCAGGTCAGGTAGCATCAAAGGCGAAGGAGAATCGACGTTTCGGGCATAAGCTGCGCTTTTCCAGCAACACATTTTTAAGCACCATATGGATACAGAACTGGCTCACAGATAGAAGACAGAGGGTGGTGATGGAGGGTTGTTTTTCAGACTGGAGGCCTGTGACCAGTGGAATGCCACAAGGATCGGTGCTGGGTCCTGTACTTTTCGTCATTTATATAAATGATTTGGATGTGAACATAAGAGGTACAGTTGGTAAGTTTGCAGATGACACCAAAATTGGAGGTGTAGTGGACAGCAAAGAAGGTTACCTCAGATTACAATGGGATCTTCTCAGATGGGCCAATGGGCTGAGAAGTGGCAGATGGGGTATAATTCAGATAAATGCAAGGTGCTGCATTTTGGGAAAGCAAATCTCAGCAGGACTTATACACTTAATGGTAAGGTCCTAGGGAGTGTTGCTGAATGAAGAGACCTTGGAGTGCAGGTTCATAGCTCCTTGAAAGTGGAGTCGCAGGTAGATAGGATAGTGAAGAAGGCGTTTGGTATGCTTTCCTGTATTGGTCAGAGTATTGAGTACAGGTGTTGGGAGGTCATGTTGCGGTTGTACAGGACATTGGTTAGACTACTGTTGGAATATTGCATGCAGTTCTGGACTCCTTCCTATCAGAAAGATGTTGTGAAACTTGAAAGGGTTCAGAAAAGATTTGCAAGGATGTTGCCAGGGTTGGAGGGTTTGAACTATAGGGAGAGAAACATGCTGAGCTGTTTTCCCTGGAGCATTGGAGGCTGAGGGGTGACCTTCTAGAGGTTTACAAAATTATGAGGGGCATGGATAGGATAAATAGACAAAGTCTTTTCCTTGGTGTGCGGGAGTCCAGAACTAGAGGGCATAGGTTTAGGGTGAGAGGGGAAAGATATAAAAGAGACCTAAGTGGCAACCTTTTCCTGCAGTGGGTGGTATGTGTATGAATGAGCTGCCAGATGAAGTGGTGGAGGCTGGTACAATTGGAATATTTAAGAGGCATTTGGATGGGTATTTGAATAGGAAAGGTTTGGAGGGATATGGGCAGGTAGGATTAAATTGGTTTGGACATCTGGTCGACATGGACGGGTTGGTTCGAAGGGTCTATTTCTGAGCTATACAACTCTATAACTCCATGAGCTGTTTTTCTGAGTAGGTATCATTTGCAACCATGTTGCACCTGTGGTCCCACCAAGGGGTGGTGAGATGCATATCCAGTTAACTTCTTTTGCCAGTGTTGAGCAAGGAATGTTAATCAGGATATTGAGCAATGCCCCATACTTTGCTTTAACTATGCATTGGGATCTCAAATATCCATCTAAACTACCAGACCAGGCAAGTGAGATTTGTATTTCTGACCTGAAAGATAGTCTCTTTTTGAGAGTGCAACTTTCCCTCGTTACTGCACTGAGACATTAATTGACTGTATAACCAGAAGTCCTGGCATGGGCATAATTCTACATCCAGCAATAGCATTGCTTAATGAAAGATACAAATAAAAATATCTTTAAAAAAAAAATGAGGTGAAGGTTTGACTGAATTGATAACAGAACTCTTTCTCATAGAACCACTTAAGAACCATTTGTTTGTAAGTTACTGTTTGAACATTTCATTAAATTCGCTTCTCTCTCTATAGAGTCATCAGCAGTATCTTGGGAGCCCCCATGCAAAGAATCTGTCATTAGCTTCCTCTTTATCCTCATCTACACAACGCTACAAATGCTACGTGTGTACTCACAATATTTTCACTGGTTCTGTCTGCTCTTTCCCTATTGTCTGCTGTCAAATGTTTTCAACATGCAGCCTCTGACAAGCTGTAGTTCTCCCCCTTTTAACCGTAGTGTGAAGACTGAAACCATCTCCTTCAGTTGCTTGCACAAGATCCAGTCCCTTTCCACAAATTCCATCTCCATCCTGTCTACTGACTTGATGCCTGAGTGTTCAAACCGCATGATCTTATTTGAATTTGACCCAAGTCTTCCATCCCATGTCCTCTCCATCGCTGGTCTCTGCTCCATCTCAGTGTATCTGCCGCTTTTGTCACCCACTGACTCAACAGTTAAAGTCCTCTCAAGGCCAACCATTCAACTCCCATGCGCTATAAACCTTACCTTATCCAAAACCTCTGCTGTCAGTTTTCTAACTTGCATCGTGATTCACTGACCTACATTGTCTCCAGATACCCCCAAATATATCAAATGCAAAAGGCCATTGCTATTTTTAATTGCCTTTGATGTCTCACCCCAATATCACCCCCTCTGTAATTCCCTGTGAACACATACTTTGCCTTCCCAAGATTCCAGCTTCTTCCACAACCCCCTTTCCTTCATTCCATTATTGGTAACATTGTCTTCAGTCAGCTAAACTCTAAAGTCTGGAATTCCCTTTGTGAACACCAACTCTATCTCTCTAGTGCCACCTTGGTTTAACCCAGTTTTTTTGAGCAAACATTTGGTCACCTCTCCTAATATTGCCTCAGTAGTCTTACTGTCAGTTTGATTTTCTCATCGAGTTTGTACGACCATGCCCTAAGATGCTTTCCTGTGGTAAAGATGTTATAGATGCATGGCAGTGAGTAACTGGACTCCACGTGCTGAACTATCAATCAGAATATTATTGAAGAGCGACTAGTATCAATTACTATTTTTGTTTCTTTTTCTTTTGGCAGAAGCAACAGTCCTGCCAGTTTCCCTGAAGTTCAAGGTGATTTCCAAACGCCATTGTTTCATCCAACTCCCATTCATCCAAAGCCTCAGCCAGGACTAGAAGTCCGCACTTACGATCCCAACACAGGAAAGCTCATCCGAAAAGATTCTCAGGGAAACAGACAATCAGTGTGTATCCAGCCTCCAGCTCCACCAGTTACGTTATCCGTTCATGGAGAACAGTCGTCATTCAGGTAATGTTTCCGGAAGACTCTCTGAACATTCTGTTGTACCTTGAAATTAGAAAAGTGTTGTGTGATGTCTCACTGACAGTATGCCATGAGAAACATGCTCATGATGTCATCACTTAAGATAGCATGTGACCTAAATGTAAAAATAAAACCTTATACTGCATCTTACTGCAGAATCATTTGAAACTTGACAATCTTATTTGAAGTAGGCTCCTCTATTGTAAACCTATAACTTAATATTAGCCCAGAATCTTGGTGTGTGAGAAATGGAACATTTGTATTTAAGTGATAGCTGTGATAAACAAACACTGGATTCTTCATTATCACATTATCCACTGTCAGATTCTTGTGTTTTAGGAGATTATGTAAGCATTGCCACATCGAGTGAAGCATCATAGTGAAAGCAAGAACATACCAAAGAGTACAAGATGCAAGACTTTGATTAAACCAGTTGTCTGTTGAAAGTTATGGTTAAACATAACCAACCAGGACATGAAGTATCATTACTAGTTGCTTCCAATGACAATTTTGTGGATTAGAAGTAAAGCAGAGAATGTATACTTTTGGAAGGAATTCTGTAATGCGTTAACTCTAGCAGGCTGTGTAGCTTGGTCTGAAGAGTGTTCAGTAAAGTGCACTATTTGTAATTGCTATCCTTCAGTGTCAGTCAGGGAACTGTGTTTCCGGTAACCTCCAATAATAACCGCCATCCAAAAAAAAGCAATAATTCATCCTGCCTTTGCCTTAATGTCTCCTGGCCACTCATACTTAAACAAGAAATAGTCCTTGGGAAAGTTTGTGGGACATAAATGAAAACTGTTCCCACACTTAAGATCGCCCATGTTATGTACCTCGTTATGAATGGTTACAACAGAGGGGCCAGTTTGTGTTCAGTTGTACTGAGAAGTTGGAAACATCGAAGTGTCAAGCACACTTTGTGACTCTTCCATTCTTTGTGAAGGTTTGGGGGTTTATTTGCTTTGCTGCAGGGTCAGTGTGTTCTCCATGTCCACAGAGACAGGAATGAGAGAAGGTATAAAACCTGTTGATTCCAGTTCATAAATTTGATTGAATAGTCATTTTTTTTTAAAAGCCTGTATTTAAAGAAAAATCTGACCTGGCAAATATGAATTTAACTGTGGTTTGAAATCTCTAACTTAGCTTATAAACAAAAGCGGATCCCTGTTTTTCGTTTATTCATTCACTTGTCACAGACATGGCTGGCTAGGCAAACATTTATTGCTGGTTCTCAGTTGCCATTGAGAAGGTGGTGACTAACTGCCCTCTTGAACGGCTGCAGTCCATTTGTTGTTGAATCATGTATGCATTTCATGTACATTTATGACAATTAGTGAATTTTTTTGAAGGAAAGCTATATACTTTACTCACTGTGAGCAAATTATTTAACTCATCTGATGAGTTTAGTAGATTTGAGTTGCAAATGTGTGAATCTTCTTTTGTCATTGAAGAGTGTAGTTCATTTATTTTATTTCCTAAATGCACAGTCTCGTTGTTATAGAAAATATTTTGAAGAGACAGCCATTTGTATCTTTGATAGTTACAATTCTTTAGAATTTGAAACCAGCCTTCCCTGGGACTGCACAAACTGTGCTCCATGATAGACGGTGGTGCACATTGCCTTATGAGTTGGGTACTTGGTTGTACAAGCATCTTGCATGCTCCCTGTGCTGGACAAAGTTAAAAATCACACAGCATCAGGTTATAGTCCAACGGGTTTTTTGGAAGCACTGGCTTTTCATGCACTGCTTCATAAGGTGGTTGTCAATCACCTGATGAAGGAGCAGAGATCCAAAAGCTAGTGCTTCCAAATAAACCTGTTGGACTATAACCTGGTGCTGTGTGATTTTTAACTTCGTCCACCTCCGTCCAACACTGGCACCTCCAAACTGGAGAAAAAGCAGGGTGAGCTGAAAAATCTCTCAAACTGCTCTCATCCGTCATCTTAGCAGAGAGAACAAGGTTGTTGCTAAAAGAATATAGTTGTTCTCGGGTTATGTTATTGAACTCTGTAAAGAAGGTAGGACTATTTTCTCGATGGAGTTGCCATCCCATGGGCTGTCTTGGAAGTTATATCAAATGGCTAAGTGAAGTCTTTATGTTCTGTCCTCTTGTTTTATCATAAGAGCTAATGAATGGTTTAAGTGAGCTCTCTGGACAGGAATCATCATGAGAAGCATGATTATGGTAAAAGGAGCAGATTGAGTCGCTGGGTTGGGGTTGGGGTTTTGGTGGTGGTGGGGGTGGGGTGGGATGGGGTTGGGGGAATGGTGGAATGCTCATTTTTCCCGGTTTTCATAGTCATTCTGCTGAAGACCGATTACAAATAAATGGACAAAGTCTTTTCTCTGGGGTGGGGGAGCCCAGAACTAGACAGCATAGGCTTAGGGTGAGAGGGGGAAGGTATAAAAGAGACCAAAGGGGCAGCTTTTTCACACAGAAGGTGGTACGTGTATGGAATGAACTGCCAGAGGAAATGGTGGAGGCTGGTACAATTGCAGCATTTGAAAGGCATCTGGATGGGTATATGAATAGGAAGAGTTTGGAGGGATATGGGCTGGGTGCTGGCACTTGAGACTAGATTTGGTTGGGATATCTGGACGGGTTGGACCGAAGGGTCTGATTCTGTGCTGTACATCTCTATGACTCGATACCTGCTTTAACCTTGGAAGTGTGAGGCCCATGGAGCATCTGGGACCTTGGTGAATGACAGGACTTACCTCCTTAACCAGCAATATGTATGGCTCGAGGCAGAAATAAAAAGTAAATGAAGGAGGAAGATGAATTGATGAAGCATGTGATGGATGAATATAAGAAATCCCACAGCTAAAGGATCAGATCTAAGCTGTGTGCACCTGCCGTAAATTAAGCAACATACAGAAGGAGGAAGAGGCTGTACAAAAGTGCCCATCCTCAATGATGAGGGAGCCCAGCGCATCAGTGCAGAAGACAAGAGTAAAGTTTTTACTAACATCTTGAGCCAGAAGTGCTGAGGCCATGATCCATCTCTACCTTCTCCTGAGGTCCTCACAATTATAAAAGCCAGTCTTCAACCAATTTGATTCATTCCACGTGATATCAAGAAGCAAATAAACACATTCATACTGCAAAGGCTATAGGCCCTGACAAGTCTTCTGGCAATGGCACTGAAGACTTGTACTTCAGAAGTAGTTGTACTGCAACCAACCTGCTGCTTACAGCTACAACAATGGCAGCTAGCTGAAGGTGTAGAAATTGCCCAGTTATGTTCTGTATACAATATGCAGGACAAATCCAACCAAGTCAGTTATCACCCCATCAGTCTGCACTTGATCAACAACGTGGACAACGGTCTCATCGACAGTGCTATCAAACAGTATTTGCTTAGAAATAACCTGCTGAGTAATGCCCGATTTGTGTTCTTGCAGAAAAACTCAGCTTCTAACCTGACTACAGACTTGGTCTAAACATGGACAGAAGAATGAAGTGAAGATCACTGGCTTTGACATCAGAGTTGCATTTAAGCAAGTGTGGCATCAAGAAGCCCTAAAGTCCATGAGAATCAGAAGGAAAAGTCTCTACTGGTTAGAGTCATACTAGCGCAATGAAAGATGGTTGTGCTTGTGGGTTTCAAGTCATTTCACTTCCAGAACAACCCTGCAGGAGTTCCTCAGTGTAGTGTCCTAGGCCCAAGCATCTTCAGCTGCTTCGTCAATGACCTTCTCTCCATCTTAATGTTAGAAGCAGGTTGTTTGCTGATGATTGCTTCACATTACTGACACCTCCTATTCTATCTCAGATTGCATATGCTGCTTTTCAGATGAATAGCAACCGACAGCAATCGTTCTGAAGTACAGCTATTTGTGGAAAACTGTTTCAAGGGCCTCATGATTTTGTGTTCAGTCATCAAGACTCATTAAGTATTCTTGTGCAACAGTACGGGTACTGATTCTTTAGAACAGGTTAATGGCTATAATGAACTGTGTCATGCGGACCAAAAAATGATTGTGAACTGCGGCATAAGTCATCATTTGACAGAAATGAATCATGGTCTGAAAATACATTTCAGTTGCCTGGCATGACAGTTATGCCTCTTTAACATCTGCAAATGTAGTTTTGTATGCAATATGAGAAAAGTGTTCTTTGCTGTTGAAACACAATGCTGCTAAACAGTTTAGATTGTGAAACCACTGTTAGAATTTTGGAAAAGTGCAAGTATCTATTTTTACTCCTACACAAGTGGCACATGCCGATGATTAGCATTTATGCACATTCTTCAAACATAGATGTTGTGTGATTGATTTACACAATTGCCTGGTCACAGTTCATGTTGTTATTCTGGCTGCTGGCATGGTAGAAATTTGCTCCTATAGTGTGGCTGTCAGCTAGATCCTGCTTTTCAACATGTGGACAGATTATATATGTATTACAAGGGAAAGGACACAAATCCAATATTCAACATGAAATCTGAACAACAATTGACTCACCCAGCCCTTTGTGGGCTATGGCTGTTATATTCTAACAAATCCTTGTGTAATGAATTTTGATCATAGACGTCTCTCTGCTGCATTTGTCAAGTATGGGCTATCTGGTCGGCATGGACAGGTTGGACCGAAGGGTCTGTTTCCATGTTGTACATCTCTATGACTCTATGACTATATCTTCTGAATGGAATATTAAGAATTTTAAGTAATTTTATGGATCATGTAAAGCTAAACTCATAGCCATTTTAGATGCATATGATTTTGCATCCAAAATTTCTTTAAACTTGATAAAATTCCTCTTGGCTAGTGTAGATGTAACATGATGGCATGTGGTTTTGGAACAGCAGTTTCCTGTTCTGGAGTCTCCTGTCTGTGTACCACTGAAATGGTGGAGCAAAGAGTGACTACAGTAATTTCTCACTTAACCTTATAGTTGTATTCCTGAAAGGTGCAACTTTAGGTGAATTAGGTTTTATCATAGTTAGGATCTATTGGACTCCTCAGGAGGAAAACATTAGCACATTATACCCTGTAAGCTGAAATACTGTAAATTCTTAAATGAAGTCACTTCTAAAATAAAGTAATTTAAAAATACAAATTGAATATGCTATTTCTTATTTGTCTCCTGCTCTCTGACTGTCCCCTTCTATTCCTCCCTCTCTCGTTCCATGACACACTCCTGCTCCCTGACAATTCCACTCTTTCTTCCCCTCCAGTCCCTGACAATCTCCATCTCTTACTCCTGATACACACTCCCACCTCCTGACTCTTACTTCCCAGCTTTAACAATGCTCTTACTTCCCAGCTTGCTCTTTTTTGTCTCTCACTCTCTTCTCACTAGGAGGGAGTTGGGGAGAGAGATAGTGAAACGGGAGGGTTGGGAAGCAAAGCAGCAAGTGTTGAGGAGGGAAGCGGCAAACGGAGGAGGATCATGGAGGGAGGTGCTGAGCAGGAGGATCTGTGCGAGAGACAGTGTTCAGGGAGAGAGGCAATGAGCAGGAGAGGCCTCTGCAAGCTAGCGCATTTGTGTCATATGTAACAATGTTGAATGGAAGTCCCGAAAGCTATGTGTACCAGCCCATTATATCAGCAGCAGAAAACACAATGATGCTGATTTAGGCCAGAGATCAGCATGTAGGTAAGATAGTTAGGTCATGAAATGGAAATGTTGTCAGAGGCTAAATTCCTGTCTTGTTAGCTGTTACACAGGGGGAGTTTGCACTTTCACTTTCTGCATCTTCAGGAAATCTTAAATGGTTCACAGCCAATTAATTATTTATCCAAGGAGAGTTGTTATGAGGGCAATTTAGGCAGTCAGTTAGCACACCAGACTCCAAAAACAGCAAATGAAGGAAAGAAAATTAGAGTCCATTAGGACTGTGTTGTCAATAGTTCGAAGCTGACATCACACTGAAACAGTTGTGATTTTATTAAAGCAGAACTGCAGCTTGATACATGACACCAATTGTTTAGAAGATGCAAATAAAAATAAAATGCCTGTTATTGTCCTTTGGTTGTGGGTGTAGCTCATTCCTTCTGCTCATAGTTTGCATCTATCCTCAAGCATGCCTCGCCTGCTCTGACTGCATTGTCAATGATCCAAATTCACTCGGGTATTCTCCTAAAACAAGAACCAAGCAAAACTGAAAATGCACACCTAATTGTCTAGCTTTCATGCCATTTATTTTACCCATGATCTGCAGTGGGTGCATTCTTTAGGCCTCTGTTATCAATTGTTTAGCCTTAGCATTAATTCTGTTTCCTTGCCGCTGATATAACCTGAAACCTTGGTGACGGTGGGTTCTAATTAGAATCTGGTTTAAAATAGGCTCCAAACCTTCAGGAATTAGACCACCTTAGTAAAACTATCTTGGGAATAAATATGGGGGAGGAGTAGAAGAGCTGAAGGAAAAACTTAAATGCACAGCCACTGTTGCTGGGAAACTATTATAATCACCTTCAAAGAATGACGACCTTTGGGTACAAGATATTCAGTATTTACTGCTACAAAGCAATTAATTAGATTTTTGTTCTCTCGCTCCCTATTGAAGATTTGTTATGCTCTTTTGCTGTACCTTGATCATTGGTGCTTTACTTGTGTCTGGAATATTTTTGGACTTAATTGGTTTTTGGTTTACAGTGTATTTATGCCGCAGTGTTTATGATACAGTATTCTGTATCTTCATGCATGAATAAAATTATGGTATAATTCAGAAACGGATCTCTTGTCTGACCTTGTCATGTTACTAACTGAAAATCGTATTTCCTGCCACTGCAGATAACTCCTACCTCCTCTTTAATTTCTCTCCTTCCTCACCTTTATCTCTCTCAAGATCCTTTATTGAAGAAAAGAGGTCCCTTTAAGACTTGCATAACATTTGTGACATTGTGCAAGAATATATTTTAACTCCCCCTAGGTAAAAAGTTGAGGGAAGTCATTATTCACACATTTTTCATTGCCTCTACAATTCCTATAAATGGCTGAAAAACATATTGGACCTCTGCCAGATATCACAGATGACTTCCTCTCACGAGTGGAGGGGTGTTGATTTGAATGACCTCCTCTGAGCTGTAATTTATATGATTTATGAAACCTGCGGTTTCTGAAAATGAATGTGATAAAAATGCCGTGTTCTTCATGATTTTCATCTTTTCTTTTCAAACAGTCGTGATGTTCGCTGTTGTGGCGCAATTTAAAAAGAAAAGTGCTGTATTAACTTTGAATTTAAAAATGGCCCATTTATGTTTTAAGCCTTCAGCCAATGATTTGAGACAGTGGTAGCAATTAGTTAATATAATAGCTATCACACAGTTTAATTACTTAATTAAGGCATTATGTATTATTACTGCTTTTAGTTGATATATTATTGGTGATCACATTATAATTTAATTGATGCATTATATACCACAACACACACTGTCCTTCTGGTTAGTAAATTGCATGCTATGTCATAAGTCTAATTATTTTAATTGGTAGAGATATAGATTGATGTTTATTTCAGCCTAAAGACTAACCTTGGACTCATTGACAGGATGTCTTAGTTTATACATTATAAATTGGTGCATAATACTTTCCAAACATTAAATTATTAAGTGGAAAAAGTTAGAAAGTATCATTGAGTATTGGAACTCAATATGAATTGGGGTTGCATGGTTACATGTTCCAAAGTTGTTAAAGGCTACATTATTGAATTTAAATTATTTGATCATGCATAAAATGTTGAACATTCATAACTAAAGCTGAGGAGGGTGGTCGAGACTTGTTCTTCATTCATCAGAATGTATGAGAGGCTATATGCTACTCTTTGCACATGCTTCTCTCCCTTTCCTGGTATGACTCTTATTATTACCATTAATTTAAGATGTGTTTGACTATAAATAAGTTGTAACTAATACTGTGAAGAACTAAATCTAAGCCTGGACCCTTACTAGATGAAGTATCACCTTAAATGGGAAAATACTATTCTATAAGTAAAAGATGAAAATGTGTTGCTGGAAAAGCGCAGCAGGTCAGGCAGCATCCAAGGAGCAGGCAAATCGATGTTTCGGGCATGAGCCCTTCTTCAGGAATGAGGAAGGTGTGCCAAGCAGGCTAAGATAAAAGGTAGGGAGGAGGGACTTGGGGGAGGGGCGTGGGAATGTGATAGGTGGAAGGAGGTAAAGGTGAGGGTGATAGGCCGGAGTAGGGGTGGGGGCAGAGAGGTCAGGAAGAAGATTGCAGGTTAAGAAGGTGGTGCTGAGTTCGAGGGTTGGGACTGAGACAAGGTGGGAGGAGGGGAAATAAGGAAACTGGAGAAATCTGAATTCATCCCTTGTGGTTGGAGGGTTCCTAGGCGGAAGATGAGGCGCTCTTCCTCCAGCATTCGATGGCAATGGAGGAGTCCAAGGTCCTGCATGTCCTTGGTGGAGTGGGAGGGGAGTTGAAGTATTGGGCCACGGGGTGGTTGGGTTGGCTGGTCCTCTATATTGGGGAGACAGCCACCTACTTGCGGAACGTTTCAGAGAACACCTCTGGGACACCCGGACCAACCAACCCAACCACCCCGTGGCCTAACACTTCAACTCCCCTCCCACTCCACCAAGGACATGCAAGTCCTTGGACTCCTCCATCGTCAGACCATAGCAACACGACAGCTGGAAGAAGAGCGCCTCATCTTCCGCCTAGGAACCCTCCAACCACAAGGATGAACTCAGATTTCTCCAGTTTCCTCATTTCCCCTCACCCCACCTTGTCTCAGCACCACCTTCTTAACCTGCAATCTTCTTCCTGACCTCTCCACCCCCACCCCCACTCCGGCCTATCGCCCTCACCTTTACCTCCTTCCATCTATCGCATTTCCAACGCCCCTCCCCCAAGTCCCTCCTCCCTACCTTTTATCTTAGCCTGCTTGGCACACCTTCCTCATTCCTGAAGAAGAGCTCCTGCCCAAAACATCGATTCTCCTGCTCCTTGGATGCTGCCTGACCTGCTGCGCTTTTCCAGCAACACATTTTCAGCTCTGATCTCCAGCATCTGCAGTCCTCACTTTCTCCGGGTGTCCCAGAGGTGTTCTCTGAAATGTTCCGCAAGTAGGCAGCCTGTCTCCCCAATTTGGAGGACCAGCCAACCCAACCACCCCGTGGCCCAATACTTCAACTCCCCTCCCACTCCACCAAGGATATGCAGGTCCTTGGACTCCTCCATCGCCAGACCATAGCAACACAATGGCTGGAGGAAGAGCGCCTCTTCTTCCACCTAGGAATCCTCCAACCACAAGGGATGAATTCAGACTTCTCCAGTTTCCTCATTTCCCGTCCTCCCACCTTGTCTCAGTCCCAACCCTCGAACTCAGCACCACCTTCTTAACCTGCAATCTTCTTCCTGACCTCTCTGTCCCCACCCCTACTCCGGCCTATCACCCTCACCTTTACCTCCTTCCACCTATCGCATTCCCACACCCCTCCCCCAAGTCCCTCCTCCCTACCTTTTATCTTAGCCTGCTTGGCACACCTTCCTCATTCCTGAAGGTAAAAGATGTTTCGTGGAGCAGACAGTCTATTAATGGATCAAGGATGATATAGACATAAGTTCCTTGAATCGGTGCTGGAATTGATTGAATTCCGTCCTGGGTTCTTAGCATTTGAATTTGTAAAGCATTGGTCAGATTTATGTACGAAGTTAATCAGGAAAGAATAGTTGACCAGTTTCACGTTACTTTCTATACGTCCTTTTTGTGACCGCTAATTCATATCCCATCCAGAACCTCATCTCTCGACTTTGTTAAGTTTTATTTCCCTGTTGCATGCTCTAGCTATCTTGGTATGCTGCACTGACCTAAATATGTTGATTGTGTAGTTTTCTTAAAAAGAAAATTCTCCAGAGTTGCAAATGATTTTTTGACAAAAAAAAACTTGTGCAGTTAGTTCCAGGAACTGTGCTCACAGACACAGGTTCCAGATCTGATAACGCCTCCATTTTAAAAGTTGCATCCTTATCTTCAGATCCATTGATGACTACTTCCCTCTATATCTCTGTAACCTACCTATAATTTTCCTAGATCTCTGCATTCCTCCCATCTGGTCTCTTCAACATCCTGGATTTCTATCACTGCTTTGGAAGTCTGGATCCTAAGCTCTGGAACTCTTCCTTTAAATCTCTATCCCTCACCATCCTTAGTTAAGCCTCCTTTGACCCTTCTTCTTTGACTAAGCTTTTAATTGCCTATCCTAATATCTCTTCTCATAGCTTGGTGTTATTTCCTGGTATGATTTCTTTTGGTCCCCTGTCAGGATAATGTTTGAGTAAAGTTTACTTATTTTGGAGTCATGTGATAGTATAGCATAGAAAAGAGCCATTTTGTCCAGTAGTGCCTAGTTAATGGACTTACTGTCCATTCAGTATTACAATTTAACTCTAATTCTCCCTTTTTCCTCTGCTGTTCCTCTGTTTCTTTCCAAATCCTCAAATTTCATTGGTCAAAGTCAATGGAACTCACTCAATGCTATCAAATGTCTAGCCTCCTCATACCATAACCAAAACCATGTGGCATTTGAAAGGAAAATAGAAAACATTCTGGTAACTCCAACAATCTAAGCACTGGCATCTCCTTGACTGTTTGCTTGTGAAAAGGCTGACATCAAGGTAAGTCATGTTATGTGAAAAGGTGACCGCCAGACCATGCTAAGTTCCAACTATGAATCAGCTTTCCAGGTATGTCCAAAGCCAGCTATCAAACTCTTCAGGAACCCCCACTATTGCTGCACAACTTGACACCACCTTATAGTTTGCCATTGCTCCTCCAAGTGAGATAAGAAATGAATGAAAACAGCTTCAAGATCAGATCGTCAATACTTCAAATAATGAAATAGACGTCTAGTTCCGTTTTTCATCCCTGTGCCAAATGTATTTTTCTAACAGCTCACACTTCCAGCAAGTTATTGTGCCAAAATACTTTGAACTGCACAGGAAATATCTGACAACTCCTATGCAGCAATATACTTTATAGCAGCAAGCTTTGACTCTGTAAATACAATGGAATGATTTAAAGCAATAACGTAGCATTCCTTACCTTTCCTGTTCTTCACCAAGTAATTGAGTAGGCTTTTAATATAGTCTCTGCTGGCATTTGCAGAAGATCACTTTGGGAATCTCGACTATCTCTTTGCTTGAATAGAAGAGCTACATATAGAAGACTGACAATCAGGAGACCATCCCGCAATATAAGTGCACTTTCCAATTGATCCAGGAGTGGAATTACTTTTGAAAAGGTCAATCTGAACTGACAACAAAAGTTAATACACAGGAATGGATGTGACTTAGTTTAGTGGCCCTCATGTCTTTGCAAATAACCTGGATTTAACACCTCAAGTTCTCAATCTCTGTTGCCAAGACCCATTCACAAAAGACAATACTGTGGAAGGTACTGTGTGAGATTATTTTCAAGGTAAGAAGACCAAAGCTACACACGATACTTCAGGTATGGTCTCACTAGTGTATAGCTGCACTTAAAATAAAACCTTACTTAACTCCTGTTGGATTTATTGCCAATGTACCATTTGCCTTTTTAGCTATTTACTTAGTTTCAAGAGCAATGTACAAGGACATTTCCCAATCTATCATCATTTTAATAATACTCTGCCATTCTGTTTTTCTTAATGAAGAAGGTAGCTTAACATTTAATCACATTATAGATGTCATGTATTTGCCTTCTCACTCAACTTGTCTAAGTTGTCCTGAAGCACCTTTACATCGCCCTCACCATTTTCACTCTCACCTAACTTTGTGTTAACAACAAACTTGGAAATATTCTTTCATCCGAGTCATTGATAAATATTGTGCATAGCTTGGGCATAACACTAGTCCCTGAAGACCTTATCTGTTCCAACCTTCCACTCTTAAAATGACTCATTTATGCTTAATGTCTACTTTGTGTCTGCCAACCAATTCTCAATCCCATATATTTGAATTTTAAATAATAACCTCTTTGTGAGACTTTCTTGAAAGCTTTCTGAAAATCCAAATACCACCACATCTACTGCTGCTTCCTCATCTGGTCTGCTAGTTATGCCCTCAAAAGACTCCAGTATTTGGTCCAATCCAGGTTGCCTTTCATAAATCCATGTTGACTTTGTGTAATCTTGTTGGTAATTTTCAATAGTCCTTTCAGATCTTTCATCATTGTTAAGGACCAGGCCAGACCCCCTCAAAACATTTCAAGAAAGTTGAAAACTTTCAAAACTTTGCTAGTTGTTTTCAGCAGGAGTGGTGCAGCTGACCCAACCACTTAGTTTTAAACAAAACGGAATTTACTTGCAAGATTACAGAATGTAACACAAACACAACAGAACAGAATATATAATAACGTAACCTATCCAAAAACCCAACTTAATAATGCTGTTCCAAGTACTTACAATAATCTCCATTAATACCCCTATGCAAAAAAAATGAAAAATCCAACGTACGTTCTTACAGGTGAGATGTCAGAGAGAGGGAAGATCAGCATAGACCTGCTTCTTTGGGTCCAGCAGCTTCACAACAGACTGCCTGCTTTTACCATACCAAACCAGAGAAAAGCTGAGCTAGGAGAAATGGCTACTCCTCTTTCATTGTGCAAGTGTTTTTTTTAAACTGAAAACCTTTTGCCTGAGGAAGTATCTGTTAGCTATAATCAAATTGGCTCTAAAACCCTTCAAATTTAGAATTCCCAGAGTCTCTGGGTTTGCGATCTTCTGAAAAAAAATACCGAAGGACAATATAACAACATCACATCATAGACTTCAGCGTTTTCACTACTACTGTTAGTCCTACTGCTATTAGGTTGTAATTCTCCCTTTTCCCTTTTTTTTAAACAGTAGGGTTACATTTGCTACACTCAAATCTGCTAGGACTGAATCCACAAAAGTTTGGAAGGTGATAACCACAATTTCAAGGGCCACCTTATTTAGTAGCATGGGATATAGATTATGAGGCTCTAGGAATTTAGAACTTATTTTAAGAAAAGGCTTGAGAGTTTATTAGGACTTAAAGCTGACAGATTTTCAGAGCCTGATAATCTGTATCCCAAAGTTCCTTCAATTTTTCTTCCCAATAGACCCTTGCTTGCCTAGTACCTCTGAGAAGTTTTATTGTATTTCTTCTGTGAAGACAGAACAAAATTCGTTAGTTGGAGCAAATTACTGCAGATGCTGGAGTCTGTAGTGAAAGCAAAAATGCTGGACATCATAGTGGGTCCGACAACATTCTTGAAGAGTCATCTTGACTCAAAACGTTAGCTTGCTCTCTCTCCATGAATGCTGCCTGACCATTGTGATCTCCAGCATTTGTCATTTTCAGAACAAAATTAATGTTTAATTCTTGTGCCATTTCCTTGTCTTCCATTATCAATTCTACTGTTTCAGACTATGAGTGGCTTACATTTGTCTTCACTAATCTTTTTCTTTTTGCATATTTATAGAAGCTCTTACAGTCTGTTTTATGTTCCTTCCAAACTTATGCTCAAACCCTTTATTTTCCCCTCCTAATCAATTTCTTGGTCCTCCGTTGTTGAATTGATAACTGTTGCCCATCCTTAAGCTTGCTACTTTTTCTAGCAACTTTATATAACTCCTCTTTAAATCCAATGTTATTCGATTTTTTTTCTCTTGTTAAGTATTTTTGGAACACTTCTTTCCTGTTGAGTCCTTTTTTGCCTGAAAAACAAATAAATGCATTCGTAGTGGGCAATTAATTTGATTTTGGGCCAGTGCATTGCACTGTATAATTGCAGTTCAACCAGCAATTGTTCTAGCTGAAAACGTAACAAATCTCTTGCAGACGTATCAGCTTGAGATATTCTAAATGATTTACCCTACCTGAACAGAATTGTTCAGTAGAAATGAAGTCCCATTTTGACTTTTATCTTTAAAGTAGAGGGTTATTTTAAAACAAAATTGTGGAATCTGGGTGCCAAGCCCAGTATTTGATGCTATTCCCTAATTTCCTTTGAACTGAGTGATGTGCTAGACTGTTTGAGGGCAGTTAACAGGCAATCACATTGCTCTAGATCTGAAGGGCAGCAGGTTTCCTTCACCAAAGGGCATTAAGCGAACCAGAAGGATTTTTACAATAATTGACAATGGTTTTATGGTCACTGCTCAACATCATTTCCTGATTTATTAATTAAATTCATTGATTTAAATTCCACCAACTGCAAGAGTGGGATTTGAACCGATGTCTGCAAACAATTTACATGAGCCTCTGGATTTCTAACCCTATGACAGTGCTACTGCACCACCATCTCCCCATGTTTTGGGATACTTTGAATATGTTCAGCATCAAGGTGGTAATTATTCAAAAGCAGCTTTGCCAAGCCCTGTCATTTGTATGCCTGCTGCAATGCTCCTGGAGTGACTGTGCTGCTGGGAATTTAGCAATGGCAGGTGCCTTCCAGCAAGACAGTGGAAATTCTTTTAAGGTTTTAAATACCAATCATGGATGTTCCTGGCTTGTGACTGACCAAAATGGAGGATCCTCATTAAAGATGGCACCCAACCCATTTTGACCAAAACACGAAGGGGTGATGTTGAAGTGTTCCAGAGAGCCTGTGAACCAATTGCCCCATCACCTCAACCCTTCAAGCAACACCTGTCCCAAAAGTGGCGGAATCGACAGATTGTGGAATGGACTTATCTGCCATCTCAGATCCTATCTAACAAGCTTTGAAGCATGATATTCGATGCAGGAATTTCCTAATAAAGTAAAGAGCACTTTGTAATATTTTATTTTGCTATTTTCAGGCCTGATATTGGCCCTGAAAGCAATTTCAGGTGATAAAGATACATTAGAATTTACTGAATTTGACAAGATAATATTGATACCAACATGTTAAATAAGCTGAATGACAATACTTGGGTTTTTTTTTCCAACAAAACAAACACTGTTACACAATGTCAATTTTGTAGTGTTTTTAAGTAACACTTGAGATGGAGATGGTTAGTGGTCAAAACAATGCAATGTTTTTATTCTCGTGTGTATAGGGGGATACTACACAAGAGAGACTGCCCAACAAACAGAAATTTCATTATATACTTGTACACTTTACAATCACACTTGTTAGTCAGGCATACGCTTAGTCGTATAACCATAAACAGCATGAGAGAATTACAGTACCAATGTCTTTTTAGAAGGCTAAATGATTTCTGTTTCAGATTAATGCTTTCCATTGTAAGACTAATCTAGCTCCTGCAGTGACATGACCGGTGACCATGTTCCTTAAAAATGCAAACAGACTCCCAAATTGCAGCAATTATCTCTCTGCAATGTTAAACTAGTTTCTATTTTATATACATTATTGTGGTTGTGTCTCTTTTTGTCTCACTAAGTGGTTCATGTCTCCTATAGGTCTGAGTAGTTCTGAATTAAGCTGACATTCAATATGTTTTGTTTTGAAATGTCTCAGCCACGTGTCAATCCCACACCCAGTCTGCTCATAACCCATATGTTCTTCGATATATCTGTATAATTGTTTAATTAATTTCTGCAACTGTACACACCCACAAAATTGTCCATTTTCATCTGATTCTAAAGGAGAAGAATACTGTGTAAAATATTACCACAGTGCATAGTAAAAAGATAATCAGAAAGATGATGGCTTCCATTAGTCATTTTAACTGAATATCAATGAGATGTTATCACAATATAATTTTTTTAACAGTTCAGCTTCTATACGACCACAGAGTTTTGCAAAAAAATAACATTACAGACACTGACTGATGGTTTTTTTTTTATTATCAGTGAAATTGTATTGCATTTCACTGTTTAGCACCAAACTGATTGCCAAGGAATGTCCTGAGCTGTAATCCAACTCCTTTAAGTCTGGTAATAAAACTTGACATAATAAAAATGGCATGGGTCTTCTGCACCTTAATAAAACTTTAATGTGTCGTGGAAAGAATACCATTTCTCACACGCATGCTCAGAATGCCATTCCGTTCAGTACCATGTTGTGCACTTCTTCCTCTAGGCAAAAGTGAGGACTGCAGATGCTGAAGATCAGAGTCTAGATTAGAGTGGTGCTGGAAAAGCACAGCAGGTCAGGCAACATCCGAGGAGCAGGAAAATCGACGTTTCAGTCAAAAGCCCTCCCTTGCTGAGCTACTGTGCCACTCCTTCCTGTCAAGGTGGATTCACACAGTTGATCTATTTCTTCAATGTATAACCACAATGCATTCACAGTCAACTTGGGTTGTTGTCAAATGACTCACACTAACAGCGCTTAGAAACATACTTCATATATTTCATATTCTTTTGATATACCATTGAAAACACAATTGTATAAGTGGGAAAAAGTTACTGACTTTGCTAATGGTGTGAACATCCTTTTCCTCCTAGACTCATTTGCAATTCCTTGCATCAATCATAGCCCACAATTGTTACGAAAATACTTGCCACAACATGTGCTCCTGCTAACTGCCTGTCAATGATCGTGCATCACGGCATTAATTAAGTGGTTCTGTAATTCATTCTATTTCTTCCTCGAATGAGATTTTGGTGATGAGCAGTTTGTCATATATTGTGGCATGTCGACAAACTGGTATAGACTTAAGTTTGGCAGGTCATTTAATTCTCTTCAAAACTCATTCCTACACCAAGCAACACTAGTATGATCTGATACTTTGAGAAATTAAACTCGTTGATCTCTATATACACGTTCAAGTGCAGACATGGTAATTTATCATTGGAATGGGAGAGTCATGTTGTGTTACGGATTAGCTATGATCTGGATGAATGAACCACTCCTGGTTTTATGCTTACCTATTGTCTTCCAGTATGTCTCTCCATGACAATCTAGGAATAAAGGAGCATACCTGACATCTAGACAACGTTCATAACCATGAATGAACCATAAACCTTGTTAACTCTGTGAACTAATTGGGAAATAAATGAGGAATATTGTTCCGCTTTGGATATCAAATTGACTATGAGTCCAAGTGCAACACAGAGCAGACAGAAAACAAAGCCTCTTCTAATTTATCCTAACAACCTGCTATAATCCTTTTGATATACCACTAACTACACCTACTACCATTTCTTCTGATTCCCTCTACTTTAGACATTTTCTAACCATTGATTAAATAAAGATAGTCAAGTAAGTAAAAGGCAATTTGATTGAAACATAAGGCCACAAAAAATATGAAGAGGAACAAGCCATTCATCCCCTTGAGCCTGTTCCGCTGTTCTATCAGATCGTGTCTGATCCAACATTCCTCACATCCACTTTCCTGCCCTTTCCCTGTAACTCATGATTCCCCTACTGATCATGAACCTATCTATCTCAGTCTTAAATCTACACAAGAACTCTGCCCTCCCCCAACGTTCCTCTAGCTCTATGTGGGAATAAATTCCAAAGACTAACAACCCTCAGAGAAGAAATTCCTCCTCACCTCAGTCTTAAATTAGTGCCTTTATTCTGAGATTATGCCCTTTGGTCCTAGACTCTCCCATGAAAGGAAACAGTCTCTCAGCATTTGCCCTCTCAAGCCCCTTAGAATCCTGTATGTTTCAATGAGATTGCTTTTCATTCTTATAAACTCCAGTGAGTAGAGTCATAACCAGTTTAGCCTTCGCTCAAACAGCAATCTCTCCAGACCAGGGATTAACCTGCTGAAGCTTCTGTGACTGAAATGATACCTTTCCTTAAACAAGATGACCAAACAGCTCTCAGTATTCCAGACGTAGTTTCACCAGTACCTTGTACATTTGCAGTAAGACTTATACTTCCAACTCTCTTGAAGTACGGGCCAACATTCCATTATCCTTCCTGATTAGATTAGATTCCCTACAGTGTGGAAACAGGCCCTTCGGCACAACAAGTCCACACCAACCCTCCGAAGAGTAACCCACCCAGACCCATTTCCCTCTGAATAATGCAGCGAACACTATGGGCAATTTAGCATGACCAATTCACCTGGCCTGCACATCTTTGGATTGTGAGAGGAAACTGGAGCACCCAAAAGAAACCCACACAGACACAGGGAGAATGTGCAAACTCCACACAGACAGTCACCCGAGGCTGGAATCGAACCTGATCCTGTGGTGCTGTGAGACACCACTGAACCACCGTGCCGCCCTGCTGCCTCAGTGTGCTAGCTTTCTGTATTTCTTGCACAGTACCAGTAAGGGTCCCTTTGTGTTGCAGCTCTCTGCGGTTCTTCCCCATTTAAATAATATTCTGATCTTTTGTTTGCCTTTCTAAAATGAAAAACTTTGCATTTTCCCACATTGTGCTCATTTTCCAACTTCTTGCCCACTTAGTTAACCTATCATTATCTCTCTGTTAATTTTTTCCATTCCTCTTGCAACTTGTCTTTCCAGCTATTTTTATATCATTGCAAATATGGCTACAGTACATTCACTTCCTTCCTCCAAGTCAGTATTATATTGTAAATAGTTGGAGTCCTTGTGGAAGCCTAGTGGTTGTAGGTTGCCATTCTGAAGAAGACCCCCATATTCCCACTCACTGTTTCATGCCCATGAGCCAATTCTCTATCTGTGCCAGTATACTGCCTCCAACATACGGGCTGTTTTATGTTATGTCTTAACCTTTTGTGAGCTATCTTGATGCCTTCTGGAAGCCCAAATACAACACATCTACTGGTCCCCTCTATCCAATCTGGTTGAGACTTGCTCGAAAAACATAATTTCCCTTTCATGAAGCCATGCTGACTCTATTCAAATAGTTTTATGATTTTCTAAATGTTCTGCAATTTCTTCTAATACTTTTCTGACAATAGATGTTAGGCTAATTGGTTTATAGTTACCCACTTTCTGCCTCCCTCTCATTTTGAACAGGGGCATCACAGTAGTTTTCCAATCCTCTGGTACTTCTTCCAAGGATTTTTGGAAACAGAGGGTTCTGAGAGTTCCAGACAGTTCTTGGTGGTATATTCTCTGGAGGGTTCAGTGCAGACTCGATGGACCAAATGGCCCTTATCTGTACAATTGGAGTTCTATGATTCTATGAATAAATTCACTGAATAACTCAATTTCCCCACCACAATGTCATCAGTTACAGTGTTAAAGATCACTTATCAGTTCAGTTTCATATAAGTTCCCTTCTCTCCCCTTTTTTGTGTAGTTGATTCTAAAAGGGATTGTAACAAAAGTCCTTTTGATCTATCAATTTAGATCTTCACCATAGGCAACTTTTGCACTAATGCAGTTTAATCTCAACATTTTCTATCGAATAACCAAACCCACAAATTTATTTTAGGCTGGTGCTCCTCATGTATCTCCCTCTCACTTTTATTCATGTTTCCCAGTCCAGTGGGGCTAGGATGCTTGAGAGAAATATATTGGGTTCCTTTAACTATTTCAGGTGTGTTGATATTGCAGGTAACAAATAAGATTGGGAAAATTTTCAGGAAAAAAAACCCTGCCTTTGGTTTTCCTGTCATGTTCCCTGTACAATAGACCGGAATGTGATAAAGTAGTCACTTTGCCTCACACAAGATTGTGTTTTGTTTTTGTAGAGTTGTGCAGCCTCACCAGCATCAGGTGATAGATGAAGATGAACTGCCTAACTCCAGTCAGAGTGAAGAGAAGCCTGGCCCATCTCGAGCTGGGGCCAGGAAACGTCAGCCGAGCATGTCTGAGACAATGCCCCTCTACACGCTGTGTAAGGAGGATTTGGAGAGCATGGACAAAGAGGTGAGCAAAAAAAGAAAATTAGCGAAGAAACTGATCCAAACCAAGAAAACAAAGTGACCATTTGCAATGTTTGTGAGCTTCAGTGGGTTGATCACTGTGTACAATCAAGTTGTTGAGATTTGAGTTTGATCACTCCAGGCCTTTATTGATTTTCTGTTTCTTTGTACCACTTTGTTACAAATATCCTGAAAATTATATTCACACACATCACTGCAATGTGAGATAATATTCTAAAGTAAAGAATTGAGTCATCTTAACGACATGACATGATTGTTTATAAATGTATTTGTTTAGTTTTGATCTGTGACAGTAACAATTTTAGATCCAGTAGACTGTTAATGAAATTATTGCAAGCAAATAAACCACTTTGGGAGAAGAAAATTTTTCATTTCATTTCTTAATGACACATTTTGCTGTTTACATCATTTCTCTCCTGTCTTCACACCTTATAATGGTATAAATACAAATATTTTGGAGCAATTAGAGATCGTAACAAGATGCTTGAATTAGCATGCAGAAAAATAACATTTCATTGCTGCTGCTTTCTTGTGCTCTCGTAACTTGTGATGCTCCCAGTTTGAATTTGTGTTTTGTTAACTTGTTTACGAAAACTTTGTCAGTGTGCAGATTTTGACATGCTAAAGGGTGGTAATTTACCAAAATATCTAGTAGTTTAGTCATCATAGTCATATTATTCTGAATCACTAACCTTCAAAAGTGCTTATTATAACATATTTTCAAATATGTCAAACTTCTTTTTAAACAAGCATCAAACCAATTGTTGTTTGATGTTTAACATAGCAACCTAATTTTGCTTTCCAGTCGTACCTCGTTGATGTTTGCACTGTAGTTTAAAACTGAAAAGATGCTTCCATAGTGATTGAATACAATTTGGGTTTGATTTAGCATCATAGAAAAGCACGCAAAAGCAGCCGTTGCTGTTTTAATTTGAACAATTTAATAACGTAATGGCATTAAATAAAATAATGTCTGAGGCTTTTTATTGGGTAAGGTCAAGGATGCCAGTTAGGAACAAACAAATACTGAGGAGGTATGTAAGACCAGCTTGTAAAAGATTTTTTGAATGAAGAAAGGATAGGATAGAAACCAATTTGTTTAAAGAGAGAGTTCCAAAGTACTGTACTACAGTCTAACAACCAGACAGGATTGACCTTGCTCATGGTGATGGGTATGTCACAATGTCTAACTATTTAAATCCCCTCAAAAAAGGTGGAGCAAGAGAATGAGGAAATTTATTCATTAGGATGAGAATATGTTGCAGCACAAAAAAACCAGCAGAACATGAAAGAATACCGGGTATGCTGTGATGAATTGGAGCCACTGATCTCTTGCATTAAGCTATGAAATGGAGGACCGAGGAGGAAAACATTGAAAAACATTAATTGTAGAAGTGGCAAAAATTGAGACATTTAGCATAGAAAGCTCAGAGCTGAGGCAAATGGTCCCACAGTGGGGAAAGTCTATTCTGAGTCATCAACCGGCTACAAAGCCATGAAAGATCAGCTCAAGGTCAAACAAAAGAAACCAGTTGTGGGCTTCCTGGTTCAGCCTAGATATGCAGTTGCAGTTTGTGAGAATGGGAAGGGACATTACTTGTTGCTGAAGATGACATCATGACAAAATGTTTGCAAAATCATCTTGCGATCATCATTCTGACTTGAATAGTGTGTCAATGAAAGACCAAACGACCAGAATACATAGGAGTAGAAGTTAGGCCATTCAGCCCATCGAGTCTGCTCTGCCATTCAATCATGGCTGGACGTTTATTGAATTTAATTGAATTGAATTAGCTTTATTGTCACATGTACTCAAGTGAGTACTGTGAGAGGTTTATAAGTTGCCACTTACAATGCTATCTTAGGTAAGAAGATACCTAGAAAAATCATCTTCAGTTACAAGATCTTAGAAAATAGAAAAATAAAAAGTTCAGCATTGCAGAAATAAAACTCTTGAATTCAGTGTTCAGATGCTCTGGTACAATTGCAAAGACACTTTAGTCAACCCTTCCTTATGACTTGGTTGTCTATTTCAGAGGGCAGTTAAAAGTCAACTATATTACTGGGGGCCAGACCAGATTAGGATGGCAGATTTCCTTCCCTAAAGGACAGTAGTGAACCAGATGGGTTTTTGCAACAGTCAGTAATAATTGACATGGTCACCATTAGTGAACTGAACTTTAAGCTCTTGATTAATTAATTAAATTTAAATTTCAGTGGGTGGAAGCATTATCCTGGGCTTATGGATTAGGAGGCCACTGACATCATCAATATGCCATTGTATCCTAACTTTTTAAGAAGATTGGAAGTTGGCAGAAAAACATAGAACAGATATAAAATGTTGGAAGCTTTATCAGATGTGACAATTAAAACTACATTCCTATTTGGGCCACAGTTTTCATTATAAATGACTGTGTAAAGTATCTTTACAGATCTCCTGTAATGTTGCTGATGAGTGGTCTGAGGTTCCGATCTATGGTTGTGGCATTTAACTGTTGAATTGCAGCTTCCCCTCTGATTCAGTCTAACCTCTGAAAGACAGTGATCAGGTACTATCACAAATCAGAACACAAACAGCAAGGCATGTGGAAATTAATGATGAAGGTAAGAGGGCCTCTCCTTGAGAACGTGTGAAAACCCCAAATCAAAGGCAGCACAGTGAATCAGTGGTTAGTACTGAGTGTTGCCACATAGCACCAGGAACCCAAGTTCAATTCCAGCCTCTGGCGACTGTCTGTGTGGAGTATGCACATTCTCTCCGTGTCTATGTGGGTTTCCTCCCACAGTCTAAAGATGTGTAGGTTAGGTGGGATTGGCCATGTTAAATTATGCATAGCATCCAGCAATGTGTAGGCTAGATGGGTTTGCCATGATACATGCAGGGTTACAGGAATGGGGGAGGGGGGATAAGGTGGGGGGAGATAGAGGGCAGGTTTAGGTGGGATGCTCTTTGCAGGATCGCTGTGGACTTCCTGGGCTGAATGGATTGCATCCACGCTGCAGGGATTTTATGAATTCTATGAAAGATTAATCAATACATGTCCCAATAAAACAAAGAAAATTATGAATAAATTGAATTACTGTAAAATGTGTTTTCATTGTGTAAAGGCATGAAGACATTTACAAGAAGGTTATTACACTTCTACAATGGCATTTTCTTTATTTGTAGTGTTAAAATTGTTTTCTGCCACTTATGTGAGTAGCCTGACTGTGTTTGTATAGGGTTCACATAGATTTTGCTGTCTGCTGAAGAAATAAGCCAGGTCAGCAAGCTGCACCCTGCCATACCTTAAGTGACTTAAATCTTCCTTGTGGTTTAATCACGGAATTGGTCAGTCACAAAAGGTATTGTTTGTAAGCTCCATCCTCTGAAGTGGAAATTTTCTGAGGGTGAAAATTTTGAAAGGAACTGTCAGTTTTATTTATTTGGTTTTTATTTGGCATGTAAACTCAAGATAGGGTGAAGTTTGATCTGTTGAACCGTTTCTGAGATAGCTTTGAAAGTAAAATTTGTATCATACAATAATTCTGCAGCTACATTTGCTAAGCTCAGTAGGGGAGCTGAAAACTGATGCAATGGAAGAATAAGCTGGTTAATGAACAACAACTTGAAGGTTGCTTTTTATATTTGCATGTTCTCTAACTTTAAAAAATAAGTTATGTTTGTACAGTTTCAAGTATTAGACTGGCTACATGGATATTCAGAGTTGGAGGGGAATTCGCAAAACAAGTCCAGAAATTGAAATAGTTTATCCTTGTTAACATCCAAGTGATGGGACAGAGGCATTTGATAAACAGGAGAAAGTAACTGCTTCTTTCAGGACTGATCTAAATTCATAACACTGCAAAGACCAGTCTGAAAGGAACATCAGTGACTCTTATGCTTTAATTTAACTCCCTTTGCACTGTCAAGTAATATAACTCTTTCCAATGTTTGGAAAGTTCTTGCGGAAAATACATTTTCTACTTATTTGCTGACCTGCAGTGTGGAAAATAAATAATAATTGGTTTACCTGGGCTGGGGTGGGTTGAGGCACGAGGTTTATGGGAGGTTGGGAGATATGCGTGGTATGGTGGCAGTGGTGGGGACTTTCCACTCTTTGGAAACCACTGTTACAAAGTTCTTTCCAAATCCTTTCAGTGGAAATATAAACTGTCCTGCTCATTTTCTCATGTCGACAGTCTGTTCCACAGCAACTGAATTTGTGACTCACTATGCATTAAAACCATACCTTCAGTATTTGTACATCTTCTGCAGCAACTAATACACTGTCCAAATTCAACATTGGTTTTCAGAGGTTGATTTGTGGTTGGAAGGTTGGAGGTTTGCAATTACACAATGCTCTTTGTCAGGAGGGAAAACAAATATATCTTGTGTTGTGTTATAGACTTGGCAGGAATATCAATTTTGGCGAGTGAAATTGCATTGTTCGTGAGTGTAACTAAACATAATCAAAGTTTTGTTTTTCGATGTATTTACAGAGTTGTCAATGGTACTCCCATGGGTGAAACAAGTCCATGAGGAATTGGTAACCTGAATGCCCCCTCACTGAAAGGATCTAATTCTGAAGTCCTGTTATGTTACCAGACTTGACTTGCCTTTTGGCCGTCATTATTTGCAATATAAAATGGCTACATTCCTACCCATCTCTTTGACAGTATCCAGCTCCCCTACCTCTCCATTCTCTGACTCTAATCCTGTGTGTTCACCTCTTCCCTTTTCTGCACCATTGATAGATCTGCCTGTAGCTGCCAGTGTCCTGTGTTCTTGAAATACTAGCCCAAAATGCTTTGTCTCTTGTTCTTCCCTTAAGACTCGTCCTTCAAAACAAAAATCAAACATCCAGCCATTCCCTACTAATAGCTTCTCCTTTAGCTCTGCCCATTCTGTGTGATTACTTCTACTAGATGTTTTTCTCAATTTTAAAATAAAGCATTCGCATTGTTGTACCGAGTTTGTGCAACTGCCAGCATTTAGAAGATCATGTGTTTGTTACCTGATTTGTCCAGTTTCTCAAGTGTATCAGATGGAGTTTCTTTCATCATGTGTACCTTCCCCCAGTTCAAGAAGCAAACTTTATTTGCAGTCAAAGCCTTTGGGCATAATTTAACATGCAAAGTGATCTAATTACACAGGTTGTGTTGCTTTTGGTCTTCTGTATCTTGGAGCCGTTAAACCTTTGTATCTTTATGACTTTGTTATTATGTCATTTATGACACTAATTATGTCTTTGGTATTTGGCTTCATGTTGAGACTGGCTTCAACTCAGGCAAGTAGGAGAAGGAATTAGTAATCCATCTTTCACATTACTAAATTTATTAGTAGTTGTAGACTAATCATCCTGTTGAGGTTTGATATGCTTTTCCTTCTTACAGTTCCAACTGTTCCACTGGGCTGTGACCTATTGCATCATTGTCTCCGTGCCTTGTTGAGATGCATAATTCACCTTCACAGTGAGGCCTTGTCTGATGGAAAAATATTTTTCCTCTAAGGATTCAAACATAATGATTTAAAAGTGCTTCATGTTTAAAAAAAACACATTGAATTTCCTGAATCTGTTGTTGTTCGTTGCCCTCCCTCTAATTTGTTCTAACCATTAATTAAGGTTTACATTCCGATCTCCATTGATTTTAACAAGAAAAGAGGGTTGTGAAGGACCTGCGGCTGGCTTTGTGCTTTCTCTTCCATCTGCTACATTGCAATGAAGTGTACAGTACTTCACAGGGACACTGCAATATCAGAGGTGCTGTCTATTGAATGAAATGCTGAACTATTGTTCTTGTCTGCTCTTGCAGATGAGCATCAAACATCTGACAGCACTGTTTCAAAGAAAAGAAGGGAAGTTAACTCCTGAGGGAGAAATTACGGATGGCACCATGGCTCAGTGATTAGCACTGGATTCAATTTCACCCTTGGGTGACTGTCTGTGTGGAGTTTGGACATTCTCCCCATGTCTGCGTGGATTTCCTCCAGGTGCTCCAGTTTCCTCCCACAGTTCAAATGTGTGCAGGTTAGATGGATTGGCTATGCTAAATTGCCCATACTGCCTAGTGATGTGTAGGTTGGGTGGTTTAGCCATGGAGTGGTACAGGGTGGGGAGTGGATCTGAGTTGGATGCTGTTCAGAGGGTTGGTGTGGATTCAATAGGCCGAACGCCCTGCTTCCATACTGTAGGGATTCTATAATAATACGAGACTCTCAACATTATTTCTCTGCACAGATGCCTCCAGACCGGCTGAGTTTCTTCAGCATCCCCTGTGTTTGTTTGAGTTAACACCAGTGTCCTGACCAAACTGTATCCCTCAATTCAATACACCAAAACTGGGATATTAACACATTGCAATTGGGTACATGCCGTGTCAATTAGCTACCAGGTTTCCTCTCTTACTCCCCTTGAAAAGTCCTTCATTATTTATGCAGAGCTTTGTGAAGTCTTAAGGTCATGAAAGGTGCTGTACAGATGCAACTCTTTTATAAGGAATAGGAAGAACTAACTTGCATTAGGTAGCCTTTTTTTACAACCTCACAATTTCACAGCAAATTAAATGTTTTTGGAAGTTAGTCACTGCTGAAATGTCAGAATTATTTTAAAACTTGAGGGATTATGCTGCAACTGCAATAAAATCTTTGTTCATCAAAAGAAAATCAATTATTCCAATAGACGTGGCAGAAGTTAACATCCAAAATATCAAGTTAGCTTCAACTGAGATATTGGAAATTTTTCTTGGCATGCATATTATGTTCAAACACTGAAAAGACTTAGCAGTTCTCCAGAACTAGTTTTGTGGATTTTGTTTTAATGCCAGAAAACAACATTAGAAACTTCCCTTTCTAGGGTATCTCTCTCACTGAGAAAGGCTTCATAAATATGACAAGAAATTGGAATTAGGTAACAAATTTGTTTATTAGGGCATAAGGAGCGGGAGAATGTTAGTCCACTGGGAAGTCCCACCGACCCGTGTTTGGCCATTATCCCTCTAAACCTTTTCTATTCATGTACTTATCCAAAGGGAGTCCAGAACTAGAGGGCATAGGTTTAGGGTGAGAGGGGAAAGATCTAAAAGAGACCTAAGGGGCAACTTTTTCATGCAGAGGGTGGTACGTGTATGGAAAGAGCTGCCAGAGGAGGTGGTGGAGGCTGGTACAATTGCAACATTTAAGAGGCATTTGGATGGGTATATGAATAGGAAGGGTTTGGAGGGAATATGGGCTGGGTGCTGGCAGGTGGGACTAAATTGGGTTGGGATATCTGGTCGGTATGGACAGGTTGGATCGAAGGATCTGTTTCCATGCTGTACATCTCTATGACTCTATAACTTGTGTTGTCCCATTCCTGTTTTTAAACTCCTCACTGAATGATGTTGTAATTCCAGGTGAAGTACAAAATGAAAGCTTGTCAAACCCAGTCAGAACATTCCAAATCTAATTAAACTGTGGATTGATATCTTGAAGGAGAGATTTTGAGTTGTATTTAGAGTCATAGAGGTGTGCAGCGTGGAAACAGACCCTTCGGTCCAATCTGTCCATGCCGAATAGATATCCCAACCCAATCTAGTCCTACCTTCCAGCACCCAGCCCACATCCTGCTAAACCCTTCCTATTCATATACCCATCCAGATGTCTTTTAAATGTTGCAATTGTTACCAGCCGCCCCCACTTCCTCTGTAGCTCATTCCATACACGTACCATCCTCTGCATGGAAAAAGTTGCCCTTTAGATCTCTCTTATATCTTTCCCCTCTCACCCTAAAACTATGCCCTCTAGTTCTGGACTCCCCCACCCCAGGGAAAATACTTTGTCTATTTATCCTATCCACGCCCCTCATGATTTTATAAACCTCTATAAGGTCGCCCCTCAGCCTCCGACGCTCCAGGGAAAACATCCTCAGCCTATTCAACCTCTCAAATCCTCCAAACCTGGCAACATCCTTGTAAATCTTTTCTAAATCCTTTCAAGTTTCGCAACATACTTCCAACAGGAAGGAGACCAAAATTGCACTCAGTATTCCAAAAGTGGCCTAACCAATGTCCTGTACAGCCGCAACATGACCTCCCAACTCCTGTACTCAATGCTCTGACCAAAAAAGGAAAGCATAGCAAACGCCTTCTTCACTATCCTATCTACCTGTGACTCTACTTTCAAGGAGCTATGAACCTGCACTCCAAGGTCTCTTTGTTCAGCAACACTCCCTTGAACCTTACCATTAAGTGTATTAATCCTGCTAAGATTTGCTTTCCCAAAATGCAACACCTCGCATTTATCAAAATTGAACTTCATCTGCCACTCCTCACTCCATTGACCCATCTGATCAAGATTCCATTGTAATCTGAAGTAACCTTCTTCACTGTCCACTACACTTCCAATTTTGGTGTCATCTGCAAACTTACTAACCATACCTCTTATGCTCACAACCAAATCATTTATATAAATAACAAAAAGTAGTGGACCCAGCGCCAATACTTGTGGCACTCCACTAGTCACAGGCCTCCAGTCTGAAAAACAACCCACCACCACCTTCTGTCTTCTACCTTTGAGCCAGTTCTGTTTCCAAATGGCTAGTTCCCCCTGTATTCCGTGAGATCTAACCATGCTAAACAATCTCCCATGAGGAACCTGGTCGAACGCCTTACTGAAGTCCATGTAGACCACCCCTACAGCTCTGTCATAATCAATCCTCTTTGTTACTTCAAAAAGCTCAATCAAGTTTGTGAGACATGATTTCCCACACACAAAGTCATGTTGATCGTCCATAATCAGTCCTTGCCTTTTCAAATATGTGTAAATCCTGTCCCTCAGGATTCTCTCAAACAACATGCCCACCACCGATGTCAAGCTCACTGGTCTATAATTCCCTTGCTTGTCCTTACCATTTTTCTTAAACAATGACACCACATTAGCCAACCTCCAGTCTTCCAGCACCTCACCTGTGACTATCAATGATACAAATATCTCAGCAAGGGGCCCAGCAATCACTTCCCTAACTTCTAGGGTACACCTGATCGAGTCAGGGGGGATTTATCCACTTTTATGCATTTTAAGACCTCCAGCACCACCACCTCTGTAAAATGACATTTTTCAAGATGTCACCATCTATTTCCCCACATTCTACATCTTCCACGTCCTTCTCTCCAGTAAACATTGCTTCAAAATACTCGTTTAGTATCTCCCCCATTTCCTGCAACTCCACACATAGACTGCCTTGCTGATCTTTGAGGGGCCCTATTCTCTCCCTAGTTACCCTTTTGTCTCTAAAATCCTTTGCATTCTCCTTAACCCTATTTGACAAAGCTATCTCGTGTCCCCTTTTTGCCCTCCTGATTTTCTTGTTAAGTATGCTCCTACTGCCTTTATACTGTTCTCAGGGTTCACTCGATCTATCCTGTGTATACCTGGCATGCTTCCTTCTTTTCCTTAACCAAACTTCAATTTCTCTAGTCATCCAGCATTCCCTATACCTACCAGCCTTTTCTTTCACACTAACAGGAATATACTGTCTCTAGACTCTCGTTATCTCATTTCTGAAGACTTCCCATTTACCTGCGAACATTAGCCCCCAATGAGCTTTTAGAAGTTCTTGCCTAATACCATCAAAATTAGACTTCCCCCAATTTAGAACTTCAACTTCTAGATATCTGGTCTTTCCTTTTCCATCACTACATTAAACCTAATAGAATTATGGTCATTGGCCCCAACATGCTCTCCCACTGACACTTCAGTCACCTGCCTTGCCTTATTTCCCAAGACTAGATCAAGTTTTGCACCTTCTCTAGTAGGTACATCCACATACTGAATCAGAAAATTTTCTTGTACACACTTAATGAATTCCTCTCCATCTAAACCCTTAACATTGTGGCAGTCCCAGTTGATGTTTGGAAAGTTAAAATCTCCTATCATAACCACCTATTATTCTTACAGATAACTGAAACCTCCTTACAAATTTGTTTCTCAATTTCCTGCTGGCTATTAGGGAATCTATAATACAATCCCAATAAGGTGATCGTCCCTTTCTCATTTCTAATTTCTCATTTCCACCCAAATAACTTCCCTGGATGTATTTCTGGGAATATCTTCCATGAGTATATCCTCCCTTAGTGAAAATGATAGCATAAATGTATGTGAAGGATATTGATAGCCCAAGTGATTTGGCAAAACTGTGGCAGATGGAGTTCAAAGTACGTAAGTGTGAGGTTATCCATTTTGGATAGAAAAAGCATGGATAAGGGTACTTTCTAGATGGTATGAAGTCAAACACAGTGGATGTCCAAAGAGACTTGAGGGTTAGCTGCATAGGTCATTAAAATGTCACAAGCAGGTGGAGAAATTAATCGAGGAAGCTAATGGAATGCTGGCTTTTATATTTCAAGAATTCGAGTACAAGGATGTAGAAGTTATGCTGCAGTTATACAAAATCCTGGTTAGATCCTACTTGGAGTACTGTGAGCAGATCTGGGCACAACACCTTAAGAGGGAATACAACATAGATTTACAAAAATGATATCTAGACCACAAGAGTTATGAGGAGGGATTACACACATTAGACCTATTTTCTTGAGATTTTAGGAGGTTAAGGGGCTTCAAGATATTAACAGGGAAAGACAGGGTTTATAAAGATCAATTATCTCCACTGGTTGGAGATCTTAGAATAAAAGGCATAGTCAAGAATTAGGGCTTGGCCATCGGGAGAGATGTTAGGAAGCACTCCCACACATGCAGGATGGTAGCTATTTGCATCTCTCTTCCATAAACAGCAGTGGATGTTGGATCCGTTGATTAATAGTTTTAAATCTGAGATACAGTTTTGTTAAGCAAAGGTATTAAGGGATATTGCCCAAAAGGAGGTAGGCCCACATATCAACCATGATCGCATTGGTGTAACTATTCGAGGGGCTGATGGTCCTACTCCTGTTCCTATGTTTCAATGCTTGGTGGTAGGAGACAGAGAGTGGTGGTGGAGGCTTGTTTTTCAGAGTGGAGGTCTGTGACCAGTGGTGTGCCGCAAGGATCGGGGTTGAGTGCACTGCTTTTCATCATTAAAATAAACAATTTGGATGTGAATATAGGAGTTATGGTTAGTAAGTTTGCATTTGACACTAAAATAGGTGGTGTGGTAAACAGTGAAGAAGATTATCGCTGAGCACAATGGAAACTTGATTGGATGGGCCAGTGGGCTGAGGAGTGGCAGGTGGAGTTTAACTTAGATAAATGTGAGCTATTGCATTTTGATAAGGCAAACTAGGGCAGGACTTACACAGTGAAAGGTCGGGTCCTGGGGAGTGTTGCAGAACAAAGTGTCCTAGGGGGGTCAGGTGCATAGTTCTTTGAAAGTGCAGGCGCAAGTAGACGGGTGGTGAAGAAGGCATTTGGCACTCTTTCATTCATTGGTCAGATTCCCATGGGATGCCACCACCAGACACGTACTACCCTCCTCTCCCTTGTCAGTCCCCCATGGGAATTGTTCCATCAGAGAACCCCGATCCATTCTTTCTTCACTTCCAAGATGTCCTCACAGTCTAATGACACCTTTCCGTACAGTTTACCACCACCAACCTACCCCCTAAACAGCTTCCAGGTGAAGCAGTGCTGGATGACCGCTTTGCAGAAAATCTATGTTCTGTCTGCCAAAATGACCCTGAGCTTCCAGTTGCTTGCCACTTCAATACACCACCGTGTTCCCTGACCAACGTCTCTGTCTCAGGCTTGCTGAAGTGCTCCAGTCAAGCTCAGCACCAGCTGGAAGAACTGCACCTCATTTTCTGCTTGGGGATGCTGCAGCCTTCAGGGCTCAATATTGGGTTCAACAACTTTAGGACCTTCTCCCATGTCCTTACTCCAGGCTTTGTCATCTCATGGGCTGCTACCACAAATAACCCATTGTCAACCACTAATGGTCCCTATTAGCAGCTATTGGTTCCCCCAGTCTGACCTTTACCTATTCCTTTGTCTAGAGTGTGGTGCGGGAAAAGCACAGCAGGTCAGGCAGCATCCGAGGAGCAGGAAAATTGACATTTCAGGCATAAGCCCTTCATCAGGAAATATTCAGGAAATGCCCGAAACATCAATTCTCCTGCTCCTCGGTTGCTGCCTGATCTGCTGTGCTTTCTCAGCAACACAGCCTTGACTCTGATCTCCACCATCTGCAGTCCTCACTTCCTCCCATTCCTTTGTCTGCTTGCTTTTTACACATTCTCTCTCTCTCTCTCTCTCTCTCTCTCTCGGCTCCACCTCCACTTATCTCCCCACACCCGTCCATCGCCAACCAATTCCCAGCTACGATCTGTTTTGAAGAAGGGTTTCTGGAGCTGAAGCGTTAACTCTGCTTTCTTTCCACAGATGCTGCCAGGCCCGCTCAGTTTTTCCAGCAATTTCTGTTTTTGTTTCCAGTTTCATCAATAGCAAATAATGCATGTCAAGGCACTTTTGCATCCAGTGTTCCAGTGCAGTATTTCTGAGTTTAGTCAGAGACTCATAGAAATGTACAGCACGGAAACAGACCTATTGATCCAACACATCCATGCCAACCAGATATCCAAACCCAAACTAGTCCCACCTGCCAGCACCCGGCTCATATCCCTCCAAACCCTTCCTATTCATATACCCATCCAGATGCCTTTTAAATGTTGCAATTGTACCAGCCTCCACCACTTCCTTTGGCAGCTCAATCCATTCATGCACCACCCTGTGTGTGAAAAGGTTGCCCCTTAGGGGTCTCTTATATCTTTCCCCTCTTCCCTAAATCTATGCCCTCTAGTTCTGGACTCCCTGTACCCCTGGAAAAGACCTTGTCTATTTATCCTATCCATGCCCCTTATGATTTTATAAACCTCTATAAAGTCACTCCTCAGCCTCTGACATGTGACAATCAATATGCGTTGTCACAAGATACCGCAAAAGAGCAGTGTGATAACCACCAGACAATCTGCTGAACTGGGAGGCATCAGAATGAACTCAACTGCTGTTCTTCAAAAGAAAAAAATGCCATTTTGTCATTTATTAGATTTTAGCTTAACACCTCATTTGAAAGACTGCACCACTGGTGTGCTAGCTAGATGATGTAGTCAAGTCTCTGCCAAACCTTCTGGCTCAGTGTCAGAGTGCGACTTTTAAAGTTACGGCTGACACTAAAGGCTTTAGGGAGAGACGGCAGAAAAGATTCACAAGATTAGGTCTGCAGATGAGAAACCTCAGTTGCAGAGAGAGATTGGAGAAGTTGGGAGTATTTGTCTTGGATGAGTGAAGGGTGAGAAGAGATTTAATCAAGAAATTCAAAATCATGAGGGACCTGGTAAATGAAGGTACGAGGAATCAGTTCCCAGTTGATGGAAAGATTGAGAATCAGACTTCAGGTAATTGGGGAAAAAAAAAGAGACAACATGAAGGGAAAACCTTTTCATGTAGCACCCTGACATGACAATTTGATTTACTTACGTGTTTGCTGGATGTTTTGGAATGGGGATTTAATGGTGGGGAGATGCTGTGGTGAGATTTACTTGTGCAGCAGTTTGTGAAACCTGGAAGTGGTGTAAGCCATAAATAAATTTCAGTGTTTGTCCTTTTCAGTGTGATTGAGTCTGTCTTCTGCTGATATATTTATGGAAGTGAATCATCAGTGTTTACAATAAGAAACGGTGCTGTACTTTGTTTTCTTTCTTATACAATACTTGATCAGATCTGCTATTTTCAGCAACACTGAGAGTTGCAGAGTACTGACTGTATTTACTGAACGAAAATGTACAGTGCACATCTCCAGAAAAGCTGGTGTGTAAATAATGCAACCTTTAGGTCACTGCTATTTACAATGGGATTCCTGACTGTCAAGAGAAGTCTGATTGCATAAGCATTCCTATATCTGTAGAGATATGAATGAGTGCACATTGATAGGTGGCCTTCCCATTTATTACTGACAAACGTGAGTTAAGCTTTGATATATGATTGATTAGTGAAGCATGTATTAAGTGAAAGCATGTTACACAATTTTCATGTCCATCTGTCGAAGATGTCAAGAAACTCTTCCAATATGAGTTTTGAGATTTGTCCACCAGAATAAGTATGGAAGCAGGGAACAGTGCTCAGTGTTTTAAGTTCAGATGACCTCAATCTGATTAAGATTTAAACCCATTTAAAATGATTGAGTTCATGGCATCATGAGCATTAGCCTCTGAGTCAGAAGGAAGTGGATTTAAACCCAACTCAAGAGACATAGTACTTGGGTTAACATTTCAATCTAGTACTGAGGGAGTACTGCACTGTTGGAGGTGCAGTTTTTTTGGTGCAATATTACATTAAATGCTGTCTCCCTCTCCAGTGAGCATAAAATAATTCCAGTGTTCATATTCAAAGAGATGAAGGGGGAACCGCCCTGTTATCCCATGTTGTATCCCTCAACAAGTACAATTTAATCAGATTACCTGATCCTTTATCTCATTGCTGTTTGTTGGACAGTATTATGTCCAAAACTGGCTGCCACATTTTTCCACAGAACAATTAAACCTGCTGATATTGTGCTAATAATAATACTAGACAAAATCAGATCTCAGATTGAAAGGCCAGAAGTTTTTTTTTTACTTTTGCTATTTGTAAATTGTGGTGGATAGTCACTAAACATTTTCATTAGAGATTGTCATTGTACGTTTAACAAAAAAGTGTTTATTACACAAAAGTACAAATATGAACAACTTTACGCTTTGAGCAGTATTAGCAGCAAACTCCTTCCATATATTCATAAGAAATATTCAACCTCAACAACATATAGACACCCAAATCTCAGTAAAGAGGCATCCCTGTTTTCACTTTAAAGCTTCCTGCATAGTTGGCATGAATATAATCTGTGTCTCATTTGGAAAATTTATGCATTCACTCAATGGTATTTTCTTCAGTTAATGTCTTTTCCTGACAGCCTTAAACAAACTGCTATCACAGTCGGTGTATTATTTCAAATTGGTTCCTTAAACCCATGTCTTCAAATTTTCTGCTTCTGAAACATTTTTTACTTGAAGCAAATCAGAATTCCCCCCCCCCCCATCCATTACTTTGAAACTGCTATTATCACTGTTTCTGCTGCTAAGGAACTCTTCTGTTGACATAAACTGCACACTTCCTGCCTGTAACTAGATGTTTCTGTCTTCTGTGAGGGACACCTGTCACTAGGCAGCAGCAGTTCGCTTTCCCTTGGAGCCTAATGCATTCACCTCAAAAATTTAACCATCTTGTTAAAATGCACATAAACAAATTTCCAGACAACCTTCTACCACTCACAGAACTGAAAAATGAAAATAAAATTGTACACTCCCCTTAACACACACAATATAAAATATAATTTTATAATACAATAAAGAATACAAATATCTGACTTTGAAAAAACCCCAAGTTTCCAAGTAGTAATATAAAGTTTCATCATACTACATTTTTTAAAAAAATGTAATAATAGCTGTGAAGTATCTTGGTATATCCTGAGGTAATGAATGGTGCAGTAAGAGTAGGAGCACTCTTACCCCATCACCACACTCCTGCTGAATTGGGCCAGGTTTTCAAAATAAATTGTCAGATGAACTAGAACAAGGGATAGCCTTTTAGTAAGTAATTGGGTGCCCAGATATAAACGCCTCTAAAACTGGTTTTACAAATTCTATATTTACAAACTTCTTAATTTTTCTTTACATATTAATATATTAGTGATGTATGTTCACAGTGCAGTATTTAGTGAAGGTTATATTTCTATATTATTATAACATTTTTCTGATCGAGGATGACAGCATTAAATTTACATGATATGCCATCTTTTCCACAGGTATTCTGGGTTGGTTCACTTTCTTTATGGCCTCTGATTAACATTCATTGCATTGGTATCAACCCTGCCTTCCATCTATAGTTCTGGATTATGAAAAGCCTTTAGTAAAGGACTCTGTACAGTTCTCTTCCCCAGAGAACTGTGGCGGCGGTGCCACCAAATATGTCCAAGGCTGAGGGAGGTAGGTTCTTGAACAATGAGGGAGTCCACAATTATGGGAAACGAGCAGGAAAGTGCAATTGAAGTCCGCCTCTGATCAGTGATGATCTTATTGAATGGTGGAACAAACTCAAAGAACTGAATGGCCAAATGCCAATCTTATTTCCATGTTTCTGGTTTGAGCAAAGACTCCTTGATACTTCCCAGTACTAAGTGAATATTATTCACAATGTGCTTCGTCTGGCAAACGTCTCGCCATTGGCTTCAGCCGCATTGGGTGACTGTGACTAGGATTTTAACATCATAGAGAGGTGCATCTTGTGTTACCCTTTATAAATATTCATACTTTATGTTTATATAGTGAAACAAAGAACAAAAAATAAGAGCAGGAATAAACCATACAGTACCTCAAGCCCCCTCTTCCATTCAATGGCTTGGGTCCAGAACTGTGCCTGTTCTCAATATTTCTTGATTCTCTGAGAGACAATAAATCTGCCTCTCTCAGCGTTCAATGCATTCTTTTTTAGAATAGAATATCCTTTATTGTCAGTACTCCAGTACAGAAGTACAGTGAAAGGTTTTTACAATGGCTGCCTTTAATGGTGCCACCTTAGGTACAACTACCTAGGTACAAATCTTAGAGTTTAAAAAAAAGTATTGTTGCAAGGTAAAAAAGGAATATAGAATAGCATGAAACAGTGAAAAAATCCAGAATGATAATAAGTGACCGTGAGTACTTAAATTCCAGTCTGCGTCTGCAGGCCCCAGAGCACAAGGGCACTCTGCCTCCATGCTGAAGCATCTGCAGTGTACTGGATTAAGAATTCAAAGGCTCTCAATCCTTTGACAAAGTTGATCTTTGTCTCACTCCTAAATGATCAGCCCTTTATCCTGAGACTGTGCTCCCATTTTCTTGATTCCCGAGCCAGGGGAAACAGCCTTTCAGTTCCTGCACCCTTCAGAATTAGATGAAACAAATTTGATGATGCCTCAAGGTTTGGTTACATATCTATTCCTGCACTTAGTGCAGAAATGAAAGATTTACTGTTATCAGCAGTATAGCAGCACATGCTAAACATCAGCACAATTAGGAGTCTGATGATTATGCATGTTATTTGAATTTTAATCTTGTTCTCCTCATGTTTCTCCAACCACATCTTGTGCACTTTATATGCAATCAATTCTAATTTTCAAGAAGTTGTAAATTTCTCTCATGTGCAAAGCTGTTCAAATCCTTGTAGAAAGAACTTTTCTTTATAGGTGTGAACAACTTTCAAGAAACGGGCAACCTAATTAGCATTTCAAGGTTTTATTTTACAACAAACTATCTGTAACTTGATTGACATTATAAAGCTATTTTTCTTTGCTATGAAACCTGGGGAAAACTAATGAGCTACAGAAATGATGCATATTATCCTACCTTTGAAAAGATTGACCTGGTACTTTTCAGATTAGTTATTCACTATGGGGACATAATTTTATATTCACTTTATTCTCTTAGGTTTGTGACAAGAAATAAAGAATAAAAGTTGGATGGAATTCATATTTATCAGGATACATATCAAATCAAACAGTACTGTAGAAACCCCGAAAGGGAATTAAGTAAATAAAATACTAGGCTGATTCCAGTGATATTTCTGGAAAATATATTTGCATTATCCAACTGTTGATAGTGACACATTTCCATGAGAAATTTTTAATGGAACTGACAAGTTGTGTGGTAAATGCAGGTAGTCCATACTTATGCAGAATCCAAATAACATCTTTCAAATTTGCAAAAAGGAGAATGGAAACAAGCACAAATCCCTTTAAAGCATTATTGTTTCAGGATAGGAACCTTTTCGTGCCAAGACCCTGATGGGGTTGGAGGCCATATTGGTTTTACACCCTGCCAATTTTTGAAAATCAACCATAGAGTCATACAGCACAGAAACAGACCCTTCGGTCCAACTAGTCCATTCTGAACATAATTTCAAATTAAACGAGTCCCACCTGCCTGCTCCTGGCCCAATTGCCTCCAAACCTTTCCTATTTAAAGACTTATCTAAGTGTCTTTAAAGCACTGTAACTGTGCCCACCTCCATCACCACTTCAGGAAATTCATTCAACCTGCGAACCACCCTTTGAATAAAAAATCTGCCCCCGTGTCTTTTTTAAATCTCTCTCCTTTCATCTTAAAAATATGCCTCAGTAAAATTGGGCGAGGTTTAAACTCAGCACTGCATCTTATCCCTTGAGTTTCATACCCAACAAAATTGCAGTAAACTTGTCCTTTTATCAAGGGGGTCCAATTCACTTCAAAATTGTACTGACACCAAATGTGCACCAATTCTGCCCCACTATGAAATGCAGCATCTGCTATATTTTTGTGTTATGTTAAACATTTAGAAGATAAATAGCCAAATGTTGTTTGATCATATTTTGTGAACAGACAAATCCATGTTTAGTAATCTCGGAGCGAACAATGTAACATTTTCTAATTTGCTGTATAAGTAGCACTAAATGTGAAATGTATAATATGCCCTGTAATTGCATCAAATGAAACACTGAAAGAAGCAATCAAATTCATGTTATGAAGCAGCATTAAGTGTAGTAGGGTATTGCTTAATATAGCTTGAGCTTTTCATTTTCATACATGAAACAGGCAAATCTCCATTGCCAGTTACTTCATTGTAATCTTAACATATGTGTGTTTCTAGATGGGACTGTCACAGATGTGGGTGCATGAGATTCTGCTTTCAATTGTGCCTAGATATTTTGAGTAGGATCATGACCGAAATTTTTAATTTTGTTCCTTCATTGGATGCGGATGTCACTGGCAAGGTCAGTATTTGTTGCTCAACCCTAATTACCCTGAGCTGCTTGTCATTTCAGGGAACAATTAAGAATATGCCACATTGCTGTGGATCAGGAGTCACATGTAGACCAGGCCGGGTAAGGATGTCAGGTTTCCTTTCCCAAAGGAAACTGGATGGGTTTTAATAACAATTGATGATAGTTTCCAGGAACAACACTCATTTTTATTTCATTGAATTTTAACTCCTCTTGCGACTGTGATGAGGTTTGAACATCAGACTCTGGGTCTCTAGATTATGAGTCCAGTGATATTGCCTCTATGGCATTACCTCTCTTACCAATCTTATCCAGTACAGTGAAGATCATTTTACTGCATTCAGCCACTGAAGGTTTTCCCAACATCTCGTATCAACCTATATCTGTCAACCAATATATAATGTGGCCAAATATCACCATTTATCTATTTGTGGGAAGTTGCAATGCCTAAGTTGATTGCCAGGTTTTATACATTCTAACAGTCAGTACATTCATTGCCTGTGAAGTCGTCCTGATGCCATGAAATTTGCTAAATGAATGCAAATCTTTTTCATGCTTTTTCTGTTTTCTCCTTCTGTTTTCTTATTTTCGAACTGGAATTGGACAGAAGTGGAATCTACATTAATCATATGCATAGTGGATTTATTTTAAAAATAACTGATTCTTGGAACCTAAATTGAAACAGAAGATATTGGAGTATACTGCATCTCCAAAAAGAAAAGTCTTGTGCAAGGGTGTCAACTAGAGGGGTGGCATGATGCCTCAGTGATGAGCACTGCTGCTTCACAGCACCAGGAACCCAGGTTCGATTTCAGCCACAGGCGACTGTCTGTGAGGAGTTTGCACATTCTCCCTGAGTCTGCTTTGGGTTTCCTCCGGGTGCTCTGGTTTCCTACCATAGTCCAAAGATGTTCAGGTCAGGTGAATTGGCCATACTAATGTAGTGTTAGGTGCATTAGTCAGGGGGAAGTGTCCCTAATTGACATTAGTCAGAGGGAAATGGGTCTAGGTGGGTTACTCTCCGGAGGTATGGTGTGGACTTGTTGGGCCGAAGGGCCTGTTTCCACACTATAGGGAATCTAATCTAAACTGCGTGAAATTTGTTTTCCCAGATTTGTTTATTCATGTTATGTGCATTGGAGACTTATGCACGTAGGCAGACGTAAGGGGCAGATTATCACAGTTTAGTCAAGTTTATGCATCAGTTCATAAATGTGCATTGTACCATTTGTTTAGGGTTGTGGTTGTGCACATTTTTCTCTCTCCCCAAACTGCATTGCTTTCCCTTTAATTATACCCTGTATCATGTGGCCAGGAAATAGCATTGTAAGTTACTTTCTAAATATGGACATACAGCATGAGTTGAGGACATAGAATTACACAGCACAGGGGGGAGACTACAGGTTCAGCTCTTTGAAAGAGAGATCTAATTAATCCCTTACCCTCACCATGCCCTCAGCTTGCTAATTGTATAAATTAAGATCAAGTATGTGTAGGTGTGGGCACTCACTGGATAATTACTTGTGCAGTTTGACCGCTTTAAGAGGCTGCTAACTAGTTAATTTGATTATTGTTTGCTCAAAAGAAGATAAAGGGACACTGGCCATGGCAGCAATTTTTGAAAAACTACAAGAATATTTCGAAAAACCATGCCACTTATAGTTCTGATTATTTGGAAATACAACTGCTAATATGTCCACTTCTGGAGCTCCGTGTAAAGATGGTGGGAATGCCTTTGCTTGGACATAGGCTGTGTGTTTTATAGACTGTGAAACAGAGTTTGATTGTGTTTGCCGTTAAAATCTAATCAACATGTTGCCGACGTATAACGTTGACAGTGAAGGATATAAAATTTATCTAGAGCCTATATTGGGATCAAATAGTGAACAGAGGCTTGAAGAGGGGCAATGGGACTGGATTCAAGTGAGGATAGGAAATCAGATTGTCTAGACCGAGAATCGAAATACAGTTAAATTAAGTCTAGAAGTATGTTGTGAAAGGAGATTTTCTTTGGTGAGAGAGCTGTAAAGGGGCTTTTGGTTTCTATTAAAGAGTCTTTTGGAATTAATAGGATTATATTTTGCTGTGTGTATTGATATTTTTACATGTGTTATGTGTAAATAGTCTGGTTAAATGTGTTTTATCTGTATTTCTTTTGTGAAATAATATTTTTCATTGTTAAAACCAAAGCTGCAATATTGCATGTATATATTTTGGTGAGAAACTGCCTTGTTAGCGCCAAATCCAAACAAAAAATTATCTCTCAAACCAGATTGCAGTCTGGCATCTGACTAGTCCAGCAGTAATGTCAGCTCAGATCAGAACACAATACAGAAAAATAATCAGTTAAACATTCCCTTGGAAAAACAAGATCTTGAGGGTTATTCATAATCATTTAAAATAATCTTACAGGTTATTCATGAGTGATGATGTGAGCAGTACATTATTAACAGCTTTTTAAATTTGGAAAAGCAGTTAAACTTAATTTAGAATTTGTTGCTATTTTTACCCAGGTAACTTGGAAGATTAATTGATCCTATCTAACATTACTATCCACAGTTTACGAGCTGCTTCTGGGACTGATCATGATAAGTGAGATGATGCAAGGCCTGGTATTGTACAAAGTGGCCAATATTGAGCTATTCATCATGAGAATATCTCCATTCTCCCTGTTTTTGTTTCCATAAGTTTTCTGTTTTTCCTGTGATTAAAAATGTTAGTGGTGGAAGTTGAAAACATTTTACTATTTTTAACTTCTAGCATCATGTAGGTGCAAGTTAATTATAGCGTATTGTATCTTAATAGCAATAACTTTCATTTATAAAGTATCTTGCAATTTTGACATCATATTGTAAGACATCCAAAGAATGTCACTGAATGAAGTTTGACACTGGGCGACATAAAGTAAGCTTGGCCAAGGTTTCAAGGAACATCTTAAAGGAGCAGAGGGAGGTAGAGAAACTGAGAAGAAGGATCTATTAAGACTGTATATCATAATGGCAATGTTCCTGGGCCATTATTCTACTTTACTGGATGACATGCTTTTTGTCTGGAAAACAATGGTCTAAGATTTGCCCGAGTCTTATGGGCTGAAGCCTACATCCAAAAATTTCCTGAAGATCTCCTAAGATTCAGTTACAGTTTATGGCTCACCCAACACAATAATTCACCTTCTTCCACAATCGCAACTTCCCTTCCCACGTGGTTGATGATGCCCTCCAGCTCATTTCCTCCACTTCACGCACCACCACTCTTGAACCCCACCCCTCCCAATGCAACAAGGACAGACCCCCCCCCCTCCCCCCCAGTCCTCACCTTCCATCCCACCAACCTCCGCATACAATGCATCATCCTCCGCCACTTCCACCACCTCCAAACGAACCCCACCACCAAAGATGTATTTCCCTCCCCACCCCTATCAGTGTTCTGAAAAGACCATTCCCTCCACGATTCCCTCGTCAGGTGCACACCCCCCCACCAGCCCATACCCCACTCCTGGCACCTTTCTCTGCCACTGCAGGAAGTGCAAAATCTGCACCCGCACCACTCCCTCACCTCTGTACAAGGTCCCAAGGGATCCTTCCACATCCATCAGAAATTTATCTGTACTTCTGCCAGTGTCATCTACTGCATCACGTGCATCCGGTGTGGTCTCCTTTACATCGGGGAGACAGGACTCCTTCTTGCGGATTGTTTCAGAGAACATCTCTGGGACACCTGCACCAACCAATCCCACCACACCATGGCTGAACACTTCAACTCCCCCTCCCACTCTATCAAGGATATGCAGGTCCTGGGCCTCCTCCACCGCCAAACCATTACCACCTGATGCCTGGAGGAGGAATGCCTCATATTCCACCTTGTGACCCAGTCCCAAGCCTTCAACTCGGCACCGCCCTCCGGACGCGTCCATCACTGCACGCTCTGACCTATCACCTTCTCCCTCACCTCCTTCCATCTATCACTTTCCCAGCTACCTCCCTGCAACCCCACCCCCTCCCACTTATCTCTCAGCCCAGACCCACAAGCCTCATTCCTGATGAAGGGCTTATGCCTGAAATGTCAATTCTCCTGCTCCTTGGATGCTGCCTGACCGGCTGTGCTTTTCCAGCACCACACTCTCGACTCTGATCTCCAGCATCTGTAGTCCTCACTTTCTCCACAATAATTCACAGGCCTGGACTAATGGTCTGGAAGCAGAAGTTCTTATCCCATCACTGGCAGCTTTTAAAATTTAAATTAAATTAGTTAAATAAATTGAACATTTTTTAAAAATTGCTGTGTTGGTAGTAGTGCTATCAAATTTTCATAAAACCTCATCTGGTTTACTGATGTTCTCTGGGCAAGGAGATCTGCCATCCTTTCTTGTTTTGGCTGATATGTAACTCCAGGCTCTCAGTAACGTTGTCGTCTCTTAAGTGCCTTCCGAGATTCCTGAGCAAGCTGCTCCATTGTGCAAGGATGATCAACAAATGTTGGCCTCTCCAGGGATGCTCGCATTCCACAGATTTAACAGGTGGCAGTGCACAAGAGCGAGGATCGCAGGGGTTGGATCGGTCAATTATGAATGAAATGTGGATGACTTACTCATGAGGGACACTCGTCCTCCATCTCCATTCTCTCACACAGTGTTTTAAAAGGTCCTCACTTGTTGATCCAAGTGTTCCCACTTCAGCAGAGCTGCCATGTTTCCCAAGCCCTGGGAATCCTGATTGTCCAGCATTAGGCTTCCAATTGAATAAGGGAATCCTAGTTTAAACATTACCATGAACTGTCCTGTTACCTGGCAGCAAAACACAGACCTCCTGCGATTCCCCAGCATGAAAATCATGGCAGACATCAACTTGGCAGGTTGAATTGCACAATCCAGTATTGACCATTTATTAAAGATTCCTCTCTGTTCATCATAGCGAGGTGAGAATTCTCCCTGGAGCTCTCTTGCAGTCTTGAAGGATATTTAAAGTCAGTGTTTGCCAAGGTGAGTGACCGTTTTCTGAGAAACTGGGCCTGACCACCAGTTGTCCATTCTGTGTGTTCCAAATGTCACGATTCCTATCACACATTATGATAACCATTCATCTATATGTCATTCTACAGTCCAGCATAGGGCTTTCTTATCAGTAAATATTTAGTCACTAAGGGACTTGAGTGATATGGCGGTATTGTGTGGAGGTATTATTAAGGTAGATTATCAATCACAGTTATAGTGAATAGCAGAGCAGCCTTGAGGGCCTGAATAGCCTACTGCTCTTGTTTCTCATTTTCTTAAACATCACTGGATCAAAATGTTGAAATTTCTGAAATGGTGATATGAGAGAATCAGAGCTGAAAAATGTGTTGCTGGAAAAGCGCAGCAGGTCAGGCAGCATCCAAGGAGCAGGAGAGTCGACGTTTCAGGCATAAGCCCTTCTTCAGGAAGAAGGGCTTATGCCCGAAACATCGATTCTTCTGCTCCTTGGATGCTGCCTGACCTGCTGTGCTTTTCCATCAACACATTTTTCAGCTCTGATCTCCAGCATCTGCAGTCCTCACTTTCTCCCATACGAGAGAGTCAGCATGATGTATTAAGTAGGAAGTATTGAGTGTTTTGAGTCATTTGTGAAGGGTTTCAGTGTTCATTACAGAACTTTGACTGATCTTTTGATTACAGGATGTTCGTGAATGCTGTTTTTGATTTGGTTTTGTGTGTCTTCAGCAGGCACCTGATTTTCAAATATGTTTGGCACTATGTTAATTTTTTATGTTGAAGGTGGCTCCAAATTTAGGCATATTCATATTTGACCCGAAATATTATCATTGTTTTTGCTCTCTCTCAGAAGATGTTAAATCTGTTGATTTTTTTCGAGAAGTCTCTGCTTTTATTTCAGATCTTCAGAAGCCTTGGTATTTTGCTTTCATGCATGCTGTTCAGTATTCCAGACTGAAGAAGGTTAGGTTTTCAGTAAATCACTAGTGAATGGGTTTGTAATTACTGATGGTGAAGATTTTTATTGAACATTACAGCATTATATAAAACCAGAAAATGCATTAGCAAGTCTGCTATGTCCAATAAATTTTTGCAGAATTGTTTTTATATAGTCTTGCCATAATGACTAAAATAAAGAAAAAATTTGAACAATGAAAGCTTAGTTTGTTTTATTTGTATAATATCAGAATAGGGTGTAGAATAACATTGATCATTGGTGATCCATTTTCCATATTCTCAATTATGGGAGCTTATAGGATGTGGAGGCCACATTCTAAACACTCATTCTCCCAATGACTCTCATTGTGACTCACAGTAACTCGGCTCCTTTTGTATTTGTCTTTCATCATCTCTCATTTTGTGAATTTCTCACCTCATTTCATAAACCAATCTGTAATGTGCATTGGCAAATCCACATTCAATGTAAACAACCTCTTCCAACTTTCTGCTGAATGGCAGTACTGTGCTTCAGATCTAACAATATATCATTGTCCCATTAAATTATAAGTGGGCAATTAGATGTTATCCACCTTACACCCCTAATCACTTTGACACGTGGATAAGTACAAAGCTGACAAACTGCATATTTAGGACTCTGACTATAAATCGTTTGCGGTGGTAACAGCTGGTTAGTAGCTGTCCAACTCCAGCTGTTGGATCTGCCACATGCTCCACATGTTGTCCCACTCTTGCCCTCATTCTTGGCTCCATGCCTGAGTGCCAGAGGCACAACACATACTCTCCTTCAACAAACCAGTTGTCAGTCTCTAACAGTCTGAATATCAGTACAGAGCCTCCCTGTTCTTCTGTTTTCTTGATGCATTTAGTTTGAGTGATTTATGCTTAATGTGTATTGCAGAGATTGATGGGTAATGGAAAATAAATCATGAGCTCCGACTCTATAAATAGTTAAGAACTAACCCGTGAGATTTTTTTTTCCACTAGTAGTTAATCATCTCTACCTCATTACGAGACATGAATAAGATGAGTGTTTTGTGAAAATTAATAAAGTTTATTTTGTGAAACATATCATACAGTTTTACTTAATTTTCTGCTTGCAGGAGAAAATCATATTCAATAAGTCTCAATTCACATGTTATGGGTTTTTTAAATTAGCTATTTTGTTCAAAGTGGACAAAAGGGAAATCGTCATCATAGTGAACACAGTGCAAATAAATTTCAGCGCATGTCTCATCTTCTACTCTCTAGCTATGACCTTATCCAAAACTCTGCCCAAGTTCTATCTTGGACAAAGTCCTGTTTACTCATCATTCTTTTGCTAACTAACCTGCACTACCTCTCTTTTCGACAATGATTTGCTTTTAAAATTCCCATCCTTGTTTCCAGTTCCCTGATGGCTTAGTCCCTTCTTTCTCTTGAATTATGTCTACCTCTACAATGCTCTTGAGTTTCCAGTGTTCCTCAAAGTCTGGCCTCTTTCACATCCCCAATTTCCATCACATCACCATTGTCCATTAGTGGTTTACTCAACACACTTGTATCTTTGACATCCATCTTCCATACATATTAGTACTAGACATAATATGTTAAAAGACAAAGTGGACATAAGATAATGTGGAGTCAAGACGATACATTTGTTCATCCCAGTCTCTCTGTGATTCAGTTTTCATTGCACTATGGTCCACTTAAGCTCTGTTACTGTAAACAGTAACCAAACAACATGTCCCAGACCTCAAGACATAGACGAATGATCTTACGCTTCCTTTAGCTTCTTATCATTGAAAAAGAATCACCATTCAGCTGAATGCAAATCTGTTTTATCTCTATATGCATGGATTCCAACAAACAACGAATATGTGGGTGGTACAAACCTCAATTCCCAAACTGTTAGGAGGGAGAGTTGATAACGTTGCATCCATCATAATAATTAGAATCTCATCTGGTGAATGGAAATGATATTTTCTTGCAAATCCAAGTGACAAACCCGGATGCAAAACTTGTATGAATCTTTATGTAAATAGTTTGTGCTTCTAATGTATTCATTGATCTGCAAAAAGTGTAATTCATAATAGAAATTGCCATGGGAGGTTGATGAATGTTTGTGTGTGTGTATATATATATATACATGTTTTAATGTTAAGTTCAGGAATTGAAATTTGTGTTTTGTTGGAAACTAATAATCTGCAGGATTTGTTTTTCCTACATGTATGCTTTGATAGGCATTTCTCCTGTTAAAAATGGTACATATCTCTGTCACAGCCTGTGTAATACAGAACAGTAGCTGTGTGATGGTGAATGTTTATCTGCTTATCACGTTGCCCGAAATTGCTCCTCATCCTTTCTGACATTTTTGTCTCATGATTTTCCTGAGAGACTGAAATTTTTGCTACCGAATTAAGTTTGAATAAAACAAAAGATTGAAGCATTGTATACCTAACAATAATACATTATTCTCAACGCAAACTTTTGCAGATGCTGGAAATCTGAAATCAAAATAAAAATTGCTAAAGAACCTCATCAGTAGAGGGTGTTAATAAAGGTGGCATACTATTGGTAGGTACGTTGCTGTTCATTTTCCAAAATTTGCTAGATTCAGGAAAGACTTCATCAGCCTGGAAACTGTGACATCTATCACTTTCCTATTCAAAATGGGATACAAGCTTAAATTGGTCAGTTAGTTTGCCATCTGTCATGGGGAAGGTGTTAACAATCAATCAGTAAGGAAGTGATAGCTAGGCACATTTAAAATAAAAGAAGATAATTAGAAAGGGTCAGCATGGTGTTGTCAAAAAACTTTTAATTTATTTATTAAACTTCTTTGAGGGAGTAACATATGCTGTGGATAGGGGGGTGCGGGTGATGTAGATATGCTGTACTTGGATTTCCAAAAGGCATTTAATGAAGTGCCACATAAAAGGCTATTGTGGAAAATTAGAGCTCAAAGTATAATGGGTAACATAGTAAGATAGACAGAAGGTTGGCTGGCAGAATACAGGTCTTTGATTGACAGAATGCGATGAGAAGAGTTCCATAGGGGCTTGTGCTGGGCCCTTAATATTTTACAGTTTACATCAATTACTTCGATAAGGAGAGAAAGGTGGTTAAATTTGCAGATGACACAAAGATAGGCTTACAGGTATGTTGTGGATATTAGTATGTTGATTGAATGGACAGAAATCTGGCAGGTGGATATACTAGGAAAATGTGAAATTCATTTTGGCAGAGAGTGAAGTAGGAAACAATTAGAATTCTGAGAGAGTTAGATATTCCAGTGCATGAATCACAAAAGGTTAGTCTGCAGATATAGCAAATAGTTCAGAAGGCTAATGGCTTTCTTTTTCTTATGAGTGGAATTGAACGTTAAAAGTCAGAATGTTCTGCATTGGCAAGATCACGTCTCAAATATGGCGAGCTGTTTTAGTCTCCTTATTTAAGGAAGGTTGTAAATGCAGCGAAGGTGGCTCAGGGGACATTCACTAGATTGATACCAGAACTGATTGTGTTACATTATAGGAAAGGTTGGACAGGCTGGAGTTTAGGTTTGTACTGAGTTCAGACGCATGACAGTAACTTGGTTGAAGTACATAAGACCCTCATAGTCTTGACAAGGTGGACACGGAAAGAATGTTTCCTCTTGTGGGTGAATGCAGAACAAGGAAGTACAGACTAAAAATTAGGGGTCACCCTTTTAGGATAGAGATGAGAACATTTTTCCCTGAGAGTTGTGCAACTTAGGAATTCTTTGCCTCAGAAGATGTTGATGGTGAGTTTCATTGAATATTTTTAAGGCAGAGGTAGAACTTAGATGGACTTCTCTTTAAATGAAATCTTTTCATTTTTCTCTTATTCTTAAAACTATCAAAATGGCACCATATCGTGGCAATGAGTGAAAGCTTTTCACTTAATGTTGTATTTCGCACTGTAAAATACACATGACAAAAATCATTCAAATTCATTTTCAGATTCTTGTTAGGCAAGGGAATTAAACACTATCAGAGGTAGATAGGTACGTAGAATTCAGAGTTAGATTTTCCATCAGCTATAGTCAGCAGAATTGCTTTGCATCTCATCAGCCCACAAGACATTCTTATTTATGTCTCCAAGAACTTGTTGACAGAGAAGAAATGGTGAGATGAAAGGTCTATAATCAGTACATTTCTATTTGGTGTCCAAGGATGGAAGTCAACTGTCAATGCATACAATGTATGTAATTAGCATGGGATATGACTGCCATCACATATTATTGAATTACATTGGCATGCACTGATAAATCCTGAAGTCTCATCTGTGTTATTCAGTCTCCCTGTGCTGCTCTAATTCTGCCGTCTTGAACGTCCCTGACTTCAATTATTCCACCATTGGTGGTCAAACTTTAGCTGCCCTTGTTCTAGGCTGTGCCATTCCCCAAAGTAAGCATAAAGTACACATGCAGATATAGCAGGCAGTGAAAAAGGCACATCATATGTTGGACTTCCGAGTGAGAGGATTTGAGTACAGAAGGTGGAATCATAAAATCCCTGCAGTGTGGAAGTGAGCCATTTGGCCCAATCAAGACCACACTGAGGAGCATCCTACCCAGACTCACTCCTGTATACCTGTGTTTCCCATGGTTAATCCACCTAAACTGCACCTCTTTGGACTGTGGAAGGAAACCAGAGCACTTGGGGGAAACCCACACAGATACAGGGAGAATGTGCAAACTCCACACATACAGTCACCCGAGGCTGGAATTGAACCTGGGTCCCTGGCGCTGTGAGGCAGCAATTTTAACCACTGAGCCACCATGTCGCCCACATCAGCTGAAGGTTTGGTTACCATAGTGGAATGTTCAAGATCAGGGCTGTTCAAGAGGACAGAATTAGAGCAGCACAGACAGCACAACAGGTTATAGAGCTGGATAAGTTGCAGACATGGAAGAGGCACAGTTGTGGAGGGATGCCTTGCTGCAATTGTACAGGGCTGTGGTGAGAGCGCACCTGGAATATTTTGTGCAGTTTTGGTCTCCTTATCTGAGCAAAGATGTTCTGACTGTGGAAGAGGTGCAACAAAGTTTTACCAGACTGATGCTTGGTACAGTTGGATTGATGTACTGGGAGACACTGGGTCTATATTCACTGGAGATCAGAAGAATGAGGGGTGATCTCATAGAAACACACAAAATTCTAAGAGGATTGGACAGGAAGGATATTCTCATTGACCAGGGAGTCTGGAAACAGGGGTCACAGACTGCAGATAAGGAGTCAGTTTTTTAAGGACAGCCATGAGGAGAAATTTCTTCATCCAGAGAGTGGTGACCCTTTGGAATTTGCTGCCACAGGAAACTGTTGAGGCCAAAATAATGAATACATTCAAAAAAGATGTAGATCTATTTTGTTATGACTAAAGGGATCCAAGGATATGGGGAGAAAGCAAGAACATGTTACTGATTTGGATGATCAGCCATGATCCTATTGAATGGCAGAGCAGGCTCAAAGGGCCTAATGGCCTATTCCTGCTCCTATATTTGTTTCTAATTTCAGTTTCTCCTTAAATCCCGCCTCTAGCTTCCTCGCTGCCTCCCTCTTCAAGATGGTCCTTACAACTTGCCTTTCAGTTCAATTTTTTGGTTGCTTGTCCTAATACCTGCTTCAGTCACTTAATTAAATTGTTTGATGACAATTGTAGAATGCCTTGAGGTGGTTTCCTATATTAAACGTAATAGGAAGTGGAAGGGATGGAAAATGTGCAACCTTTGCATAAAATGAATGGGCTTGATTTTCATTTCAAGTTAGTTGTAACAATTATGACAAATTCACTGACCCCAATTTATCCCTCATTTATGTACCCTCCACAGCTCTGCAGGCATTACTTCCAGCTCCGTATTTCTCATTATTGTGTGGATCTTTTGTTTCTTTATTTAGAAATAAGTGATAGATGTGACAGGGGATCAGATGGTGACAGACTTTTTTTTTTAAATGACCACATTTAAGACTGCCTTGAGCAAATAGTACAGAAGGCAGTGGTCCATAATATTTATAATAATTTCTTCCTTCAGCCCACATTTTAAGATTGTTTTACTCCAGCAAACGGGACTCGATAAACTAATGCCACTTGTGTACTTTTGATTAATATTTAATATGGCATGTTGTCCTGTTAGCAAGTGGAGACATGGCCTTGTGCTGTAAATACTGTGTAATACAGAAAGAACAAAAACATATTTCTATCGGTGAGGTGTTTGCACCTTACCCAGTCATATTGAAAGGAATGTGTAATGTTGCGAGTTACTGTGATGTGTGTGTTGTGATGCACAAAAGTGGAGAGTTGCTTTCCAGCTAATCTCTGTGTAGTTACTGGATTGTGGCATGCTGTGGATTTAGGAAATGAGCAAAGTGATTAAAGGAGACAGTTATGATGGGAAAAATTTTAGGGTGACTCTGAGCTTATTTGAGAGGCAGGAACCTGACATGGTTGACCCGAATGCTTTCTTGTGTTACATCCTATCTAGTGCTACTTTCAACTAATTCCTCCTGGTTCAGGTGAGCACAAATACCTTAGCTCCATTTCTCTCTCCGTCCCCCCATCTGTCCCCCATCCCTATCCCCGTCCCTCTCCCTGAAGGAGATGCTGTGCTGTCTGTTTCATGCCTCAGTTGATAGTGCAGCATTCCATCAATACTGTGCTGAACGTTCAGTTTGGATTTCATGCCAGTACTGTTAATGGACTGTGCAAATTGCAAACCATTCAGAACAGTGTGCTGTCTATACGTTTCAGTGAATATCGACTCCTATATCTGATGTAGTCAAATGTAGATGATGGTGAAGAACTTCTGTTGTTCACTTGATAAGCTTTCGTTCTTACATTAATCATTTTGTTACTGGATTTATATTTGAAAAAAACTTCCTATCTCATTGATTTCTATTAGCTGTGCTAATAGCTGTACCACCGCTTAAGTTATGTTAGATGCTCATCTTTAGTATTTTAACAAATTGCCTCGATAATAGTGCATTAGATAATTAGTTAAGATATTTTTAATCAACTTGTTCAGTGCTCTTGAAGTGGGTGGGACTTGAACCCAAGTTTCTTGGCTCAGAGGTAGAGAAACTACGACCATCTTGATGCGTGGGACTGGACCACAAACACCTGATAGTTAATATCACCCTATTTGTTTTTTCTAATTCACCTGTTCTGAGATGTTATTACATACCTTTGGAGCAGGTGGAACTTGAACCAGGGTCTCTTGGTCCAGGGATAGAGGTACTACCACTGTACCACAAGAGCCCTCTACAGTTAATCTCAAACACTGAGTTAATAATCTGGAGCACCTCCTCCAGATTGTCTCTCAATAGTTTCAATTCAGTGTTCTTTCGGAAATGATCTGAAATTTAAAAGCAAAACACATCTCCATAAAATTGCCTCTGAAACTATCTGATGGAGGTTTTTTAAAAAATCAGTTTTTTCACTAATGTTCCTTTAAGGATGGTTCTTGCTCATTTGGGTTCTGTGTGACTCCAGTCCCACGCACCAAGATAATAAACGTTTGGCTGTCCTCAGACGTGGCTGAACAAGCAAACTCAGGTGTACCAAACTGCTCATTATAATAGAAGCCCACTCTCACCATCCCTGGGCAACCAGGGACAGGCAGCAAACACTGTCCTTGCAAATGCCAGATACATTCCTAAGAATGGGTTTTATCCTGTCAGCTAAATATCATCTCATATCCTTGAAGATGATAGAACATATTAAGAAAGTACTTCACAAAGCATGCAGGAATTCAGTATTGATAAATGCCGCTGCTGAGAATGAAAAGGCAGGGAAGGTATACTCAACCTAGAGTACAACATGAATACTGCACCTATATCTGCTCTGTCACCTCATTTAGGAAGGAGGTAAGGAGAGGGAGGGATCTTACCAGAATAGTTCCAGGGAAAGGGGATTTTAGTACCAGCCACCAGGAACCAAGAGAAGAAAGTGTCATAAGACGAAGTGAATTTACAGCTATAGGGATTTTACTGCAGTAAGGACTCCTCGTACAGACAATCAGTAACTGCAGATGTCTGAACAACCCAGCAATCAGCAGTAACTCATTGAAAAACCAAGGAGGGACAGATAGCACACCAGGCTAAAGCCTTTACTTCAGACCTGGTAAAGAAATGTGGAAAAAGGGTGTGGACTAGAAAACTTAAAGACTGGCCTCGTTTGACAGTTACAGCCTCCTTGAGGCAAGGCTCTGTAGGAATATTCCCAGTTTTGACTTAGAAACATACATACCAGAGCTTCCTTGTGATATTGAACAATGATGTCCTTCATGGTTTTCTACATGTTAGCCCACATAATGCATACCACAAAGAGTCAGAATTATGTTGGGTAAGGTATCTGGAAGATCATTAACAGTCAACTAGGTTACACTGCTATGATATCTAACTCTTGCAGATACAGTCTGAGTTATAGATATTTACCATTTCAACCTGTTCAGAGATTGTTACTGTAAGCCTCTGGAGTAAGTGGAGTTTGAACCTAGCCATCCTTATCCTCAGGTAGGGGCAATACCACTATTCCATAAGATTCTTCTAGTCAGGCTATATGCGTTCCTTAGGTTACTGCTACATCGCATAAATAGTTGACTGGCTTCCTGGCTGCTTGATAACAAACCAATGAGCAGAATGTACTTAGAGTAAGATGGAGACCTCTTATATGAGACCGTCACGTGTCTTGAGATCATGTAGCTGTATTAAAAGTATCCTTCCTTTCTCAGATCTTGTAATAATACAACAGCCCCTTTTTCTCTTTGACATACAAGAATATATACAAGGATACACATTGGTATATTCTCTTTCTGCATTAGGATGACTCTCTAGTGGACATCTGTATAATGACTAGAACTACTCCTTATACAGATATCACAACTCAGCTGTGTAGTTTTACCCTGTATAATGCTGTCAGTTGTTGTGGATGCTTTTGTGTCATGCATCATGGATATGTGGTTGTTGTCTGGAATGATACTTGTATCAAAGTCATCATCTTGTTTAATTCATCAGAACGTTATTTAGCACAGTGACCTAAATACATGATTTCAAAAAGAAGTGGTTCACTTAAATGCCCAGCAAGGTTGTTGGAATGTATTTACAGCACTCGGAGAAACAGATACAGGACACTACTGTCGTTTTGTTTTTAGTTCGTAGGAATGAGGAGTTCAGCTCAGGACAACAGTCAATCTAACGGAAGGATTTTAGTTTGTGAAGTCTCCAAGATGAGAGAGCTGGAAAGAAGCTTTTAAGTTGTCAAGACAGAAAGTGATTATGGCTAGCAGAACTGAGACAATTTTACAATTTTTCAGAAGGCTGAAAAGGATAAATGAAAAGTAAGAACAATGTAGGAGTAAATTGCTGCAGGTCCTGGAATCTATACTGAAAACAAAAAATGCTGGAGATTACAGTGGATCAGGCAGCATCCATGGAGAGAAAGTTCTGATTAAGAATCATCTAGACTCAAAATGTTAGCTTGCTTTCTCTCCATGGATGCTGCCTGACTCACTGTAATCTCCAGCATCTTTTGTTATCAGTTAAATAAGAAATCAGGTTGAAGTGGAACTGATATTTCTCTGGGATTGAATACTTGTAACAGATATTGCAGAGAAACAGGATGAAAAATTGTCTTGCTGTTTATGTTGAAACATATCTAAATTATTACAAATATATAGCTTTCCTTTTTATATTCCATTGTTAAAGAACATTTGTAGCCATGTGTGAAGATGACCAATAACTAATCACCACAGTTACCAAACTATAAAAATTAAACTTATGATCCATAAGCCAGGTTTCATTCAGGATTGACTTGTTAGGAATTATTGTCAGCTGGGATCATAACCACATATCCAAGAGGAATGAGCAACATACTAACTGCCAAGATTTACACTAGTGCAAGTGCAAATATCATCACTTTAAATATCTTACCAAGATGTACTCCAGAAACTGCTATAATGTGCTGCAGTCCACACATGATAAGCTAACTGCTTACAACAGATCCAAATTCCCATGCAATGGCACCATCTATCTGAAATGTCAATGCAGCTCATCATGATAGACATCTGAAATAGAGCAGGATCTTCTCTCACTGACAATCATACTAGCTTGGTGGGATAAGGCAGAACTTCTTCCAATCTCACCAAGTGAAGACTTATATCCTCATAGTCTTAGGAGAGAGTCTAATTAACCAATGAACTTGTACCTAATTGTTATCAGGCAGTGAACTGCATTTTATGATTTGGAGATGCCGGTGTTGGACTGGGGTGTACAAAGTTAAAAATCACACAACACCAGGTTATAGTCCAACAGGTTTAATTGGAAGCACACTAGCTTTCGGACCGTTGCTCCTTCATCTGCCATTACCACCTGATGAAGGAGCAACGCTCCGAAAGCTAGTGTGCTTCCAGTTAAATCTGTTGGACTACAACCTGGTGTTGTGTGATTTTTAACTGGATTTTAAGATGAGAGCCACTTGTTGAGATTAACTAGTTGTTGATCCTGTACTACTGCAAACTAAATGGGGCCTTAGACCAGTCAAAGAAAAGAGCATTGGTGGCAGTATCCTTCAACCCACAAATATCACAAACACATGATTTATAAATACTCATAAAGATGTAAAAAAATGTGACTTGTGTTTGTAAGCCTTGAATTAGCAGAAGTTTTGAAACAGAATCCCTGGAGGGTTTCAGTTATAACTTTGAGGAACTGAACATATACTTGTGATATGGTGATCTTTACAACATGTCCTGAATTCTAATATTTTCTTGGACGTGATGAACTCCAGGAAATAATCAGTTGGGAAGACTCCTGTCTTCGTGTTTGAAAACTTCGTTATTTCATACTTCTTTTTCAAAGATCACAGTTTCCAGAACAGGCATAAGGCTGAATTCAGGTGACAAAAGCAGAACTTGCTAGAAAAACTCAGCAGATCTGGCAGCAGCTGTGAAGAAAAATCAGAGTTAATGTTTTGGATCCTGTGACCTTTCCTCAGAATGTTCTGAATTCAGGTGAGCCTGACCACCAAAATACAGAGGAGCACAGAGGAAGTTCAGGACTGATTTCCACAACTGAACCTTGATGTCCTGATTTTACTGGAAGACTTGTCTTCCTCCTCACTCTCTCATGGTAAATATATTCTGATTTATGGCGTAGGCTGCAACAGTGTTAGATTGTTTGAAATGTTAATGTCAAGAATGAAAAATGAAATAAGTTATTGGAAAATAAGAATGTGTTGTTTACTAGAACTTTTGCTCACGTGGGTTCCTTCCAGTGTGTTGCAGCAATAAGTCATTGTTTTTAACTCATTGGCTTTTCTGAGTATTATTTTTGGAGTGATGCTGATGGGTGGGTAAGTTAAGATTAATATTTTTTAAAATAGCAATTGTTCTGCTTGTTCCATGCTTCTACTATCCAAGATGCACAGGAACGTAATATAGTAATGGGGTCTACCAACATTGGCATTTGGTTAAACACTTTCTGAAAAAAATAAACAAGGTTCTAACAAGAAAAATGGTGTGTGATATTGCAGCTTTAAGAAGTGTGTTTTGTCCAATTTTTTGAAGAAAGGCTTTTTAAGACAGATGTGGAAAGCTGTCTATTGAATCCAATAAAATAAACAGCTCGTGAGGCTTTGGGTTTTTTAAAAAGGTTAGAACAATAGAAGTATGAACGGGTGGGATCAAACTCCCATAGAACCAGTTTTTTTTTTAGTTTCAGTTTTCAGTAACAATTGCTGGCATCTTGAAGCTGAGTTTGGAAGCTGCAATACATCTCACCCTGCTACTGTTTCTCAGAGTTTTCTCTTGATGTTTTGCTTCCTGGACTGAAGAATTGCCTGTGAGACAATTTGCCTTTGACAAGTGTGTGCTAATAGAATGTTTTTATCTTAGAAAAGCTGCTGTTCAGTGGTTAAATAAGCTATTATTCTGTTAAATTTTCCAATAGAGTAAGTTATTCCAGTATCATCTTTCTTTTGTTGTATTTTAACTTTTGTGATTGAATAAAGTGTTTTTGCTTCAAGACAGATAGGTCAACCTATGGAATACATTTACCGTTTATAAGAAAATGTTTGGGTCTAGACAATCTTCTGAATATATTTTGAAGGGGCTCAGTCTGGTCCATATCATAGGCAACAAAAACAAGCAGTTCTAGATATACTAATGTCTGAAATACAAAGGAGATCCGATACAGGGGTGTAATAATACTAATTTTAAAGTTCTGACACATGAATGTTTCCTCGTACTTACAAACAGCTTTTTAGATTATCCTGCTTCGTGTTTTATCTTGCATATAAGTTGACTTGTGAACACACTTGAGAACAGAACCTATTCGCAACTTGAGGGCCACTTGTAATATAAGTACCTAATGATGAGTACTTTATTGCTCAAAGCTGTAGGGTGGGCCAGAGCTATAAAATAAGCTATTTAAATATAAGGTACAGTAGTTATCAATAAATCTGTAGAGAATTCTGGGAAAATGTCTTTACTGAGGCAATGATTAAAATGTGGAACACTCATCCCCAGATGGTTCAGACAACCACCATCAATATATTAAAGTGGATGTTAGATAAACACACAAAGGAGTAAGGAATGATAGAGCAAGATGAAGAAAGGTGGGAGCAAACTCTTGTAGAGTCTACATACAATGAGTATATATGGTCAGTTTATGTGTTATAAGTACATGTAAGCTATATAAAATGTGTGCTCTATCTCAAGTTTGCATTTAAACCTTATTTTATATTACCTGTAAAGAGTTTAAAACATCATAAGGTCATAAGAGATGCTATATAAATGTCACTTTGCAGAGGCAACCTGAAAATCGGGATTAGCAGTAAAATCATTGAATAATGTGTGACAACACATAATGAGCTCCTGGGACATAGATGTTACATGATAAAGAGGATTGTGTGAGCCATGCAATTTGGCTGGTATGACTGAGGCAGTTTTATTTCATATACTCCTTGACCACTTCGTGGTGAATCGTGTGGCAAAGGAGATGAGTTGCATCAGCCACTCCCTCTGGTGAGGAAATCTTTTTTTCCCTCCTCTTCTCCTTGTACCCCACTGGTAATCTGTATGTAGTTACTTAACTCAACATTAAACAGAATGGTACTACTTTTAGGAGTGCTTGATTTGCAATAGCTAATAATTGTGAAACTTATTTCAGCACAGTTTCTGCCAGTAATTTTGCACTTCATTGGGATAATCCAGCTTAGGAATGGTGCGAGTTCAGCCCAGTGCCAATCAGAATGAATATTGCACCATGTGGTTTCGGTGCAGATATTCAATGGTCTTTTTAATAAATTCTAAGTTATATAGACTTGCATCTTATTTAAAGCACATAAATAGACTTTTGGCCCACAAGGTCTATCCTGCTGATAATGATCCACAGAGAAATGTACTCTCACCTTTCTTCATGTGATTTTCTCAACAAATTTCTTTTTTTTTTCCCTTGCCATTCTAATCACTTTCCTGGTGGAAGCAAGTTTTACATTCTGTCCGTTCTCGAGGTAAAGACTTAGGTTCATAATTTCCTGTTAAATTTCTTAGTGGTTTTCTTTATATTTATGGACTATGTTTTGGTACCCACAAGTGGGAAACAACTTTGCCACAGCATTCCTGTGGAATCTTTCATAATCTTAACGCTTTTGCTCAGTTTACGCTTTGGTTTTTTTCTCTGGATAAATGAACCCCAATCTAATTTTATTGCTGTAGCACAAAAAAGTGGCAATAAATGAATTTAATCAGTTGCTGGTGCAGATTCTAGTATATAGTGTGCTCTGTTGTTTTTGAAATTTTGGATATCTTTCCTGTAAACTAATTTATTTTTAACTTTCAAAACTCTCCAAGTTAACAATAAAAACACTGAAGGATCTACATCATGATTGTGATCATAAAGATCATTTGGAAAGTAACCTGTATTTGAGTCCCCCATATGAAACTTTCCCAACTTTAGAATATTGGTTCCTCCCCTCAATGTTTTCAATCTCAGCCCATGTTAGTGGGAGATACCACATTGGCCTCTGCAAGAAGGAGGAGAAAGACGAGATTACAAGCTCTTTTATATCAAGTCCTGACATTTATGGGCCAACTCCAAAGGAATATTTGGAATGGAGAGTTGTGGAGAGGCACCAGAGAAAGGGGAAGAGGAAGGAAGCACCTTTTTTCTTAAGGGGGTCAGTTTGTTCATTTGGCTGGATGGATGGTTGCAATACAGAGTGACATCAACAGTATGGGTTCATTTTCCACCCTGGCCAATGTTACCATGAAGGAATCTGCCTCTCAACCCCGTCTGAAGTATGGTGACCCTCAGGTTAAGCCACCATTCATTTTCCCTCTCTAATAAGGGAAGCAGCCCCATAGTCCAGTAAGACTTTGCCTTGCCTTTTTGAAATTCTTTTAAAAGGACCCTCGCCATGACAAAGAAAAATTGAAAATAAACATTCACTCCTGTGAATGAAGTTTTCACAAAATAACACATGCTTCATTTGGTTCCTTGGTATTATGGCTGAAAAATGTGTTGCTGGAAAAGTGCAGCAGGTCAGGCAGCATCCAAGGAGCAGGAGAATCAACGTTTTGGGCATAAGCCCTTCTTCAGGAGTCCTCGCTTTCTCCTCCTTGGTATTATGTATCAACTAAGGACAGCAACTTAACCACTCCCAGCTGTCACTGCAATAAGCTTACTTCTGTCTTATAGTTGATTGTTTCAAGTGTAAGTACGCAGAATTCAACAGCATTGTTTGAAGTGCAAAGTTTATGCATTTGGAAGAAGCTACAAAGGGATGTCAGTGAGAAGGGGGAATGGGCTAAGTAATGATATGTATCAGTAGGCAATTGAAGGAAAAGCAATGACAGTAGTTACACTTTGAATAGAAGTAGATTTGGTCCCGGGGAACAACAGAGTGATTTAGAGGAACAAATTCACAGGCTGTCAAAGGCAAGTTGGAGGCCTAGAGTTCCATAAGCCTTTTGTTTTAATTGTGAGCCCTCTATGCAAGAATCTAAAAGACGAGATAATTATGAGACTGTAGAAAACTGTTAAGATATCATCAGGGTACTGGCACCAAGACTGAAGGCTAGCCTTTTGTGCAGGAGTCCCTCTGAATTAACCCTATTTTAATTGAAAGCCTGAGTTAGCAATTCAAGTTGGTGTCTTAATTTTACTGATCTAAACTTAAGGCAAATTAAATTAAAATTGATCTTTTCTAGACTTTCAGCTAATCAGGTGACCCTCAGGATGTCTTCTGGAGAATTTTAAATTAAGGCAAAACTTCAGCTACATAACAGTCAGTGTAGGGTCCATTCTTTCTGAGTGGTCAGTCTTTGACTTGAGACTTTGCAGTTGCTAAATTCCAATGACTTTTCTTTAAAGGAAGAAATACATTCCAGTGCAAAGTTATTTAAATCCTGAGACTGAAGGCACTAGTTTTGAACTCATGCCAGAATTGGGAGAGCTGTCTCACAGACAAGTCAAGCAACAGCTTGACATAGTCACACGCAGTCATACCAAACAGCCAACGTTTTTGCGCTTTTTGGTCCCCATTCCTCACAGAGAAGCAGGACAGACCCAACAGAGATGGCAGTGAACAATACCATGCATTCAGGAGGAAGGTGGCTCTAGAAATACTTTCTGGACTGCATGAAGTCCGTGGCAACAAATCAGACATGGACAAGGAAACCACCTGATGAATCCCCTTCCTGCACCTCCTCCACAAGTTGATGAATCAATCAGTCACTTCCCAAATTTGAACAGCACCTGAGGCTAGGAAGGGAAGCTTGGATAAGGAATTCCCAATCCCATTTGAGCTATATGTAAACATGGATGCAACAGCTGAAATCCCAAGGTAAGTTAACCGTGGTTGCCCTTGACATCAAGCCAATTATCTTTGGTCCCAGCATCACTCATTATTGAGATTCTCCATTGATGATTGCAGTGTTCATCTTGATGCCTCAGATATTGCAGCAGTCTCACCAGCATCTTCTCAGGGACACATAGGGATGGGCAAGAAATGCCAACCTTGCCAGTGATGCTTACATCCTGAAGATTAAAAAAAATTAACGTTATCTTTCTACACCGGGTTCTTAATGGAAACCAGTGCATCCTGTTTTGGACTGGATCGGACCAGACCAGACTCCCTCAAAATATATTAAGACAGTAGCCTAGACTCTTAACTGTTTCTTATTTTAAATGTGAGGTGCTGTGTTCCAGATGATTGGTCAAACTACCAGAGTTAAAGTAAAACACACTTTATTAATCTACTATAGCTAAACTATAACAAAAGAAAGCAGGAATTGGAATAACTGAATTCTATTTGAAAACTTAACAGAATAATAGGTACAGTAACTATTACTCATTTACTGTTCCAATATAATTACATCTCCCACACAAATTGTTGGGCGAAGCCAAATTCAGAAAACAGATTGTCTCACATGCTGTTCTTCAATCCAGGAGTAAGACCATTCTGAGAGCGCGAGAACTCCAGTTTTTAGCTGTCGCAAAGAGAGAGTCGAACAATAGCTTCCACCTCTTCAGAACTCCAACAGCAACTGCTGAAAGCTAAACCGAAAACCCTGGTTTTGTGGGGGGTCAACCACACTATTCAAACTCCTTTTATTGTTCCAACCTTTTCAAAAAAAAACAAAAAGGCTTCACAAGTTGTTTATCCTCTCGTAGACTGTTCAACAGCTGTCCTCCAATCTCTCTCAAAATAAATCTCTGAAAGCCACAGCATCATCACGATCCAAACACCGCATCAACTGATTGGTTTGGAGACAGTCTGTGAAATGGTTAATCCCTCCAGCTGGTTTCCACAGGCAGATGTACACTTCAGGCTATGGTAGTATTTTGCCTTCTCATCTTGTGCTCCACCGTATTGACTGACCTCCTCTGGAGGACGGAGCAAGCACTTCAAAGGAGCATAAACCCACCCACACACAACTTTTGGCATATATACAAGTTGGAGCTGTGAGCAGTCGGCATAATAACACTTTGAAGAAAATTTTCTTCAACAAATTGACAGATAGTACTGTATGTATGAGATCTATTTGCATCTCTTATGTGTGCAATCTTTGTTATTTTCCCTGAGCCAAGCTGTCAATTTGTTGACAGCTATACTTGAGTTAAAGCCACTTTTGTATGGCAGACCTAAATTGATTGTGAACTTGATGAAGGCTTTACAGGCATGTTTAACTTCGGATCTCTGTCAATGCAGAGTGAGGCAACTAGAAGTGAGAAGCAAAATACAACTGTGGCTATGCACCTGCTGGGCAATGGACAGAGCAGAGAAAGTGAGACTGAAGCTACAGAAAGGCTTTGGTACAATTTGTATTCCAGAATGGTAGTGAAAATAGGATTGGGAGATGTTTGTGTGAAAGCTGAAAGAGAATTGAGCGATGACCAAATGAGCACTGAGTGCGTCCAGTCATTATGAAGCATAAATCAGTCACTTGGGAGTGAAGTGGGAGAGCCAGTAATGTCATGTGGGAATATATTTTGGGAGATGCTTGAGATTAGGGAGAAGTAAGCTTGGCAAGTTGTTACTTTTTAAAAAAAAAAATCCTTCTTCAGGAAATATAGATTATTGCCATATGCCATTCATTTAGGATAATTATTGATTGTTTGGATTAAATTATTCTGTGTAGCACTAGATATTTGAAGAAAGTCTACTTTGCACATTTTAATGGGGGAAAGGCGTATTTTTTGGTACTTCAAGACCTGAACCCAATCTATTCCCTCATGGCTGCTCTCTATCGCTCATGAGTGTGTGGATGTTCATATTAGGCATTCTTATATAAAGCTGCATCATGTTGTAAGGAGTGAAAGCAGCATGACAAGTGCGGATATTATTGTTTTAGAAACTGTCATACCCAACCATCCAAACATTGTAATCTGATAGACTGCTTATTGTTCTGGAACATTTGCAGATGGAACTCTTCACTGAACATGTTAGAACAGAGATTTTAAAAAAGCCAACTAAAATAAAGAAATAATACATAAGTTATATTTATATTGATAAAGAAAAGCACTCTTTCGTTATTCTGAAAGTCTGAATTATAATGAACCAAAAGTTAGTTTTGTAAATTTACTTGAAAAACCAGGTGTTTAATAAGGCCTTTTATCATAGACTAATGTCACACTTCAAGTTTATATTCAAGACTGACTTGCCAACAAGAAGGCAAAGTCAAAAACTGTCTTTAGGCTTAGATTTCAAAGTAACACTATTTATTATACTTTTGTACTAAATATCTCTCTACATTGCTATCATAGATATCCCAATTTCTGGTCTTACAGTTACGTTACGTGAAGACTAATCTATCTTCTTTGTGTGTTCTTATTCATGTGCTGTTAAGACTCTTAATGTTCTAGCTGAGTGTAGTTTTGTCTAGCTCTGCTATTTATGCATAGTGATGTGCATATTCTCTGACAATATCATGAGGTTGCTACACAGTCCTGAAGCTCTTATCCAACAGGCTCATTTGTCATCAGCACTGGATCTCTCAAAGTGTTTTATTGTGAGTGAAGTATATTTTCAAGTGCACACTTGCTCTTGCGTGGTCCTGGTGGAGCACGATCTTTGTTGAGTGGCAGAGATAGCTGAGAGATCAGACTCTGCTGCATGGGCAGAAACACACACATACATATTGTTTCCCCTAATCCCCTGTGTTAGAAGCCGACAGTCCTGCTTGCTTTGGATTAGGATCAAAGCAATGAGGGTGTTCCATGTTGATCAGCTCCTGCAATATCAGCAAAAGACTTACTGTCATCTCAACATCACGATCTGTGCTCTATACCTCGAATGCCCTGCTGTTTCTCACACCTCACGTTAGCTCCTAGTGGTGATGGAAATTCCTGCTATGTCCTCTCTGCCTGTATCCCCATTGCTGATCCCACTCTATCTTGCTGCCCCTCCTCTGATGTCCTCATTGCCCATGCTGTCCTGTTATCTCTGTTGCTGGTCTCGTTCCATTCTGCTGCTCTGATGCTGTAATCTTGCTGCATCTGCATCACTTCTATCCCCACTGCTGGTCGACCTCTTTCCAACTGCTCCCTGACTCTGTTCTTGCTGTCTTGTGCCTCCTTGTTGCTGATTACACAAAGCCAGGTGGGAGGGAGAACTGTGATGAGAATGCAAAGATGCTGCATTGTCATCTGGACAACTTGAGTGAATGTGCATATGCATGGCAGATGAAGTATAATGTGGATAATGTGAGGTTTATCCACTGTGATAGCAAAAACAGGAAGCCAGATTATTATCTGAATGGCAATAGATTGGGAAAGGGTGAGATGCAAAGAGACCTACATGTTGATGGACATTAGTCACTGAAAGTAAATATACTTGCATCAGGCAGCGAAAAAGGCAAATGATACATTGATGTTCATAACAAGAGGATTCAAGAACAGAAGAAGGGATGTCTTGCTACAGTTGTACACTGCTTTGGTGAGACTGTACCTGACATAATGTCTCCTCATCTGAGGAGGAATCTCCTGACGATGGAGGGAGGTGCCACAAATGTTTATCAGACTGTTTCCTGAGATGCAAGACTGACGTATGAAGAGAGACTGGATTGGTTGAGACTGTGTTCACTGGAATTTAGTAGATTGAGGGGAGATATCATAGAAATCTTTAAAATCTAGCAGAACTAGACAGAGTAAATGCCAGATGGATGACCGAGGATTCCAGCCGCAGAGGTCACAGTCTAAATGTATGGGATAGGTTATTTAGGACTAAACTGAGAAGAACTGTTTTTCCACCAGCGAGTGGTGAGTATGTGGAATTCTCTGGCACAGAAAGCAGTTGTGAGAAAAACTTTGAATGTTTTCAAGAGGGAGTTAGATGTAGTTCTGAGGGCTAAAGGGATCAAAGTGTGGACAGGATGCTGAGTTGGATGATCAGCCATGATCATATTAAGTGGTGGAGTGAGCTCAAAAGGCCAAATGGCCTACTCTTGCTCATATTTACTATGTGTTTAACCTCGTACCTGGTTGCACCAGGACATTAGAGGTAACTCCCTTGATTTTCTTTGAAATAGTGTCATGTGACTGAAAGCCCACACCAACTTGAAGAACGTTACTCACCTCGCTGCAGAATAATAGCCTGCTACTCAGTTATGTTGAAAGCCCATCACCTTCTCAAAGGCAACTGTTGATGGGCAGCCAGTGAAACAGTGAATACATGCAAAAATTAGTTTTGTTTTAATTCTTTCATTCCTTCATTCACTGTTCGGAGTGATAAGGTTAAAAATTCAATGGCTATTGCCCAAAGTAATTTTATAAAGTGAAAACCGTCATTTCAGCTGGTAAGTTAAGCTTCTATTGGAATATTGTGTGTAATTCTGGTCTCTCTGCTAAAGGAAGGATGTTGTGAAAGGGTTCAGAAAAGGTCTACAAGGATGTTGCCAGGGTTGGAGGATTTGAGCTACAGGGAGAGGCTGAATAGACTGAGGCTATTTCCCTTGAAGCATTGGAGGCTGAGGTGTGACCTTATAGAGGTTTATAAATTCATGTGGGACATGGATAGGGTAAATAGCCAAGGTCTTTTCCCAGGGGTGAGGGAGTGGGCATAGGTTTAAGGCGAGAGCGGAATGATTTAAAAGGGACAGAAGGAGCAAGAGGGTGGTGCGTGTATGGAATGAGCTGCCAGAAAAGGTGGAGGCTGGTATAGTTACAACATTTAAAAAGCATCTGGTTAGTAAATGAATAAGAAGAGTTTAGAGGGATGTGAGCCAAATGCTGGCAAACGGGTGTAGATTTATTTAGGATATCTGGTCGGCATGGACGAATTGGACCAAAGGGTCTGTTTCCATGCCTGTACGTCTCTATGACTCTAAGTAAACTGACAATTGAATAAGTTTTGACTAAGCATTATCTGGAAATGCATGTCTTTGATGTGCTGGGACCCATGGTGTTCTGTTGATACCACTGCCTAGAAACTTTATGATGCCTGTTGAAATTATTAGTTGTTTGTAGTTTTTACCCATGGCTGCCTGATATGCCCATTTCTTTCTAATTTAGTCAATGAATTGTGTGTGTGCACTATCAAATATTTTAATTCTTGTCCTGTTTAGAACTATGACAGATTTGTGCTGAGTGTGTTCAGTTGTCATTCAAGGCTCCGTTTGCATTTTATTTGCGTTGGCGGATTTTTAATCTGCTCACACATTTTTGATTTCCGTCCCGCAGTCTGAGTGACAACTCAACAGTGCCACGGTATAATTATAATTTTGGAAAGCTTCAGCTATTTTGCTCACAATTCTGGGTGCTTGTTAAACAACTTGTTTAAATTAGTTGCTGTAGTTCTGTATTTCCAAGTGTTGGTAACTTCAGTTGTGGTCTCACTGCACTCCACCTCACAGTCCCCATCATTGTTGTGAGGAAGTTGGAGGGGATGTAAGTGTATGCTGATGAAGGGGTCCATGCGGCAAAAACAAACCGTTGTGTAGCAACATTTTTTATCTGTCAGAAATCTGATCAGTTCTTAAATTTGAACTGTTATATTTTCTGTGTTTTAATGAGCATCCGTCAGCTTTAGGATCTTGTGGGAAATCTCTTTATCTAGTTTCTTTTAAAATCTTCCTTGTCAAAGAAGGAATCGGATCTTTCAAAAAAATATACAATAGCAAATTCAGTTTTAAATTTGTTTGGCACCAGTTGTTGAAGTGGAAACAAGTACACACTTGGGACAGAATATGGAAATACACAACGTGTCTGTCAATATTTGGAAAGAGTAAAATCATCGCTAGTATTCTGAGGGTATGCATCCTTCACCATTCACATATGAAACCAGTCTATCCCCTTGCAAGGTGCTGACTGATCTGCTTTTTTTCAGATTTCTCTCCCTGAGGCCATCTGGGGAAGCTCACATTCCATGATCAAATATTTTCCTTAAAAAACAATGAGTAGTTGAAGCAGCTAACACTGATACTTTCTCCCTCATCTGCTTTTTCCTTCAATGTAATAGAGGAATCCTGATTGAGTTAGTTGAAAAAGGGTGGCAGGGTACTTGTGTGGAGCATAAAAACCAGCATGGCCCATTTGGGTTGTATGGTCTTTTTCTGTATTATAAATTCTGAGTAAGGGTTCGTAAGGAACAAGTCCAGTATCAGGTTTACTTTGGGAGGGTATTTTACATTGGCTATATAAAACCAGCATCATATCTCCTTCAGTTGTTTACTTCAGTCCTGTAGACATATACTCACTATAATTCAGGATTCACTATGACCAGAGTTATAGCTTCTTTCATAAGTTTTTAAGAATAATGTTTGTGTCCAGTCATGCACTGAACTGCAACATTCCTTTAAAACTCTAATGCTGAATAATTCTAGTAAATTCCTCACAGAGAATAAAAAGTATCTGTATCATTTAAAAACAAGAGAAAAGTTTGACTTTTTGTTACGCATCTGTCAAAATATTAAATCAGCCTACCTTGTCACTTGTATATTTTTCCATGCTAATTGTTTCCACGCTGTTACATTGGAAATCGTCTATGATGCTTTTAGGTGGAACTATCTAATAGGCTTTTCCCTGTTTAGTCTACCTCAGTCATTTGTCCGCTTGTCTTCAAACTCTTGACATCAATCTATCTCCTCCTCTTGGCCTTTGTTGAAAAACCTTGGTTTGAATCTGCATGCAATTCCAGATTCCCACCATTTGATGGCACTGTGAAGCATCTTTTTCTTTTCCATCAGCTCGGAATCTCTGCCATGTTGAACTTCAGTTGTGCAAGGGAGATGAATTAACAATGCCATTTATAATTTGGAGATGCCGGTGTTGGACTGGGGTGTACAAAGTTAAAAATCACACAACACCAGGTTATAGCTATAAATTTTGTGTCTTACAATTGTGTACTCCATAACCACCCGATGAAGGAGCAGCACTCCGAAAGCTAGTGCTTCCAGTTAAACCTGTTGGACTATAACCTGGTGTTGTGTAATTTTTAGCAATGTAATTTAGTTTCCTAGTTTGTATTATTCATGGAAATATGGCCCATTACGATTCTATTTTTCTTCTGCCCTGCTTATTCTTGACTGCACTGTGGCACTTTGGAGGGGTCTATTTTGTTTATTCATTCTGGGTCTGTTAATTTCTGCTTTTATTCCTGCATCCCTGTGTTCCATCCCTTTAACTGTCTTCCTGCCTGTGCCACCAATAATGTCCAGCTTTAATTTTGCAATGAAGATAGTTGCAGTCAACCTTGGTGCAATCTGCAGTTCCATCCTCATTCAATTGTTCACATGTTTGTACTGTCTCTCCTCTCTCAGAGTAATGTTATTTTAACTGTTCTCAATGTCACATAACTGGGTTGATATATAAAAGGGGGTCGCAGATAAGTGTTCATTTATTAAATGTAAAGTGCTGTGCAAGAGACCATGGAGGGATACAGACGCATCTTTTTAAGATAACTTATAAAAGCTAAGTAAAAAGTACTTCACACCCATCCCAGGATTTATTTATTTGTGTAGGAATTAGTGTACTTTGTCATTTATTTGCAGTTGAGCTCTTAGATCCGTAGTGTGACTAAGTCATTGGGGACTTACTACATTAATGACACTATATAAATGTAAGTTATTGTTGTAATTATATGTGTTCCAGCTGTTTGATTGTTTTCTATGAGCAGTAACTAATTCCACTCTGACTGGCCTGTGTCCTGAAGATTGTCATTAATTCTAGCAACACTCCACAGAAAAACAATATGATTGCCAAAAATACAAAGCATATATATTAATGGTATTCAAACCTTCTAATTTGTCTTTGATCTTTAAAACACCAATGCTTCACTTTAATAAAAGTCTGTGAAGTGTTTTTAATCCTTATGCTAATCTAGAAAATCGTGAATTGTCTCTTCTATCCCTTCATTTTTGCAGCATTTGCTTTTCGCTCCATCTTCTGTCTTCCCGCCCTTTGTCTTTTCCTGACTTCAAGCGTCATAACCTTCCCTTGGCAATGATTTACTTCTTTTCCCAGACCCTTCCCTGATTTAACCACGCAATCTCTCTCACTCACACAGACACAGACACTCTCTTGCAGACACGCGTGCACACACTTACACACTTACACAGTGTAGAAGAAGGTAAAAACAGACTGCAGATGCTGGAAATTAGAGTCTAGATTGGAGTGGTGCTGGAAAAGCACAGGTCGGGCAGAATCTGAGGAGCAGGAAAATCGACATTTTGGGCAAAAGCCCTTCGTCAGGAATATGCTATTCAGCCCTTTGTGCCTGTGTCAGCTCTTTTAAAGAGCTATCCAGTGAGTCCAACTTCTCCTGCCATTTGCCTATAGTCCCATACTTTGTTTCTGTTCAAGTATCTGAGAAATTCCCTTTCTAAGAAGTTCCCATTGAATCAATTTTCTCAGCCCTTTAAGACAGTGATAGACTGATTTGACTTATTGTCACGTGTACTGAAGTACAATGAAAAGCTTTGTTTACAAGCAGATCATAGTAAGCAAAAATGTATAGATCAAAAAGACTTAAGATGGAGACATACAGGTTATGTTGCACAGGGTGTGCACTGGGTGAGATCAAGGTTAACAAGATCAGCATTATTTGAGGCGAGAGAGTCTATTCATCAGCCTAATCATTGGAGGTAAGAAGCTGTTCCTGAACCTGCTGGTGCATCTGTTCAGGCTTTTGTATCTTCTGCCCAACAGAAGAGATTGTGGGAGATCATTAACAGAGTGCGCAGGATCTTTGATGATGTTGGCAGCCTTCCTGATCTGAGAGTTTCTCCTTTTGCTTACTTCCTTAAATTTGTGCGCTCTGGTTACTGACACTGAAAGCAATCCTTTTTGAATTTACTTGATCATTTTCAACACCTCTGTCAACTCCCCTCTTAATCCTTCTCTGCTCGAGCTTCACTAATCTGTCCACATAACTAGGTCCCACACTATTAAAGCCATCCCAGTAATTCTCTTTCCCACCCTCTCTAAGTCACAATGATCAGATGCTGATTTCACTGTTGATGCCATAATAAATCAGCCTTGGAGCATGACAATCTTCCTTTATGCTGATGCAGAACCCTTGAGAAGCAGCTTGTTCTAGTAAGGGAAGGTTGAGTAATTGGATCTGGTTGAATGCACACAATATAACCATCATTGGTGTTGCAGATTGCAAAGAAGGTCTCACTGGAATTACCATGTTAGACTGTGTCTGCAATGGACACTGGAAGGAAGTAGCATCTAATTTTAGATCTCTGGGACATTTAGGAGTTTCTTTTAGGGATGTGGGCATCGTTGGAAAGGCCAGCATTTTGAATTGTCCTTGAAAAGCTGGTGGTGAACCATCTGCTTGGAGCATCAGTGACCGTATGGTGAATGTACACCTACAGGTGTGAGTTTAAGAACTTTGATCCATAGAGAAGGAAGGAATGGTTTCGCTATACCAAGACAGGACAAGAAAAGCCCTTCCTGCTGAAGGGCTTTTGCCCGAAACTTCAATGTTCCTGCTCCTTGGATGCTGCCTGATCTGATGTGCTTTTCCAGCACCACACTCTCGACTCTAACCTCCAGCATCTGCAGTTCTCACTTTGCCAAGACATAGTAATAGGTAAGTAGTAGAGGAAATTCCAGTGATGGTATAGGTTTTGTGCTCATTGCCTCTATCCTTCTAAGTATTAGAATTGTGGGTTTGGAAGGTGCTATCAAGGAAGTCTCAGTGAATTGGTACTGCAGATGCCACTGTCATGTAAGGTGCTTAAGCAACAGCTCAAGAATTGTCCTCCAGTTGGTGGTCAGATCAGTAGATTATTTATTCTTGTAATGACTTCAGCTGACTCATCAGTTGGATTCTTTCAATAAAACCTGAGCATCAGTCAGTGATCCTGAATCAGAAAGTGTTCCTGCCCCCATCACTCTAGTGGCCCCTGCAGGAAGTGCATGCATTGAATACTTGGGCAGGATAAGAATGATATCATTGGCCTATGCAGAATGTGAGTATACTCTATCTGTATTTTATGAAGTTTAGAAGAATGCAAGAAATCTCATTCAAACATATAAATTCAAAAGGGCCTTGGTAGATCATGAGAAAACATTTTCCTTGTCTGGACAATCTAGCATTTATGTTACAGTCTCAGAATAAGGAGTAAGCCATTTAAGACAATGACAAGGAGAAATATCTTCACTGTAAGTGGTATCAATCTTTAGAATTCTCAACCCCAAAGAGCTGTGGCTGCTTAGTGATTGAATATATTTAAGACAAGATTGGTAAACTTTGAGGACTAAAGAAGCTAGGGAATATGGAGAAGATATGGCCAGGGGAAACTGGAATCGAAGATCTTAAATGATAGTATTGAATACTGGAGCAAGCTTGAAGAATTGAATAGGTCCCATTTCCTCTGTTCCAATTAATCGCCAAAAAGATCTTGAACTCAAATCAATACAGGCTGTCTAAACCTGTTTGACTTTAGTGAGATTGAATGCTGCAAGGAAACATCAATTTCACTTTGTGGGGGGAGAGGAACTGGAATTGACTGAAGTGCCTCTTCCAATGTGTCGCTTCTACTGATTATTAAAGAGTAGAGTATTTGTATCGCAGAGTATCCCATTCCAGATTACGAGGAAACATGCTTCCAGTGGCCCATGTAATAAAGTGTGTTTGCATATTTGCCACCGGAAAGTATGGAGTGTTCTGGCTAATTATGGGAAGGGTTGGAGGATGCAAGAGAGAATATTAGTGGCAGAAATAGTATATGGTTTTGTTTAGAATCAGGACATAACATTGTCATACATGAGATGTGTTTATGAAGTACTCAATAATTACACTTCCAAATTAAATGGTCACAAAATTGTTTTATACGTTTTACAGGAAGTTGTAACCATAGCAAACTGCTGCTATGCCCTTTAAAGTTGAGGTTGGTACATTGGCCCAACTGAAGAGTTTATATAATATCGAAGTAATGAGAAGCAATCCCTTGTTTGACACTCCTGTAATGTTTTTGTGCATCGCTGTGCACTCTGCTGTTGATTTCACAATTATAGATTCAATTTGATGTAACAGCAGTTAAATATTGAGCATGAATTTTCTGCACAAAAATAAAATGCCATGCTGCAGTTTTAATCTGTACTGGAGCAAGTCATCTCAGCATTGTGAGTAGAAATTCTCCTGAGGAGTATGTATTTCAGATTAAATAGTTCTATTCAGGAATTGATAGAACAATTCAGCACTCAATATGTGAAGACTGATTCTAACAACAGCCTTTGAGGACTCAATATTAACACTTTTAAACCTGCATAATTAACTTAACAGAAAGGATTTCTAGGCAATACAATCAATGATCCACTAGGTTAGGAAATATGAAAGACAGATTTATTACCACTGCAGATATTGCAAATGGTTTCCTGTTGGCTGGGTGATTATGGAAGGGTTTTTTTTAAGATTACCTACAGTGTGGAAACAGGCCCTTCGGCCCAACAAGTCCACAACGACCCGCCAAAGCGCACCCACCCACCCAGACCCATTCCCCTACATTTACTCCTGCACCTAACACTACAGGCAATTTAGCATGGCCAATTCATCTAACCTGCACATTTTTGGACTGTGGGAGGAAACCGGAGCACCTGAATGAAACCCACGCAGACACGGGGAAAATGTGCAAACTCCACACAGTCAGTCGCCTGAGGTGGGAATTGAACCCGGGTCTCTGGCACCGTGAGGCAGCAGTGCTAACCGCTGTGCCACCGTGCCGCCCATATGTAGGATATGAAACAATTGTACCTTACTGTGGCATTTCCCCAGCAATTTTCAAAATGCAAACATGTCCCTCTTGTGAATTGTGTATAATTTAGCAGTTGGCTGCAGTGATCCTTTGTGGGCGGTACGGTGGCACAGCAGTTAGCGCTGCTGCCTCACAGCGCCAGAGACCCGGGTTCAATTCCTGCCTCAGGCGACTCTCTGTGTGGAGTTTGCACATTCTCCCCGTGTCTGCGTGCGTTTCCTCCGGGTGCTCCAGTTTCCTCCCACAGTCCAAAAATGTGCAGGTTAGGTGAATTGGCCATACTAAATTGCCCGTAGTGTTAGGTGAAGGGGTAAATATAGGGGCATGGGTCTGGGTGGGTTGCACTTCAGTGGGTTGGTGTGGACTTGTTGGGCCGAAGGGCCTGCTTCCACACTGAAAGTAATCTAATCTAATACTAAGTAATCTAATACTTGATATTCCAGCCTGAATGCTGTGGTATCTAAAATCCACAATTAAATTTAGGGAACAAAATTAACAAAACCTTCATTATTTTGTATTTGCTTTAATGATCCTAATGATTGCTCTGAGTGCTGTGGTTTAAAAGCTAGAGCCACGCTTCACAGGAGTTGGATGCCCATTTTGGTCAGTTTACACTAGTGGACATTTTCTCTTCACAGTCCTGCTCTTTGGTAAACTTTATTATTTTAAAATAACAACTGTACATTACATCTGTTTGCCTCTTGTCCAAAAGGTCACAGGTTCACTGCAGAACCTGTTTTGAATCAAAATTCAAACTGGCAACTCAATGCGCTACTGTGCAGTACTGTCAGAGGTACCATCTTTCAGATGAAACATTAACCGGGTCTGAACATCCACAGGCACCCATGAGTGCAGAAAGCACATTTGGAGAGGGAACCATACATTTATTTCCCTCTTCAATATGAAGAGCTTTGAAGTATCTTCCAGTGCACAGGGAGAATTATTAGCATGCTGTATCCATGGTTGTGTATTACAGCTCACACCAGAAATCCTTGTTTCTAAGGCAGCCTGTACTTCATCATGCATGAAGTAGTGTGGAGCTATGATTGGTTACAAGAGAGGTTCTAATGTTCTTCACATCACCTGGTTGCCCAGGAATCTCTTTTTGCTCTTACTGCCTGCACCTTGTGAATGCACCTTCCATGGCCATCAAGTCCTGGAGTGTGTTTTGAACCTGGAGATTTTGGCTCAAAGACTGGAACACATCCACTGTACCAGAAGACCTCCTAATTATTCCCAGCAAAGGGAAATGTAAATAAGCAACTGAGTTGCTGACACTGTTGTCCCTTTGTTCTCCTATGGTTTTTTTCCTAAACCCTGCCTTGTTTGAAATTGTGTCGTGAGTACAGGTCAATTAGAGAGATATTGTATAGCTCTATTCTGTCAAAACATCTAGTTTGTTTGAACCTGTTACCTCAGTGAGTGTTCTGTACTGCCACAGATGAACAGCACCTGCAGGAAGCATATCTTGGAACACCAGGAGGAACTAGAAAAGTTTGCTATGAAAAATCTACACCCACAGTCAGCCAAGTTGACCTTCCGCGATGTGCGCACGCAGACATACACACAAACAATCTAGCCAAGCAAAGGTGGCACCGTGGCTCAATGGTTAGCACTGCTGCCTCACAGCACCAGGGACCCAGGTTTGATTCACATGACTGTGCAAACTCCACACAGACATTCTCCCTGTGTCTGGATGGGTTTCCTTGTGAGTGCTCCAGTTTCCTCCCACAGTCCAAAGATGTGCAGGCCATGCTAAATTACCCATAGTGTCCAGGTATGTGCAGGCTAGGTGGATTAGCCATGGGAAATGCAGGGTTACAGGGATAGGGTAGGGGGGTGGGTCTGGGTGGGATGATCTTCTGAGGGTCAATGTGGACCCAATGGGCAAATTGGCCTGCTTCCACACTGTGGATATCAAGACACCATTCAGGTCATTGATCTGAGTCAGGTCTTTGAAAGATCTTTCGAATTAATCCCACACTTTTGCTGTTACCCTCTAGTCCTGGAATTTTCTCTACTTCAGGGGCTCAATCTCTGAAGACTGCAGTCACAGTCCAATTGCCAGTGTGCACTTTTATTTTTTTGCTTTGAGGTCATGTTGGGGAATGGGGTTTGTGTTGGGTGTATGGTGATGCTCACAGTGTGTGATTGAGGGATGAGGTCAGCAGTATAAGTTATCCAGGAGTTAGAGCAAGACATTTTGAACATTTGAGTTCAAAAAACCAATTATAAGAAGCCATGTGATTTCAGCTCAATGACCAGCAAGTCCCTGGAGTAATAACTGCTGTGGTGTTTACTGAGAGATTTTAACAATCTCCAGAGGAAGAGAGAGAAGGAGCCAGAAACAAGTTCATGCAGGGGGAAGAGGCCCATGACACTGAAAGTCCTGGTATCAGCCATCTCCAAGCAGGTCAGGGCTGGGGATAAGTTGTGAGACACGTAGAAATCAGTGAGAAGAAAGCTCTAGAAGCAGAAGACTGTGGTGGTGTCAAAGAGATAGTGCAAAGCTGTTTTAGAGAGGAGTTTAGTGAATCCATGTAAATTAATAGTGAGCTGAATTAGCAGTTTGTTTTAAGGGGCACAACTGAAGAAAATAATGAATGCACAGCGATTTTTCAAAAGGAAACTAAATGCACCCATTCCAGCTGTGAGAGAAATGTTAGTGCAGAGATAGGGATGATTCTTAACTAAGGTAGAAGTGTCTGTAACATTCATGCAGCTGTGAGCACAAGTCCCAAATATTGTGTGGCCTGCCTGACACCAGGGCTAAGGATATCTCCTTGGAGATGGAGGAGGACCTTGGAGTGGGTAGGAACAGATCCAGTTGTCGTCATCCACGTTCGTACCACTACACTGACAAGACAGAAAGGAGGTTCTGAAAGCTTTTGAACAGTAATGAGTTGAGTTAAAAGGCAGAACCTGCAAGGTAATAATCACTGCATTACTACCTGAGCCATGGGCAAACTGACAAAGGCTAAATAAAGGGTTAAATGCTCGAAACTGGCTTTTAGTTCAACTGTGATGGGACCAGTGTCCTGGCAACTCAAATAAGGAGAACTGTAGAAAGGTTTTGAATGCCGAGGAATAATGGGATATGTAGGCTTAGAAATGGCAGCATTGCAGGACAATTATTTAGATAATGATAGCTGGAGTGGGACAGAAAGGACCAAAAACAGTAAATAGGATCAAGATGGGGAAAGTAGTCAGAGGGCCAAATCAGTTAATGGCTCCTTATTTAAATATTTTTGGAATAAAATAAATGAATTGATAGAACACATAGAGGTTAATGCTGTTACATGATCACGAGATCAGAGCTAGGAACCAAATATTCTGAGATTTGTGACTTTTAAAAATGTCAAGCAAGAAGGAAATGATGATGAGGTAGTTTTGTCAATATGAGATGGAATAAATGTGATAGCAAGAAATGGTCTTGGGTCAGAAAATGTAGAATCCCTTTGAGTAGAGGTAAGAAATAATAAGCGGGTGAAGACACTGATGGAGTTAGTCATAAGCCACCTAATGGTAGCTATATAGTGGGACAGGAAATGAATCAGGAGATAATGATGGAGCATATAAAAAGTAGTGTAATAATCATGGGTGACTTCAATCAACATGCAGATTGGGAAAATCAAATTGGCAACGATAGGCCCAGGAAACATTCATAGACTGTATTCAGGCAAGGTTTACCGAACAATATGTTATGGTTCCAACCAGGGACAACACTATTTTGGATATGGTAATGAGACAGGTTTAATAAAGATTTCAGAGTAAAGATCACCTAAGAAACAGTAACCATACCACAGTGGAGTTTAGCATTCAGAGTTTTAGAAGACTGAGAGGTGGCCTTATTGAAATACATAAGATTGACAGGTGGATGTGGAGAAGTTGTTTTTCTGGAATGGTCTAAGACCAAATGGTGTGAAGAGTCCGAGATAAGGAGGGTTATTTTTCTCAGGAGAGTGGAATTCTTTACCACAAAAGGTTGTAGCGGCTTGGTCATTAAGAATACAAGGGTGGGACAGACATTTTTATTCAGTAAGGGAATCACGGGATGTGGGGAACGTAGGTTAGATTTACAGTGTGGAAACAGGCCCTTCGGCCCAACAAGTCCACACCGACCCGCCGAAGCGCAGCCCACCTATTCCCCTACATTTACCCCTTACCTAACACTACGGGCATATCTTTTGGACTGTGGGAGGAAACCGGATCACCCGGAGGAAACCCACGCAGACACGGGGAGAACGTGCAAACTCCACACAGTCAGTCGCCTGAGGCGGGAACTGAACCCGGGTCTCTGACGCTGTGAGGCAGCAGTGCTAACCACTGTGCCACCGTGCCGCCCACTTGAGGGTTCTTAGATCAGCCATGATCTCATTGAATGGCAGAGCAGACTCAGTGGATCAAAAGACTTACATCTGCTCCTTCATCATTTTATCTTTTGCTGAGATGAAAGGGATGAATATTTCTGAAATTTGTAACAAGATGTTTCTTTTTTTCTTTTCTAGTGCTTTTTTTTAGGATAATAAACATTTATGTTCTTTTGTTACAAGTCCATTGGCCTCTTGTGAATGTGTTCAGTGAGTAGCCTCCATAGTAAATAAAAATAAAGCTTATGTTCTATCAAGCCAGAATTTGCTCTAGGATCTGACTTGCCAAGTATCAGCTGGGGTCATGGCAATTTTCTTCTGCTACTTATTCACTCAGTGTCTTCTAGATCAAAATTTGCTGTTTTTTTAAAAAGACTTCTCAGATTCCCTCTGCATCTTTGGTCAACGTCCTCCAAAATGCATCCTCTTCTTACCAACATTGTTGGTTGAAGAAACAGTCTCTCTTTAATTAGCCAAGAGAAAAACACTTCATAGTTTTGAACACCTCAATTAAACTTTCCTCCCACCTTCTCTGCTCCACAGAAAGCAATCACAGCGACTTTGGCTATATAGCTGAAGTCTCTCATCTCTGATGTTTGTTACCAGACAGCTTTCCACCTAAATCAGTTGTGATTTAAGCAGGAAGGAAAGTAATTGAGTGGACAAGAAAAAGAAAATCGATCACAGCAGCTAGTGTTTGAATTCAGCATCTCTTGCCAATCCTCACTCAAAACTTTGTTTTAAAAAAGTGTGGTGGCTCTGTGGTTAGATCTGCTGCCTCACAGCACCAGGGACCCAGGTTCAAATGCAGCCTCTGGCAAATGTCTGTGTGAAGTTTGCACATTCTCCCTGTGTCTGCCTAGGTTTCCTGGGGCTGCTCCGGTTTCCTCCCACAGTCCAACGATGTGAAGGCCAGGTGAGTTGGCCATGCTAAATTGGCCATAGTGTTAGGTGCATTAGTCAGAGGGAAATGGGTCTGGCTAGATTACTCTTTGAAGGGTCGGTGTGACTTGTTGGGCTGAAGGGCCTGTTTCCACACTGCAGGGAATCTAATCTAAAATCTAGTATGACTGCTCCTGTCAAAATCGAAGGAAAGAAAAGGCTGTAGCATCCTAACAGTGAGAGTTCAAGCACAGAGTGTTTCTTAACATCTTTATAATGTAGCAACAATTTCCATAGCTCGCTTAATAGAGTCATAGAGATGTACAGCATGGAAACAGACTCTTCGGTCCAACCTGTCCATGCTGACCAGATATCCCAACCCAATCTAGTCCCACCTGCCAGCACCCAGCCCATATCCCTCCAAACTCTTCCTATTCATATACCCATCCAAATGCCTATTAAATGTTGCAATTGTATCAGCCTCCACCACTTCCTCTGGCAGCTCATGTACCACCCTGTGTGTGAAAACGTTGCCCCTTAGGCCTCTTTTATATCTTTCCCCTCTCACCCTAAACCTATGCCCTCTAGTTCTGGACTCCCTGACCCCAGGGAAAAGATTTTGCCTATTTATCCTATCCATGCCCCTCATAATTTTGTAAACCTCTATAAGGTCACCCCTCAGCCTCCGACACTCCAGGGAAAATAGCCCCAGCCTGTTCAGCCTCTCCCTATAGCTCAAATCCTCCAACCCTGGCAACATCCTTGTAAATCTTTTCTGAACCCTTTTAAGTTTCACAACATCTTTCTGATAGAAAGAAGACCAGAATTGCACGCAATATTCCAACAGTGGCCTAACCAATGTCCTGTACAGCCACAACATGACCTCCCAACTCTTGTACTCAATACTCTGACCAATAAAGGAAAGCATACCAAAATATTTCTTCACTATCCTATCTACCTGCAACTCCACTTTCAAGGAGCTATGAACCTTCACTCCAAGGTCTCTTTGTTCAGCAACACTCCCTAGGACCTTACCATTAAGTGTATAAGTCCTGCTAAGATTTGCTTTTCTAAAATGCAGCAACTCACATTTATCTGAATTAAACTCCATCTGCCACTTTTCAGCCCATTGGCCCATCTGGTCCAGATCCTGTTGTAATCTGAGGTAACCCTCTTCGCTGTCCACTACACCTCCAATTTTGGTGTCATCTGCAAACTTACTAACTGTACCTCTTATGCTCGCATCCAAATCATTTATGTAAATGACAAAAAGTAGAGGACACAGCATCGATCCTTGTGGCACTCCACTGGTCACAGGCTTCCACTCTGAGAAACAACCCTCCACTACCACTCTCTGTCTTCTACCTTTGAGCCAGTTCTGTATCAAATGGCTAGTTAAATGCTGTAAGTTGCTTCATAGTATCAAATTTTGTTTTACAGTGCTCCTATGTCTCTTGAGATATTTGGTCAAATCATCAATAGTTTGGTCAGAAGAGATAGTTTTAAGAAGTGTCTGCTGTATGTTAGTGAGTTATAATAAAAATATATTTAGGACATGAAAGCCTTGTTGTACATTTAATTTTTCTTGGGTGCTTGGATGCAGTAAAAGTACTGAGAGAAGCAGCTGCATGTTGGATTGATTTTTAAATAGAATCCGATTATTAAATGTGTATTAATTGGAAAAGTCTCACATTCCTCCGTCTAATATTTTTCAACCGAAACATAATTAAATACTGGTTACATTTGAATAATTAAAGCATGCAGATAATGCAAATGTTATATATGTTAAGAAATGGGAAAAGAGTGCATGTTCTATAGAAAAAAAGAGAGTACTTTAATGATTCTAGAGATATAAAATGACATTAATTTGTTTGGTGAAATTCTGTGTTTATCCCAGTGAAATACTTTTTGTTTCCCGTGAGAGAGCACCAGCAATCTTTGTAAGTGCTTTATAAATTGTGCCTAATATTCTTTTTTCCCTTGGTGATATGTTCAATAAATGTTTATCTAGTAGCTGAATTTGGATAATTACTGCTCAATTGTCCCAACTTTGATGTCAATGTCTTCAGTTGCCAAGGTGCAAGTAGTGGAATTCTCTCCCTAAAGCTTTCCTCCTCTCTGTTCCTTTAGATTACTGAATCTTTTGTCCAAGATTTTGACCAAGAATCCTACCAGCTCCCTATGTATTTTTGTGTGAGGGATGTCTTCTGTTATTTCTAAGGTGCTGCATAAATATGAGCTGTTGTTGCAGCAGATGGAATGAATTGTCTTGACCCGGGTTGCCATGACCCTCAGTGTGTTCAATAGCAAAGAATAATAGCTCTTTCAAAGAGCCATCAGCCAGCTCCATGCCCTTATTTTCCTCCGCAGCACTGCAGTGTTGTTTTTTCCCCTTTTCCAGTATTTAACTGATCTTCCCTTGGAACGTAATTATTGAATCTGCCATTTCAGGAAGTGGAATCCAGACCACAACAACTCACTCAATTTCATCCTGCTGCATCTGGTTCTTTTATAATTACCTTCAATGTTATTCTGTGAATGTAATTATATCTGAAGTGCGGTGTTGTAAAAGTAATTAAGTATTTCAAATAGAATAATTACCTATATGTGATAAATGCAGGCAAAAATTATTTGTTGTAACAGCACATTTTTTATGACTCATTAATTAAACACAAAGTTAAATTGCAGAACGAGTGGTTAAAACGCACCGCAGATCAATTGATATGTGATAGATAAAATGGATTCATCTTTCAGATATAACCATTGAAAAAATCAATATAAAATATTTTTTATGTGTAATTTTAATGTGGCCTGTTTAAAATAGAAGTGAGCTGGATCTTTAGACAAGGATTACTGATGTTCTAATTGAGGTTGACACTGGAAATTGCAGGTAGGAAAAACATTTGTGTGTACGATTCATCTCAGTAGCAGCATGTGTGCTACAGGGCCGGGGTCTTCGAAAAATTCATTCAAAGGATGTGGGTGTCGCTGTCTGGGTCAGCATTTTATTGCCCGTCCCTAATTGCCCCTGACAAGGTGGTGGTGAGTCAATTTCTTGAACCTCCGCCTCTGCCACATCTGCTCCCAGGAGGACCAGTTCCACCACAGAATACACCAGATGGCCTCCTTCTTTAAAGACTGCAGGTTCCCCTCCTCCGTGGTTGATGATGCCCTCCAGCGCATCTCATCCACTTCCCAGACCTCCGCCCTTGAACCCCACCCCTCCAACCGCAACAAAGACAGACCCCCCCCCACCGCCTGCCACCCCCCCCCCCCAAGGTCCTCACCTTCCATCCCACCAACCTCTGCATAAATCGAATCATCCTCCGCCATTTCTGCCACCTGCAAATGGACCCCACCACCAGAGATATATTTCCCTCCCTTTCACAATCCACTCTCAGTAAAGACTGTTTCCTCCGCGATTACCTCGTCAGGTCCACATGCCCCAAAAACTCACCTTTCCCTGCCACCTCAGGAATTGCAAAGCCTGCGCCCATACCACCCTCTCGCCTCCGTCCAAAGCCCCAAAGGACCCTTCCACGTTTATCAAAGTTTCAACTGCTCTTCCACACATGTTATTTACAGTATCCATTGCTCCCGATGCGGTCTTCTCTATATTGGGGGGGGTCAGGACGTATACTGGCAGAGCACTTCAGAGAACACCTCCGGGACACCCACACCAACCAACCCCACCACCCCATGGCTGAACACTTCAACTCCCCTTCCCTTCCACTCTGCTGATGACATGCAGGTCTTGGACCTCCCCCATTGCCACACCTCAACCACCCAAAGCCTCGAGGAAGAATGCCTCATCTTCCGCCTCGGGACCCTCCAAGCCCATGGCATCAATGTGGATTTCACCAGTTTCCTCATTTCCCCTCCCTCTACCTTATCCCAGATCCAACCTTCCAACTCAGCACCGCCCTCATGAGCTGTCCTCCCTGTCCATCGTCCTGCCTACCTATATGCTCCACCCTCCCCTCCGACCTATCACCTTTACCCCCCACCTCCATCTACCTATCATGCTCTCAGCTACCTTTACCCCAACCCCACCCCCCTCCCATTTATCTCACCACCCCTCGACTCACAGCCTCGTTCCTGATGAAGGACTTTTGCCCAAAGCTTCAACTCTGCTGCTTCTCGGATGCTTCCTGAGCTGGTGTGCTTTTCCAGCACCACACTTTCAATTCTAGTTACAGTATGGGTCTATTGCTTTGCAAAGTCAGTTGGAGATCACAGCAAACACAGCTGGCACCTACATCCTGTGAAAGAATAAACAAAAGTAAACCAAATCCTTAGTCTGTTCCTGTTGCAATTTTTGCATCAAAGGTCTCTGAGCAAACTACTGCCTTTCTTCTCTCTCCTACCACTTGGGTCCTATTGAGCTGGAGTGTCAATTGACTTTAGAATACGTGTTACAGTCAGCGTCATCTCTGGCATCAATATCATTCCCAAAGGGAATTTGCTGTGTCCAAACCATGCAATGAAGACTATCTCTGAAGAGATACCTGTCAGCTTGTAGTCTGAAGTAATCTGCAATTACTCGCATAGCTAGAGAACAGGGCAACTGTCCTTGCTTTTAAAAAAAAAAGAGGCTTGTATTTTTGTTGTGCCTTTCTCAACCACTGGGTATTTCAACGCAAGGAGGGCATGGCACATCAAGCATCAGTCATCAAAGGCCAGGTTGCTGCACCCTGTCCAATTTCTCTCTAACTCGATTTGTCGCACCCTTCTGGTACGAGTGTTCAGAAATGTCTTAGTAAGGTCTGGGTCAGCAGAAAGTTAGATGTACGGGTTGGCACAGCAAACGACTGGTTTCAGCCTTAGAGTGGCCTTCGGATGCTGCGAGGTTCAGTTCTGTTTTAATGCCTGCTTTGTCAGCTCTGGTTAAAGCTCTCTCATGGGGCGATATGCATTTTGAACAATTCAGGACTTTTTGTCTATCCATTATTACCTTTCAGTGTTTCCTTCCCTTCAAATATCCTGCTGCTAATATGGTAATGCCTGTTGAAGTCTACAACTGGATTTGTGATTGTCTAAGACAGAAAAACTTGAATGCTGTGAACACATTATAACTTGTGTGAGATTAACACTTGTTAACATTTTATAACTATTATTTATAGCAGGACAGGAAGCAGGGCCTGGGTGCTGCTTACCTAATTGTTTTAGAGGAGTGTTATGCCTGTGGTGCAGTAATGTTCGTTGGTAGTTATCAATTTCCAGTGGATAGCTGTGTACATTTGATCAAAAAATTATGTGTGGAATCTTTTTTTCTGAAGGAGCACAGCTGTGTTTTCTTTTCGAAAGCATTGGCCGACTTTATGGAGAAAGTCTGTAAGTGAGTGAATCAATTTATGTTTGCTGCTCATGGAAGTTTGAACCAACCACTGGCTAACTCTTTCACTATGTAATTTAGATGTCTATTACTGTCCAACAGCTTACCTAATTGAAAGGCTGTGATTAGGAGGGTGGGTGAGTTCATTTTTGCCCTTGTAATATGCTATCTTGTATCCGATTGGTAGTTTTTAAGTTAAACTCATTGTCTGTTCAGTTCTCCCAGCGGGAATGTAATGTATATAAAGCTGGTTGCACTTAACCCCAGCTAGTTCCCTGGTAGTTTTCCAAGGAGGAGACATTGTTTACCTGTCTGCGCCTCAGTATGACTCCAGGTGAATGAGTGTTGTCCCAGCCTCTGAAGCAGCTGTTGTCAAGGGAACGTCACCCATTTTTCAAGGGGAAGGTTCGCTATTGCTCTGTAGGGATGGGATATAGGTGTGAGCTTGGTTGAGAGAACTGGTTTCCCAAGAAATGATTTGTTTTAAGAAAAACCTGGACTGGAATTTCATAGCCTTTCAGTCTCAGGTTTGAAGGAAAGGGAGCTCTTGAATATCGGCACCTGCCCACCGCCTACCCACCCGTCATGAATTGTCTCGCATTCTACATAAGACCCTTAGACCTAGTGACACACAGTCTCTGATCCAACCACCACGATTATCTTCCCTGGGACTGGGGAAGGCTTACACCAGGAGGGTAGCCAAGCAGCTTTAAGTGGGCACACCTGGTGTCAGGCAAGGTGCTTGATGGGATTGGAGCTTCTGTGGATTCCATGTGCCTATCAGACTCATTCCCCTCCACCTCAACCAACTCTAATCACACAACACCTTCATCAGAGAGCTGCCTGTAGACCAGGTGGGCACCAATATTCAAACTTACTGCTGCTGGGGGTGGTCTGGTTGGATGCCCTCCAAGGTAGACCACCTCCGATAGAAATGGAATTTTTGCCTATAGCCTGTGGATGGCCTGATAAATACTGTGAGTCAGCTGGTTATGGGCAGGGGTGCAGACCAGGGTGAGAGGGCAAATGCCAATCTCCAAGATGTCTCTCCCCTCACTCTACTTTATGCATGTTAAAGTTTTATCAATAGAAGTCCCAGGGCTTATTTTGCCAGAATAAACAACCCAAGCAGATCAGACAGCAATAGTGCAGTGCTTTCTATCTGGCCTGTTAAATGCATTTGAAACTGTCCATGAACAAACCTATTGTCTCTTTGACCTTACTGGTGACACATTGAGCATTGGTGATAGAGTGAACGCACAGAGACCCAGATTGACACTGTTGTCTGCTGAGTCAGATGGCCAACAGTGAGGCTGCTTGGTTCCTGTGCCAGGTGGGTTACAGTAAAACCTGTTGCCCCGGCATAATCCTTGCTCATTCCATCTTAACAGGAAAGGGTTTATTTTAATCAGAGCAAACCTCATACATTCCAATTTAAACAGTGGTGCTCAGGACTGCTATAAATGTGCTGGATGTAATTATAACATTCAATCTAATGCGTCACTCAAAAGAAAACATTGGCATTGGAGATATTGTGTGTTCTAAGCTGACTACTAAACTCAGCCTTATCTAATTAAAAACACTCAATAATTTACTTATTGCTGTGGCTATGGTGTCCCCATATGTAACTGTGCTGTTGGGTTTTTTGATTAATTTTTCTAATAGAAAATGGAGATGTGCATTCCACTAGTGCCTATCATGAATGCAGGATGTCTCAGATCATTAATAAGTAGCCACTGTTATAATCTAAGAAATGCAGCAGCAAATTGTTACAAACTCCCCTGAACAAAAAATGAAATAAATGATAAGATAATCTTTGAGAGTGTAGCAGTGGTTTTGGGTGTGAGAATTTCCCTGCTCTTCTTCCACTTAGAATCATTTACATCCTCCAAGAGGACAGGTAATGCCTTGGTTTATTCCTCATAGAAAGACAGCACTTCTGACAGTCCAGCACTCTCTGGCACTACTGCAAGGCATTGGCCTAGATTATGAATTCAGGTCTTTGGTGTGAGGCTGGAACCCACAGTCTTCTGTCTAAGAGATGAAGCTGATACCCCCTAGACCAGGCTAACAGTTCAGCACATTGAATGGAAGCTGCCAGCTGGTTCCCTTGTACAAAGACTTTGCAAACTTGTTTCTGATGGCAGTAAGCAAACTGAGCAATTAATTGAGGGGGGAAAAAAAAGTAAAATTGTGACTCCTTGACTCTTTAACTATGAAGGAAATCACTGCTGAATTTGCTGTTCAAGGCAGCAACACGGAGCACTATGCTTTGTCTCAGTGGATCCTGCAAAGAACAAATACAAGTTGCATTTGTATGGCTCCTTTAGTATGAATTGATTCCAGTGTGTTCCACAGTGGTGTTATTAATGGAAATTGACATCACACCACATAAGGAGGTCAGGGATGGATTACTAAAGTCTTCAGCAAAGAGATTGATTTCAAAAAGCGTACTAAAGGAGGATCTCCAGGAAGAAGAGGCAGAGAAGCTTAGAAAGAAAATTTCTGAGCTTCGCGCCTCCAGTGGTGGATCCATTTATATTGGGGCAAAAGACCAGAATTGAAGGAGCACTTCAGAGCTTTGTAGGATTAGAAGAAATTATAGAGGGAGGGATAACGTCATGGTGGAATTTGAAAGTAAGCATAAAAATGTTAAAGTTGAGGTGTTGGTTAGCTGATCCAATGTAATACAACTTGTAGACTAAATATAACTTGATGTGAGATAGGAAGTGACTTCAGCTTTGTCCTAAACCCCATTGAGAAGGACAATGGGCAACAGATACATGGGGCGCACCACCATCTGCAACTTTCCATTCTATGCCACATGCCAACCTGATTTGGAAATGCATTACTATGCCTTCTTTGTCAATAGGTTAAAATCCTAGAATTCCCTTCATTATGACATTGTGGGTGTATGTGCAACAGGCGGCCCACATGAGTTCACGGAAGTGGTTTGCAAAGCCCTCTTAACCTTCAATTCTGGTCTCATGGGGTCAGACATGACACCAAGGTTCTAATCTAGACTTGCATGATTCCTGTGGGGAGGGATAAAGTCTGTTGCTGGGATCAAATTTTACTTCCCTGAAACAGGTCATTGGTGAGAGCTCATCTCGAGTAGGGTACGCAGTTTTGGTCTCCTTATCGAAGGAAGGATGTAACTGCATTAGTGATAATTCAAAGAAGGTTCTCTGGATTGAAACCATGGAGTGAGCAGGCGATCATAAAGCCATACAGCCATATAGCATAGAGACAGGTCCTTTTGGCCCCAACTGGCCCATGCCAACCAAAACTTCTGTCCATGCTAACCCCATTTCTCTGCACTTGCCCTATCATTCCAATCCTTTCCTATCCATATATTTGTCCAAATGTATGTTAAATGTTGTTCATGTACCCCCCCTCAACCACTTCTGCTGGCCGCTCATTCCATATGCGTGCCACGCTCTGTGTAAAAACAACTGCCCATCGGGTTCCTTTCCCTCTAAACTTAAACTGATGCCTTCTAGTCCTTGATTCCCCAATCCTGGGAAAAAGACTGAGTGCATTCACCCTATCCATGCCTCTCATGATCTGATACACCTCTATAAGGCCCCATCTCAGTCACCTACGCTCTCAAGAAAAAAAGTCCTAGCTTATACAACCTCTCCCTATAACTCAGACAATTGAGTCCAGGTAACATCTTTGTAAAGTTCTTATGCATTCTTTCCAGATTAGTAACATCCTTCCTATAACAAGGTGACCAAAACTGATCACAAAACTCCAAGTGCGGCCTCACCAAAGTCCTGCACAACTGCAACATAACTCCCTAACTTCTTTATTCACTGCCCTGACTAATGAAGGCCAGTGTGCCAAAAGCCTTCTTCACTGCCCTCTCTGCCTTTCAGAGAAGTGTGAACCTGAGCTTCAAGATCCCTCTGTTCCACTACACTCTTTAAGGCCCTTCCATTCACCATGAAGCTCCTACCTTGATTTGACTTTCCAAAATGCAAGACCTCGCATTTATTTATATTAAAATCCATTTGCAATTTCTCGGCCCACTTCCCCAGCTGATAAATGTCCTGGTGTATTTTATGACGACATTCCTTACTGTGCACGATACCTCTTTTTTTAGTGTCATCAACAAACTTACTAATCATGTCTTATACATTCTCATCCAAAGCATTGATATAGATAACAAACAGGAATGAGCTCAGCACCAACCCCTGAGGCACTCCACTCGTCACAGGCCTCCAGTTCAACAAGCATCCTTCCACTATTACCCTCTGCTTCCTACCATCAAGCTAATTTTGTATTCAATTTGCCAGCTCGCCATAGATTCCATGTGATCTAACCTTCCAGAGCAAGTTACCATGTGGTACCTTATCAAAGGCCTTACTGAAATCCATATATGACTACGTCTACTGCCCTGCCCTTGTCAACCTTCCTGGTCACTTCATCAAAGAAGTCTAGCAAATTTGTGAGGCATGGTCTCCCACTCACAAAGCCATGCTGACTACTCCTATTCAATCCCTATCTTTCCAAATGCATGTATATGGTCAGTTGGGGAAATGATAGATAGGCTGTACTTGTTTTCAGCACTGTTTTGAAGAGTGATGCATGCTGAGATTGTAATTTATAAGGTCCTAAATAATTTTGATAAAGTGAATGTTAGAAAGAAGTTTCTTTTTATGGATGTGTTCAAAACGAGGGTCACACTTTGTGGACGGTGATAAACAGATGTATTTTCTCTTAGAAGGTTGCACAACAATGCAGCTCCATCTCAGAAGGCAGTGGAGATAGGGCCATTGGACATTTTTAATGCAGAGGTAGGTTGATTCTTGACAGGCAAAAGAAACAAAGCTCATCGGGAGTAGATGGGAGTCTGGAATTTGAAGCACAAACAGATCACACATGATCTTATTGGATGGCAGAACTACCTTGAGGGTCCAAATGGCCTCTTTGGGCTGCTATTTCATATGTTCTTCCCAGTATTTAGTTCAAGGGAATTTCTGATCATCCAATGCTAAGTGTTGGACAAACTGTAGTGACCATTTGTGACAGTGGAGGGCTTATAAGGTTATAAAATGTAGCCGCAGAAGTAGACCATTCAGCCCATTGAGTTCTACTCCTCCATTCAATGAGTGGTCTGATCTTGTAATCCTAATCTCTACTTCCCTGCCTTTTCCTCATGACCCCCCTGATTCTTTTAACTGATTAAAAATCTGTCCAAACCATCCTTGAATATTCTTAATGACCCAGCCTCAACTACCCTCTGGGAAAAGAAATTCCACCTCATCTCTGCACTCTGGTCCTAATCTGCCCCACGTCGGAAAATAACCTTTCTGCATCTACCCTAACACATTTCTAAAAACTATGGATCTTTCAATAAGGTCACCTCTCATTCTTCTATATTTCACCGTTGAGAAAGAGAGAACATATTAGTTTATCACCCTTACTGAGAAGGTGATTTATGACTTGGATGGGAGTTATTTCAGTTTTGCAGAAAGTATAAATTGCAGGCAATTACATATAGGATTTGAGAGTTGACCCTATACATCCAATAACCCGTTGACATTTATTATGTGGATTTACTGGTAACACCCTCCCCTGTGTGAAGGATGTCAGGGTCCCTAGAATAATACCTCAGAATGAGTTATTGCTTTCAGTTGAAGTGGAGAGATAGGAATAATAAACAGTGAGAAGTGGATTCACACTCCCATTTAAACACTGACTTAACATCTCCAAAGTATCACATGCTCATTCTCTCTTCTTTCTCTTTCTCTCTCTCTTTCTGTCTGTCTGTCTCTCTTTCTCTCTCTCTCTCTCTCACACACACACACGCTTCCCCGCACGTGCACACACACAGGCACACACACACGCACACACACGTGCACACACACTCTCTCACACTAAGTGAGCACAGTTTCTAACTGTAATATAACTAGGGTACAATAAAGGTTTCTATTGTGTAAATAGGAGAAGCCATGACATGTTATTAGAGCTAAGATGGTTATTAGAAAGTGCACTTGAGGAACTAATTAGATTCACTGACTTGGCACATATCATCGAGTTTTCTTATCTATGCTGAGCTGTATCTATGAGTAGCATATAACTTAGTTTGTGGATCCTAGTCTCAAAATTACCACTTGCAATGGAAAAAGAACAATGTTTTAACTACAATAAATGTCTTACATACCATTTCCAGATTTACCAGGCTGCCTGTGTAACCCAATCAGCAAGTCTTGTTCAAAGGTTTTAACCCTTTCTTATGGTTAAGTCCTGGCAGATATTGTTATCATGCACTGTACACATCTGAACAAAGACACAACTTAGTGCTGAGTTTCATTTGATTGAACTGTGACTAAGCAATTGAATCCTCAATGTTGTGGGCACAGTTGATGGTTGGGGCTCCATACACTCTCATTACTACAATTTACATGAAGTCAATTAACCATTTATACAACAAATGTCCACGGTTCTAACTGGCTATAGAAATGCAGTGTATAAATGAAGTAATTAATAATTAAAATCAATCTTTATTCCACTTCAGCAATGATCTCTTGTGTATTCCATGCTACCGTTTAGGAATCTTTGTCTGAAACAAAAGAACAAGGAAAAAGTTTGTGAGCACACACTAATTTACTGACTATCCAGCCATGACCTGCTAACATTTTCAACAGTATTATATGTGCCAACTGTGGCTCGGTTCATGTTGCTGTCGAATCAGAATCAGGAGGTTGTGGGTTGCAGTCCCAGACTTAATAAATCCAAACTTAATAAAATTTGAACGTGTTTGCATGTCTGTCCACAGTCTCTGGATGATTAAGGCTGTGCATAAGCTTATATGTATGGAACAGAAAATGTGAACCAATAGCAGAGATAATGTTTGCCAGATAAAGGTAAACAGATTTGTGGGTAAAGATGCTTTATCGAAATATTCAGTTAATGCAAGACAGTCAATAAGGCTTGCTGGTCATTTGTTCGTAATTCTAAGGCTTTTTTTTGTAAGAACATTGAACCACAAAGAGGTTACAGCACAGAAAGAGACCATTTGGCCCACTGTGTTTGTGCTGGCACAAGAAGGAAAAAAAACCTAGCTGCCCATTTTTAAACCCACCTTCCAGGAGGTTACAACACTTCATGTGCAGATCCAGGTACCATAAAACGTAGGAGTATAAATTAGGCCATTCAGTCCATCATGGCTGATAAGTTTCTCAACCCCATTCTCCCACCTTCTCCCTGTAACCTTTGATTCCCCTTAACAACTAAGAACCTATCTAGCTCTGCCTCAGATATACTCACTGACCTGGCTTCCACGGCCTTCTGTGGCAGTGAATTCCAAATAGCTTTTAAATGAGCTGTTTCTGGTTCCAAACCAAAAGGGGCAGTGAATTCCAGACACCAACCTTTTTCATAGGATTCTTTTCTAATCCTTCTATCATTCATTTTAAATATGTGGCCAATGAATGCTTAATGAGGTTGGGATCTTTGACATTTCAAATGGAAGAGTGGAAGGACTCTTGTAGCACAGTGGTAGTGTCCCTACCTCTGAGCCAAGAAACCCAAAGTTCAAGTGCCATCTGCTCCAATGCTGAGTCAATGCATATCCAAGAAGGTTGATTAAAGATATCTAGCGGGTGAGTGGATGCACATTTTAAACAGAATAAGGAAGAGATGTTGCCTATCTCTACATGTGCACAAACCGCTTCAAGCTGAGGTTGACAGGGTGCAACCATCAGGAAAGACTGAAATGCTTGGGCTCTGTTCACAGGAAAAGAAATGACTGAACGATAGCCTGATAGTGGTCTTAAAAATCATGAAGCAAGTTTGTTAGGGGAGATATAGAGAAAGTATTACCATTTTGGGCAAAACCAAAACAGAGATTAGTATTAGGTAATCTCTAATACTTAGAGATTACCTAAGTATTAGGTAATCTCTATTAAATTCAATAGGAATTCAAGACAGGCATCTTTGTTGAGAGAGTAGACTTTGCAGCCACAAGGAGTGGTTTAGGTGAACAGCAGAGATTGATTTAAGGAGACGTTGGCTAAACACAAGGGAGGAAAAAGGAACAGGAGGATGAGTTGATAGGATAAGATGAAGAAAAGTGGAAGGTGGGCCACATGGAACATAAACACCAGTCTGGACCACTTGTGCCCCTGTGTAATTCTCGTTGGCTTTATTTAATGATGTAGGTGGACGACATCTTGGGTGAAGATAGTGATAATGAAAGTGAGAACGAGAAAGAAGAGAAGATGGAGGAGCAGTGTGAACAACCAAAGGAGGAAGCACCGCAGCAGGATCAGCAGACAGTGCAAAGTGGCGAAAGTAAAAACCAGAAGCCTGAAGTAGAAACAAGACCTAAATCATCCTCAAGTGAAGAAAGCTTAACAGCCAGAGTTCCCAGGTAGGCATCATACTGTTTTTTCCTTTGAACTTATGGGAATACAACTTTATTATTATGACCTAAAAGCTTCTATCAAATCAGGCAGTTAGCCACTTTGCTGAAAGTTTCACATCACTTTGACTTTGAAGGTTGGTGGTTCCCATCAGCTGTACACTAATGCTTCAAAGTGGTTTTGTTTCACAGCTGTTTAGTGACCACCTGAACTCATTTCAAGTCTGGAGCCATGTAACTGAATTTGCTAAACTCCACATTCTTTGGTAGAGAAGTTCTGTTTCTGCTCAACTCTGATATGAGTTGGAGATTGAACTGACTTTTACATGATGCATATAATGAATGAAATTAACTTAAAATCTAAATACTTGCAAATAGTTTTGTGCAAGTTCCACAACCCCATCTCTCCCACATTTCTTGTGTCCCAGTTGGAATAAACCTTTCTGAGTTTTACTTATAGCTTTGGGCACTTGGTCCAAATGTTTCTGCACATAGTAAGGGGTAATAGCACAGTGGTAATATTTGTAATTCCAGTCTAATTCTGAGGACCTGGGTTTGAGTCCCACTCTGCAAATGGTGAAATTTGAATTCAAAACACTAACGTCCTTTCAGGAAGTAAATTTACTGTCCTTATCGACGCATTGAAGGGCAATATCTGCTGGCTTAGCCAGCAACACTCTCAGCCCTCAATTTAGAAGAGTCACCCTGGACTATGTATGGACTACCTACTGTGTTGGGGATATCTGGAGATATCCCTGGATCTCCCATGTGCCCCTCCTCTAAACCTTGGCAAACTGCAGTGTCTCCTTCCCCCTTGCCAACCAAACTCGGATAAATAGCCTGTTTTGTGGAGTGATAGTCAGTCAGTTGGTGGTGTACTGATTAATCAAGTAGCTCTGTTAGAGAAGATGTTGAGCACCTTGAGTGTTACTGCAGCTTGATTTCTACAGGCAAAGGTGCATGAGCTATACACAATTCCTGTAAATGGAGCAATTAAAATCGTGCTTGCAGGGGATTAAGTTATCGGATATGCAGGCAGTACACCAGTGACTTAGTAGATAAATGTAGGTACATGGCATGGAGAAGAGTAGTAATACTCATCCACTGGACATGTCGTAAATGATTGCTTGTTTGAAATGTAAGTGGTCAGATAGCATTGGGGAGCCTTGCACAAGCAAACATCTTCAAGAATGGTACCAGGAATGAAGGACTTCAACTAAGTGCAGGGAAGTTGAAGAGATGGAACTTCTCTGCTCAGAAGAGAGTAAGTTAAAGGGGAGATTTAATTGAGGCTTCCCGTTCTAAGGAATTTTTATAAATAAGGAGAAATGCTTACTGCTATCAGGAGGGCCAATAGGCTGGGAGAGATTTAAGACAATTTGTAAAAGTACCAGAGGAAAAATGAGGGTTTTTCTTTTTAATGCAACATGTTATAATGATCCAGAATGTGCCACCTTAGAGAGCAGAGGAAGCCGATTTCAAGCGACCTTCAAAAGGAAATGAGTAAATACTTAGAAAATGAAGCATTTGCAGAGCCATGGGGAAAGAACAGGGCAATTAGAACTAATTGAATAGAGTCAGCACAAACACAATAGGCCAAATGGCCTCTCCTGCACTGTTCTACTATTCAAAGATGGAGGTGAATGGGAAGAAAAATAGGGCCTAGCAATCCAACTCTGGACAAGTGGTTATCTACGCAATTTGCATTTTATGCAATGGTAAAGGAGTTCAAACATCATTTCATATTTTTCTGATGCACCCAAAGATGAACTTTTATTTAAAAAAACATTGGATGCTCTGAGTTCTAGGCCTGTACTTAGCTGTGGCCTCGGAGGTAGTTGAAAACCATGGAAACAAACTTATGAAACAGACTTTTGAGCACCATGAGCAATCTTTAGTAGCTTTGACTTTCTTGGGAAACTATGTTTACTTTCACAGCTGCGTATTTTAAGAATATTCAATTGCTAGTGTGTTCGTTGACATTAAAACTGTGACCAACTGGACTGAAATGATAGGTTTTTTTCAGAACATCTGTAAAAGTCTCATTGTCTATGTACAATCCATTTGTGCTTGTATTTTCATCAAAGGCAGTGTTGCTTCTGAATATGCCCCACAAAAGCATCTTTTTAGATATTCGAAGCCAAGTCTGAAGGAGTCAAGATCTCCTAGTTTACTCTGTAGTTTGTAACAAATGGCACCAAATTAAATCGAACTGTGATTGGAGTAAATTGAGGTCCATTAAGCTTAGCACAAGGATACATTGAATACTGTTTGCACTGTAAAACTTTGCACCAATCAGGGATAAAACACATGTCAGTAGTAACTTTTATTGTACAAAGTCTGGCTTTAGTATGGTCATGGTATAATGTTATGGCTCTGGCTCATAGTAATACTGAATGAATCTAGCGTAAGACTCGGCTTAAAATAGCATAGGTTTTAGCTTTGTAGTTTGTTTATTGAGGTGCTTAGTCACTGAACAAATTCACAATTTAACAAAAGAACTTCAAAGTTCAGTACATACCAAAGACAAAAAAATAAAGAAAATGCCCTCCTGTGTTAAAGACATAAAAAGGTATAGGTAGGTAGGTGGGTAATTATTTTGTTTGTGGTGTACATAGCCACATAGCCAGGCAATAGTCTTGTCAGTGGAACTCGTTCAGCACACCTTATACAACAAACACTCCTCAACAATGTGAATCATGTTTGGACTAGAGTCTGGATGATCTCAGCAACCTTGTTAATGTTGGATGTCTGCACAGAAGAAATGGCCAGTCCGGAAATATTTGAAAAGGACCCACTGTCACAGTGGTAGATCAAAGCCAGTGGACGTTATTTCCTTCCGATTTCCAGTCCCATCTGCTGTTGAAGTGTATAATGACATCTCTGAACAGTTTAAGCAAAAAATATCGAAACATATGGGGTTTTGTGAGAAAAGACATACTGCTGGTGGATTGATGGGATAACTGAATAAAGACAGGCTGGGATTGGAATAAAGCTTCATTAATATCAGGTCAGTATTTATTCACATAACTTGGGATGGTGATTGTACTGATTCACTGAAGGCCTTTCTGAAAATTGCAAGCGACACTTGGAATCTGATCAAATTTTGTATTCCATTGGTAGGCCATTCAGTCTTAGTAAAAAGAATGTGTGAAACTAAATTGTAGACAACAGAAAGTCACGGTAACTGAGATGGACCTCAAACCAACTTTTGAATGGTGCAACATTTGTTCCTGTATAGAACACTACACTTTGTATTAAAGACAAAAATCAGTGATTAGCAATAATCAATTCTTTACACTACTTTCCAGAGTTATCCAATGTTTAACATACAATGTATTACTATTCTCTTTGCACTCATTACAAGCACAGCACTTTATCCAAACATTAAACAATGTTCAAACCACTCAAGATTAAGAACTGATTACTCCACTTAAATGCTATTGAAAACACCTTTGTGTCATTGGGATCTGTGATATTTATACATTACTTTTTAATTTGGATCACTTCATGTTTTGTACAAGATGTTGCAGGAATACCAAAAAAGTTTGAATATTAATCAGTATGTTTTGGTATGCTTTGGAGTATACATTTACTTGTGGTAAATTTTACATAGTTTTTCTGCATTAAATATTTTTCTTGTGCTAAGTTCAAAATTTTTGGAATGACTTACGAGAACTAGAAATTCTTACAATTGGATTTGCAATTTTACTATATCCTCTCAAATTGGTTGTGCGTTTATACCAACGCTAGTTCAAGGCCATTGCCTCAAATTCCTATTGTCAGTTATTAACATAAAGCTGCATGTAATCACAACATGCATATCAACCAAAATGTTTCTCAGTGATGTGAAGATGTTATGTTCAGTATTTTTATATAAAAGATGTGTTTCAGTCGTCTTTCCTCATTTTCTGCAATATGAAGCCCTATTCAATATTATTCAACCTAATTTATTCCATTTAAAACTTCTCACAGATTATAATTAGTATATGCACATTTTATTGTGTGACATATAATTTTTAAGTTGATTTTAGTGAGAAAACATTAAAGAATGAATTAAGTAATTTAGTTACCATCCAAGTTTAACGTTTGGATAAAGTGCTGTGCTTGTACTCCTAGATTTTATTTTTACTATTTAAACCTAATTATATTGCAAGCATTTATGCTGATACGGAATGCATTAGCTTTATTTTTGAGAGCGTCAGCAACTTATCTTTTACAAAATCCATCAGTTTAGCTGATGCTTATTTAGGCGTTAGTTTTAAGTCACTTAAAATACTGAAAAGTTAGAACTTAGTTGTGACATCTGAATTAAGAAAACATATCAAGTCAATCTGCAGAATGGCTAGACCTTGAAAGCGAAGTGAGTCAGATGTTCAAAGTATCATTTAATGTTCTGAACATATGACATGCCCTGCTGATTGCAGTGTAATTACAATGATAAAAGAAGTGCAATTTAATTCTACCAGGATGTTCAGTTTAGAGTTTTGTCTTTGGTACAGTATACGACTATTTGAAGAGGTGTCTGTCTCTCTGCTGGAGTTATATCTGTTCAATGAGTACAAGCTACGTAGAATAACACTTCTGAAAAATTGCCAGCTATTCACGTGTTCTGTGCCTTTCTTTGTAACATGTTGGGTACCAGTCTTGCAGAAAAAAATCATTTTCATAAATAAAAGAAGTAGATTTTAGTGACAAAATATGAAAGAATGAATGAAGTAATTTAGTCACCATCCATGTTTAATGAGTGGATAAAATGCTGTACATTAACTGAGCATTATGTTGATGTATTTGCTGCTATCTGCAGTCTGTACCCTGACTATTTACTACACGGGCTAGTCTCTAACTTACACCTATGTAAAATTCCTAGGAGTGACAGTAAAATAGATACTTGTTTTGCTATGATGTGTTCCAAAATCTGTATCTGTGCATTATACCAGCGTTATGGCTGTGGATCAAAGACGTTTATTTTATGAACATTACTCATGTATCACCATTTGTACTGCGTACTGTGAAAAATGATGATGAAAGAAGTGTTGTTATCTATTTCTCATTTAGTTACCCCAATACTGCAAAGTACTGCAAATGCTGGAAATGTGAAATAAATGCAGAAAATGCTGAAATGCAGAGGCAGCATCTGTGGAGTGAAGACCAGAATTAATGTTGTAGTTCAGTGACCTTTGATGAGACCTGGAAGAAATAGGCGATTAAACAGTTTAAACATGGCAGTTAGTGGAAGGGGCTTGAGCAAAGAACTAGTGGGAACGTCTGTGAGGATAGAAGGCAGAGAGATTCACAGAAAAATGGATAATGGTGCAAGGTAAAAGGAGTGGTCGGGACTAATCAAGGAACAAAAGGTGAGGAGGTGTAAATGACAATGGCAAAGTGATTAGTGCAGCAAACAAAAGGGTAATTTTATAGAACCATACAGTGCAGAAGAGGCCATTCGGCCTATCATTCTACACCAACATAAAATCTATTCTCAATCTACATTAGTCACACTTTCAAGCGCTTGGCCTATAGCCTTGGATATTATGACATTTCAAATGCTCATTGAAGTACTTTCTTAAAGGTTGTGAGATTTTGTGCCCCAACTACCTTCCCAGGCAGTGCATTCCAGATTCACTCCACTCTCTGGGTGAAGATCTTATCGTCAAATTCCCTCTAAACTCCTGCCTTTCATCTTAAAATTTGCCCGTTTTGTTATTGACCTTTTGACTAAGGGGACAGCCACTTCCTATCCATTCTCTTCACATGCCTCCCCCCGGGCTCTCCACCCCCCCCCCCCCCCCCCCCCCCCCCCCCACCCACCCCCAGCCTTCTCTACTCTAAAGAAAACAACCTGAGCTTATCCAGCCACTGTCCATAGTTAAACGGCTCCATTGAATTTCCTCTGCACACCCTTCTGTGTAGTGACCGAAACTGCATATCATATGGATTGAATAAGTGAAACTATCTAAGGTAGCCATAAAATTGAGTTCATCAAGTGCATTCGAGGCATTTTCATAAGACAATCTACTATGAAACCAACACCTGTAACAGGTTACTTTTGCTCTGTTAATGTGGGATGAGACTGATTCATTAATGATCTGAAGAAATTGTGATGTTCGGATGAGGAGTTTGTTGATGGGGAGAGATTGAACATGTTGAACCCATATTATAGTGTAGAATATTGAGAGGTGATTGTATTAAAGCATATAAGATTTCAAGAGGGTTAGACAAGATGCTGGGAGGATGCTTCATCCTGTGAAGGTTTGCAAAACTAGGGGCATAATTTCAGCAAAATAGGTCTGCTAATTTAAGACTGCGATGTAGAATTTCTTGTCCAAGAAGTGTGCATCTTTGAAAATCTCTATGCCAGAGAGTATTGGAGGGTGGATCACCAAATATGTTGAATGCTGAATTAGACAGATGTTTCATCTGTAAGAAGCTGCGAATGATGTGAGGTAAACCAGACAGTGAAGTTAAGGCCACAGTGAAATCAGCCATAATGTAATTGAATAGAAAAGCAGGCTTGAAGGACCCAGCAGCCTATTCCTTCTATTTCTTACATTCATCACCAGCTTCCCTTGAAGATAAGCGCTGTGATTATAATCTCAAAGTGTTGATACATAGTTTTGATGTTCTGCTTCATAATCCACATTAACAAAGAGAAGCAGGTCAATGAAATCTTTTGCTTTAACAAAAAAAAGAAGAAAGATGGTGCCTTTCAAAGAAGGAGAGAGGACTTGTATTTATATAATGTATTTCAAGACCTCAGGGAGTCTCAAAGAGCTTCATAACCAGTGAAGTACCTCTAAATTCTCATTTTTGATTAATATACTAGCTTATCAGTCTCAGAAAATCCCAAAGCACTCTGCATGCAATGTATTTCTCTGAAATATATTTACAGCAAGTGAAAGCCGCATCTGCTTTGAGATAGATTAAAAAATAGAAATTGGCTACACAGTTGAGGAGCTGTGATGTATTGTAAGAGTAAACAAGCTGAGGAAAATAGGAAGAACATTTTAGATTTCCAAATTGGATGTGTGAAGAAAAAATTAACTCTAATCATATTGTAAATTATATGCAACTATATATAAAAATTGTTTCATATTGCATGATAGGAGGGAGGAATTATTGCCTTGTAGTACCCACATTTGGAAGTTTATTCATTGAGATGCTTCAGCCATATTTAAAAGGTAAATACGTAGGATCAGGAGTAGACCCATCCAGCCCATTGAGTTTGCTTCACCATTTAATATAATCATGGCTGACTGAACACTTCAATACCTTTACCCACACTATCCCATAACCTTTTATGCTACTTGTTATCTCTATCAATCTCTACTTTAATCATACACAAAGACTGAACTTCCACAGCCCGTTGGAGCAGAGAATTCCAAAGACTCTCAACCCTCTGAATAAAAAGAAAATCCTCCTCAGGCTGATCTTGAATGTCATCCCTTTTTATTTTTAACTTCTGGTTCCAAACTAAGGGAAACATCTTACCTGCATCTACGCTGTCTATCCCTTTAAATATTTTATAGGTTTCAGATCATATAAGCCAATGAATCAGGTATAGGCCATGTTGCTCCTGTCTAACCCTGATGTCCCTTCAATATAGCTGAATAAAAAATATATCTTCCTCTGCCTTAAAAATATTCAAGGACTCTGATTCCATCACCTTTTCAAGAAGTGAGTTCCAAAGATCCACAACAGAATTTCAAGAAAAGGTTTTTGCCTAATCTCTTTTTAAACGGGTGACCACTGATTTTCAAACAGCGTACCCTATTTTCTAGATTCTCCCATAGGAGGAGACATCCTCTCCATATCTGTTTCATCAAGACCCTTCATGATCGTTGAGCATGTTGTTTTTCAATAAAGTTCCCTCTTATTCTTCTATATCCAAATACAAGCTTAACCAGTCCAAACTTTCCTTCTATCACTACCCGCCCATTTCAGATATTAGTCCTGTAAACCTTCTGTATTCAGTTTTCTTCATGATAAATGATAACATTCTATTAACTTTCCAAATAGCTTTCTGTACCTCTTTACTAACCTTTTGCAATTCATGCACAAGCACATTCATTCCTCTGCATTTCAGAGCTCTACAATCCCTGATCATTTAAATAATATGTTTCTTTGTTCTCCCTGCCAAAATGGGCAACTTCACATTTTCCCACATTACACTCAAATTGCAAAATCTTTTCTCACTCACTTAACATATGTATATATACCTTTTTGTGTCCTCTTCATGACTTACTTACCTGACTATCATACCTTCCATTCCTTCAACTAAATCTCTGCAGTCCTAACACCAATCCCAGTGTTCTTACTGTCTGTTTTTATATTTCTGGCTAGCTTTCTCTCATACTACAAAATTTCCCTTTTGTTTTTGCTTATCTTTATATACTGTCCAATCATCTGACTTGCCACTTGTCTTTTCATAATCATATGTTTTTTCTTTTAGTTTGACACTATCTTTAATGAAGGCCTAATGGTATTATCACCAGACTATTAATCCAGAGACCCAGGATTTGGATTTGAATCCCACCATGAAAAATGATGAAATTTGAATTCATTAAGAGTCTCATGATGACCATGAAACCATTGTTGATGGTTGGTAAAACCCATTTGGTTCACGAATGTCTTGTAGGGAAGGAAATCTGTCATCCTTATCTGGTCTGGCCCACATTTGACTCCAGACCCACAACGACATGGTTGACTGTTGTCTGGGCAATTAGGGATGGGCAATAAATGCTGGCCTAGACAACTACGCCCACATCCCCTAAATGAATAAAAAGCAATTTCAATGGTGGTTCTGTCCTTGGAACTTTTCTTACCCGGTGAAAATGAGACTGTGCTGTGTATTATGAAATAATTCCTTAAATGTCTGTCACTACATCACTATTGGACCACTCTGTAACCTAATTGGCTAATTCCCTTTAGCTATCATTTCACACCCTAACATTCTTTTTTAAAAAGTCTCAATATTCAAGATCCAGGCCCCAACACCGGTTTACATATCCATCCCCCCCCCTCACCAGTTCCTTCTGTTTGCAAATATGTATCATCACGTGATACACTGCAACAAATCAATAGGGTCATTCCCTCCCTTGCAATATATGCCATTTAAGAAGGACCGTATCAGCAATATAGTGAGAACACTATGACATCACAAGTCTTATACAACACTGACTTGGAAATATATCACAATTCCCTCATTATTGCTGAGTCTGTATCTATAAATTCCCCTACGGAGCACTCAAATCACAGTGCTGCCATGATTCAAAAAGGCAAAACGTCACCATCTTCTCTGGGCAACCAAAGGTAGATACAGAATGCACCTTTCTCAAGATTGCTAGTGTCCCCAGAACAAGTGTATGTGAAAGAAAACGTGCAGGGTGCTTTATATAAAGGATTCCATATTTGTGTGCAGTTTTGGTCAAACGGCAGTGCTTGTAAATCCCTCATCATAAATGATGAGCGGAAGCCTTTCTGGCACGAACAGTAACAGCAAATATGGAACAATGGAGTTCTCTTCTTTGGTTCACTTGTGTGTCAGAGTCCTGGCTGAGTTCGGGCAGAATTCAATCGGCTGAATCATTGAGTCTCATCATTGAGCTTTGTGCATTTGACTTTATGTTCAGAGTTGTCCTTTGAACTTCTTTTCTGGAATTGCACCAGTTTGTTACATGAGCACTTGCAAACAACTAAGGATCAATACTCTGTTCCTCTGTACTTTGAAGTCAGGAGAAATCAATTGCTTAGATACCTGGGAGCTTTCATGTTTGTCCTATTCTCTAACTCCTTCATGTTAATCATGGAAATCACTATGTATCTAATGTGACAGTGCACAGTGAAGTGAAACACAGAATTGGTAACATAAAATATGTGACATAAATCATCCAACATGTTCCTGGAAAAGGAGTGGGCTAAGTTGTTCAATTTTTCCATATGGATTTTGCTCATTAAGTGGGCTCCACCATTGATTTTGTAATTCATCTTTTGGCAAGTAATTGGGATCATTTTAATCTTGATAATTCAGGTATCACCTTTTTTTTGCCCTTTATTTTTGTAAATGCAAGCTGCTGTTGTCCTGCAGACTCCTACAAATCACCGAGAATGAGTGGGTTGTCTTATAAGCATAGACTGTGCTGAGTTCCACTGGAGTTTAAAAGACTGGGGGATGGCTTGATTGAAGTGTATAAATGGTCTTGACAAAGTAAATGTGGAAAGGATGTGAGGTAGCCCTACACTAGCAGGTTACTGTTTCAAAATTAGGATTCACCCTTTCAGGACAGAGTTGAGAATTACTTTCTTTCAGAGGGTTGGGTGATTTTGGAACTGCCTCAGAAAGTGGTAAAAAGAATCATTGAATATTTTTAAGACAGAGATGAGTAGATATCTGATTTGGCAGGAAAACAAGGTTTATTGCAAGAGCAAATTACTGCAGATACTGGAGTCTACTGAAAACCACAAAAATGCTAAAAGTCACAGCAGGTCAGGCAACTTCCATGGAGAAAGAGCAAGCTGACGTTTTGAGTCTAGATGACTCTTCATCAGAGCTGCTGTGAAGTGTGGAGGGGGCAGCATTTATGCAATCGTTGTGGGAGGAGGAGTGCTGGGGGAGAATGTCAGCTGATAGTGCAGATTAAGTAATTGGAATGTGAAAATGGCAGAATAATGGTGTGTCCACCTGCCAAACAGGAAAGAACAGACAGCCCCATTGGAGTTTGGGTGGTGGCAGGAGGACACAGTGACAGAGAATGCAACAAGTAGAGCCAAAAGAAAGGGAGTGGCTTCACAGACTGAAGGTGTTCAACTCAATGCTATGTCCAGAAGGTTGTAAGATGCCTAGACTGAAAATGAGATGATGTGCCTCCAGTTTGCCCTGTGATTCTCTGGAGCTGCATGCCAAGGACTGACAAGTGCGGCAATAGATGGGAATTGCAATTCAAAACACAAAACAGATAAACCTTTATCTTGCTGAATCAAGGAGTAGATTCAAGGGGCTGAATACAGAGGAACTTCAATTATCCGGATGAGATGGGCGGGCACTATTTCGTTCAGATAATTGATTATTCGCTTAATTGATTCAATGCCTTTCCTTTGAGGCTCAGAGTTTTCTGTTAGGTCCGCTCCCCATTCAGGAGACACACAGCACGTCCCATGCAGCAGCCGCTGCCCCCTCCAAACCCCGTCCAACACTGCCCCAAACCCGCCCACCAACCCATTTCAACACCGCCCCTGTCCAGCACTACTCTTGCCCCCCACCAACCCACCAAACCCCGTCCAGTACTGCCCCCCCCACCTGACCCCCAAACCCCATCCAACACTGCCTCCCCCAGACCCAGCTTTTTGACAGGTTTCACCATTGCCCTGCACAGGACAATGTTGGAGAGATTATCTGGAGAAGGAGGTGTTAGTGTACACCCCTGTATAGAACTCCAGGGAAAGTGTGTGGGGAAGAGAGAGAGGAGGGCAAACGGTAGGGTGCTTTGGCTTCCATCAGTCCTGGACTGTTCTCAGCAGCATTTCATAAGCCGAGTTCACTTTTAATCACTTCAAACAAAAGACGCAACCAATGATGGAAACATGTCTTTGGTGTAATGTTTCTGTTGGGACTTCGAGGTCTTCTTCAGATAATTCGATATTCGGATAATCGAGATTCCTCTGTATTCTGCTATTTTGTGTGAGTGTAACTACTCCAGCTGAATAAGTTAGTGTTTGGCATTTAAATTGCAAAGAATTGAACCAGGTGACATTTACCGAAATGTCTATATTAGAACTCATTCATCTTCATTTCTCTCTGAGGAAGAAGCAAACATTTTGAATTTATTTCCTGCTTTTGATTATCTCAGGACATCCCAGAGCACTTCAGAATTTTAAAGGTTGGCACAAGGAAGATAATGGGGGTTGGGTTAGCTCAGCTGGTTGGACGGTTTGTTTGCGAAGCAGTGTGATGCCAACAGCAATTCAATCCCCACACCGGCTGAGGTTACCATGTACTTACCTTGTCACCCTCCCCCCTTGCCTGAGATATGGTAGCCCTCAGAATATATCACCATCAGTTGCTTCTCTCTGATGAGGGAGCAGCCCCAACTGGTAAGAGTATGGCAACTTGACTTGAAAGGCTAATTGTATCATAAGTTAGGACGAGCATGAGCGCACTGCCCAAAAGGGCATTAAAACCTGACTCAATAGTAACTTTTCAAAAGAGAATTTGATAAATAGATGTCAACAGTCTTCAGCTCCTTCATCACTGGCTTTCTTTCTGTCATAAGAGAGTATAATTGTGGGGCGATAGGGAAAGGGCAGGAAAGTGGGTCTAATTTAAATAATAGCAGAGACACAACTAGGCTCACTCTCCATAGTCCAACAATAATTTCTTTTCAAGTGTTGGCCTGACTAAAATTGCTCAAAGCTTTCTGTCTTCTTTTCTAATATTGTAACCATAACCACATTCAGTGGGTCCTTTATCGTCTGTGGAGTACTTCAAGATGTCCTGAGGCCAGGAGAGGTACATCATTCTCCAATTCTATACAGTTCCCCATTAGCAGAAAGGTCGAGAACCAGATGACATAGATTTAATGTGATTGAAAAAAGAGGCAAAGTTGATATAAGAAAAAGCCTTTATGCAGCACTTGGTTAGCTTCTACAATGCATTACTTGAGTGGTGGAGACAGATTCAGTAGCAGCTTTCAGAAAAGCATTTGTTAAGTATCTAAAGATAGAAAACTTGCAGGGAAAAGATAGAGGTGGTCACACTGGGTGAGTTCTTCTTTCTAGCCTGCATATGACCGTTCGAATGGCCTCCTGTACTCTAGTTATTCTATGTCTCTATGCATATTTGTCCAATCCTCTTTTGATGGACACTATTCCGTCTGTTTCTATCAACTTTCAGGCAGTGAAGCACTTTGAAGTCTGACCACTATTGTAATGCAAGGACACATGGCAGAGAATTTGAGCGCAGCAGGATCCACCAATAGCAATGCCATGTTTTAGTGACACCTTTATGGATAAGGCATATTTTCCTTCAGAGTTACAGTTTACTTTCATTCTTTGTTGCGTTATTTATTATTGTATGCTTATTTAAATGAGAAATTAATATGATTGTCAGGCACATGAGAAGAAGACTATTTTAGCAGTTAGTTTTCATGGTGGGCAATGCTGGTACCTTACTGTTAACTTTGAAAAATGACTTCATTGATTAGTCTTGTGACCTTTGCTGGACGATGAGTGGTGTTTAAGTGGAAATGTTTCTCAATTTGCTTTGCATCCAGTCTGGTATTTCACTGTATCAGCCTTATTGACTTTACAGCAAGTCATGAATTACTTGGCCTCGCAGCTTTGTTTTATTAAATATGGCTCTCCCCTGGATATGTGCATTATATATTATTTCTGTCTCAGATCTATTATTAAAGGTAATTATTGTGAGATCAGGGATGTATTATTGGCCATGAGGCCTTTCTGCTGCTTATATTTCAGGAGGATGCGAATTCAGTGTCATTGCCAAACATTCCAATGGAATAAAAGAGAATCCCCTTGACTTATCTAATCCCAACACCCAGATGACAGACCAAGTGACCTCCTTAGATGCACTATATCTTTCTCTCTAAATGCTCTTTTTTTTAAACTGACTTTAGATTTTGACTAACATTGCAATCAGTCTGTAGCATATCTGGGGATTTTAATTATTAGCATTGATTGTACATTTACCTGTACTATGTTAAACGGGACAGAAGAGAGTCTGGGCTTGTGCAGAGACTGCCGTAATTGAGAACCAGGATTAATAAGCTTCACGTTTGTCCTTTAATCAGATTCAAATATTAAGCAATCAGCTGCTACTTCCTATTAGAATGTGTTTGCCAAAAATCAGTGCTATTCCTGCCAGCAGGCAATCTTTGCTTCATTGATGGCACTGTATAATCACAAACAGAAGCAAAAGTTCTGCGTGAGGTAGGGGGAGGTTTAGGGGTGGAGAGCAAAACCATCTGAGTAAAATACTCCCGTTCAGTTTCTGAAATTTCAACATAACTGTTGAAATTTTCTGCATGCTTTATAGGTGTGGAGTAAATAGTGACTGACAGCCGAATCCAAGACCCATTCCCAAGTCCTTGGACAAATAGTATTTTAAAGTGCAATTGGGTGTTGACGTTCAGAGCCAGTGAAGTACAATTGTTCTGGTCTATACCTCTCTGTTCATTGCCCAATTAAAATTATTTTTACATCCTCAGCGTTTCCTGTTGTTCGTTGTGTTCAGACAGTTGTTGTAGGCATCATATTAATTTAATCTCTTGTTATATAATTCAGAGTACTGAATAATGAGGATGCAGTTTATATGCAAATGGTTGATGATTCAAAATCTGCTTCATCTGTGGTGTTATCATATTGAATGTGAATAACAAAGGTTTATGTTCATCCCGAAGTGTTACATTCAATGGGATGCCTCCAGTTTTGTTTCAATGTTATAACTGCTTTCTAATAGCAAAGGTGAATTAGAGGGGCTATTATGGAGTTGCTTTTTCAGTATATATCTGAGAGCTTCTCAGAGCTGTGATGTAACCACATGATCTCTGACACAAGGTGAAGTTTGCCTCCAGCTCACCTCAATCTGTACTCTCAATAAGATCAAAAATTGGCAAGATTAACAAAGAATCATACCAAAAGATGCTGTTTGACCCATTATACCTATGTTCAATAAGCGAGTTACCTAATTTGGCTCAATTCTCTGGATAGCCCCTTTTTTTTAGATATTAAATATACACTTCTATCCAATTCGAGTTTGAAAGTTACTTTGGAAATTTTTTTTCGCCAAACTTAAAAAAGGCCAATAAATGGCTGGCTTTAGGCCAGAGCACAAAGGGAGGATGTGTGTGACACTTCAGTTGTGCTGGTTGGATCATGTCTGGAGTACAACATTTACTCCTGGGTACCATCCCTCGGGGAGGTTGCATTGGTCTTGGAGTGTGTACACTATAGATTTGCCAAATAATACTTGCAAAAGGAGTTAAAGGGTCAGATGGCATGGATTAGACTCCTATTTGCTTGAGTGCAGAAGATTATAGGGGAGTGGAGGATTTTTTTTGTGGTATTTAAGATGACTAAATATTTGATAGGCAAAGGATATGCATGAGTATCTTTAAAGATGATATACAGGACAATGGCTTATATTTATATAGCATCTTTTAATAATATTCCACAAAAAATGTGGGAATGAGATATTAGGTCCAAATGATCAAAACCTTGGTTAAAGGAATTGGTTTAAATAAATGTCTTAAATGGGGGAGATCAGATTGGAGAGACCAAAGGATTCAAAATTGTATTTCCGAACCTAGTGGGTCAGCAGATGGCGTGGGCTGGAGGAAATAACAGAAATGGGAAGGTACTTTGAAGGGATTTGAAAAAAGGTTGAGAAATTAAAAATCATGATATTATTTCTCAGATGAGTAATACCACCAGCAATATTGCACAACTAATTTCATTCTATTGTTGCTGACAGCTTGACATGTTATATGAATAAGTGGTACCTGAAGCAATTGAGGTAGTGCAGCACTATAAAGAAGGGTAGCACAGTGGTTCAGTGGTTAGCACTGCTGTCTCACAGCACCAAGGACCTGAGTTCGATTCTAGCCTCGGGCGACTATCTGTATGGATATTGCACATTCTCCCTGTTTCTGCGTGGGTTTCCTCCAGGTGCTCTGGTTTCTCCCACAGTCCGAAGATGTCCAGGTCAGGGTGGTTTGGCCATGCTAAATTGGTCAGTAGTGTCAAGGGACATGAATGTTAGGTGGATTAGCCATAGGGTAAAAACCCCATGCAGAGTTAACGGGATAGTATAGAGTGGGGTGGGTCTGTGTGGGATGCTCTTCAGAGGATCGATGCAGATCTGATCGGCCAAATGGCCTGGATGTGCTCTGTAGGAATTGTATGATTCTAAGTACACATCTCCTGAAGATCTTCCTTGTGTGATTCACAATCTGATAAAACAGAAGATTTTGTTGCTGGTTTCAAACTAAATGAGTGTTTGGCAAATCCACAGTAACTTTTAGGCACGATACATTCGTCCAGCTGGCAGCATGAAATAATACTTTGGCATCTAAGTCAGGAATAAATCAGTCCATCTGCTCCGAAAGGCTGGATTTTGACATTGGTGGCAAGGAAGCCTTAAAAAGCTGGAAAAAGCCAAGGATTTAAAACAGCCCATAAAACCAAGGAAATGTAGCATATTCGATAAAGAGAGAACTTGAATTTTTATGGCACCTCTCTGAGCCATAAAGCATTTTACAGACAATTTTACGCTTGAATTTGAGTCGCTTTTGTAACATAGGAAATGCAGCAGCCAATTTGCACACAGCAAGATCCCACAGACAGCTACGTGACAATGCCTGGGTAATTGTATTATGCATATTCAAGGTTAAGTATTGGCCAGAGCACCAGAGAGAACATCTTGCTCCTTTTCAAACGTGCTACCATGGGGACTTCCACATCCATCTGAGAGAACCTCAGGTTAATGTCTCATGCAGGATCTAATCCCTGTATTGGTAAGGCACTTGACATTTTGACTTTGATTATTGGGATCATCGACTTGTAAAATAGGTTATACATATTAGAAGCAAATGAAGCAAAGTACTGCAGATGCTGGAATTCTGAAACAAATACAATGTGCTGGAGAAACTCAGCAGGTCTAACAGCATCTGAAGAGAGAGAAATTGAGATAACTTTTCAAATCCAATACGACTTTCCTGCAGAATGCAATCAAGTTGGACTCGGCCTTAACACAGTTACACTCTCCATTGATAGATGCTTCAAGAAATATTTGAGCTTCTCCAAACTTTTTGTATTTACTAGAAATAGTGTGAATTGGGTATTTAACCTGGGTTACAAAGTCAGAATAATCACACTAATTTTAAAGATGTCATTTGCTTTTATGAACTTTATTAAGTTTTTTTAAATTATATTTTCTAATGGGAACATGATGGCTGATCTGGTTGTGGTCTCAGCTCCATTTTGTTCATAATCCACATGTTAAATTTTGTTACTTTTAGCTGATAATCTCTACTCATGTTGACCAAACATGGTGCTCAAAACCCTCACTTTATAGTCCCTTTGGGTTTGACACAACCTTGTCTTAACCTCCCCTCCCCCTCCCCCCCACCAACACCACCACCAGATTAACAGTTGTTAAAATAAAATTTGCCATAATGTGGTAATGTTTCATTTAACTAGCCTTTCTTTTAACTACTGTAACATAGTACAATTAAGTATTCTCTCTGAGAGAGAGAATTTCTTCTCATTTCCATGGATGGGATGTTCGCATCATTGGCTTGGCTGGCATTTAGTGCCCATCCCAATTGCCCAAAGGGCAGTTAAGGTTCAGCCACATTGCTGTGGGTCTGGAGCAATTCCTGATGAAGGGCTTTTGCCCAAAACGTCGATTTTCCTGCTGCTCGGATGCTGCCTGACCTGCTTTGCTTTTCCAGCACCACTGTAATCTTGACTCTGATCTCCAACATCTGTAGTCCTCACTTTTGCCTGTGGGTCTGGAGTCACAGCCAGACAAGGCTTTCTCTCAATGACATTAGTGAACCAGATGGTCTTTTGTTTACAGTGATCAGCAGTGATCACATGGTTGCCACTAGACTAGACTTTTACTGAATTCAGGTTTTGCCATCTGCTGTGAGGCCAGTCAAGCCAATACCCCCAGGGTATTAATGTGTCCTTCTAGATTACTAATCCAGTGACATTACCTCTCCCCTAAATAGGTAATTGAAGTATATTCCACGTATAACTACCAGAGCTCAATTTTCAGCAATGTCTCCCACATTCTAATTTTACAAGCTAGATATTAATATTATGCTACACATTATGGTGATTGCTCTCTCAACTTCTCATATCTGTGTTAGACAGGAACTTTTAACTAATTGGACACACCTTTGGAGACTTAAAATGTCATTTTCAATTTAATTACTTGTTCTTTAGTCAATCTGATAATGAGAAGCTGCAGACATTACCCAAGTAAAGACTCTGTCCACAGTATGAATTTCTCAATGGAAGGTAAATTTTACACCAAATTTTCTCTCCCTTCAGAGTTGTTCAGCAAGACACTTCCTTTTCTTAGTTATTCAGGCGAGGAAATTGTGCTTAATTCATTCACTTCTATCTCTTTGCTCTGCTTTGGCTACTGCTTCTAACAACAAGAACCCACATTTGTGTAACACCTTTAAATAGTAGAGTGTGACAAGACGCTTCACGGGATATGCCTCAAATAAAATATTTACCACCAAACCGCATAAGATTATGTGACATCTGGCATGCACAAAAGCTTGGTCAGAGATTGTCTTAAATGAGGAGAGGGAGGGTTAACAGGGAGTGATTTAGAGATGGATTTCCAGAGTTTAGGGCTGAGGCATTTGAAGACGCAGCACCAAAAGGAGATCAGAACTGCACAAAAAGGCAAAATGGTAGAAACACAAGATGTCAAAGGATTGTGAAGCTGCAGGAGATTGCGGAGATGAGTAAGGATTATTATGATTTTCCAATTGAATTGTTCTAGTACAGCTACAACATCGACCTCTATATGACAAGGTGGAACGTTGTCAAGATTTATACAGTCCACATGAAGCTGGACAAAACCAATCAGGAAAATTATCACCCATCAGTCTACCCTCAATCATTAATGATAAAATATCTCTTGACAGTGCTGTCAAACAGCAATGACTCAGCAGTAACTTTATCAGTGATGCTCTGTTAGGACATCTTGGTTCTAGACCTCATTATAACCTTGATCGAAACATAGACAGAAGAGCTAAATACCAGACGTTAAGGGTAACTGCCCTTGATGTTAAAGCAGGATTTGACCATGGAGCCCAAGAAAATTGAAGTCGGTGGATGTCAGGATATAATTTCCAACTCTTAGGAGTCATAACCAGTACAAGAAAAGATGGTGCGGTTGTTGAAGGCCAATTATCTCAGCTCCAAGACATGTCTGGAGGAGTTCCTCAGAGTAGTGTCCTAGGTCCAACCATCTTCAGCTGTTTCATTAATGACCTTCTTCCATCTTAAGGTCAGAGGTGAGGAGGTTTGCTGATGAATACATAATGCTTAGCACCATTCATGACTTTTCAGACACTGAAGCAGTTTCTGTCCACATGCCTTAAGACCTGGACGACATTCAGATTTTGGCTTACAAGTGAAAAGCAAGTATCAGGCAACACCATTACCAAAAAAAGAGAATCTAACGACCTCCTCTTCACAGTCATTAGCATTAGCTTCAGTGATCTCTCAACATCACCAACTTAGAGGGCAGCATTGACCAAAATTTTAAGTGGACCAACCACATAAATTCTGTGTTACTAGAGCAGGTCAGAAGCTGAGAAGTTTGCGTCAAGTAACTCAAGTTCTGACTCCCCACAGTTTGTCCACCATCTACTAATCAGGAGTGTGATAGAATGCTCTCCACTCTCATGGATGAGTGCAGCACCAACAATACATGAGATGTTCAACACCAACCAGGACAACACAACCCCCCAGTCCACTGCCTTGAGTATTCACTTCCTCCACCAATAGTAACACATGGCTGTACTGTTTATTATCAACTGTGTTTGATCAACTAGTAGATGCTCTATCCATTAAATGAAGTAGTCTATCTTTTCAAGGGGAAATCCCCATGTGCTGTTTTATTATAACAAAACCAACCTCAAAGTGATGTGATAATGCTATTGCAACTTACAGCTGAATTATCCAGACCAACCAAGACCCAGGTTTGACTCCAGTCTTGACTGTTAATTAGTGAGAGATGTTTTAATTTGTTCAACATCCTCCTATAGAGTCATAGAGTCATGCAGCATGGAAACAGATCCTTCAGTCCAACCAGTCCATGCTGACCATAATCCCAAACTAAACTAGTCCCACCTGCTTGCTCATGGTCCATATCCCTCCAAACATTTCTTATTCATGAACTTAACTAAATATCTTTTAAGCATTATAATTGTGCCCACGTTCATCACATCCTGTGGATGTTCATTCAAACCACTCTCTATCTAAACAAATTGCCCCCCGATGTCTTCTTTAAATCTTTCTCCTCTGACCTTAAAAATATGACCTTAGATGGCAAGTGATGCGATAGCAAATCAGAATCTTGCTCTTGATCTATCTTGTGCATTGTTCCATGTGTACATATGAACACACTCAGGCCTGTACCTAAATTAATAAATAGCCTACATTGCCATTGTGGCATGTGTGACAACGTCCAACATTAGTAAGTTGTCTGCAACAGTAAGCATTTCACTGTTTTAAGGCAAAATAATTCACTGTACTGACTGCAACATTTCAAGATGATGTTTACAGCCACTACCATCTCAAGGGAAGGTGGGAAGGGCAGTAAATACTGGGCTTAGAAAGCTGCTTTCTAAGAATTACACCTTTTTGGAAATGTTTAATCTAAAGTTTTTGTCATTGCTATGCATTGAAATTGAATTAGCAGGAGCAAACAGCATACATGTGCAAATATGGACTCATTATTTGTGGCTTGCTGTTGATTTGTTGCCAAGTGCCAAGCCTTTTAAGAATGTAAAAGGTGCTATCTTAATGTAAGTTTTTTTTTCCCATATTAAGTTGTATAAACCCTTGTTCACTGGAGTGCTGCATCCAGTTTTTCCTCTTCACCCCTGGAAAAGGATAACAGCACAATTTCCACCAGAATGATACCTACGTTAAAATACAAAAACGGGTCAAGTAAACTTATTTTTTCATGAGTTTATAAGATAAAGGGGTAATTTATTTGAAGCATTTAAAATTAAGGATTAAATAAGAAGGTAGATAATTCAAAACTATTTCTTCTGAGTAATCCTGAGCAAGGGAGCCAAAGTTTCAAAATTAGAACTGGGCTATTTAGGAGTAAAATTGGGAAGTACTGTTTCAGAGTTGAAAAATGTGGTGCTGGAAAAACACAGCAGGCCAGGCAGCATCCGAGGGGCAGGAGAATTGACGTTTCAGGCATAAGCCCTTCTTCAGGCTTATGCCCGAAACGTCGATTCTCCTGCTCCTCGGATGCTGCCTGGCCTGCTGTGTTTTTCCAGCACCACATTTTTCAACTCTGGTCTCCAGCATCTGCAGTCCTCACTTTCTCCAAGTACTGTTTCACACAATGTAGTGAAAATTTGATCCACCTTCCCATAAGCGGACTTTGTTCATGGAGAAATTGGAATTTTTAACATTCTGATTTACAAAACTTTGTTAGGCTAAAATTATCATGGGATCTCGAAAAAAGGTAGACAAATTGAATTGAGGCACAGATCAACCACAGTCTACTTGATGGCAAAATAAACATGAAAGGCTGAGTATTCTCCTCTGAAACCTTTGTTGCACTTAAAATATAAACAGATGCACTTGCCTGCATTTCTTTTTGATCTTCAATCTTTTATTATTTTTAATAAGCAAAGCATTCAATATTTAATAATCCATTCCACAATTCAAACTTTACAAACAAAAGGGATATGTGCAATCCTTGCTCCTTTCTTGAATTACTTGCGGAGCCTAACAGTCCCCGTTGCTTTCTTTATAATAATACATCAGCCAATCCAAGTGACTTTGCCAACCAATAACCATCCTTGTTTTCCTGTAGTATAAGGTATTGTGATCATGTGAAATTTGGCATTCTTGCATTTGTCTGATGAATTAAAGACGAAAAGCTTTGACAAAATGTATTATCAAGTGACTGTCTGAACATCTTGATAACTCAAGATTGTGTTGCCTTTCATTTTCATTTCTTTGCAAACTGATCTTAGTTTGAAGCACTGTTAAACTTAAAAACAAAGGACATTCTTGTTCGCTGCTCAATTATGTACATGACTTCACTGAAGACTAGAAATACTGGAAATATTCAGTCTGTTGCACTTGAAATGAGACAAACAGAGTTAATGTTTCAGTCTTTCAAAATGTTCTGATGAAAAGTCACGTAACTGATGTTCTCAGATCTAGCAGTGTTTCCCAGCATTCTTTCCGTTCTCATTTCAGATTTTAAGTATCCGCAGTATATTACTTTTGTGTTCACTAAAGACAGTTGCTTAATCTCACATATATTTGCGCTCCTAGACAGCATTTAAGAGAGAAATGTAATTCAGTAGCAATAATGAGCATGAAATGCCCTTCTGCAGGGGAATTGTCACAGAATCGCAGAATTATTTTGGTCATTTTTATAGTTTAGAGCCCTTCCAAATTTTGTACCATCTGCAAATATTAATGGCGATATTTATTTATGAAATGGTGCAAACTAACAAGGTCGTGTTAGTCTCTAAATTGCTCATTTATCATCAACAAGATGATTTAGATTAGATTTTGATTTAAAATTTATTGTCACGTGTACTTTTATATGAAAAATACAATGAAAAGTTTTATAAGTTGCCCTACCACAGCGCCAATATTAATGACAGAAGTCATAAAGGAAGTTCATAACTGACAATAAAAGTAAATTTAAGGTAAAAGTTCATCAAAGTCTATTAAAGGCTCCTGGTCTCAAAGGAAGTTGATCAGGAGACAGTGCACAAAGCTGGAATGAGGCAATCAATCCATGGTGAGAACTAAGTGCCAGGCTGCTGGCAAAACTGGGCCAAAAGTCTCCAAAGAAAACCGCTGCCAAAACTGCCACTTAAAATGCTGGGCCGACAGATCACTGGACCAGAAGCATCTGTCAAAGTCAATGCTGGCAGACAAGGCTGCCTCCCCTGAAAATGCCACACTGGGCCAAATTACATCGCACTGCCGACGAGACCTCAACATTGGGACAAACCGCCACACCAGGAGCCCGCTCCTCAGGGTCAAGACCACTACACCATGAAAGATCGCCACTCCAGACAACCGGGAACCACCCGTCACTGAAACAGGAGAATTCTTCAGCTGAATCTGTTAAGTGAAGATAGGATGAATTTTGATATTAACTATACCAATTAGAAACATTAAAAACAGAGAAAGAAAAAGAAAAATAGTAAAAGCGAGTGGAGTAGATGAGCTTCAGGCTCCTGGCCTGAGGAGCTTGCTGCTGTGCTGTTACCCTACCACCGCCATTTTAAATAGGTTGATTTCTGAAATTCAGCATCATTTTGTCAGAACTTTTGTTGGCGTTACAAAATCAGAAATGTTACATAAATCCAACTCATCTAATGTAATTATAAAACTGACTTGTCTCCTTGTGTTTTTGAAAATTCATTCAACATCATTGGATTCTAAATGTTTACAGTAACTTTTCAAAACAATTGGTGTTTGACCTTTGCTTGCAGTGAGCGGTGCATTTGTAGATGATTGGTAGCTTTGCAGTGGATCAGTTCTGGGCCTAATGTCCTGAAGCTTCTGGCATAAATAATAATCGAGAAGGGCTGCGATAATTTCATTGACATTTTAAAATCCCCTGTAAATTGGCATTTACCATTTATTAAGCAGAAACGCTAGAGGTCAACAGTAACCTTGAATAGTCAGAGACCTAATCAGTTGAATTATTGGGCAATCACATGATACAATAGTATCATAACATTTTGAACACCACAGACAACTCATAAATCAGATTTGTAACTTGAAAAACATCTCTTTGACAGTGAAGTCTAGAAATTGTCTAAACAGAAGTCTAAACTGAGAGTCCAAAATAAGTTTATTTAATTTGGTTTATTCCATGACAGATGTTAATCGTTACATGTGAACTTCAAAGTTCACAGATTGTTTTATTGGACAATTCTCTCCATTATTGTGAATGTTCCTACAGTGGTTCAAGAAGGCAGCTTACCACCTTCTCAGGGACTATTAGGGTTAGTAAATAAAAGAGTGGCCTGGCCTGTGAAGCCCACATGTCCTGAATGATTTTTTTAAATCCATAGTCAGTAGGATGGTTACATTGCAGAAGGAGTTTGTGTAGTCTGACATGTCTGTGTTCACTGTGTGCAGAAGCAACTCTCATTTACCTGTAAACCTTAGCACTCATCTTTATTCCCTCTTCAGTCATTTATACAAGTCCCTTTATAAAACCCCAGTTGAATCTGCCTCCACCAGACTCTGAGGTGTTTCATTCCAGATCCTAAACACTAGTTGTGTACCTCCATAGAGTGTGGCTGCTTCTTTTGCCAATCTTAAGTCAGTGTCCTGTAGTTCTCAACCCTTCCGCCAACAGGAAGAGTTTCTCTCCATCCATTTGTCTAAATCCTTCACAATTTAGAATATCTCTAGAAAACATCACTCGCCTTCCCTTCTCTGTGGAGAACAACCTCAGCTTCTCCAAATCAAACTTTAGAACAGAAGTCTCTCATATCTGGAACTACTCAGGTAAACCACTTCCACACCTTTTCCTGTGCCTTTAGGTGCTTCTTGAAGAATGATGCTCAAAATGAGAAACAGGAAATAGGAGCAGCCGTAGGCCATTTGGCCCTTTGAGGTTTCTCTACTATTCATTATAACATAGCCGATTATCCAACTCAGAACCTTGTTCCAGCTTTTTCTCCATATCTTTGATTGCTTAGCCACAAGAACTATACCTAACTTGTTGAAGACATTCAATGTTTTGCCCACAACCACTTTCTGTGGCAGAGGGTTCCATAGACTCTCTAGATGAAGAAAATTCTCCTCATCTCAGTCCTAAATGGCCTACCCTTTAGACTGTGACCCCTGGATCTGGACTCCATAGTCATTGAGAATTAATTTTGAAGTTACTCAGTCTAGTCCTGTTAGAATATTTTAGGTTTCTATGAGATCCTCCCCTACTCCTCATTCTTCTGACCACAAGTGAATATGATGCGAACCAATCCAGTCATCCTTCATATGTCAGTCCTGCATCTCTGGGTATTAACCTGGTATACAGCCACATCAGATTTCTTAGTTACATTTTTTAAAGATCAATCAGAGCAATTTGCGGGATTATGGAGATAGGGCAGGATTTGAGGTAAAAGAACAACCATGATTTGATGGAATGGTTAAACAGGCTTCAGAGAACTTGTCCTGTTCCCATAATTTGTTTTAGTATTTCTGTTATATTTATCCTATCATCATCTTAATATATTACAATGAATTATGAGCCCATATATTTTTAAATTCTGACTGTACTGTTTGGATGGTAGATGACCCCTTAAAGGTAAAGTTCTGTCAGGCCGACAGGAAACCCATACTCGTAGATGAATGCGAATGGTCCACCATATTGGTAAAGATCAAACATTTTCCAATGACTAAAACCAATGTTAGAACCCTCTACAAGTGCAAATATGAATCCCCAATGTATGTTTACATTTTGTTTGTTAACCGGTTTTTCTAATCAGCCTGTTCAGAGATGTTATTATGTCGTTGTGAAGCAGCTGGGACTTGAACCTGGACCTTCTGATCCACGGGTAGGGACACTATCACTGCACCAAGAGAGCCCTTAATATCTGTTTGTTTTGTTTTTTATTTAATCTATTTCTCTGATCAACTTGTTCAAAGATATTAATATCCATCTCTGAAGTTGATGGGACTTGAACCTGGGCCTCTTGTTTCAGGGGTAGACACATTACCACCACACAGCAAGAAGGTCCCAATATTTCTTTGATTTTTTAAATTATTTAACCTATTATTCTAATTAACATGTTCAAAGATGTTATTACACACTTCTGGGGCAAGTGGGACTTGAACCCAGGCCTCCTAATCCAGGAGTAGGGACACTGCCACTGTTCTATAAGAGGGCCCCAATATCTGCTGCAAGCCCCATCTGTAATATTTGATGCAGCTGGGGCCAACACTGCCTTATCTCAAACATCAGGCTTTACTTTAGCCCCGTGTTAGTGAAATATAATTAGTTTAGGGCAATATTTCATTATTCTGGACCATCAGTCCTGATGAAACAAAAATACTGGTTGTTTGGTATTTTTGTAATTAGTGTATTACAAGCAACAGAGCATTTGTTGTAATGACTAATGTCACATTTTACATAGGTCTCAATAACTGGAGATAGGCAAAAGTTAGCCTTTCCTTTTGCACACATTAAATCCTGAAACAATGATCAAGCACACTGTTCGACGTGTTCTTTTGGACTGTGCTTATTTAGTGTTCACAGGAATTGTATTTTTAAAATATATTTCAAGCACACATAGTTAATTGAATAACTTTTTGATTGAGAAGCTATCTGGATACCGCAAGCTGATTTAATTTACAAATAGAAAATCATTACTTCCCTGCGGGTGTGATTTGTTGTTTTACAAGTGCTGCTGTATATTTCAAAATGTTAATAGATATTAAACTAAGAAGCCTACAGCTCAATTGTGTGCTTGCTTTTCTATTTCAAGCCATCTCCATCATCTTAAAACATATAACAGCATTGGAGGGAAACAATCTTTATTGGGTAATGTGTGTATCATTCCTGGTTAGGTTTCTTTGTGGCATTTAGCAGAAATGCATTTCAGCAATGGTATATATTTTCTATTAAAAGTGTGATTGGGAGAAAGTCACCAACAGATTCTGATTGTGGTGCGGTGATTTCCTGATATACAAACATCGGACAACAACAAGCTGGATTTATATGGCACCTCTGGGCTCTTCACAGAAGCATGGTAAAGCAAAATGACACTGAACAGCTTAAGGAGATATTAGATCTGATGACCAAAAGCCTAGGCAAAGAACTAGGTTTCAAGGAGAGTAAATAAGGAAACCAGGTTGAAGAGGTTTGTGGGGAATTCGGATCTTAGGACCTAAATGGAGCATTCTAAAGAGCCCAGGATTAAAGGAATCGAGAGATCTTGAAGGATATTGGGGTGAAGGAGATTATTGAGATTGGAAGGGAGGAAGAGCTGTGGAGAGATTTGAAAGGAAGGATGAGACCTAGGAGCCAATTTTGATCAAGTGCAGCAATGATGGGAGAATGCAGATTAAGATATGAGCAGCACTGTTTCCAATAGTCGAAGTTGACAAAGGGGAGACCAGCCAGGATTAATCAATTGAAATAATCAATTCCAGAAGTAACATAGCTATGAATGAGATCTTCAACAGCAGTTTAAGGCGGAGCAATTAGCCAATGGCACAGAGGTGGCAATAGGAAGTGGTCTTGGTGATGGCATAAATATTGGTCAGCAGCTCATCTACGGGTCAGATATGATGATAACAAGGTTGCAACTGGACTGATTTAATCTCATTTTGTTGCCAGACAACAGACTGGAGTTGATATTAAAGGAATTTGGAATTGGGGCTGAAAACCTCGTCTTCAGTCTTCTCAATTGTTAATTAAATGGAATGCCTTCTCATCTGGAATTGCATGTAGGTACACAGTCTGCTAACGGTAGAGGAGTTGAGAGCTGGTGGTGGTGGTGAAACAGGGCTGGATAGACTGACTTCTTAGATGATGTGGCTGAGAAACAGCAAAATGAGAAATGGGAAGAAGCCAAGGATAGATTGTTGAAATCACAAGAGGTAATGGTGTAAGAGCAGGAAAAGACGTCATTGCAAGTTCCATGGTTATCATGCTTCTTACAGTTAGAATGATGCTTACTTTGTTTTTGCATGTGAAAAATTGAGGAAAGAAAGGACTTGAATTTATATAATATCTTTCATGTTCTCAGGTCTCTACAAAGCACTTTAGAGTCGATGGTTTGAAATGTCGTCTTTTATTGTAATGTCGAAAGTATGGCAGCCAACTTACATGCAGCATAGTCCCTTGAACTATAATGAAGTAATGTCCAGGTAATGTCGGGTGGGGAATAGCTGTTGCCCCAGGACACAAACGAGAAATCACACCCTCTTGCTCGAAATAGTGCCAAGGGATTTTTAAACTGACCTGAGAGGACATATGGGGTCTTAGTTTAATGTTTCATTTGAAAGATGGCTTCTCTGACTCTGCAGCACTCCCTTAGTCATCCCTGGGAGTGCCTGCTTAGTGGATGCACTCAGGTCTGTGGAGTAGAGCTCATGACCTTCAACACTGTTTTAGATTGTGGAAGGTGCCTGACAGCTGAAGGTCTATACATGATCGAACCCAGCAGGAACATGTGCCTCAGGTGAAGAGGTCAGAATGTGGCATGGGGTGAAAGAAATACCAATCAGCAGCAACTTTCTTGCTAAAAATCAATTTCCTCAAAAAGCGGATAAACAATGAAGTATTTTAAATGAACAAAAAAACGATCAGTCCTCTGGCATATGGGACATCTGGTTGGTATAGACGAGTTGGACTGAAGGGTCTGTTTCTATGCTGTACATCTCTATGACTCTATGATACTGATCAATCTTGAATACAATGTACTTGAGAAAATCTGAACATTACAACCATATGAGAAGCCACAATCTGAAATAATTGAAGATGAATTATAGATGATGATGGACCAAGCTGTGATACAGTGTAGAGTTGTTAATGCAATTGGAACAGAGGACGTTGGGCTGAAAGTGTGGAAGTTAGACAGAAATCTCTGTTAAAGTCACCTGATGGTCTTGATGTTCTTGTCACATCTTAAATTCATTTCTATTTTGCATGTTCTAGTTATCACAATGCTGTATTTTTACCAATCTCACAGTTTATTTCTCATAGTATTTGACCCTCTCTGAAGTAGAATTTTGACTTCAACCCTCGCTGAACAAAAGATTGTCGATAAAAATCTTTAGTTCCATTTTCTTTCAGATGGATTTCAAGGGGTGTTCTCCAATCTATTGGTCTTCGTTTATTATTAACTTGGATGAAGTGCATGGTCACTTTTGAAAATTGCTTTGCCTGAGTAAAAATTTGTGCAACGTAGTTAGTACACAGTTGCAAATAGGGTTTATGCTGAACACCCCAGTGTTTTGGTGCCTGATTAGATTCACTTTCTGTGAATGAGACATGAGGGAAATATGACTGGATTGTCATGGAGTTGAGGAGGGTCTGTTAAGGGATGCAAGTGGCAGCTGGGGCCCGATTCTGGAATTCCCAACCTTATTGCAGGGATTTCTGATTTTCATCAGAGGAGGGCTCAGGTCAATGACCTGCTGACACTGGCTTGAATTGAGGAAAGTGTCTGAAAGTTGAAAGTCTATAAAGGATCAAACCCTGCAAGAGCATGTGCCTTCAGGCGAAGAGATCAGAATATGGCATGGGTGGCACAGTGACTCAGTGATTAACACTGCTGCCTCACAGCGCCAGAGACTGGGCTTAATCCCACCCTCTGGCAACTGTGTGGAGGTTACATGTTGTCCCCATGTCTGCATGGGTTTCCTCCCAGCAGTCGAAAGATGTGTAGATTAGGTAGATTGGTCATGCTGAATTGCCGATAGTGTTCAGGGATGTGTAGGTCAGGTGTATTAGCCATGAGGAATGCAGGGCGACAGGGTTTGGGTCTGGGCAGGATGCTCTTCGGAGGGTTCGGTATGAACTCAATGGGCTAAAGGGCATGCTTCCACGCTGTAGAGATTTTATGAGCTCACACTCTGCACTCTCAACATGGCTCACTGCATAAGGGGAATCAGCATATCCCAGTCTCCTGCAGTATTCACAGAGTCGAGCCAGCTTTCCCAAGCCCCATGATTCATGGCTCCTTGCAGGCGTCCTGGACCACTATCTACATGAAAAAGCCTTTTGAAAGATCATTTCTAAAGGTCTTATCAACACTCAGCTATGACTTCGACAGGAAGGTCTCTTATAATCTCCGTGCCCATTCACAACCAAGTCGGACCATGACCATGTTCACCACTGATTGCACAATGTCCAGCACCTTTCATAACTCCTCCAATATTGAAGCATTCCGTGTCTACAAGCAACAAGATCTGGACAATATCCAGGCTTGGAATGACAAGCATCAAGTAACATCAACACCTCACGTGGCAGACAACACCCACCTCCAACAAAAGAAATTTAATGACCTTACTATCACTGAGATCCCACTGCCAACATTTTAGGAATTACCATTGACCAGAAACTGAACTGAACCAGTCGTATAAATGCTGTGTCTACAAGAACAGATCAGAGGCTAGGAACACTGCAGGCAAGTAACTCACCTCCCGACTCCCCAAAGCTTGGCCATGATTTACATGGCACAAGTCAAGAGTGCAGTGAGTTATTTTTATTCACTCATGAGACATGGATGTCACTGACTGGTCAGAGTTTATTGCCCATCCCTATTGCCCTTGAGAAGATGATGGTGCCTCCTTGAAACGCTGCAGTCCATGTGTTGTAGGTTGAACCACAACTCCCGTAGGGAGGGCATTCCAGGAAGTTGACCCAGTGACAGTGAAGGGATGGCTATATATTTTCAAATCAGGATAGTGAGTGGCTTAGAAGGGCGCTTGCAGATATTGGTATTCCCAAGTCCCTTGTCCTTCTGTTTGGAGGTGGTCCGTTTGCTGTTGTAAGGTTTTTGCTGAATTTCTGCAGTGTAGTTTGTCAATGGTACAGGCTGCTGCTATTGAGCATCAGTGTTGGAGGGAGTAGATGCTTGTCGATTTGGTGACAGCCAAGAGGCTGCTTTGTCCTGGATGTTGTCAAGCTTCTTGAGTGTTGTTGGAGCTGCATTCAAACCAAGTAAGTGAGGAGCATTCTATCACACTCCAGACTTGGGCTTTGTAATTGCTAAACAGGCTTTGGGGAGTCAGGAAGTGAGTTACTTGCCACAGTAATCCTAGCCTTTGACCTGTTCTTGTAGCCACTGAATTTATATAGTGAGTCCATTTGAGTTTCTGATCAATATTGACAATGGGAGACTTGGCAAGAGTAACACCATTGAATGTCAAGGGGCGGTGGTTAGATAGTCTCTTATTGGCGGTGGTCATCACTTGACATTTGTATGGTGTGAATGCTACTTGGCACTATTCAGCCCAAACCTGAATATTGTCCACATCTTGTTGTATTTGAATATGGACTACTTCAGTATGTGAGGAGGCATGAAAAGCATAGAATATTGTGCAACGATCAGCAAACATCCCCACTTCTGACCTTATGATGGTGCGATGGTCATTGATGAAGCAACTGAAGATGTTTCGGCCTAGGGCCCTACCCTGAGGAACTTCTGTAAAGGTGTGCTGGAGCCGAGATGACCTCCAACAATGACAGCCATCTACCTTTGTGGAGAGAATTGGAATACTCCCCACTGCGTGGATGAATACAGCTCTCAACAACATTCAAGCTGAACACTACGCAGAACAAAACCGACAACTTAATTGGCATCACATCCACACACATTCACTCAGTTCACCACTGATTCTCAGTTACTGTTGCAGTAGCAGTGTACTATCCAATAGATGCAGATATATCAGAGTGCTAGAGTTGGAGGATGTTGCAAAGATAGGGAGATTTGGATCCATTAGATCGAGGCTTGAACGTCTTCTGGTAACATAAAATTTGACTTCCTGCACAATGTGGATATAATTTATTATCTCCTCAAAACTCTACTGACCTTGGTGTTGAATTTTGCAAAGTGTTTTGTGAATTGAATTCTTTTACATGAAAAACTTTCTAAGTGACAGTCTAGAATGATTTGTTAAGTATGCTGTTTTCTTTCTAACAGATAAAAATTGAGATTTAATTTGACACAATAATGAATGCTTTGAATTCAAATTAATATGTGTAGTTGATTTGCTTTCTAGTGTCTGTTTCTCTCCATTTTAATTCCACTCTTTACTATATGCTTCTGGGTACAGTACTGGATGCTATGACAGCAGCCCTTGAAACTGGCCTTGGGATAAAATGAATGGAATAAAGGAAAAGTGTTTATTCCCTATTCCTGTCTCCTTGTTGGAGTCATTGAAGTTAATATACTGATCTCCCTTGAAGTTTGCTTAATGCAACAAGATGTAGAATAATATAATAAAACAAAGAATGTGGATGCTGGAAATCTTGAAAAAAAGAAATTGTTGGAGAAACTCAGCAGGTCGGGCAATATCAATGGAGAGAAAACAGAGTTAACATTTCCAGTCCAGTGACCCTTCTTCAGAACTCCAAGATGTACAATGAGTTGTTCATGTTGGAACTGCAGGTTTATGTGCCATTCTACTGAAGAGTTCACAACCTTGCTTCCAAGTTGCTCATGGTCTATCTCAGTAACATTCTGTAGCCCTACAACTCTCAAAGGTATCTGCACTCCTCCAATTCCCCGCTGCATATTTTCCAAAATAACTTAATTTATCCACTCTTAGTTTAGATGTTCAATTTTTCATCTGAAAGTAAAGCTGAAATCAATGGATCTCCAGCAGCTTTTTTTTTCTGTAAGAAATGGTTAAACCATTATTCTAATTTCACACCTTGGAAGCAAGTTGAAAATCTACCTCTGTGCTATCATCTTTCATGAGGAATCCACCAAGTATCTCCTGTTATCAAGTGAAAAGGACTCCAAAGAAATCCAGACATTCTCTGTTCAGTGTCACACGTGCATTGATTTTTGTTTTCCTTGGTGCACTGTTGAATTTCCTCATCTTCTTTCCTGATGAAGGGCTCCTGCCTGAAACATCGATTTTCCTGCTTCTCGGGTGCCGCCTGACCTGCTGTGCTTTTCCAGCACTACTCCAATCTCCAGCATCTGCAGTCCTCACTGTCGCCTATCTTCTCCCAATGTGCTGATGGATAAAACAACATGAACATTTGTTCTCAGTGTTGGCATTTCTCTTGTAACTGAGGTTCAAGGAACTGTGAATTCCTGAAGAGTGATTATTTCTGCAATACCAATTAATTGATGACTTATTAAACAGCAACTTACTAATCTAACCACTTTGTGTTTGCAGTCAGTAGAACAGTAATCCACTTCTGCAAATAGGAATGGGCTAAAACAGCCACTTGAATCTGCAGAGCTAACCATTGAGATCATGGCTATTTTGCTGCCTGATATTTCTAAAGTTTATCTATTGTAACCGAGGTGTGGTTGTGCCAAATAAAAGCCAGTTATCTTTTTGACACGAAAGTAAGCTTTACAATTTGTTAAGAAAAAGGATTGTAACTGTGTAGAAACAACTGGCTCCCTTTCCCATTGAGATTTGCTTGCATGCTTTCAACTTGCACCATTGACGCTCTAGTGCTTGAAAATAGCACATTTACATCCATAGGCTCTGCAAACATAGTCTGCCAGCTATAAAAGTGATTATTTTAACTGAATCGGATGGATTGCCAACCATTCCATGACACCCCTAAATCTTTGCTGTAAGTCTTCCCCAGACTACAATCTATCTTGAAAGCTCCCTTCCTCCATCACTTCAATCTCCCTTCACCCTGTTGATCGACAGGCTGGCAAACAATGGGTGGGCGTGAGAGCTGTAAAATTAGGTGTCACAGCAATGCTGTTGTACCCATTGCTAACTGACCTCTGATAAGATTTTACCAGTGGCAGGGATGACATTGAGCAGCCCACTGACTGCCTTTGGGCCAATTGAGGCCTTTTAGTGTCCTATTCCTGGCCAATTGAGGACCTCCTCCTGCTGCCACTAGGACTTGGCCAGTTGTGAGAGGTATCCACGTTTGCAGGCTGCGGTGAATGGATCTTTCCTACTCGGGCACCCTGTGCCAAATGCAGCCTGCCTTACCAAGCCAGATAGAAGACCCAGAAACTTACCTTCGAATCAGATTTCTTTGATGATTATTGTTTGGAAGTGTTGTTCCAGCAGTGGCCACCAGTTCTGGAGCGACCCAGACAACCAGAAGTGGATTCGCACTTGACCTTTCAACTGGGGGCTTGACCACTGCCTCTGCATAAAACTCCATGCTTTCAGTTATCTAATGCCATGCTGTGGAATTGTCTCTCTCAACTCTTCTGGTGCTCCATCGCAACGTCTGCTACTTTAACACCTTCCTTTTAAATCCATTACTTCCACCAAGCTATTTGTCTCATTTCCTTAAATATCTATTCCTCTGAGATAGAAAACCAAGAGTAGGAATAAATGGGTCATCCTTCCATTGACAGCTTGTGACTACCTGGGTACTACTTGGGCCCTAGTTGTTGACAATATAAGATCAAAGATTTACAGTTGGGGACCAAATATCATATTTCCAAATTTGATATAATGATGAAAGAGAACATGTTACAAGGAACCTGTAAAGTGGTTTCTGGAGAATTCGGACTCAATGAATGAACGGGCAAGAACTTGGCAGATGGAATACAATGTCAGAAAAGGTGATGGCATCCACTTTGGGTTGGAGATGCAAATGTGTGGATTATTTCTTAAATGATAAGAGGTTGGAAAATGTAGGTGTCCAAAGAAACCAAGCTGTCCTTGTCAATAAGTCACTGAAGGTTAACATGCAGGGCCAGCAAAACGATCGAAAAGCCAATGGAATGTTAATCTTTAGTGCAAAAGGGATAGTAAAGTCTTACTTCACATTTGTAGGGGCTTGGTTAGATTGCACCTGGTATACTATGTGCAGGTTTGATCTCCTTATGGCAAAGATAATATTGCCACAGAGGGAGTATGAGGAAAGTTCACCAGACTTGTTCCCAGGGTTCTCCCAGATTGTTCTCTGAAGAGAGATTGACAAACCAGGTGTTTATTCTTTAGAATTTCAAAGAGTAGAAAGTGATGTCATTTGTACTTGTAAAATAAATTGGAGCAATTGTGGAGTCCATACCAGAGGAAACTTTATAAAAATGACAGGGATGCCACTTATTTATGAGATGAGAAGAAATTATTTTACTCTGCGTTGTGAACCTCTGGCATTCTCTACCACAGAGAACTGTCTAAGCTCAGTCTTTGAGTATATTTAAATTTGACATTGAAGATTTCTGATTACCAATGACATACAGTGCCATGGGAATTGGGTGAGTAAAAGGCATTGAAGTTATCGTATTGGATGGGGGGTAGGTTTGATGTTCTTATGTTCCTGTGTTTTGTGGGTCGGAATGAAAATTGAAAGTGATGTTGTCCTGCTTCCAGTTGTCCTAGTTAGTAACAGTTGCCGGTTTGGACGGTGATGTCAAAGAAGCCCTGGAGGTTCCTGCAGTATATCTTGGGAGGTAGTATACACTGCTGCTGTTGTGCTTCAGTGGTGAAGGGAGTAAATGTTGAAGGTTGTGGATGTGGTACCAATCAAGTCAACTGTTTTGTCCTGGATTGTATCAAGCTTCTCGAATTTTGTTGGAGCTGCACACATTCCATCACATTCCTCACTTGTTCTCTATAGACAATGGATAGTCTCTGGGGAGTCAGAAAGTATGTATTTTGCCCCAGAATTTCCAGTCTCTGACCCGCCACAGTATTTATAATTTAGTTTCTGGTCAACGGAAGCTCCTGACATATATGTGGGGGATTCAGCAATGATAATACCATTGAATGTCAAGGGATGATTATTAGATTCTCTCGGAGATGATTGATGCTAGTAATGTTACACTGGTTTATTAATGTCATTTAGAGAAAGAAGTCTGCCTTCCTTACCTGGCCTGGCCTGCATATGACTCCAGACAACACCAGCTGGTGAGAAAAGTAACAATGACTAGTTTCGTTTGGGAATGTGGTCGACGTGGACTAGTTAGACCGAAGGGCCTGTTTCTAAGCTGTATGACTCAATGATTTTAGGTAAAGCTTTTTTGTGCAACAATTGCTTATAAACTGGAATGGTTTGCCTGAGAGTGCGGTGGAGGTAAATTCATGCAAGGTTTTTAATAAGAAATTGGATATATAAATGAAGAGAGATTTTGGAAAGCAGTAAGGAGAGTGGAATGATGTGAGTTGCTCTTGCAAAGAGCTGACATGGAATTGATGAACTGAATAACTTTCTTCTGCACTGTGACCATCGTATAATTCTAGGAAGACTCCACATAGTTTTCAATGAAATTACTTTATCATTTGCAAATTTATTTTTAAAAATCTTTTTCCCAATCAAGTCTGAATAGAGTAAATTGAGATTGTTTAAGAATAGTCTTTCAGAAAATACCAGAAAGTCCGAAGAATTATTTTGGAGCTAACAGACATTCATTTGCTTTTCACTGTAGTGTGCATTGTTAATAGTGCTTACCAGGTTTACTTACGTTATCATTATGACTCATCTCTTCAGCTCCCTGGGCCCCAAGCCCGACCTCTGAAACCTCTCCATCTTTCTACCTTGCATTAACGCTCTAAGATAGATCTTACAACATACCATTTTGGCTAAGTTTTTGGTCACCTGTCTTAATATCTCTTAATATGATGAAGGTCAAGTTTTTGTCTGATAATCACTCCTGTAAAGAGCCTTGGAAAGCTTCACTATATCAAAGGCATGGGTTGAATGCAAATTATTGTATAGTATTTTCCTGATATATTATTGCAATTAAAGTTATCAAGATGTTTAAACCAAGAAATTTGCATTTGCAAGTTTAATTTTAGAGTTTTGAGATGCGCTAACTGTTAACTTGCCAAGCCAGTACAATCTATATAGATGTTGCTATGACAGTTTTGCACTGAAGCAACCTGTTTCGATCATTGTGTTGATTTTTAAAACCAGCTCTTGTATAGGCACTAATAAATTTAGGTTTTCTTGGCCAGTAGTCAAGGACCATCAGGCATACAAGAATTGAATCTAAGTCTAATTATTTTAGCTTCTTCACTGTTTAGTTTTTCATTGCTCATGACAAACAAACTAGGACTAAATGTGTCAGTCAGGGTTTTAATGGGTTTGCTTGAGGCCACTTTTCCAGCAATGCTATTTTCCTTTTGTAAAGGTGTAGTTAAACTGAAGGAAAACAACTCACTGCTGGAGTAAAACAAAACTGATCCAAGTTGCTTCTTTTTCTTAGCTGTTGTAGTATTGGGCAGTCATTTCTGTGTAAACAACTACCCAAATTTTAAACTGAGATAAACTTTTCATTCCTGTTCCCAGATTACAAGACTTTTACCTCTGGGCAATTCAGTTGATGTCTAGAGAAGGTGTGATGGTAGCTGTTGCCGTCACAGGGCTATAAAATCAGCTCAGTTTAAAGTGAGAAAAATAGACTTGAGTTTTCATAGCACCTTTCATGAGCTGAGGATGTCCCAAAGCACTTTGCATCCAGTGAAAAGATTTTGAAGTGTAGAACCTGTAATGATAGGTGCCTTTAAGGTCATGATAGGTCCTGGTTCTCTTCAAAAGGGGTATTATCAATCTGGTACTGAGGTGTCAGCTCCATGGAAAGCAAACAGCTTTGGGTTTTTTTTTGCACGAGGCAAAAGAAGCATGAGTGGGTGGGGTCAGGCTCACACAGAGCCAGGGTTTTAGGTTTTGTTTTCATGTGTTTAACCTGGGGTTTTGGAGTTGAAACTGCTAGATACAACTTCTCTCTCTTTTCTCCTCTTTCTGTCTTTCTCTCTCTCTCTCTCCCCGGAACAGTTCATGAGCAGTATTGAAATAATATATTATTTTGGTAAGTATTTCAGTAGTATTTTAACTGTGGTGTAAGAATAAAGTTTCCTTTTAAGGCTTAGTAGTTTGACCAATTGAATCAAGTCTGAATGCAGTGCCTTACACTTGCCCCGAAATAAGCCGAAAGTTAGTATTTAGGCTACTCCTTGAGATATTTTGAGGGGGTTTGGTCTGGTCCATAACAAACCTATCATAATGCAGGGGACTCTACAGTCTGTTCTGTGCACAGCAAGTTACCATAAACAGTCATGTTATAAATGACCAGATAATCAGTTCTGCACTATCTCTGATTAATCCGTGTGCATTTTCTGATGCATGAAATAATTGAGGTCGAGATGCTTGTCGTGTGCAGAAGTGGAGCTGTCTCTGCAGGAACATTTATCTGTAGTTTTTACAATATTATCTCTGCTGCAATCCTACATGATGTCTTTGGCTCTGATATGAAATTTTCACATGAAATTGGATAAAATGCATGTCTGTATAGATCTTCTGACGCATTATATATGAAAATATACTTGAGTAAGTCTAAATCATAAATATGTTTATTTTGATTTTGAGTTGAGACAACATCATTTTCATATTAATATGTCAGTGGAGTTTATGAAAAATTTTCTGAATTAGTGGACATGCGTTTTATGACCTATCCTGTTGTTATAAAGTGGAAAATGTAGATTAAAAAATCTGTTTCTCAGGTGCATGCACATTTATTATAATTGAATTTTAGAGCGATTTTGTTTCCTGTAAGGATACTGAATACAATTCACAGCAATGATTACTTTTCCTGCAAATGTTTAGTTGGTCACATAAGATTCATTATTGAGTCCCTAAAGATATTTGTAACTATTATCCTGATTAGTAAAATGAAAGGTAATTTGTATAGAGCAAATAGTATAGAACAAATCAGCTCATGTGGAGAAAGTTGTCTTCTTGTACTCTAATCTTATTTATCAATTAGGATATAATTGGTAAAGATCTTGATAAGTTGGTAATTTGACACATGGGATATTACTGTCTGCAAGAGTTACCTATTTAAGTAACTCTACCCAAACCCATTGAGAACAATATATCAGCTATACTCATGTAAATTAGGCTTTGCATTAGATGGACAAAAGAGCTGAATTTAAGATTTAGGGTGAGAGTGACTGTTCTTGACATGTGGGTAGCATTTGTATCAAGGAGCCCGAGCAAGGCTGGAGTTGCTGGAACTCAGGGGATCATTCCTGACACAAAGGAAAATGGTTCTGGCTGTTGGAGGTCAGTCAACTCGGCTCCAGGACACCTCTGCAAGAATTTTTTAACACCGTGTCCGACTTGCAACCATCTTCAGCTGCCTCATCAATGATCTTTCCTCCATCATAAGAGTAGAAGTACAGTGTTTGTACAATGCTTTGTACCATTCACAACTTCTCAGGTACTGAAGCAGCCTATGTTCATATGCAATAAAGCTTAGTCAACATTCAGGTTTGGACTAGCAGTTTCCTACTGACATTTACGTCACACAAGTGCCAGGCACTGGCCATTTACTTCAAGAGAGAAGCTAACATCACTCATTGTAATTCAATGACATTATCATCAGCAAATTCCAATGCAATCAACATCTTTGACCATAAACTGAACTAACCATATAATTGCCATGGCTACAGGAGCAGGTCAATGGCTGGGAACTCTCCATTGAGTAACTCACCTCTTGACTCCCCAGAGCCTGACCACGCCATCTACAAACCACAGGTCAGGAAACTCTCCACTTGCCTGGATGAGTGCAGCTCCAACAACTCTTGAGAAGCTTCACATAGTCTGGAACAATGCAGCCACAGATTAATCATTAACCACCTTAAACAATTACTCCCTTCACTAATGCGTAATGACAGCAGTGTATCTATCAGATTTTTTTAATCTCAAAAATATACTTTATTCATAAAATAATTTGATGGTCTGTACAGTTGGTCATGCCATACATACATAAACATTTACATACAGAGATCAGAATTTATCATTTGTATATACAGGTCTGTACGTTTATCAATCATATGTCCATAAATTTAGCTGAGGCGTCAACAGAGCCCAAATGACTGCGTGGGCCCCCTGTTCTTCTTAGGCAGGCAGATGTTACACGGTGGTCTTTCCTCACCGCGCCTTGGCGGCAGCTGCCCCAAGCTTCAGTGCATCCCTCGACACATAGTCCTGGACCTTGGAATGTGCCAGTCTGCAACACTCAGTCGGGGTCAACTCCTTCAGCTGGAAGATCAACAGGTTTCGGACCGCCCAAAGAGCATCCTTCACCAAGTTGATGATCCTCCAGGTACAGTTGATGTTCGTCTCGGTGTGCGTCCCGGGGAACAGACCGTAGAACACGGAGTCCCACGTCATGCGCTGCTCTGGACGAACCTCGACAAACACCACTGCATTCTCTCCAGACTTCTTCTGCGTAGGCACATTCCAGAAGGAGGTGTGTGACAGTCTCGTCTCCCCCGCAGCCGCTTCGAGGGCAGCCTGCGGTGCGGCTGAGAGTCCGGGCGTGCATAAAGGATCTCACGGACAGAGCCCTTCTCACCACCAGCCAAGCCATGTCTTGGTGCTTGTTGGAAAGTTCTGGCGATGAGGCATTCTGCCAAATGGCTTTGACAGTTCTCTCAGGGAACCGCTCGATAGGATCCGACCTCTCCTTTTCCCAAAGGGTCTCAAGGACACTACGTTCTGACCACTTCCTGATGGACTTGTGGTCAAAGGTGTTTTTCTTCATAAGCTTCTCCACAAAGGGCAGGTGATACGGAACGGTCCAACTACTGAGTGTTCCGCGGCAGCGAGGCCAGGCCCATCCTTCACAACACCGGGGACAGGTAGAACCTCAGTACGTAGTGACACTTGGTGTTTGCGTACCGGAGATCCACATACAGCTTGATGCAGCCACACACAAAGGTGGCCATCAGGGTGAGGGTGGCATTAGGTGTATTTTTTCCCCCGTTGCCCAGATTTTTATACATCAAGTCCCTTCGGACCTGGTCCATCTTTGACATCCGTATAAATCAGAAGATGGCACGGGTGACTGCAGTGGCACAGGTTCTGGGAATAGGCCAGACCTGTGCCACGCATAACAGCAATGACAGTGCCTCATACCTGATGACCAGTTTTTTTCCCCGCGATGGAGAGCGACCGTAGCTTCCATTTGTCCAGTTTCTGCCTCACTTTGCTGATACACTCTTCCCAATACTTTGCGCACGCCCCAGCCCCCCCGAACCAAATACCAACTATCAGATGCACTACAGTAATTCACAAAGATCCTTGGAAAGTACCTTCCAAACCCAGGCCCTCTACCACCAGCAGGTACATGGAAACACCTCCACCAACAAGTGTCTCTCAAAGCCACATGTCATCCTGACATAGAGTCAGACGGCACAGAAATAAGTCCTTCATCCCAACTCGTCCGTGCCGACTAGGTTTTCTAAACTGAACTATGTTTGCCCATATCCCTCTAAATCTTTCCTGTTCATGTCTAAATGTCATTTAAATGTTGTAATTGTACCCACCTCCAACACCTCGTTTGGCCGCTCATTATCTATGCCCCTTATGATTTTAATAAACCTCTATGAGGTCACCACTCAGCCTCATGCGCTCCAGGGTAAAAAGTCTCTGCCTTTCCAGTCTCTGCTTATAACGCACACCTTCCAATCTTTGTAACATCCTTTCAATCTTTTTAGCACCCATTCCAGTTTAATAGCAACCTTCTGAAAGCAAATCGACCAGAATTCCAAATATGACATGACCAATGTCTTGTACAACTACAAACTCCAATGCTCAATGAAGGCAAGCATACCAAATGCTGCCTTCACCACCCTGTCTACCTGTGAAGGTATTTTCAAAGAACTATGCAGCTGTGCCCCTAGGTCCTTTTGTCCAGGAACACACCCCAGGGCCCTGTCATTCACTGTAACTCCTACTGGTTGGTCTTATCAAAATGCAACACCTCGCATTTATCTGCATTCAACTCCATCTGCCATTGGAGATTGAGGGGTGACATTATAGAGGTTTATAAAGTCATGATGGACTTGGATAGGGTGAACATCCAAAGCCCTTTTTCTAGGGTGGATGTGTCCAAAACCATAGGGTAGAGGTTTAAGGTGAGAGGTGAAAGATTTAAAAATGACCTGAGGGGTAACATTTTTTCACAAAGAGGGTGGTGCATGTCTAGAATAAGCTGGTAGAGATTGGTACAATTACAACATTTAATAGGCATCTGGATGGGTACATGAATAGGAAGGGTTTAGATGGATATGGCCCAAATGCTGGCAAATGGGACTAGGTCAGATTTAAATGTCTGGTCAGCATGGACGAGTTGGACTGAAGGGTCTGTTTCTGTGCTGTATGACTCTATAAATTGTCAGCATAATGTGAAGTAAATTACTCTGGTAACACTTAAGTAGATTGTAAAAGCAATTTTAGGATGAAAGTTTATAATATTACTTTTAAATACATTCCTAGATGCATTTAATGACAAGCTAGACAAACAAATGAGGGAGAAGGGAGTAGATATTTGTGATATATAGTTAAAAGACATGCAAGAGGGCATTGGATGAATATTTGGATAGAAATAGTGCACAACGTTACATAATTGGGAAGAAACAGGAGATCAGCACTAGGTAATGATGCTTGACTGAGGAGCTGGTGTAAGCACAATGTGCTGAATGACCCCGTCTGTGCTGCAAAAGTTTTGTGATATGGAAGATAGCTATAACAGTTATGGTAGATAGTGACAACAGATCTTGATAGGGTGATAGAATCATATAGCACAGGAACAGACACTACAGTCCAACCAGTCCATGTTGAACCTAATTCCAAACTAAACTAGTCCCACCTGCCTGCTCCTGGCCCAGATCCCTTCAAACCTTTCCGACTCATGTACTTAACTAAGTACCTTTTAAATGTTGTAAATGTATCTGCATCCACCGCTTCCTCAGCAAGTCCATTCCACATGTGAGCCACCTTCTGTGTAAAAAGATTGTGCCTCATGTCTTTTTGAAATCTCTCACCTTCAAGATATGCCCCCTAGTCTTGAAATCCTCGGGAATGAAGAAAGATGTGAAAGCTCAAATAAAGCATAAACTTCAGCATGTACTGGTTGGGATGAATGGCCTGTTTCTAGCTAGATATCCTGTAACTAGGAAGTGAGAACACACAAACAAAACGAGATGGAAACTGAAATTGGATCTGTGGATATGGCCAGTATTGCAGGTTTTGTCACCCAAAATGCAGTGACAAACACCACCACTCAAAGTGATAGGTGTGATGCTGTACAATCGTTGCAGCACAAAATTCAGCACATCAGGTCTATATACTGCACTGCCAAGCAATCCAACCAGTCCCTTTGGCCGACTATTACGGTAGTCCTGCAAGTTTCTTTTGCCCAAGTAGCTCTTCAATGTCCCTGTGAAATCAAGCAATGTCTCTTAATCCAACTCTCTTACAGATAGTGAGTTCCATTTTATTAACACTCAATAAAATGTTTGTCCTCGCATTCTCCTCACTGTCCATAAAAAGAACCACCGCCACATCTCCTTGCCTGAAATCTTCTGTCTCTGTCCCGAATTTGTATTTTGGCTTTTGCCGTTTCAACATCAGTATATTTTTTTGTGAAAGGATTGAGATTAAAAACATTATTTTCATATAAAATTGGAAGTGGGGGTGAAATCTTAGTAATAACTGACTGCAGATAATTGTAAAGAAAAATATGGGCATTGAGCAGAAGGAGTGAGAGGGTTTACGAGTTACCAATGCAGTTGAAGGGCTTTTGCCCAAAACGTCGATTTTCCTACTCCTCGGATGCTGCCTGACCTGCTGTGCTTTTCCACCACCACTCTAATCTAGACTCTGATCTCCAGCATTTGCAATCCTCACTTTTGCCACTGTATATGTGGCTATAGCAGCCAACTTAAAGATGAGGGATTTGCACCAAATTTGCAGTGAAGTTACACGAGAAACCAGGAGAAGTCCGTGCGAATTCACCACCAAAATTATAAACTAAATCTAAGTCATGCATGTATGTCATTACCAAAGTGGTTGGAACCAGTGTAATTCCAGAACAATTTTGTGTCTTTAGATTTCACAGACAAGCTAGTTAAACTTCTACTATTAACTGGCCAGGTTTAGCCTGATAAAACTCAGGATGACAGCAGAGTTGTTTTTAATATTAACAAGCAAATGGGAGAAGTTAAGTAATTAAAATGAAGTGCAATTGGTGTAGATCTTTAAATTATTGTTGCAAAACTAGTTTTCTGTAAGAGTTGGGTTTGATCTGATAAATCAAGGTGTCATTTATAATGTAGAAGAAATGTACCCCTGTGTCTGTACTAAATAAATGTTCAGTTAATCTCTGATATTTCAGTGTAATGTAAATTTATAGATGAGAGGTTATTAAATAGTCATTTGAGAAGTACTGACACATTTTAATCAATGCAAGTGAGTTAAAGTTGAGTTCTTTTAATTAGAACACTTGTGATGCATGGCAAAGTAACGTGGAAAACTGCTTCAAAGGGAAATGTAGGAGGAGTGCTTCAAATCCTTTGATATTCCGACTACAGCAAATTTCAGAACAGATAATACATCATATGGTGCCTTCAGTAGTGCACATCTAGTATTAGCTTAGCAATTCCAGTGGCATTTTAACCTTTCATAGTTAATTAAATGTGAAAGGAGTAGGGAGGAGAGGGGAATTAATTTTAAGTAACACTATAGAATTCGGTGTTAAGAAGTAGCAATAACAAAAGTATATTGGCCAAAAACAAATAATGCACTGAATTTTAATATACTGAGGAACTGACATATTATTTTGACACTGAATTTTTTAAAAATGCTGCAGTAAGGTTTTCTTCTGTGTGTCCAAGATGCAATCGGGTAATTTAAGCAGATTCCTTGTGGAAGCACAAAACATCTCAATGATTCAACAATGATTTGGCAATTCCAATTAAAGAGATCATCCTTAAAAGATAGACTATTTCCAACACAGTCATTAGTCATCTTAAGGAGCACAGAAATAACCAAATGTAACACAATTGGACAGAAGTTAAGTTACAAAATACCTTTCACACTTTCCTAATACTTCTATATTGGAACATGGAAGCATACTCAGTTTAATGTTAAACCACAAATCAACAATGTTAATCTGTTCATCTTTCTGTTTCATCACTGCTTATCTCTATAATGTGTAAATGAAATGGTTGGTGATACTTCACAAAGCTTAGTTGATTAATAAAGCAGCAGTAAATGTGTAAATCACCAGATAATAATTGCAACTTCTAGATGTAAAATTTCCAAAACTCATTAGGCTATGCCTGTGGAGGGAGGAGGTTCTGTTTGACTGCAACAACTTAAGACCTCACGTAAGTGGCATCAAAATATGTACTGTATTGTCAAATGAGGCTAGGCATGAATTGTTTTGCTTCATCAGGCAGTCACTTTCTTTCCAAAGAGTGGAGATAAAAAGAAAAACATGCAAATGCTGGAAATGCACAGCAGGTTGTTAGTAGCTGAAATTTTTTTTGCAAAGTTAACCATTTAGGATAAGACTCTTCCAAACTTGCTGTTTTCCTGGTTTTAATATTGATTACAATTTGAGTTCTGTCACATCTTTACTTCGGGTTCACATTGGTCAACCTTGTACTTGTGACAGGGGCAAGATATTTGCAAGTTGAGGACATAAATTTTATAGTTATTTTACTCTGAGATTGGTAGATCTTTGTGAACTAAACTGTAGATGCAGCATCAGTTACCATATGCAAAGAGTTCCATATGTCTACCTCCCTTTTATGTATCATTTAATAGAAACCTGTTAAATAGTACATCGCAGTCGGAACACACTGAATTTTGTTATGCCTTGTGGTAAATAGATATCTAGCTGCACAGTTGAAATAGCTTAATTTAGGTGGGTGACTTTTAACTTGCTGTGGCTTTGCTATGTGGTGGTAAGAACCAAGCCATTCAATGACAGCATGCAAATATCAACTTTGTCTGATAGTTTGATGTAAAAAGAGTTTCCAAATTTCAGATGATAGACCTACGTTTAATATGGCCCAAAGACAGTTGCTTACCTTAAGCCAGATTTGATGGTGTGCTTTCAGCACTATTCAGCGTGTTCAGCATTACAGCTGAACCTGATTTGGGAACAGATGTTAGTGGAGAGAAGGTATTATTCCAGCTCATTGGTGAAGTCATCAAAACATTTCAGTAAGTGAATGAACGGGATTACGTAAATCTAGCTGTCTTTAAATCAACAAACATGTGTCAAATTTTGAGCCAGTTGTGGGCAACAAAGCCGAAGACTTCAAAAGCTCCCACGTCCAGGCAGCAAATAGTTTTAGCATGTACATCTTACACATGGAGCACGTGCTGTTTGTAGCACATTATTCTGTTTACTGTCTTGTCTTATTTCACATAACACTCAAATAATGCTCATTATACACAGTTCATTGAGAGGACAAGCATTTGGAAGAACGTACATCACCATTAGGGCATCTGAGGAAGTTTTATTTGCAAAAAGAGACTTTGTAGAGCAGGGTACCAACAAGATTGAAACAATAAAATGGCAATCCTTCTAACCATTGGATTTTAAAAGTTTTAAGATCTAGGAAGAAGGAAAGAATCTCATAACTGAGACTGGGGAATGCAATAACGCTCTACGGCCATTATTCCATAAATCATAACATCAGATAAAAACACCTTTTTCAGTGTCAAAATGATAAATTAAATGCCTTTGCTCTATCAGGTTATAAACAAAACGATCTAGGAACTGAGTTTTGATTATAGGTTTACGATTAAAAAGAAAAACTGTTCAATATAATAATATAGAAAAGTATGTGCTTTTCCCTATGTAGATACCCAGCCACTCCAAAACTCTTGAATAAAAGGGACAAAAAGGATCTCAGACATTAGCTTGTTGGGGAAAAAAAATTGTCTGATGAGTTCTTCATGAAGATAAAAGGTTAAAGTGTAAAATGTTTCAAGTGTGTGTTGTTTCTGATACTCTGGCACAGATGACCAAATTACTAATTACCCAGTTGTCTTTGAAGTCCTGCAGAAACAACTTCCTCAGGGAATGCAATCTTGAAATGTTCTCTTTTCACTTTTTCAAAAGAAGAAATAGGTTTCACTCCGAACTGGTGTAGAAGTTTTTTTCTGGAGACATCAACTGGTCAGCTTGTTCTTAGCAGGCTTCCCTCCAACTGAACCAGATAAAACAAGCACCTCTGCAAGACAGTCACTGTTCAATACAGGTTGAACAGAGTCTGCAGCAAAGCAAGCAGTTATTACAAAGTATGTAATTTCTAGGAAGTACTGTTTCATAAAAAATAACTCCCCAGTGAAATTTCAATGACTTCGTCTGAAGAAACAATTCCAGGTCAGTCCACAAAACTTGAAATAAACCTCCCTTTCCAAAATTCTTTAAAGCATTAGTCCACCAATCAATTATAAAGTGTCTTTAAATGAGTCTAAGGAAGTTGATGAGTTTCAGAAGACCAGTGAAAACCATTGTTAAATTGAGATGATGGGTAGAACTTCAGCTTTTATTGATGAAGGAAGATGAGTGCTACGGGGTGAGTATTCAGGTCCTTGGGCTGAAGGTTATATTTGTATCAAGAACTAAGTATTGCAGTCATGTAAAAGGAAATGAAGGACTCGGTTTTCACATCCTGGCAATGGCCTAGTGGTACTATTGCTGGGCTGTTATTCCAGAGACCAGGTAATGTTCTGGGGACCTGGGTTTGAGTCCTGTCACAGGAGTCGGTGAAATTTGACTTCAGTATAAATCTGGAATTAAGAGTCTAATGATCTAACAAGTCCATTGCCAATAGTTAAAGAAAACCATCTGGTTCATTAATGCCTGTTAGTAAAGGAAACAGCTGTGCTGATCTGGCCTATATGTGACTCCAGACCTTTCACTACTTCTGGGTAATTAGGGGTGGTCAATAAATGTTGGCTGAACTGGTGATGTACTCATCCTGTGAATGAATAAAAAAACAAGAGATGGGACACTCTTGAAGTACAATTTAAGTCCTCAAGGTCCCCATCTTTGGGGAAAGTTTAAGATTTTCGAAGTGTTGGTGGATTGGGAGAGAACGGGAGAATTGCTCCCCATGCATTTGCGACCCTTGCAACTCCCTTTAGAGCTTCTTCACGGGTCAGGGAGATCACGCCACAGTATTTAATGTCTATTTGCCAATCCTGAACTGGTACATGTCCACATCTGTTGTCATACCAAAGTATTGGTCCCAGCAGTGAAAGTTATCCGGCTGTCTGGTAATCTGAACCAAACTGGCTGCATTTACCTCCAATTGGCCCAGCTATCCTTTGTCTTGAGCATTTATCCTCCCGGCATTTTGTGGAACTATCTACTTTCTTTGCCAAGGCAGAGGCTGGTATCAATGTGGCTGCCAGACAAAGAGTACTCACCTCCTAAAGGTGTAGGTGCCATTAATTGGCTGCTTGCCTCATCTTCTGACCAATTAGGACATTTGCATTCAAAGTTTTCATTGCAGAAGCAGGAATCTGAATTCAGCCAGATGTTGGTCCTTACCTCCTCTTTGTAAACTAAGCTTCAAGTCAATTCTGAGAGTCAACTTTGGCAGGGGAGAAAATGTAGAGATTCCATTTCAGAGTAGGTTAGATGGCAAGTTAAAGTTTTTTTTGATAAAAGAAGAATGACATACAAAGTTTACTGCTTAAGCCACCACAGATGAAAGTTCTGATATCTGATGATTAGATGTGAGAGATCTGAAGTATTCGAGTGATCAAACACATTTTGATCTCAAAGTAGCTGCTGGCCCCTGTAGCTAGTGTTACGGATGATGGACTACATTTAGATTTGATGGTTTGGAATATTTGCAGTTGGTGCATTCGTTTATTAGCTTTGATCTGTGTTAAAAATAATTTTCAAAGTTTTTGTGTCTGCTCCCTGTTAACTTCTCTTGTGCCTCATGCCTGAGTTGTTTAGACAGGATAATCTTCCGTATTGGTAGGGAATAATGGATGCAGTTTCACTTTTAATATGAAAACTATGGTATTACTTTAATCTTGGGTCCTTCCTTGCACAATTAAGTAGAATTAGAGAATTTATGAGCTGAACTGCAAAAACTAAAAAGACTAGAACGTGATCCTGTCTGTTCTCTCAGGTGGACAGAAAAGATCCCATGACACTATTCCAAAAAGGAGGAGTATTGTTGCTGGTATCCCGGTAAATATTTATCCCTCAACCGGCATCACTCAAACAGATTGTCAGGTGGCTATCACATTGCTGCTTGCAAACCGGTTGCTACGCTTTGAACAAAATGAGTACACTCCCAGAGTGCTTCATTGACTGTAAGGTAGTATTTAGATAGATTCCTGAGCTCATAAAAGGTACTGTATAAATATGGGACCAGTTTGGTAGAACACCTTTGTCTTCAGAGTGGTTAAGCTAAAGCCCAATCACTTAGATACCTCCATTAATAGGTCAGTGATGGCCTGGAGCTCAACCACTGAGTGTGCACACACTAGCATTGTCTGTGTACTGCTACACAATGACAGAGATCGGGGTGAGCTCGGTTCTGGGCAGATGCAGTTTGTACAGTTGCCCGTTTGTCCTGTAGAGAAGTTCCACTCCAGCAAGACAGTTCATGGATATTGGACAGTGTTGCAGCAAGGAAGAAGAGCTTTGATATAATGACTGAGTTGCTTGACTACAGTTTGCACACTTATTGGATCTGAGGTGAGTCTGTTTGTACGGTTCACAGCTCATATGTTGTCATGCAGCAACCAAGGAATGGTTTCTGCAGGTTGCCAGATTTGAGGAGGTCACTCGATCATCCTTCCCCATTGAAGAGTCAAAATCCTTTTGTCAAGTTGAAGAACGCCATCCATAAAGGTTGCAGCTGCTTTCCGTGTACACAGACCAGTGATCTTCTATACAGTCTCTGCATTTTCTGTTTGTGTTCGCAAGAAATTATTCTCAGTTACTCGTAATGCACGTATTTGTTTAATAGAAACCTTATTTAAACTAGGCTGCCAGGCATGCGACATTTAGTTACGTGGCTTAACTAGTACAAATAAAGACAAACACTGGCAGAAGCAAGTAGAACGCAGCAAAGCCTCAATCTATTTAGGACATTTCATTGACATGCATGACCTCTATAACAAATTATTTTTAGAACAGTTTTATACCTATTATATTGTGTGATGGGCAGAATTTCTTTTTTTACTGACAACAGCATCCTGTTAGTGGAAATACCAATCACATAGACACTGCAGAGTAGCAATGTGAAACCACTCCATCAGTCGGTCGTTCATGCTTTTGTCCTGATGAATGCAAGATAACAATGTAACATGCTTCCCCTTTCAACAATATTCATGTTTTGTGCCACGAAGCATCTGTATCCATAAGCTAAACTGCTTAAATCTACTGTAATGGAACTAAGCAGAATTTTTAGTCTTTAGTTCTTTTTGAGGCATAGAAAATGCTGCAAAATTCTCCATATGAATTTAATCTATTCATTATTTCTGTATCACAATGAAGCCAAATAAATCCATACAGTTTTGCTGTTTGTCAAGTGGTTATTCAAGAAATGCACTTGTTATGGACCAGACCAAACACTCAAAATACATTTAGAAGATAGTCTAGACCTTAACTTTTTCTTATTTTAAAGGTAAATGTAAGGTGTTACGTTCCAGATGCAATTCAACTGATCAAACTATCAGATTTAAAGTGAAACACACTTTATTCGTAGAGGTAAAAACAATAACTGCAGATGCTGGAAACCATATTCTGGATTAGTGGTGCTGGAAGAGCACAGCAGTTCAGGCAGCATCCAACGAGCAGCGAAATCGACGTTTTGGGCAAAAGCCCTTCATCAGGAATAAAGTCAGTGAGCCTGAAGCGTGGAGAGATAAGCTAGAGGAGGGTGGGGGTGGGGAGAGAGTAGCATAGAGTACAATGAGTGAGTGGGGGAGGAGATGAAGGTGATAGGTCAGGGAGGAGAGGGTGGAATGGATAGGTGGAAAAGGAGAAAGGCAGGTCGGACAAGTCCGGACAAGTTCAGGGGACAGTGCTGAACTGGAAGTTTGAAACTAGGATGAGGTGGGGGAAGGGGAAATGAGGAAGCTGTTAAAGTCCACATTGATGCCCAGGGGTTGAAGTGTTCCGAGGCGGAAGATGAGGCGTTCTTCCTCCAGGCGTCTGGTGGTGAGAGAGCGGCGGTGAAGGAGGCCCAGGACCTCCATGTCCTCGGCAGAGTGGGAGGGGGAGTTGAAATGTTGGGCCACGGGGCAGTTTGGTTGATTGGTGCGGGTGTCTCGGAGATGTTCCCTTAAGCGCTCTGCTAGGAGGCGCCCAGTCTCCCCAATGTAGAGGAGACCACATCGGGAGCAACGGATACAATAAATGATATTAGTGGATGTGTAGGTAGAACTTTGATGGATGTGGAAGGCTCCTTTAGGGCCTTGGATGAGGTCAGGGAGGAGGTGTGGGCACAGGTTTTACAGTTCCTGCGGTGGCAGGGGAAAGTGCCAGAATGGGAGGGTGGGTCGTAGGAGGGTATGGACCTGACCAGGTAGTCACGGAGGGAACGGTCTTTGGGGAAGGCGGAAAGGGGTGGGAAGGGAAATATATCCCTGGTGGTGGGGTCTTTTTGGAGGTGGCGGAAATGTCGGTGGATGATTTGATTTATGCGAAGGTTTGTAGGGTGGAAGGTGAGCACTAAAGGCATTCTGTCCTTGTTACGGTTGGAGGGGTGGGGTCTGAGGGCAGAGGTGCGGGATGTGGATGAGATGCGTTGGAGGGCATCTTTAACCATGTGGGAAGGGAAATTGCGGTCTCTAAAGGAGGAGGCCATCTGGTGTGTTCTATGGTGGAACTGGTCCTTCTGGGAGCATATACGGCGGAGGCGGAGAAATTGGGTATACGGGATGGCATTATTGTAAGAGATAGGGTGGGAAGAGGTGTAATCCAGGTAGCTGTGGGAGTCGGTGGGTTTGTAAAAAATGTCAGTGTCAAGTCGGTCGTCACTAATGGAGATGGAGAGGTCCAGGAAGGGGAGGGAGGTGTCAGAGATGGTCCAGGTAAATTTAAGGTCAGGGTGGAATGTGTTGGTGAAGTTGATGAATTGCTCAACCTCCTCACTGGAGCACAAGGTGGCGCCGATGCAGTCATCAATGTAGCGGAGGAAGAGGTGGGGAGTGGTGCCGGTGTAATTACGGAAGATCAACTGTTCTACATAGCCAACAAAAAGACAGGCATAGCTGGGGCCCATACGTGTGCCCATGGCTACCCCTTTGGTCTGGAGGAAGTGGGAGGATTCAAAGGAGAAATTGTTAAGGGTGAGGACCAGTTCGGCCAAACGAATGAGAGTGTCAGTGGAAGGGTACTGTTGGGGACGTCTGGAGAGGAAAAAATGGAGGGCTTGGAGGCCTGGTCATGGCAGATGGAGGTGTAGAGGGATTGGATATCCATGGTGAAGATGAGGCGTTGGGGGCCGGGGAAACGGAAGTCTTGGAGGAGGTGGAGGGCGTGGGTGGTGTCTCGAACGTATGTGGGGAGTTTCTGGACTAGGGGGGATAGGACAGTGTCGAGGTAGGTAGAGATGAGTTCAGTGGGGCAGGAGCATGTCTCGTACTTTATTCATACTCTATAGTTTATTTGCACCAAAGGAAAGAAATTGGAATAGCAACTCTGTTGGAAAATTTAGAAAAATAGATTAATTTACTATGAAACATTAAATGTTCCAATATATTAACATTCCCATAAGTGCACCTTTGGTACAAGGCAAATTCAGAAAAACAGATGCAACACATGCATCTCACATGCAACTCCAACAGCAGAAAGAAAACACCCAGCTTTTAGCTGAAACTAAGAGATGTAAAAAAATAAAATTTCCACTTCTTTAAGACGCCAGAAGCAAATTCTACTGAAAAACTGAAAATCCTGATCCAACGAGAGCTTGACCACCCATTCAGGCTGCTTCTATTATTCCTGCTTTTAAAAAATGCCAAACAAGCTTTTTAGTTTATGGGGTTTCATAGACAGCTCAATACCTCTGTCTTAAAACCTCTCTCCAAAAAAAAGGACAAAATACACCACTTAAAGCCATTGTATGATCACTCACTGAAATCGCGATTAGAGTAGTTAGTTTTGAATTTTTTCTGAGAAGTATAATTTTTCTTTCAAAATAAAGTTCAACTACTTTTGTATTATGGATTTCACATCTAACAATTGTATGTTTGTATGTAAATATGTCAGATATAAAATTCAACAGAATGTCCCCATTCTTATGTTCATCGGAATACTCTGTATGCCTCTCTCTTTTACCTTTTCAGATCTATTGGAAAATTAGCAGTTTGTTCGGGATATTTTATGACCTAATTTCTGATACAAAGTGAAAACTCTAAATCAATGCAAATATGATGCTTCCAAATGTTAACTTTTGGAACTGGCCTGTCCTATCGTATGATAGCCATTGTTTCCGGTTGTAAAAACTTGAAAAAAGTTTGCAGACAATTCTCTGAAATTGGCTGAATTGCTGAAATAATTTGTAATATTTCTTGATACTATTCAAAATGAATTTAAAAGAATGCCTCCTTTGAATCCAGAATGTACAATGTCACCCCATAAATCATGTGGAAAAAATAAAATGCAGAGTGAGAAAATAAATGCAGGCATGGCTTAGAGGTAATGCTGTGCAATATTCAGTTGCTCAGTAGTATCCCTCTGATCCCTGAATCCAGGAAGAGCAGGTTTAGCACTTATAGTAGCAGTTAGGTTCCGATCATGCCGTCTTATCAAAAGTGTTACTTATTTTCTATCTTTAATGGTAACTTGTGAGTAAGTATAACAACTTACTTGCATTTCAGTGCCAAACGAAATATTATTATAAGATGCCCTGAGGAGGAACAAGTTAAATCAGACAACAGCTTTGGATTTCCCTCTTCAATAGTAAATACGCAAAACTCAGAATTTGCTGTCAGATTTACACCATTAGAACAATGAAAGCAGATAACCTCACCATTGTTCTCAAATCAATATCCAGCAGTTTGTTTTAATAATGTTAACGCTTCCAGTTAAACAATGGGTATGGTAACTTTAGACCAACATAGTAAGCATTCAATTGGTAATGCAGAATGGAGACTTTTTGTCCCAAGTGTGTAACAGAAGGTGGGTAGTGGAGAAAGTGTACATGTCTATGTATCCAACCTTTCATTGAACTGAATTTGCAACAGAGATTTTTCTACCTGTTCCCATCTATTCGGTAAATTAAGGTTTCCTGAGCTCTCATATACAGATAACCAACTGGACCTCGCTAAAGTAGAAGCTCACCAAAAAAAGCTAAACCTTAAATTAACTGCTATATTTTCATGAAGTTGATTAGCAGAGAAAAAGCATTGACCTCCAAAGCAATATTGGGTTTTTAGCTTTTGCCCTTGATATTGACTCTTGCTAGATAACTGATTATGTTGTTGGAGAACTTGGTTTAGGTTTCAAGGCTTTGTGGTATTACTGTAAAATCATAAATCACTCCCTTTCGTCACCCCCCCCCCCCCCCCCCCCCCCCCGCCCCGTCTTATGCCAAGTTTGGCTGTTGGATCATTGGTTGAGTTCTGCAGTGAATGGTCAAAAAGCTGCATCTACCCTGTGTCCTGTGGTTTAAACTGGTGTCAGCCTTAACCAAATGAGCATATTCTTTCCACTACACGAGACTGTTTCCGCCTGCTCTTTGAAACATGGCACTCAACGCAGCACAGTTGAAAAGCAGCAGCCGCTAATTGCTGTACATACTGCTGTTACAGTCAGAGTGCCTTCCACTCACTACTGCAGAAATCCATTAAGACATGCATTCTCCACCACATATTTAAGTGCTGCTTTCACAGTGCAATTCTGAGACAGGTTTTAAGGTTAGCTGCTCACTTATTGAGGGCTTTAATGCATATCACTTTTCAAAAACAGTTCTAGCCTAAAGTGCTTGGAATTACAATCTTTGTTTTACTCTTGCTGATGGTAAGTATCACTGCTAACCTTATTCTGACGTGAACTTATAGGAATTAACTTCATTAGTTTATGTTCTTGGACTCGACTTCAGTGCATTCCTCATGAATGATTCTTCTAGATTTATTTCTGCAGTAATTTTAGCATTCCTGATGTTGTTGTGTTGCTAAAGAACACTTGCTAAGTCTGTTGATGTAAGGGAAATATTAACTTTATTTAAGAAACAACTTACTGTGTCTTAATCCTGCCACAAGGCTACACAGGAGAACAAGATTGTGTGACATATGTCATCTTCAGTGATGCATACAGTTTCATTGACATTTCACACTGTCGTATCTAACCCTTATAATGCAGTAATCAATATTTATATGGTTCTGTGTTTGGAAGAAAAATGGTAGACTAATGATATGTGAATGTTTATAACCTTAGCAAATGCTTGTGCTGAATGTCAAGTTCTGTTATGCTATGAAGCAAACTACTGTATTGAAGATCTTGTACAAAATTACCTTGCTGATTAAAGCGTTCACGTGAAGTAAAATTCTTCATGAGCAGAAACTTGCTCTCATAGAGTGCTAAGGGTCTGGAGTGCACTGCCTGATATTTTAATGCAGGCGGGTTCACTTGAAGGAATTAAATTATTATCTGGAAGAAAAAATGTGCAAAGTTACTGGGAGAAGTTGGGGGAGGTGGCACTTTGCTGTAACAATTCTATGCTATTTTCTTTCCATATCACTGAAGTGTTTAGTGAAAACCTGATTTTGTGATTTTGAGGTACTATTTCAAAGGTGTTGGATATATTTTGCTTTATGTATAGATTTCATATTTTAAAGATCAGGTTAAATAATTATTAATATTTTAGAACTGTTTTTAATGTCTGTAAACTGAAAAATTGTGAATTGAAGTTATTTCTGCGATAATTATAGTATTCCTGGTCTTGTGTTGCTAAAGAATACTTGCAAAGTCTGTTGATCAAAGGAAAATATTAACTTTATTTAAGAAACATCTTACTGCAGTTTAATGTTGCCACAACATTAACAGCAATATTTAATGAGATACAACTAAATATACATTAAATTAAAGGGAGTCTTATAACTTATTGTAATAAAATTGCTGTTGTTTATGACTTCTTTATGACTAGCTTTTCCCCACCTATCTAAGCCTATCTCCATATCCTCCATATTCTTTCAACAAAAAAAATCTTCCTTGCAGCCAGCTATAATTGGCTTGAGATGATAAATTTTATACCTAAGCTTTGAATTGCAAAGACATTTCATCACAACGCATATACTTCAGTTCTGTTTCTAAATAATGCATCCCATTTCATTCACAATGCATGTTTTCTTAATATCATTACTTTCTGTGGTTGTACAGGTAGAGCATTTTGCTGCTTGGGTTTCATGCCAGGTTCTGTTTATTTCATACTGGCAGAACGGATAAATGCACTTAATCATTGAATGTGTGTATGCTATGGATTAAAACTGCATAGGCAGATGTGTAAACAAATACTGGATTAGTGGTGCTGGAAGAGCACAGCAGTTCAGGCAGCATCCAATGAGCAGCGAAATCGACGTTTTGGGCAAAAGCCCTTCATCAGGAATAAAGGCAGTGAGCCTGAAGCATGGAGAGATAAGCTAGAGGAGGGTGGGGGTGGGGAGAGAGTAGCACAGAGTACAATGGGTGAGTGGGGGAGGAGGTGAAGGTGATAGGTCAAGGAGGAGAGGGTGGAGTGGATAGGTGGAAAAGGAGATAGGCAGGTCGGACATGTCAAGGAGACAGTGCTGAGCTGGAAGTTTGAAACTAGGATGAGGTGGGGGAAGGGGAAATGAGGAAGCTGTTGAAGTCCACATTGATGCCCTGGGGGTGAAGTGTTCCGAGGCGGAAGATGAGGCGTTCTTCCTCCAGGCGTCTGGTGGTGAGGGAGCAGCGGTGAAGGAGGCCCAGGACCTCCATGTCCTCGGCAGAGTGGGAGGGGGAGTTGAAATGTTGGGCCACGGGGCGGTTTGGTTGATTGGTGCGGGTGTCTCGGAGATGTTCCCTAAAGCGCTCTGCAAGGAGGCGCCCAGTCTCCCCAATGTAGAGGAGACCACATCGGGAGCAATGGATACAATAAATGATATTAGTGGATGTGCAGGTAAAACTTTGATGGATGTGGAAGGCTCCTTTAGGGCCTTGGATAGAGGTGAGGGAGGAGGTGTGGGCACAGGTTTTACAGTTCCTGCGGTGGCAGGGGAAAGTGCCAGAATGGGAGGGTGGGTTGTAGCAGGGTGTGGACCTGACCAGGTAGTCACGGAGGGAACAGTCTTTGCGGAAGGCGGAAAGGGGTGGGGAGGGAAATATATCCCTGGTGGTGGGGTCTTTTTGGAGCTGGCGGAAATGTCGGTGGATGATTTGGTTTATGCGAAGGTTTGTAGGGTGGAAGGTGAGCACCAGGGACGTTCTGTCCTTGTTACGGTTGGAGGGGTGGGGTCTGAGGGCGGAGGTGCGGGATGTGGACGAGATGCGTTGGAGGGCATCTTTAACCACGTGGGAAGGGAAATTGCGGTCTCTAAAGAAGGAAGCCATCTGGTGTGTTCTATGGTGAAACTGGTCCTTCTGGGAGCATATACGGCGGAGGCGGAGAAATTGGGATTACGGGATGGTATTTTTGCACGAGATAGGGTGGGAAGAGGTGTAATCCAGGTAGCTGTGGGAGTTGGTGGGTTTGTAAAAAATGTCAGTGTCAAGTCGGTCGTCACTAATGGAGATGGAGAGGTCGAGGAAGGGGAGGGAGGTGTCAGAGATGGTCCAGGTAAATTTAAGGTCAGGGTGGAATGTGTTGGTGAAGTTGATGAATTGCTCAACCTCCTTGCGCGAGCACGAGGTGGCGCCAATGCAGTCATCAATGTAGCGGAGGAAGAGGTGGGGAGTGGTGCCGGTGTAATTACGGAAGATCAACTGTTCTACATAGCCAACAAAGAGACAGGCATAGCTGGGGCCCATACGTGTGCCCATAGGCTGCCAGTTACATCCTGTCTCAGCTAATTTTGGTTGCAACTTAATTTTGCAGTTGATCTGGATTACAAATATCTCCATTTAATCAGTTTTGTCTTGGTCTCTTAATCGATGTTTGCGTTTTGATTAATGATACAACCCTGGGAAGCCTCTTGGCAGTCAAGACAGTACCACATTCGCAAAAGTAGCTATGGAGTCACCTGCTCCGTCTGAAAAAGAGTCACGTCCAGTTAAAACATTATGTCTGCTTCTTTCACCACAGATACAACCATACCTGTTCATTTTCTCCAGTGCTTTCTGTTTTTATTCCCGATCAGTGTGTATTGCTGATCCAAATTGTGGCACATGAGAGTCATAGAGTCATAGACCTTTCGGTCCAACTCGTTCATACCGACCAGATTTTCCAACCTAATCTAGTCCCATTTGCTAGCACTTGGCCCATATCCCTCTCGACCCTTCATATTCATATTGCCATCCAGATGCCTTTTAACTGCAGTAATTGTACCAGCCTCCACCACTTCCTCTGACAGCTCATTCCATACATGCACCAGCCTCTGCATGAAAAAGTTGCTCCTTAGGTCCCTTTGATTTAAATCTACTGGCACATCTTCAAAGCAATTAACTTATATATTTCTTCAGCAGTGCTAAGTTGTTAATTTAAATAAACCTTTGGAAAATATCTTTTCGACGTCCGGCTATGGGGGATGGTCACCAGCACCAGGCTATAAACCTCAATATTAATATTATGCTAATGCATGTATATATAGATTTGTACAGCTTATTGTTTAAAAGTGATAAACTATTTTAGCTCAAGTAGCATTTGAATATAGCCATTAGCTGTAGAGTGATTAGAGCAAGTTATTTAGCAACCTCCATTAAAACAAATATAATGTTCCATTGAATGTAATCTCCTGAGGTGCATTAATGCAGGCAAGTTAAAAAAAAGTTAAAGTAAAATTCATTTCAACAACAAAGAGGAGATGTGTTTTTAAACATGAGTAATTCATCAGCGTTGTACAACTCCTAACTCTGTTAGACTCAACCGTTATTTAATTCTGCGTAGCCTGTTCATTCTGTCACCTGGGTTCATCAAATTTCTTCAAAATATTGAGTGTAACTTCAATCCAGGGTTTACACAGTGAAACCCTGGAGCATAAGATTGCCAGCTGATGGGACGTAGAATTCATGCCAAGTGTTGCAATACTCTGATTTATCACTCGTAGCTGCGGTGCAGAGAGAGATGCTGAGGTCCAAGTGCTTCCCATGGGGAAGAGAGCAACTAAACGCTGCTTCCCAAATGCTTACGCAGTTTGACACACTCCCTCCATTTTAATGTCACAGACTTCATGGTATTCCCAGGGCTGGTGGGGTAGGGGTGGGGGAGGGTCACCGTACTCCCAGGGCTGGTGGGGTGGGGTGGGTTGGTTGGGGGGGTCACAGTATTCCCAGGGCTGGTGGGGTGGGGTGGTCACGGTATTCCCTGGGTGGGGGTAGGGGTCAGTACTGTTTGAACTGCAGGGTCTTTTTTACAAAAAAAACATCTGCTATTTCACCGGCTCTTTTTGGCAGCAACAGACCTGCGAGATCCTTCTGTTAAGCTATGCCCATCAACAGAAATCAACACCAGGCTTTAAAAGGGCTTTTTAAGACTTTAGTTAAGCCACACTTAAGAGTATTACATTCAGTTCTGGTCGCCACATTACAGGAAGGCTGTGGAGGCTTTGGAGAGGGTACACAGAGGTTTACTAAGATGCTGCATGGATTTGTGGGTATAAGCTATAAGGAGAGGCTAGAAAAACTCAGGTTGTTTTCTCTGGAGCGGTGGAGGCTGAGGGGAGACTTGAAAGAAGTCTATAAAAATGTGAGATGCATAGATAGGGTTGATGGTCAGAATCTTTTTCCCAGAGTTGAAATGCCTAATACAAGGGGGGCATGCATTTAAGGTGAGAGGAGAAAACTTCAAAGGAGATGTGAGGGGCAAGTTTTTTTTTTGCAAAGAGATGTTAGGAGTCTGGACCATGCTGTGAGGGGCACTGGTGAAAGCAGATACGTTAGGGGCATTTAAGGAGCTTTTAGATCAGCACATGAATATGCAAGGAGTGGAGGGATATGGACCAAGGGCAGGCAGAAGGTATTAGTTTAATTCAGAACATAGAACTTGTGAGATTCATTTCTTCCAGTAGAGAGGAGGTGATCAACAAAGTGGTCAGTCTGTGTGTGTTTACTTGCCATTTAAAGCAGTCTGCTTTGTAAGCAGTGGATGCAGTAGACTAGATTGGGGGAAAGAAAGTAAAATGTTCCTTCACTCGGAAGGTGTTTGGAGCCTTAATCAGTGAGGTGAGTGGGCAAGTGTTATATCTTCTGAAATTTTGTCGGAAGATGTCAAGGGGGAGTGAGGAAGTGTTAGGAATGATAAAGGAGTGGGCCAGGGTGTCATAGAGGGAACTGTCTGTATGGAGTGCTGACGGTGCAGCGAGGGGAAGTGGTGTTTGGCAACTCCTGCTGTAGGTGGTGGAATTGATAGAGGAGCTGGTGCAAGGCAGAAGGGTTCACATTTTTTGGATCAGTGAGGTGGAAGTGACCTGTGTAAGAAGGATGGCTTGCACCTGATTTGGAAGGGGACTAATCAGGCAGGAAGGGGCACGTACAAAGGAAATGCTTCAGTGTATAGCTTCCAGTATGTGGTGGTTATCACATTCTGCTCACACAGAAAAAGTCCCCAGTTCGATCCTGGGTGGGAACATTATAAAGTGGATGGCACGGCGGCACTGCTGCCTCACAATACCAGGGTCCCAGGTTCGATTCCAGCCTCGGGCGACTGTCTGTGTGGAGTTTGCACATTCTCCTCATGTCTGTGTGGGTTTCCTCCGGGTGCTCCAGTTTCCTCCCACAGTCCAAAGATGTGCAGGTTAGGTGAATTGGCCATGTTAAATTGCCTGCAGTGTTAGGTGCATTAGTCAGAGGGAAATGGGTCTGGGTGGGTTACTGTTCAGAGTGTCGGTATGGACTGGTTGGGCTGAAGGGCCTGTTTCTACATTGTAGGAAATCTAATCTTTAAAAAAATTACAGTGAAATACAGGACCTTCAACCCTCGATGTTGCGCTGACCTGCAAAACCAACTCTATTTCATTTTCATCCATATGCCTATCCAATGAACATTGAAATTCCCTTAAAGTTGGCGGGTCTACTACTATTGCAGGCAGTGCATTCCACACCTCTACTATTCTCTGAGTAAAGAAACTACCTCCGACATTTGTCCTATATCTATCACCCATAAATTTAAAGCTATGTCCCCTCATGCTAGCCATTGCCATCCGAGGAAAAAGGCTCTCACTGTCCAACCTATCTGACCCTCTGATTATTTTATGTCTCAACCTTCTTCTCTCTAACGGAAACAGCCTCAAGTCCCTCAGCCTTTCCTCATAAGACCTTCCCTCCATACCCGGCAACGTCCTAGTAAATCTCCTCTGAACCCTTTGCAAAGCTTCCAGACCCTTCTCATAATGCAGTTTCCCAAATTGTATGCAATACTCCAAGTGCGGCCACACCAGAATTTTGTACAGCTGCAGCATGATCTTGTGGTTCCGAAACTCAATCCCTCTACCAATAAAAGCTAACACACCATATACCTTCTTAACAACCCTATCAACCTGAATGGCAACTTTCAAGGACCTATGTACCTGGACACCCAGATCTATGTGCAAATCTACACTTCCAGGAATCTTTCCATTAGCCCAGTATTCTGCATTCCTGTTACTCCTTCCAAAGTGAATCACCTCATACTTTCCCATATTAAACTCTATTTGCCACCTCTCAGCCCATCTGTGCAGCTTTTCTATGTCCCTGTGTAACCTACAAAGTCCTTTGTCACTATTCACAACTCTACCGACCTTAGTGTCATCCGCAAATTTACTAACCCATCCTTCTATCTCAGCATCCAGGTCATTTATAAAAATGACCAATGATGATTTATAAAATTGACCAACAGATGTGGACCCAAAATAGATCCTTGTGGTACACCACTAGTAACTGAACTCCAGGATGAATATTTCACATCAACCACCACTCTCTATTTTTTTCAGCTAGCCAATATCTGCTAAATCACTCTCAGTTGTGCACTACCATGGGGAACCTTATCAAATGCCTTACTGAAATTCATAACCGCTTTACCTTCATTCACCTGTTTGGTCACCTTCTCAAAGAACTCAATAAGGTTTGTGAGGCACGCCGTATCCTTCACAAAATCGTGTTGACTGTCCCTAATTAATTTATTCCTTTCTAGATGATTATAAATCCTATAACCTTTTCCAACACTTTACCCTCAACCATAGTAACTCTCACTGGTCTGTAATTACCAGGGTTGTCTCTACCCCACTTCTTGAACAAGGGAACAACATTTGCTATCCTCCAATCCCTGCAGTTTCCTTCCCCCATCCTATGTATCCCAAATCTAACACTTGGCTGGGTTCATTACCGAGTACCAAATCTAATGTGGCCTCGCCCCTTGTTGGCCTGTCAACATACTGTGTCAGGAAACCTTCCTACACACATTGGACAAAAACTGACCCAGCTAAAGTACGTGAACTACAGCATTCCCAGTCAATATTTGGAAAGTTAAAGTCACCCATAACAACTACCCTGTCACTCTCACTCATATCGAGGATCATCTTTGCTATTCTATCCTCTACATCTCTCGAACTGTTTGGAGGCCTATACAAAACTCCCAACAGGATGACCTCTCCTTTCCTGTTCTACCTCTACCTCAGTAGATGAGTCCTCAAACATCGTTTCTGCAACAGTAATACTGTCTTTTACTAACATAGTCCCTCCCTCCCTCCCCCCTTTTTAAAACCATTTTCTCTGTTCTTATTGAAACATCTAAATCCGTGAACCTGCAATAACCATTCCTGTCCCTGCTCTACCTATGTCTCCGAAATGACCACAACATTCGAAATCCCAGGTACCAATCCATGCTGGAAGTTCACCCACCTTATTCCGGATGCTACTGGCATTGAAGTAGACACATTTCAAACCAACTTCTTGCTTGCCGGTGCCTTCTTACGATCTTGAAACCTTAGTTTTGACCTCACTATTCTCAACTTCCAGTACACTCAAACTATAATTTAAGTTCCCATCCCCCTGCTGAATTAGTTTAATCCTACCTGAAGAACATTAGCAGATTTCTCCCCCAGGATATTGGCACCCCTCTGGTTCAGGTGGAGACCGTCCTGTTTGTAAACGTCCCACCTACCCGAGAAAAAGCCCCAGTTATCCAGGATTCTAAAATCCTCCCTCCTGCACCATCCCTATAGCCATGTGTTCAACTCCTCTCTCTCCCTATTCCTCGCCTCACTAGCAGGTGGCACAGGCTCTAAGCTTCCACCCTAGCTCCCTGATTTTCTGCCTTAAATCCCCATCTTTCTTCCTACCTATGTCACTAGTGCCTATGTGGACCACGACTTGAGGCTGCTCCCCCTCCCCCTCAAGGATCCCAAAAGCACAATCAGAGATATATGACGCCATGATCGGCACAGTATCATGGGCCGAAGGGCCTTTTCCTGTGCTGTACTGTTCTATGTTCTAAATGGCCTTGCAGCTGGTAGTTCTCAGTCCAAGCTTCAAGACCTCCAAGCCCATAACCCTGTCATGACCGAAACTTTGAACATCTCTGATATAAAGAATAACTCATAACTCAGAGCTGTGCATCTCCAGCAGCCATTGTAGGATGACATTGGTGGTTGATTGAGTGAATGTTCCCCAGGAATAGCAGTGATGAAGTTATTTTCAAAGGGAGAAGGTCTGTGCAGAACATCAACCACACATCTTCTGACCTTATTGCCACATTCATCTCCTGATCTGTTTGTTTCTAGAATGCATTCATCCTGCTCATATGCTTCAGCGTCCATTTACAGTGGAGCCATATGAGAAGTAGTTCTTCCTACCTTGCACATTTACTGCGAATTTTTAGGTGATTCTATCTTTTGAAAGCTTTGGCACCGTGGGTGGTGTTTCTAGATCAGCTTTTTCAATTCCCTTTAGGAATTAGGAAAATTTTAATTAGGTCAACATGCCTTTCCAATGTTAGCAAACTAAACCTCCTCATCCTTTCCTCATAAGTTAGATTTTTGATATTGTATATAGTTCTTGTTTAGTCATTGAGAAGCTATGGCAAAGTAAAATATTCTTTGAATAGTCTAGGAACAGTTCTTAACCCAGTGTCTTTTCACCGTGCACCAGTTCTGATGGCATCAATACTTCTCTCTGCAATAATTTTGATTGCATTCTTGATTTGGATAATATTCAACATCCTCTTACTCGCATACCAATTATTTTACACTTGGTCTCTTCTGGCCAGCTCTCAAAATCCCAATTCTGGATGTCGTTTGAATTCTTGACTGGTATTAGATTTGATGCTGAATACATTATCACAACGCACTTTTTAAAAATATTCTTGCATGGGATGTAGCTGTTACGGGCAAATTATTGCCTGACCTTGGTTGCCCTTCAACTGAGTGGCTCACTCTGCCATTTTGGAGGACAGTTAAGAATCCGCCACGGTGCTGTGGATCTGGTGTTACGTATCAACCAGACGGAGTTAAGATGGCAGATTTTCCTCCCTAAGGGAACCAGATGGATATTAATGCCACCTGAACAATGGTTTCATGGTCACTAATACTGAGACTAGCTCTCCATTTCAGATTAGATTACTTACAGTGTGGAAACAGGCCCTTCGGCCCAACAAGTCCACACCGCCCCACCGAAGCGCAACCCACCCATACCCCTTACCTAACACTACGGGCAATTTAGCATGGCCAATTCACCTGACCTGCACATCTTTGGACTGTGGGAGGAAACCGGAGCACCCAGAGAAAACCCACGCAGACACGGGGAGAATGTGCAAACTCCACACAGACAGTTGCCTGAGGCGGGAATTGAACCCAGGTCTCTGGCGCTGTGAGGCAGCAGTGCTAACCACTGTGCCATGTTTTCTTCCAGATTTTGGCTTCCAAGACGTGATTTCAACTGGTGTCCCCAGAAGATTAGCCTTGTCCTCGCTGTTTTTTTGTCACCATCTCACCCAAACATATTTCCAATTCTACCCATGCAGTTGTAGTACTGTAGAATTTGCTGTTGATTGTCTTTGGGAAATCAGTGTTACTGATGATAAAAAAATAATTATTGTCTCATGGTTTTGTGTAATACCTAGTTCTATTTTGGAGAATCTGAGATGCTCAGCAATTGTGGGATGATGGATCACTTTGAAGCTCTTACCAAATGCTGCAGAAAATAATTATAAAATAGAATCCCTACAGGGTGGGAGCAAGCCATTTGGCCCATCGAGTCCACACTGACCCTCCGAAAAGTACCCCATTCCTCTAACCCTGCATTTCTCACAGACTAATCCACCTAGTCTGCACATCCCTCAGCACTAGGAGAATATAGCATGACCAATCTATTCAACCTGCACATCTTTGGACTGTAGAAGGATACACGGGAGAATGTATAACCTTCACACAGATAGTCGCCTGAGGATGGAATCGAGCTGGATCCCTGGCAGTGCTAACCACTGGAAACTGTGCTCCATGGAGGGGGGCATCAAGCAGAGAGCCAGCCTTCCTGTCCGGGAATCACTATTTACATGCCTTTGTTACCCCATCACAAAGGTACTAATGGAGGTAAGGGAGAAAGTCACCGCAAGGAGTGGCTGAGCTATGTAGTTCATGAAAATGTTGAAATCCAAAAATAAAAATGAATCAGGAAGACTCTGTACTTCATTATCATTCTAAGGCTGAATGGATACAAATCACTCAGATACTTAGTTCCCCGTTTACTGAGTGCTTCAGTGACCCAATGAAATGTATTGGTTGAACCTGAGTGGCTTAGGTTTTGTTTTCTTGTTATGCTATAGAAGTATTAAAATATGGCTGTAACTTATTTGTGGTTATAAAGACAATGTTGCAACATTGTTCTGAAGTGAAGCAGCCAGATGTCTCTTTTTTTTAGTACACTTATCTCATAAGTAATCCACTTAATATCCATCAATTCTAAATGATAATGTTTAGATGTTTATGTTTCTGGTAAATATATCTAATATTTTCAGTGATTATGTCCCTGCTCACTATTTCTTTAAAGGAGAATAAAATCTATCTATATGCTTAACCGTAAAATAGTCAAATATTTTGGAAAATTGTCGCCAACAATAGGAAATAGACGATAATTCTAAAGTGCTCTAAAAAGCTGTAACAGCGATATAGCCGTGCATTTTAATGCACAACGCTGATTTAAGACACCAAAACTATGAGAAATGATGTTATGTTGTGTTTCATTTCCTCAGGAATTAAAGCAATGCTCATTTTCCATAATTACAAAAATCTTCAAATCTGTAGTATGTTGATGCAGAATCTGCTGGCAAATTTTGTGTATTTTTGAGCACTAAACAAACTTGTAATGCTATGATTTGTTAGATTGAGAACCATAAAGTAGCAATGCATTTTCCTGTGGTAGGATTTGGTTTTGTCCAGTATTTTGACCTTATATTGGACCTTCCTGTCTGTTTGAGGTGGGTCAAAGTAAACCACAAATGTTTTTGATTATTTACTCCACCTGGAGCTCAACAAAGTATTCAGAGGTTTTGGCCTCTGTTTCTGTTGATGCAATTCATGGTGCTACAATTTACTCTTCCTTTGAACTGTTTCTCTCAAAATTCATTTTGACAAAGTTAAAAGGGTGTGAAATAAGGTAAGATTTCGCTGTTGATACGGTAATGGATTTGTCTTTTATAGGATTGTAGCAGCAGATTTTTTCAATGCAATTCTTTTTTGAATGTCCTTCAAAAGACACCAGTGTCATTATGTGACTGGTTTTAAAGGGCATACTGGGGGAATGGGTATACAGAATGCAGGGAATCATGGGCATGAATGAGAGTGGTGAAGGGGATGTGAGGGCTACAGTGAGAGGGCCTAACAGCTTTCAAATCAAGTGGAACTAATTTCTAGTGAAGCAAAGTGGGCCTTTTAACCAGAAAACCTCAGCTCATGTACAGTCTGGTCGCTGCATCTGAATTGCTTCCAGGGTCAACTCATCCCCTCAAACCCCCCCTCCCCACCTCGCATCCTGCTTCCCTAGATTCAAAACAGTGCTTGCAAAACACATTTACGTCGAGGCAATATGATTGCACTGATCATTTGGTAGAATTTGTGTCATTGCTATGGGGAATTAGTGTAGCCAGAAAGCAACATTGCGTAAACTAATGAGTAATATTAAAGCACCATCTGTGCTTTAATAGGCCCCACAGTGAAGGATGGAATAAATAAATCAAATTATTTTGTTTTCCACTGGTATTGCAGATGAAATTTGCAAAAGGAAATGATGAAAGTTCAATGCACTGTCTAAAGAAGGTTTCTATAACTGTACAGTTTAGGGAATAACTCGTGAATTGCTTGATCTTGATCTGCCGATTGTGTGCCAACTCATAAAGTGAATTGGTTTGTTAGTTTTCACTTTTGCCAGTTATTATTCTTTTGCTTGTGGCAAATCTTCCTTTAGTCTTTTTATTAAGTTGCAAACAAAAATGCTGAGTATAAGCTGTGAGTAAAATTAAATGTATCACAGTAAATGGACACTGATGACCCTGACATTTGTTGATCTTTATAGCGCAGTCCAATGTGGATATAAAGTCATTCCAGTGTATCCACAAGGCTTCCATTCTGAGAACTCCCACAAATGCGAAGCTCATTAAAAATAGGTTAAAATAGTTAAAAATGTCGCGGGTATGTGATCTTTGCCCGCGGACGTTGATTTGTGTTGTTACATATTCATTGACGGGGATAGGCGAATTGGTGATTTCATGAATACAGAGGATTTACTGTAGTTCTGCGCTTTATTTGTTTGAGAGAGCTGGCTGTGAGAGCCAGGAGGTGGTAGTTGAGCTCTGTTTTCTTTGCTGTCAGTAACCTGACATGTTTTCTCTTATTGAAGGGGGCACAAGCGAAAGTTGGAAGATGATGGAGCGGGCAGCGATTCCAGTAAGCTGTCCAGCAATGAAGACGACAGCAGCTCGGAGGCTGACGAGATGGCAGCAGCACTTGAAGCCGAGCTGAACGATTTCATCTGAAGCAAGTGTTTGAAAACCATTTACTTAATGTAACAGATCTCAGACTTTTAACCGAAGACCCTGGAATGTTGTAAATTTATTGCCAATCTGTAGCATCATTATGTCAGAATCAATAACCTGATTTTCCGATGAAACCTTGTGCGAGTATTCTTTTACGAAGGGAACAAAATTCCTGTATTTTTTTTCCCCTCATTTTAACTGTAAAGAAAAGGGGGGTCTTCAGGATGCGCTGGGTTACAGTTGGGATGGGTAGGGGTGGGGCGTTTGGGGAGAGCAAAGGTAGGGGTGAGTGGGGTAGGGTAGGGCCGGGCCATATCTGGAATGTAGTAGTATTACAGTAGATTGGTGTGCCAAGCCAAAGATTGGGGATCATCACCACAGTGAGGAACACTTGTTAACCACTGGATGAGAGCAAAAACTTTGTGATCTGTTAACATCAAGTAAATTCTTCATCAATCTTTTTTTATGAAGGGGACATTACTGAGAATATGACTGATAAAGTTTTCTGGGAGGGGTGAGGCCTCGGAATGCAGTGATTTGATTCAGTAAATAGTTCTGTTGTTTCTCATGGTTTTAAAGCAAGGTTGTGTTACAGACTAGTTGGGTTCTTCAGAAGAACATTGTGTAGATTTTTAATTCTAAGCTTCTGTTCAACTTGGGATCTTGGCACAGTGTGCTGTGCAAGCCGAAACTGCCATAACCCTTCTTTTCCTCCTCATTCATTTTCTCTTTCATGCAGAAAAGTAATGATAGGATTTCCTAGTTAAGGATTTTATTTTTCCTTGTTTGCAGGACTGATGTAAAGTTTTTGTATATCCAATTTCATATTTGACACACTGAAAATTTCTTTCATTAAATAAAGATTTAAAAAGTTATTTTGTACATGTTGTGTAGGTGACTTTTTTTTGTCTTTGCCACCCTCAATTCAATAACTAAACACTACTTCTGTTCTTATTTAATACTTTTTTTGATAAATCTCACAGAAATTACAGCACAGAAACAGATTCTAGCTCCACAATGTCTGCTCACCCAATCAGCATAACCTTCTACTTGTTCCTTGCTCATGTACTTATCAAGCTATCTCTGAACTACAAGTACTCAATGAAGATACAGAATTTTACTAGATTTCTTTGTGTTGTATTTATCAGTCATGATGAGTAACAGCAAGTATGTAAAATTTACATTGCAGAAACATTCTTCCCATCTAATCTTTTCAATAGATCTTCCCATCTAATCTCTGCCAGCAATCTTGCTGGAGTGCAGAGGTCCAAAAAGGCAGCTTACTACTATATGCTCAGTTACGGATTGACAATAAGTGCTGGCCCAGCCAGTGACACCTGCATATAGAAAAAAATACATAAAGACATTGCTCCATGTGAGTTTTCTTACATACACTTTCACCCATGGGGAAAATGAGGACTGCAAATGCTGGAGATAAGACTCGAGAGTGTGTTGCTGGGAAAGCACAGCAAGTCAGGCAGCATCCGAGGAGCAGGAGAATCAACGTTTCGGGCAGGAATGTCCTAATGAAGGGCTTATGCCCGAAACATCAATTGTCCTACACCTTCACCCAATCTGGTCAACCCCTAATGAAGAGTTGCTTTTTTTCTTGATAAATATATCAGCGATTCAGATCATGATGTTTGGAACTTTCTAACCCCTCTAAAATAACTGAAATCAGACAACACTCAACCAACCCAGTGTTTGCAAGCCACGAAACAAAACGCATACTGTTTGATGCGATCCCATGATTGGGCAGCACGTGCCGAACAATCCTGTGCCTACTAATAGCTAAGTAAAGGTCAATTTAAGGTAACCAGTGAAGCCTATTTCCTGGCTCATCTTACACCTGCTGAATGCAGCATACATTCATATACAGGGCCATTTTTGTTTTTGCAAACAAAAAGAATGTGTTCAAGCCTTATGCTTTTTTGAATTGCCTGGAGTTTGGAGAACCTATAGTTCCCCATTGTTTTTTCCATGCCAATGCCTCAACCAATCAGAGTTGTCTTTCCAACCAGTCATACTCTCTTCTGCAGTAATATAAATTGTGATTTTTTTGAAATTTGACATTCTTGCCTTTCTCCTGATGAGTGCAAGGTGAAAAACTTCAGCGACATGTCTTTCTTTTCAGCAATGCTCTGACTGAATTTCTAATAGAAAGCCAGTAAAGGGAACATTTTGAGCACCATCTTCCCTTACTGTGACACTATTGATATTAACATTTGTACACTGTACAGTGAAAATTTGTTTCCTCTTCTAATATCATTATTAGGGAAAATGTTTTATTTTCAGAATTATTTTCATAATTGCATCTATTATTTTCCTATGAATAAATTTTATCTCTAAAGTTCACTGTCTTTAATTTTTAATCTTACTTGTGCATAACTTTAAGGTATCATCTTCCCTCCAGTTAATTATCTTTTTTCAAGTGTATCTCTCTCAGTTTCCACTTTACACCTCATGAAGGTGACAACAGTCCATGCACGCTTCTCTGGTGCTATGCCTGACTCTCCACTATTCAAGCATTATTTGGCTGGCTGTTCACCCACATAGCTGACCAAACCAGCTCCCTTTGAATGATTGCCACTTCAGGATGATAGCAAAAGAAGCTAGATAGCAAAACCATGACTGAGGTAATATGGCAAATCACAGCAGTCTTAGTCAACTAACTCAATACAGGAGTTGGACTTGGGACGATATTAATCTACAGGATGCAACTGGACAGTAAAAACAAAGAACTATGGATGCTGGAAATCAGAGAAGATGACAGAAATTGCTGGACAAAAACAGCCAGTCTGGCTGCATCTATGGAGAGAAAGCAGAGTTAATGTTTTGGGTCCAGTTTCAAAGGAGGATCACTGGCCATGAAAAGTTAACTCTACTTTCTCTCCACAGATACTGCAAGGCCTGCTGAGTTTTACCAGTTATTTGTTTTTGTTGTAGATGATGCCCACTATCAGAGGCCATCCAAAGTGTACACACAAGCCTCGACGTTTTATGTTAACAAACTGAATCTTTGTTTAACATATATTCGGTTTCAGTGAGACAAAGAGAACGCTGACAGAATTCATCAAGAAGTGCCAAATGAACCTCAAGACCAGCTATAATTATCCGATCCATCCCTTACATTTGGGCCTCTGACATATTCATGTGATCTCAATTTCCCAAAATTTTTATAACATGTAACTTTAGGGTTTTTGTAGCAAAGTGGTGCTGTCCCTACCTGTGAGCTAGGAGGCACAGGTTTAAGTCCCGCCTGCTCCAGGGATATATATTAAGATCTGCGAACAGCTTGATTAAAAAGAAACCAAACCTAACTCTCAGATGATTCTATATACTGTGTAGTATTGGTTCATCGAGTATGAAATGCTTATAGTATTCTTCCAGCCATTCACTTCATTATTTGATTATTATTACATCGGAGCTTCCAATGAGGGATGTTTAATTGACACAGGAATGGCAACACAACCATTTTATTTTCAATTAAGCTTGACTACTTTTCAAATAATAAACCTGCAAAATGTAGCCATTTCTGTCAGAGTGATAAGGGTTTCAGTTTATTTAATAAATCTCTGGGACCTTGTCAATGTTTGATAATTTACAGAAGGAATAACGTATTTATCATAAATGGCTCAACTGGATTTGCTATGCTTCTATTCACAATGCAGATTTTGCTTGGTGCAACTTTTTTCCCCCGATTACTTTTGTATTAAAGGTTATTTTTGTCCATGAACCCATTATTTTTTTTCTCTCTCAGATGCTGACTCTACCTGTGCCATCTGATAACTCAGCACAGACCAGGAAATGAACCTGTGATGATCTTAGTTTGTATGATTCAGTTCTCAATGCATAAATATGCTGACTGTCGAATTCATTCACACCCATTCCAGCATGTTTTGTTTCAAGCGAAATGAATCTTTGACGTCCAATTTCAATACAGTGGACGAGAATGCTGACAGAATTCGAGAAATGTCACATGCCAAATGACTCTGAAGTCTAGCTGTAATTATCTCTCCCGTGTTTTAATTATTGTTTGGAGTCCAATCACGATATTCATGCATACTCAATTTTCAATAAATAGTTAATGAACTTAAGTTACAGTTACACATTTTGATTTCCATTATCGACAGTTTTGCCTCTATTTCTGCAGATTGTATCTGCATTAAAGTTTAAAATTCTTTAAAGATCTGAACGTGTTTGCTGTTTAAATTTCTAGCAGTTTACCCACTAACAATTAATAAAACGAGCAGAGCAGACCAAACTGTTATTTTCTACATTAGAGTGGTACTGGAAAAGTACAATAGGTCAGGCAGCATCCGAGGAGCAGGAAAATCGACGTTTCTGGCAAAAGCCCTTCATCAGGAATGAAGGCAGGGAGCCTCTGGGTGAACAGTTCATGTTATAGAACAGAGAGGCCTGGATGTTCAAGTACATAATTCTTTGAAGATTGCATCTCAGGCAGTCAGGGTGATTAAGAAGTCATTTAGCATGCTTGCCCTCACTGTTCAGTCCTTTAAAGATAGGAGTTGGGAATTCAGGTTGACGTTGTACAGGACATTGGTGAGGCCTCTTTTGGAATACAGTGTCCAGTTCTGGTTCTTCCTGTTACAGGAAGGATGTTGTTTAAACTGGAGAGGGTTCAGAAAAGATTTAGCAGGATGTTGTCGGGAATGGTGGGTTTGAGTTATAAGGAGAGGCAAAATAGGCTGGGAATTACTTCACTGGAGCTTAGGAGGTTGAGGGCTGACCTTATAGATGTTTATAAAATCATGAGGGGGTATAGAAAATGTGAATGGCAGGTGTGTTTTCCCTGGGGACTAGGGGGCATATTTTTATGGTGAAAGGAGAAAGACATGAGGGGCAACTTCTTTTACACAGAGAATGGTTCGTGTGAGAAATGAACTTCCAGAGGAGGTGGTGGATGCACGTACCGTTACAATGCGTAAAAGACTTTTGGATAAGTACATAAATAAGAAATGTTTGGAGGGATATGGGCAAAGTGCAGGCAGGTGGGGCTAGTTTAGTTTGGGATTATGGTCGGCATGGACTGAAGGGTCTGTTTTCATGCTCTTAGACTCTATGATGCAGTCCAAAGATTTGCAGGTTAGGTAGATTGGGCATCCTAAATTGCCCATGGTGTCCAGTGATGCACAGACTAGGTAGATTAGCCATGGGAAATGCAGGATGACAGGGATAGGGTAAAGGGGTGGGTCTGGGTGGGATGCTTTTTGGAGGATTGGTGTGGACATGATGGGCCGAATGGCCTGTTTCCACACTGTAAGGATTCTATGACTCTATGCGAAGAAAGCAAGTGATTTTAGTTATTGACTTGAATGTACAGAATTTCAGTTTTCAATCATTATATCTTTACATTCCTGCAGATTCTGGGTTTATCTGTATGTACAATAGTACAATATGAAGGAGGCCCATTATTACCATATCCACTGTTGATAAAGATTTCCAATTATCCTCACTCGTCTACCCTGTCCCCACCTTTATATTCCTTTCAAGTATTTATCCAAATGTCCTTTTGAGACCTATCATGTGACCATTAACCTGTTCTTGAGTTCCCTCCCCCAAAGGCAGAGGTGGGTCCAACCTGTTACCTGGGACATCCTCCACAGGTATGGCAACCCGGATCCAGTCCAGCCAGAAACTGGATCAAGCCCCTTATTCATGGCACTGATCTGATCCACCACACTTCAAGGACTCTGTTGGATACTGCCTTTTATTAAATTCATTCCCGAGGTGTGAATCTTGGCCAGCATCCAAGGGTTGGTGAGCTCAAGCCTTGAACCACTGCAGTCCATTCAGTGTAAATACACCAACAATGCCCTTTGGAATTCCAGAATTTAAACCAGTGACAGTGAAGGAAGAGTGATTTATTTCTATGTCTGAACGGTGAGCGGTTTGGAAGGAGACTTGCAGTGGTATTGTCCCCATGTTTCTGCTTCAAACTCACCTTAGACTTGGGAACAATGGCCTTTTGGTTGAAGCACAGGCATTAGAATTGCTGCAAAAGCTGCTGGCACGTGCTGCCAGTGCAACATTGACTTAGTACGGTACTGTAAATAAATATGTTTGTCCCCTTGATCACCACTGAAAAACGTGACAAGCAGGTCTGGCTTTGTGTCTGCACTCAGAATCAAGGCATGACTAGGCACAGTGAACCTGGAAGTTTTGAATGGTGCAACCATGCACAAAAAGACAAGACAGGAATGCTGTGAGCATCCAAGGAGGTGAAGAGTGAGTGAGCACTGAGAGAGCGCACTAAGAGCCAGGATATGTATAGTACCCTGGTTTAACCCATCAGATAGCTGTGTGTTTCTACGTACAAAGTGTTCTGGAAGCAAATTATAATGCAAGGTGTTGGTGTGTTCCAAAGTGCAATGAATTAGAGAGCTGTATTCTGAGTGAAACAAAGTGTTGGAGAAACTCTGCAGGTCTGGCAGGACCAATAGAGAGACATACACAGTTAATATTTCACCCATTTCTCACTGGAGCAGAAGCACTAACTCTGCTTTTCTCTCTACAGATGCTGCCAGACCTGAGGAGTTTCTCCAGCACTTTTTGTCTTCGTTTCAGATATCAGCATCTGCATTTTATTTTTAATTTTAGTGTATGCTTTGTGAATTGGAGATGTGCCAAGATGATGATGTAAGGATGGTAGCATGTTTAGTGCCAACATCTGTGGATGGGGGTTATGTGTCTGCGGTGACGAGGTTTTGTGCATTGTACAGTCCAAGGTGGAAGTCCAGTGGAGCAAGCAGTGAATTTGAGTCACTAGGTACCCACTCTGACATTAACGTGGGGAACTGTTGCCATCTAGTTTCTCTCCAGCACCTGGGAAAATAGGAAGCTACATATAAATAAGGAGAGACATGTTAATATCAAGATATTAATGCAAGTAAATTGGCCTGTTACCAATAACTAGCAAGATTCTCATTTGGCCATTCAAACCTAGGGTGCAAAATCAGACTTTGTTTTCCTTCAGTACCAAGAATCTTGCATATTCTCTGAACTGACTCAACATTGCCCATATTGTTCAGGGGCAAGGAAATTTTAGCTCTCTGATCTAATCTTGACTCTGAGTCAGTTTTTAGTTGCTCCCTGCTCCTGGTTTCTGCTCTGAATGCGCACTAATAGGCTCCACCTAGTGGCTGAAGTCAGTTAGTGGGATTCAGCAGTACCTTGCACCAACTAATGTCGGGCATTAGATGAAGCCCAATTAATTTAAGATACAGGCTGAGTGTATGTTTTTTTCAATTTTGTATGCTGTAACATATTTCCTTTATATTTATTGATGTATTTTAATTCAAAAGTTATTTCAAACTGGAATGCACTGTGCTGAACATGGAAAGTTTAATATTTCAACTTGGCTTTTTCAGCAAGAAAATGTCCAAGGTTACCTGACTTTAGCTTTGATATTGATTTCTATGGGAATCCATGATTCACTTAAAATTGTTTCACTTAGTATTTTGGTTTCATTTCTAACTGTTGTAACATTAAGTGAGGACTACCTATTTTGAAATAGTGTTTCTTGCATAAAGTAATAGGACTGGTTAAAAATTGCAGATTGCACTTCATCAGTTATACATCCAGGACAATTAGAATTATCAATTTACTCAAGTTACAAAAGAACAGTAGAACAATGAAAAGGGTACAATGTCACCAACACACAGCACCATTTTAGATATAAAGATATGTACATACCTTACATACAAAAAAAGACAAAATAAAGAAAAATGTTATACTACATTGCAGATACACATTGAATATATTTAAGTTAGGAAAATAAGAAACAAAGCTAAAAATTTAGCGTTATAGAACTTCTATAAGGGTTTCCATATGGTCTGACTCGGCTCCACCAGTTCCCAACCAGGAGCCATCTTCACTCTGGACCCACTGGCTACTGTCCCACTCCACTCCGGCCCACTGGCAGAAAGTGCAAAAAGACAGAAGAGAGAAAAAACACAATAGAGAGAGAAAAGAATTGAAAGGAATGGACAAGCTCTGGCTGGAGCATCCTACCCCTCCACCATCTTGGTCCAGACAAGCACATATTCTAATCTGTAGAAGCATCATGTAGATTTTTAAAAACATATGGTATACATTCCTTTCAGCACAAAAATGTAACTCATACATGACTAGTCACCTGGTTTACTTGACTAAATTCCTAAATGGACACTGTCATCTATTTTTAACCAGATTCTGGATTAGTGGTGCTGGAAGAGCACAGCAGTTCAGGCAGCATCCGAGGAGCAGTAAAATCGACGTTTCGGGCAAAAGCCCTTCATCAGGAATAAAAAGGTTTCCAGGATCTGCAGTCATTGTTTTTACCTATTTTTAACCTGCCGCAATGAAATCCCAGTTAGCAAAGCTTCACAAGCCGAGGTGATGTGATAAATGTAATGTAAATATTAATTTAACAGGACATGAAATTCAAACTTGAAATTATTCATTGAAGGTACTTCAGATGCCTTTCTGAAGCCACCCTCTATTCTCACTGGTACTCTTTCATGTCTTTTGTGATGTATTGCCAAATCTGAATCCTAGCAACATCGATCACTATTTTCTGGCTTCCTTCACCCCTTTCCCCAACTACTATTCAATGCATGTATCCATTTGTCCTTTAAGTAAAATGGAATTCAGACAAGTCATTTCATTACCTTGCCCCAGTGCATCATTGTTGGGCTCTGAATTTCGAGTTTATTTCAATATTCACAAATATTGTCTTTCTGCCCTCGCTATATTTGTAAACTTCTACTAGCCAGTATTTTGGCGTTATTACCTCTAATAAGTCCTTTCCTTTTTAGATTTTCTGAAGATGTGTCTCAATTTCCTTCAAGTGCTTGCTGTGCTCAGTTTCTCAGGTTGTTGCAAGTGGTGCCATCAGGAAATGACTTTGGCTCTTGACAAGTTATTTGATCAAAGGGAAGTACATTGGAAAGCTGAGATCCTATCCTTCTCCTCTCCATGTGCATATGTGCATTTGGAAAGAGTGGTTGCTAGATTTAGCAACATGGTGACATAATGGAAATGGCATGAGCAACTGAGAGGTGCTGGCTAATTTCTCTGGTGGCAATGGTTCAAATCCCACCATAGCTGCTAGTGGAAATTTGAACTCAGTTTAGTTTAATATAAAATATGGAAGGAAATGTTCGTTTCAGCAATGATGACCATGAAATTATCTTAGAGGGAAGGAAATCTGCCATCCTGACTGATCTAGCCTACTTTTGACTCTTAGATCATAGAAACACGTTTGATTCTTAACTGCTCTCAAGGACAATTCAGGATGGAGAATAGTAATAAATATTGGCCCTGCCAGTGACTCCTGCAGATCCTGAAAGAATAACAAAAATTGGATCTGTTCACTTAAATGCGTCATGCTTTTTAAGCCCTTTGACTTTTTCATACAGATATGGGTCATTCTTTCCAAACCTCCTAACATTTGTTGTATTCCCCTCAGTAAATAAGTCTGGGAATGCTTTGGACTGAGAATGGGTTGCAGATTCCTGCCTCGCACGATAGTGCCCTGACTTCTCCTGCCAGCCACAAAGCTGAGGTCAGGTAGGAAGTGGCCCTGCAAATAATCAGCCACTTACGGACCTTACTTGGGACGATGGCATTCGGCTGCCCTAGGCATCATCTGTACCACATAAAGTTGTAGGAAGATCATGGGTGGACAGGGGGACCATGCACAGAATTTTATAGGAGCCACCGCCTGTGTATCTGCTTAAGCGAAGGGGACCCTGTACAGTTCTGCCCTGAAGAGCATCTTATGCCAATTTCCAGTTTCTGTGCTAATTTCGCCTTGTGGGTCTGAGAAATTACACTGTACTAACCTACGGTTAAACAAACTGCTTGATGAATAGGTTCAATCCTAACACTATTTTTAAAAATTAGTGAGAGTTCTATTGAGCCCAATGATTACATGATAGATGATGATGCAGTTGCACTGCCCTATGTCTGTGCTCAGACTGGGAAAAATCGTAACCATCCCAATGTGCAGCTCTGCAGGATGGATGTTTCAATAAGATCCCTTATAATGGATAATGAGGGGGAGTGTGACCCTGCTATCCTGCAATTCAGAACCTAATTGTTGGTACACAGTTCATGTTCTAATGAGCATATTAATAATGCAAACCTATCATTACTAATTATGAAATGTTTCACATCCATTTTATGAAAGCTGAATTGCTGCTTTCCCTTCCTGCTACATAATGAGATTCAAGTTGCTAGCTGTTGACATTGTGTCTGAATGTATTCTCCATGGCAGGCTTGATTCCAAACAGGCCCAGCTTTCTGAAAGTCCAGTGGGATTCCTAATTACCTGAAGATAACCATTTTTGATAAGATGTTAAATCAGTAAGGATATGTCCCAAAATGTACTGATAATTAATGAATAATGCATTCTCTATTTAGTTTGTTTGAGAAATAGTAGAAGTCCATTGGGTATTTGGCAACAGATTCCAGCACTGGGCTCATGTCACACCTGACATTATACATTCTCAATGAAAGTACATGAGGATCCAATAGCACAAAGCCCAGACAAGCTGGCTTAAGAGCATATAGCTCTAGTGTGTTGGAGGGTGAGGGTGAGGGTGAGGGGGATTGGAGTGGGTGGTGTCTCAATTGCAGAGTGCAGCATTGTGGGGATGGTTGCTTTTGCAATTGCAATAGAGGGCTCCTGTCATGATCTGGCGGGGCTTGCTGGTGGTTGGAGTGTGGCGTCGATTGGTGGATAAGAGGAGCAAACAAATTGCTAGGTTATACCTTGGAAATGCACCTCTGCTTCTCTTGCCCCACAAGCAGTGCCGTATAGACTCTTGCTACTTACAGTCTTCCTCTACCTCTTCCCCGAGATCAGGGTAACCCAGCCAAGATAGAATCACTGTTCAAATGAAGGCATGCATCTCCATTAATGTACTTAAACTAGACAGATTTTAAAAAATTCATCCATGGGAGCGGGGCATCGCTGCCTGGGCCAACATTTATTGCCCATCCCTAGAAATCCTCGAGAAGGTAGTGGTGAGCTGTCTTCTTAAACTGTTGCAGTCCATGTGCGGTATGGTGCCTGTGTAAAGCTCATTTGGTTGTTGTCAGGTTAGTTACATTCCCTGTTCTTTTCAATCAAAGGGTTTGCTTTCTTCAGAGTGGACAATCCACGTCACGTGCATTGACTCAAACAAAGGCTGAATGACCACAGAATGACACACCCACATTTTCTAAGTCACACCTTTTTATTATACCATTGCTGCAGAAGAAGCACTACCAAAACACTAAAGTAATTCCCTAATTACAGAGGCCAGGTAAACAATGTCCCTGTACACAGATGTTTCGATCTTCTGGTCCCCTCACATGATCTATTTGACCTGGGTGGCAGTTATCAGGTGCAATAGCTATGATACAATAGAGGCATGTTTCTACACTAGAGGCATTGGGTGGTATTAAACATAAACCAAGCATTGGCATTGGTGTGTGTGGATTCCCGAGCTAACTCACTCATTCTGAATGGGCCCACAGCGCATCAAAGCAGTTGTAACTGTAGCACCTTATAAAAAGAAGCAGCTTTAACCCAATGTATCTTCTTTATTGAAAAAAAAAGCCTTAATTAGAAAACTGGAGCTTCTAAAGAAAGAAACTGCAGTCTGTGAAGACGAAAAATTAACAAACAAAAAGGGCAAACCTGTGGAAAGAGTATGCCTGTAAAAGGAAATCCAGTAAAATAGCTAGTATTTTTAAAGCAGCTGGCACACTAAGGAAATGGCATTTAAATACCCACTCATGAATTGGAAAGCATCAGAAAGAGTGCGTGAGCTCAAATTATTTTGCCAACAGATGGATCTGTGTTTTCCAGCTCAAGCAGTGAGTGAATCAGGGAAACAGACAGTAAAAATCAAGACTGTACTAGGCAACAAGAGATTGCATTAGATCAAAAAGAATTAGGATTGAAGGCTGAGGGTCAGATCCCAGGCAAGGCATGGACACTCCTTCAAAATCAACTTTCAAGTGAAAGTGAGTGCATTGGTTAGAGTTGATACATTGGTTAGAGCTAAGAAGGGAGTGAGCACTGCAGATGCTGCAGAGTAGATGGAGTGTGACACTGGAAAAAGCACAGCAGTTCAAGCAGCATCTGAGGAGCAGGAGAATCGACATTTCAGGCAGGACCCTTCACCGGGACACCAAAATGTACAGGAGCGTCCACTGACCAGTCTGTTGGGATTTGCTGACATAAAGCCCCAAGATTGTGATTTTTCTTCGACAGAATGTCAAAACAGGTTTCAGAACAAGTCATTACATTTACCCCAATACAAGCCTTACAAAATGAACCTGCTAGGGAAGAAGATGATGATTAGAGGACCAATGGAGAGGAATCGAAAGCTCTCATGGTTGCACACCAATAGTTACAAGTATTGGAGACAGCTACACCAATTGGGTTGGTAATCAAGGTTCAGAATTCTGACAAGTCTTAAGGCTACACCTGCAGTACTGTGTGCTGTTTTGGTCTCCTTACTTGAGAAAGGATGTATTGACACTAGAGGAGATTCACTAGGTTGATTCTGGAGTTGAGGATGTTGGCTTATGAGGAGAGACTGAGTAGACTGTGCTTATATTTATTGGAATTCAGAAGAATGAGGGGGGATCTTATAGAAACATAGAAAATTATGAAGGGAAGAGATAAGATAGAAGTAGACAGGATATTTCTACTGGCAGGTGAAACTAGGACAAGAGGGCATAGCCTCAAAATAAGGGGGAGCAGATTTAGGACTGAATTGAGAAGGAACTTCTTCAATTCAACCCCAGAGGGTTGTGAATCTACGGAATTCCCAGCCCAGTGAAGTAGTTGAAGTTATTTCAGTAAATGTTTTTAAAGCTAAGGTAGATTTTTTTTTTAACAATAAAGGAATTAAGGGATACAGTGAGAGTGCAGATAGTGGATCTGAGTCCACGAAAAGATCAGCCAATATCTTATTAAATGGCGGACCAGGCTTGAAGGGCCGGATGGCCTACTCCTGCTCCTAGTTCTTATGTTCCAAATGTAGCTTGACTCTAACTATAGACTAGGACTGCAGATTCTGGAGATCAGAGTCAAAACGTGTGGTGCTGGAAAAGCACAACAGGCAGCATTCAAGGAGCTGGAGAGTCAGGCATAAGCCTTTCATAGGGAATGTGGGGGGTTGGAGGGGAGTGGGGAAAGAGGCTGAGAGATAAATATGAGAATGAGGGTGGGGCTGGGGGGGAAGGTAGTTGGGAAGACAATAGGTGGATGGAGGTGGAGGGTGATTGTGATAGGCCAGTGGGGAGGGTGGAGCGGATGGGTGAGAAGGAAGGTGCACAGTTAGAGCATGTCAAGAGGATGATGCCAAGCTGAAGGGTTGGATCTGGGATGAGGTGAAGGGAGGGGAGATTTGAATTTCTGCACCGCCCAGTTCTACCTCCTACCCAAGATTCACAAACCTGAATGCCCCAGTCAACCCATTGTCTCCACCTCTTTCTGCCCCACCAAACCTAACTCTTCATATCTTGACACCATTCCCTTTGGACCAGGAACTCACCACGTACATTCGTGACACTACTCACCTCCAGCTCCTCCATGACCTTTATTTCCCTGGTCCCCAATGCCTCATCTTCACCATGGACATCCAGTCCCTGTACACGTCCATCTGCCATAGTGAAGGCCTCCAAGCCCTCCGTTACTTCCTCTCCCGCCAACCCAACACCTCCACTGACACACCCATTCAATTGGTGGAACTGGTCCTCACCTTCAACAACTTCTCCTACAAATCCTCCCACTTCCGTCAGACCAAAGGGGTAGCCATGGGCACCAGCATGGGCCCCAGCTATGCCTGCCTCTTCGTTGATTGTGTGAAACAGTCCATCCTCCGCAGTTACACTGGCACCATCCCCCACCTCTTCCTCCGCTACATTGCTCCACAAGGAGGTTGAACAGTTCAACACCTTCACTAACACTTTCTATCCTGATCTTAAGTTCACCTGGACCATCTCAGACACCTCCCTCTCCTTCCTGGACCTCTCTGTCTCCATCTCTGGAGACTGATTCAACACAGATATCTGCTTCAAAACCACCAACTCCCACAGCTACCTGGATTACACCTCCTCCCAAGCTCCCCTTCTGTAAAAATTCTATCCCTTACTCCCAACTCCTCCGCCTTTGCCATATCTGCTCCCAGGAGGAGCAAATACACTTCAGGACATTCCAGATGGCCTATTTCAAGAACCACAATTTCCCCTCCCACTTGATCAACAGTGCCCTCTAGCGCATCTCCTCAATTTCTTGCACCTCTGCCCTTGAACCCCACCCTCCAACCACATTCTGCACGTTCAGACATTTCATCTATTGTGTCCGTTGTTCTCGATGTGGTCTCCTCAACACTGAGGAGACAGGGCGCCAACTTGCAGAATGTTTCAGGGAACATCTCTGGGACACAGAACTAAACAACCCCATTGCTCTGTGGCCAACCATGTCAACTCCCCCTTCCACTCCACCAAAGGCATGCAAGTCCTGGGCATCCTCCACTGCCAAATCCAAGCCAAGCAACAACTAGAGGAAGAATGCCTCATCTTCTGCCTTGGGACACTTGAACCATACTGCATCAACCAGTTTCCAAATCTCGCTTCCCCCCGTCTCATCTCAGATCCAAGCCCTCTTGAACCATCCCACCTGTCCATCTTCCTTCCCATCCAGCCACTCCACTCTCCCCACCGACCTATCACAATCACCCCCCACCTGCATCCACCTATCGTCTTCCCAGCTACCTTCCCCCCAGCCCCACCCCCACCCCCACACCCCATTTACCTCTCAGCCTTACCCACCCCACACATTCCTGATGAAGGGCTTATGCCTGAAACATTGTCCCTCCTGTTCCTTGAATGTTGCCTGACCTGTGTGCTTTTCCAGGGTCATATTTTCCAACTCTGATTACTGAGACTGTGTAAGGCATGTGGCATTCAATGGTATCAGGGAAAGCGACACAAGTTACCGAGCTTAGGGAATGAATCTAAAATTAGTGATAAGTCACAAAACATGGAAAGGTATTCAAGGCACAGAGATGGCCAGAGTTGAAGATAGGCCAACACACAGGTAAAACCTAACAACATAAATCAGGTCAGTGAGACAAGAGGATATAAATGAAAACTGTCTCAAGATGCCAGTTGGATGGGTGTTCCACAACATTAATGTGGATTGAGATGTTGATCTACTATGCAAGCGGAGTCATTCTCCACAGTTGGGATTGTATGTCCGGAAAAGGGTAGTAAGCACTCACTTCAGTTCAAAATCAATACAAGAGCAAGTGTTAATATCTTACCTCCCCTTATGTTAAAGGCTATTTACAAAGAGAAATAGGAACAGTACAACCTACCAGTAATGGATTGCCAGTAAACAGCTGTGGAACATTTATCTTACAGTGCAATTATGGGAAGTCAGAGTGTGTACCACAAATGTTTTATAATGTAGACACAGCTGGATCAGATATACAGGACCTCCAGTATGCCAGGCTTTCCAGATCATGATGGTCAACACAGCACTGCAAGCTACAGAAGATTGGAGCATGGAGTTCACTGACTTGGTTTGAAACCTGAAATTGTGCTATCCATACAGTTATGATAGAACTGAAGATGCTATAGCAACTGTTAAAATTGGATTGCAAATTATTTTTTGTCAGCTTACATAATGAGAGGCTGCCAGCAACAATCTTCACTTGCCAAACACAGAATATAGCCAATTATAGAATTAGCCAAATACAGAATATAGCCAAATACAGGAATGACACCAATGTGTGGCGTGTGTGAACAAAACCTAACAAACCAGTTCATGATCTGTAAACACATTTAAATAGTACAGGAGCAGTAAATGAGCAAATACTCACAACGATGGCCAAACTGGAGAAAAAATCTTTGGATTTAGCTAAGATTACAACAGAAAAAAGTTTTACAAAAACAGCACATCCATTCCTTACAAGATCTGAATATCAGGCAAGTAAGAATTACTCTGCCCAGTCATCATCTTTCTTCAGTTTTGATTGTAAGAGATGTATTTCCTTCCCTACAAGGGAAGATGGAGTTGTTACATGGCAGCCCAGCAGGCCCTGAATAGACCCAGTTGTGAGTAGGTGCAGAGGATCAGAGTTCTGAATCATTCAGCAGGAACTTGGCATTCTCTAGGGTATGAGACCAGTCCAGATAATGTGAGGTTATGGCAGTAGATGGTGCAATTCTTAGATAGAACCAAAGTCAATTCATAGAATTCCATAATGTTCCTGTATCTGATGATGCTTTTGAGCCATAGACAGGGTCAGAGATGTTTTGATGGAAAAGACATGATGTACAATGAAAGAACAGGTTGATAGAAGTTCAGAATTGTTTGTGAAATCAGAGGAGTTGTGAAGGTGGGCACATTTCTCAGCAGAGGTATATGATCACAAGATATGGTTGAAAGAGCTTCTCTACATTGTCAGGATTCTTAGTTTTGTGTAATTGGAAATCATATTTTCTCTAAACGTAAGTTTAGTCTGAACCACAATCTCATTTTATGTTGTCTATTTGTTTTCTGAATTATGAGATATGTTTTATCCTTGGAAAAGAAGATGGGTGTTATGGGAATGCTTTAAGACACTGTAAGTGAAGAGTCCACTGAAGGAAATGGTGTCACAGCTCAATGACCTGAAAGTGATGGATGTAGACTGGCATCCTAAGAAGTGTATATACAATCTCCTGCACTTCTGTTGTTTAATACGATCCAATTCTAACCAACATATTAATTGTATATTGTTTGCAATCCATTGGTTCCTACATCAGTCACAAATGAAGCAAGTCATAGGAAGAGCAACATTAGGTCATTCTAATGCATGTTACCAACAATTATCATCTTGAGCAGTATTTTATTTTTGTCTGCCTTGTTTCCATAACCTTTTACACCCTTCCCTAACAAAAATGAACAAAAATCTTAAACTCTTGACATTTTCAACTGATAACACCACCCCTCCCGACCCTACAACAATCACAACCACCATCATCCAGCTTCAACAATATTTTTAATAAATATTTTTATTGAAACCTTTTTAAATCTTTTACAAAACATTTATATTCAAAAAAGAATATTATCATTAAAACAGAAAAAAATGCAGTGCAACAAAGCCATAACGCAGTACTATTATTAATGAACGACTGAATATTCTACCAGAACAAACATACCTACTCAACTTAAACTAAACTACAAACATATTAAATAAATCTAATTTAAACTAAATTCAAATAACTAAATTGAATAATATTTCACTCCTTTATTCTATCTCACTTATCACACCTCCACTGAGATTCCCATCCCGAGAGCACCATCTATAGTACCCATATACTTTGTCCCCAGTCTCCTCCTCCCAGGGTCCCATGGGCACCCATATCGATTCACATGGCTATACCATGGCACTAATTAATATTGCTGATAAGTCCGTGTCAATATTACTTAAAAGGGGCCACCACATCTTGTAAAACTGTTCCATTTTGTGGTTCACCATATTTGTGAGGTAGTCTTGGGGGAGATACTCCATCACCAGCCTATGCCACCCCATAAGACCTGGTGGTCTTTCTGACATCCAATTCAGTAGAATGTCCTTCCTCGCACAGTGGGTAAGAATGTTACGCAATCTCTTCGTGTTCCCCCAGACAGGGCAAATTTGGCAACACCAGAAGAAGAAATGCTGGATCCACATTAATTTCAATTCCAGGATGTCCTTTAGCTCCCTTACTATAGCACTCCAGTATCTCTGGATTTTACAACATGACCAGTAGCAGTATGTGAGAATGCCTATACTAATTTTAAGCTTGGGACACCCTGATGATGCTCCTCTCTTGAACTTAGCTAGCCTCTCTGGCGCCATATAAACCTTGTGTAAGATCTTCAATTGCATGGTCTGCGCTGTCACATACTGAGATTTTTCTTACATTCCCCCAGATGTCTTCCCATACCTCCAATGAAATATCCTCTCCCAGCTCTTGATTCCATGTCCTACAGATTCCATCCTTGTCCCCAGGGCATGATCTAAAGTGATATAAAGTACTGAGTGAAAGAGTACCCGTACATCAGAGTACTCTTTTTTTCCATGTCTGATTTGTAACATGTGACCAGGAGCATGGTGTTCCTCTGTATATAGTCCCTTATCTGAAAGTATCGCAAAAGGTCCCTATTAGACAGTCCATATTTCTGACTTAACTGACTAAATGACATCAGGACCTCTCCCTCGAATATATCTCTCAGACAGAAGATTCCATTATTCTCCCATGCCTTAAAGCTGGAGTCCGTTGCCCCAGGTTTAAATCCTTGGGCTCCCACCAACAGGGTAAATGGCGAAGTCTTAGACTAATTGCCCTCGTCTTGCCTCAGTATCCTCTAGGCTTTCACCATATTTAAAATAATTGGGCTGTTACATTGCTGGATCACAGATTTCAACTTGTCCATAAATAATAAATTTATTAAAGGGTATCTCAACTGCGAGGCTTCAATATCAAGCCAAATTGACTCCAAATTCCCCTGCACCCAATCACCAACATATGTTAACAGGACACTTTTTTGATATTTCTTCAAATCCGGAAGATCCACCCCTCCCTCAGCCTGTGAAAGCTGCAATTTAGTGAATTTAATTAGAGGCGCCTGTGGCACCAAATAATGGACCCTAGCCAACCATTGAGCCTCCATAACACTTGTAGGTAACAATAACAGGAGCATTCTCATGGGGAACTGCAGTCGAGGAAGGACATTCATTTTAATCAGGGCTATTCGGCCCAACCATGATAACTGTAACCCCTCCCACCACTGCAAATCCTGTTTCATCCTCTCCAATAGTCAGTCATAGTTAGCTTTATACAGCTGGTGGAAGCAAGGGGTAATAAAAATTCCCAAATACAAAAAACCTTTTGATGACCATCTAAACGGGAACTGCACCCCACCCTTTAGATTAGGCACCTCCATTAATCTCCAGCATGGCTTCCGATTTTGTAAAATTGCTCCTGTAACCCGAGAAACCACAATATGAAATAATTGTTTGAATCAGTCAAGGAACAGACTTCTCAACAATATTTTGAGGGAGAGATTTTTCACTGCCTTTGAATGACAAGGTGTTTCCTGATATGACACTCAAGTAGTCCAGTTCTAATTTTAGGCTCTGCTGTACCTACTAGGGAAAATAGTTTATCTCCTTTATTGAATCCTTTAATTACATTTAATTACCTCAATTACATCATCCTTTAAACTTCAGCACCCAAAGGAATACATGGCTGGTCTAAGCATCCTGATTATTGCTGCCCAAATTACTGAATTGGACCAAATCCATGTCTTGTCAGCTACAGTGAGATATCCCAGCAAGCAGCAGGATAACCAGAATTGTTTTTGCCAGTTAGATTTCTATTCAAATAGGAAGAGTGGCAGACCACCATACACAGGAAATAGTGATTATGACTTATAAAACATTGATTATTAATGACATATTATTCAGCACTCAATGCATACATTTTTCCTCCATACCTTTAATCATAGATCAATTTTTTAGGTAAAATACTCTATAGTAGATAAATCTACAGCCACATATATTTTACATGTGCATGTATATTTCTGCATTATTTTTGGTTCTTTCACTTGTTTCAAAGAGTAACAAAAACAACCTATGATGCAAAGATCAGTGGTGTTGTGGATAATGTAGAAAGTCATCAAAAGGTACAGTGGGATATAGATCAGTTGCAGATATGGGAAGAGAAATGGCAGATGGAGTTTAATCCAGGTCAGTGTGAGATATTGCACTTTGGGAGATCAAATGTGAAGGAAAAGTATATAGTTAATGGCAGGAGCCTGAACAGTTTGATATACAGAAGGATCATAGATTCAAGTCCAAAGCTCCCTGAAAGTAGCCATGCAAATAGATAGGATGGTAAAGAAGGCAGACGGCATGCTTACCTTCATTTGTCAGGGAATTGAGTACAAGAGTCAGGATGTCATGTTGCAGCTTTATGAGACATTGGTTAGGACACATTTAGAGTACTGCAATCATTTTTGATTGCTACATTACAAGGAGGATGTGGAGGCTTTGGAGAGGCTGCAAAAGATATGCTAATACAGGATGCTGCCTGGTTAGAAGGTATGACCTATAAAGAGAGGCTAGAAAAACCTGGGTTGCTTTCCCTGGAGCAGCAGAGGCTGAGAGGAGACTTGATAGAAGTCTAAAAAAATTATGAGACGCATAGATGGTCAGAATCTTTATTTGCCAGAGTTGAAATGTCTAATACTAAGGTGTGTGCATTTAAGGTGAAGGGGGCAAGACCAAAGGAAATGTGAGGGAAAGATTTATTTACACAGAGAATGGTACGAGTCTGAAACGTACTGCCAGGGTGGTGGTGGAGCATTTAAGGGACTTTTAGATAAGCACATAAATATGCAAGGAATGGGGGGATATGGACCAAGGACAAGCAGAAAAAAATTAGTCTAATTTGGCATCCTGTTTGGCTAAAGAGCCCGTTCCTGGGCTGTACTGTTCTGAGTTCTAACGCATTTATATAGTACATGATTAGATTACTTACAGGCCCTTCGGTCCAATAAGTCCACACCGACCCTCTGAAGAGCAACCCACCCAGACCCATTCCCCTACATTTACCCCTTCACCTAACACGACGGACAATTTAGCATGGTCAATTCACCTAACCTGCACATCTTCGGACTGTGGGAAGAAACCGGAACACCCGGAGGAATCCCACGCAGACATGGTGAGAATGTGCAAACTCCACACAGACAGTTGCCCACGGTGGGAATTGAATCCAGGTCTCTGGCGCAGGTGAGGCAGCAGTGCTAACCACTGTGCTACTGTGCCGCACAAAGCACATTTGTCAAGAAACTGTTTTTTATTATAAAGATGTAGAGGTACTGTATCTTTAAGAGAGTTGAAAAGCTAGCAAAGCTGCCTGACATAGCACAAAGTGTTCTGAACAAGGTAACAATGTAACACCTGGTCGACACAAACAGAGTAGATGGGTTGCCATGACACAAAAACAAATTCAAATTTGGTCAATCAGTTTAGTCAGTTTAAGTTATATCCCAAAATACCAAACTCCAATCAAGTGGGAATATAGTATTTTGATAGTATTAAAACCAATGAAATGATCCAGTGTTTTAGGATATAAAATCAGACGTTTTGGAACAGTTGAGAGAGAACTGCCAAAAGACCAACAGATATAGGCTACCAGTTTAAGAGCTCTGTGAGAGGAATGTGTCTGGAGAAGGAATTTGCACAGCAAAACATTGAAACCAAGCTGGAGAGAACCTGTAGAGGAAAATCTACATAAGATTACTTCTTTTATAAATCTTAATCAGGATTATTTTTATTGGTCTAGTATTGTAGAGTGGGAGGTAAACGATAGGTTTAAGAGAAAGGAGTTGTAAATACAGTAGCACCACGACATCTGCACGACCCCATTCATGAACAAATCGGTTTACGAATAGGATTGTACATAAAATTTTGCTTCAATGTACGGACGAAATTCAAGGACGAGCGAAGGTACAAACGCAAAAAGCCCGTGTGCGACCACGTGGTTTCATTGTTCTGCTTTGCTATGCGCGCTTTGAACGCAAAAGCTCTTGGGCTCCGCGTGATCTCACTCAGATTGTCTTTGGTGCACGCACTGTGAACATTGTTCATTGCTACGTCCAAGCATTTGTACACTATACGAACAATGGGAAAAATTGATTCAGTTCGCGAACTTTTCGGTTCGCGAACCGGGTCCCGGAACGGATTAGGTTCGTAAGTCGAGGTGCTAATGTAGTTGTTAGTTCTAATATTCTCTTATGTAATAAAGAATAAAGATGTTAATTTTTACTTTAAATATTTATCTCTGGGATAGCTCTTTGCCTCTTGAATTCTAACACGGGGTGAATCTTTTCTGTGTTGCTGGTTTAAATTAACAGAGGGGTTTACCCCATGTCGTAACAGTTTGAGGGATTTCGTCTGCGATTTGAACAGGTTTAGACAGATCCAATCTGACATTTTAATAGATTTGGGTTACAAAAAAGCCCACTGGATTTAAACACTTGCAGGTTAGTGTCCTAGATCTTTAAATAAAACATAGGTGAGACAATTTGTTTAATTTTGGTGACTTGTGGTTGATTAAAAGTGAGAGAAATGGCTCTTAAATTTGCTAAAGAGGTTCTGGGATTTGAACATGATTCTCAGATTTGCCAAGACAGTTTAGAAGGAAAGAAAAAGGCCATACTTTTAGAATTTGCAAAGCAGTTAGATTTGGGTATAACCAAGGACAAAAGTAAAGCTGAAATTGTAAGGGAATTACTCAAACTCTTAGGTTTGTCAGAGAAACAGACAAGTGCAGTAGAGGTAGAAAAACCTAAATTACAGTTGAAGAAAATGGAGTTAGAAGGTAAGCAAAGAGAGAGAGGGGAAATAGAGAGTGAGAGGGAGGGAGATAGAGAGAGTGAAGGTTCTTGTCTGAGCAAAAAGAGAGAGAAGAAAGGAAGAAAGCAAGAGAGAGAGAATTTGAACTAGAGATGTTGCAGCTTAGTCAGCAGGTCAAGTTAACAGAATGCAGATTAAAAAAGAAGGTAGTGATATGTATAAATATGTCAAAACTGCCACATTTTGATGAGAAAGATGTTGAAGCCTTCCTTATTTCATTCAAAAAATTGGCTCAGCAAATGGAGTGGTCCGAGGATTTATGGGTAATGTAGTTCAGACTTAACTGGTAGGCAAAACGAATGAGGTATTTGCTGCAATGTGAGGTAAGGTGTCAAGAGATTATGAAAATGTTAAACAGGCTATTTTAAGTACTTATGAATTCATACCAGAAGCATATAGACAGTGGTTCAGAAACACAAAGAAGGATCTAGGTCAGACTTATGTTGAGTTCGAAAGAATTAAAAATAGTCATTTTGATCGATGGGTGTGTGCTTTGAAAATAGACAGGACATTTGAGGCTCTAAGGGAGATTATTCAGCTGGAGGTGTTTAAAAACTCACTTCCAGAGATGATAAGAATTCACATGGAGGAACAAAAAGTTTAGGAAGAGAGAAGGGCAGTAGAATTAGCAGATGAGTACATGTTGGTGCATAAGATAAATTCCGGCCTGAGTTTCGTCCTGTGAGGGATTGAAGTTGGGAGAAGAGGAGATCCTATACTACTAACCCAAGAGTAGAGAGCACTGGTAAGATTTTACCACAGGAGAAAAAAACATAGCCGTAGTATAGCCATGGGAATCAGTATGGGTGCCCATGGGCCCCGAAAGGACGAAGCTGGGGAAGAAAGAGTACGGGTACTTTAGATGGTGCTGACAGGGATGGGAGCCTCAATGGACGTTTGATGAATGAGATAGAATAAAGTAGTGAGATATTATTCAATTTTAGTTATGTAAATATAGTTTAAGTTAGTATTTATTTAATATGTTTGTAGTTTAGTTTAAATTAAGTCAATATGTTTGTTCTGGTAGAATATTAGGTCATTCACTAATAATAGTACTACATTATGCTTTGTTGTACTGCCTCTATTTTTCTGTTTTGATGGTGTTATTTTTTTGTATATAGATGTTTCATAAAAGATTTAAAAAGGTTTTCAATAAAATATTTATTTAAAAAATGCATCTATTCAATGTTATATATAGGTGACAGGAAGTTAATATGAACTTAGATTCATGTCATATGTACGTCATGATAGTTTGGTTAAGGAATAGAAAAAAAATGAAGCCATCTTTTCATTATGATGGTTCATTTTTTTCTTAAGTGGGGAGGTATTATGAAGGTGTAGAGGTACTGTACCTTTAAGCTGAAAAGCTAGCAATACTGCCTAACACAGCACAAAGTGTTCTGAACAAGGTAACAATATAACACATGGTTGACACAAATAGAGTAGCTGGGTTGCCATGAGACAAAAACAAATCCAAATTTGGTCAATCAGTTTAAATTATGCCCTAAGATACCAAATTTTGATATTAGTATTTTGATAATATTAAAACCAATGAAACAATCTGATGTTTTTGGGTATAAAACCAGACATTTTGATCAGTTGAGAGACAACTGCCAAAAGACCAACAGATGTTGGCTGCTAGTTTAAGAGGTCTCTGAGAGGAACCTGTCTGGAGAAGGAGTTTGCACAGTAAAACATCGAAACCAACCTGGAGAGAATCTACAGAGGAAAATCTACAGACAAAACTCAGCAAAGCTGACTGGTTTTGAAACATGATTTTTTAAATAAATCTTAATTGGGGATTTTTATCAGACTTGTATTGTAGAGTGGGAGGTAAAAGATAGGTTTAAGAGAAAGGAGTTGTAAATAGTTGTTAGTTTTAATATTCTCTATTGGTCTTAAATAATAAAGATGTTAATTTTTACACTAAATATTTACCTCTGGGATAGCTCTTTGCCTCTCAAATTTTAATAGATTACATTACAGGGTGAATCTTTTCTATGTTACTGGTTTACGTTAGCAGAGGGGTTTACCCCATGCCATAACATTTAAGTGTTCTTACATGTCCCAAGGACTCCACTTGAGCAACTCCAAAACAGATCAACCAGCTAGATATCCAACCAGCCATATATGTTGCAGGCAGATACCCAGAGCAGGTAGTCTGTCCAATGTCTTGACTTGATGTTTGACAACAAGTTAAGATTGGCTGGCTAACAGGCATGTATTCATAATAGATGCATTAAGATAATGGAACAAGTTACACAACTTTGGATTAATATGTCTGGAATTAATGTTGTAAAGATGTTTTATATTAGGATAAGGGAATGCAAGCTAACTTAACCATGAGACAAAATAGTATTTAAACTGCTCGGGGTCCTGGATTCATTGCCAAACACTTTACATTTATTTTGAATTAAGTAGAAAGAGTAAATTAAATCCTAATACAACTAGTGAAAGTGGTGGTCAGGTTTCTTCTAGCAATGGAGCTTTTCCCTTTAAATGGTCTTCCTGTTTTGTGGAATAATGTTGCTCTTTTATGAGAAATCGAATCACTGAATTCCATTTGACTTCTGCTGCAGATTTGGCTCCTTAAGATTTGAGCCTTTGATTCCGCTCAGCTTTGCATTTAAGCATCCCCGAGAGGATGGAAGTGGACCAGTCATGTCAGTCATTGAAATGCCTGCACTAAAACCACTAAAACTACTCACAAAGATAGAATGGACAAATCATTTAATATCTCAGTGAAAGTGCTTGTAAGGAATCATTCTGTATTGAGATCATAAGAAATAGGAACAGGTGTATACCATTCAGCACCTTGAGCCTACTCAGCTATTCAGTAAGATCATGGCTAATTTGAGATAGTTTGCACATTGTTTACATTTCACAAATGAGTCTTCAGAAGGCTCTAATGGAGAAGTCATTAATAAGTAATTTGGTTTGGAAACTATTTAATTTAATTACAAAGACAGGAGGCCAAAACTATGGCTGTGGTAGAAGAGATTTGTATCTTTTTAGTCTAATGTCGTATAAAACTGCATCACAGTTTAATTACGGGATCAGTTCTCACTGTGAGATTCACATTGAGCCCAGATGTTTAGGTCCATTTATGTAAAACAGAAATAAATAAAATGTGATATAAACTTATGTTTTCCAGTATGCGTTGAAACTTAGGTATTAGACTCAGTTCATATAACATAGCTGAATGATAATCAATTTGACATCAATATATTATTCACAAATACATTTTGAAAATGGGGGCGTGGGAGCCAGATAACAAAGAGTTGGCATCTCTGTCTAGCATTTCTCATTATGCAGGTAACAAATACATATTTAATATTATAAAGTAATTTGCCAGAAACATATTTAATTGCTTTATATTCTAGAACTAAGAAGGTAATTCCAAGTAACCATTTTCATCCAGAGCTCCTCAGGGTCAATGAAAAACTTAAGATCATTTGTTATGATATACACGATACAGCAATGGTCAGGCATGCCTCAGCAGATTCTGGGAGTATACAGTACCAATGCAGAGCATGCTATTTCTTTGTTTACCCTTGTCAAGCAGGACTTAGAAAGTGCCTTTTAAAGAAAGGCTTTTATATAGCACCTTTCATTATGTAATGCTGTCTCAGTGTGCTATACAACAAACAAAGTAATTTTGAAGTGTTTTCTATAGGGTGGCTCACAGCACCAGGGATCTAGGTTTGATTTCCGCCTCGGGTGACTGTCTCTGTGGAGTTTGCACATTCTCCCTGTGTCTGCGTGGGTTTCCTTCAGGTGGTCCGGTTTCCTCCCACAGTCCAAAGATGTGCAGGGTAGGTGAATTGGCCATGTTAAATTATCCATAGTGTTAGGTACATTAGTCAGGGGCAAATGTAGGGGAATGGGTCTGGATAGGTTACTCTTCGGAGGATTGGTGTGGACTTGTTGGGCGAAAGGGCCTGATTCCATACTGTAGGGAATCTAATCTAATCTATTCTGATGAAGAGTCACTGGACCTGAAACATTAACTCTGCTTTCTTCCCACAAATGTTGCCAGACTTGCTGAGTTTCGCCAGCAATGTTTGTTTTTGTTACAGATTTCTATCATCCACTGTCATGGTTTCTTTTCGAGCTCTTTTATAGCCACCTATGAGGACACATGAAGCCTAGGTTTAATATGTTATCTGAATTATTGGTGGTAGTCTCATGCATGTGTCAAATTTGTAAATCTTGAGGTTATTTTCTCTCTACATTGCTGGCTGGCGGGACTGTGGTGTCAGCAAAACTCAGTTTCATTTTAACTAGGACTTGTCCAGTTTCACCAGAGGGTCCAGCTGCCTGTTGGTAAAATGATAACCAGCAGCTCCATGCATTTATGATCTATAGGGAATGAAAGACATGGGGCACATTGCTGTTCAAAGCATACTGTTCACTGTATCTTACTTCAGAAAACTTCATATAAATTTGTTTTATTCTTCACCACATGGAATGCTATAAATGTTACTTTGGATGTAATTCAAGTGCAGCATATAATAGCTCTATAATGAGTGAAGTTGCTCTTGATCAATGTCATAAGGTATTAATGTTATATATTTTCAGTTTGTTATAAAAGCAAATTCTTATTAAGTGCATACTTTCCCTGGAGCCCATTAATACTTTTGCAATGCTGTTGTTGAATAATAGTCTTCTGGCATCACCATATTAATCTGTGCAGCATGAATTATGGTCCTTCTAATATACCTTTCCAATGTTGTCCTAATAATATTCATATTATTTCCAGATTTATTCAGGTACTAAGCCTTGGAAATTTGGGTTATTTACTATTCCTATTCCCTTCCTGGCGTACAGCTGAATTCTCATGTAATGTTTTTGACCTGAAATATTAATTGTGTGTCTGTCTGGAGATGCTACAATACTAGTTGAATATTTCCAATATTTTCTGAAAAAGTGCAGTCTTGTGTTACTAATTGCATAATTACTTTATTGCTTCATAGAAGACTGATCCTTGTTCAGCTCCAAAGCTGTACTATGTTGGAGAGAAATGTTAAAGTACAGGAGGTCAAAGAACATTCTGGGGAGTGAAATCATTAATAATCATTGAGCACTTACCATGCAATTGGAAAACTTGCAGTATTTTGCTGATGGACAGGAAGGTTCATATCAACCATCAGAAGATCCCACTGCAGATGTCAAAAAGATCAGCCAAATTACAAAGATGCTAGACCAATTGTCCTCCTAGAACTTCAACAGCCCATTGATTCTAGCCATGCTGGAATCTAGCCTTAGCACACAAAGACATGGTCAGATCATATGATGCACCATTGGGCTGAATATTAACGACAGATGTTTGTGCTCTCATTCATGAGTTTGCCACACTTTTATGTACTCAGTCCTGTGCATTGCTGTCCCTGGAATGTAGCCATTCACTGAATTCTCCTGTAAAGGTTTGAAAGTTAGTAGGCCCTTCTGTAACTGAAATTACTTCTTCCTCTGAGGGCACCAGAGGAAGAAGTAAACCCTCCTTAAGCTCAGAAGCTCATTGTTTTAAACCTGCAAATAGATGTGCATTAATGAGAAGGTACTCTGAAATGGCCCAACAAACAAATTGTTACAAAAGGCCTTCTTAGAACAAATGGAGATGTGCAGAAAATGCTCAGTCAATGCAACCAGGCCTCATGAATGAAATAGAAAAAAAGACAATTTTGAGTCATGAGAGTTCAGTCAAATTTATTGACATTTGGCTTTTTAAAATGCTTAACAGTGTAGTGGGTAGTGCCTCTGCCCTACGTAAACCCTTCCCATGCATGATGATGGTTGGCAATAAGAAGGACATGGATAGAAAGTTGGAGCCTCTACCATCACTATCCATAACTCCAGACTACAGTGTTACCACAATACTCTCTGCAGTCACTTGGATTCCCGGAGTGAAACTGTAACACACCGCCAACCTTTCTAAACTCACTACTTATCTCTTGTGCATGGCGCTACATTATGTATTACAGACAGTGAATTGAAAATGTATTATTATTTGTACTTTGTGGTATTTTGCCTCAGACTGAAGTGGAGGTGACTAAGTATATTTGCATGCAAGCTTTTAAAGTCCAAATCAATATATAATTTATCTGCTATATTATTCTCATTGTTGAATTGTTTGCTCATTTAAGTCTCCAATGTCATTTTTTTCCTTCTCTACTCCAGTCTTTCAATCCAAATTTATAAGTAATTACATTCCAGTTCACTGTTTTGTAACAGTTTCAGATTTCTTACTTTTCCTTATTATATGCTTATTCTTAATGTCAACATTATAATGACTAATACCAATTCCTATAAATATGGGAAATAGGGAAATTGCAGCTAAATAGAGTTGAGGTCCAGCCCTGTGATTCCAGACAGAAGTAAAATGTGGTAGGTGTTAGCAATCCAGTATTGTTTGAGTCCGACAGAGTAGGAAATCTCCAACTGTGCAAAAGACCATAGGTCTCCAATAACAACATGTATTTTTATAATGCTTGTAAAACAGGAGAACCTCCCAAGGTGCTGAACAAGACCATTGTTATCCAAAATTTAAGACTTTAAGTCTTAAATACCCTCAATGACTTGGCCTCCACAGTCTCTGCAGCAATGAGTTCCACAGATTCACTATCCTTTGGTTGAAAAGATTTCTCCTCCCTCAGTTCTTAAGGGTCATCCCTTCATTCCAAAGCTATGTCCTCGGGTCCAAGTCTCTCCTAGTGGAAGCATCCTCTCCATGTCCACTCTATCCAGGCCGCTCAGTATTCTGCAAACCACCCCCTCACCTTATCTTTCTAAATTCCAACAACTACAGACCCAGAGTCCTCAACTGCTCCTCATCTGACAAACTCTTCATACTTAGGATCATTGTTGTGAACTTCCTCTGGATGCTCTTCAAGGCCAGCAGATCCTTCCTTATATATAGGGCCTAAAACTGCTCATGACATCCCAAATTTGGTCTGGTCAAAGCTTTATACAGCCTCAGCAGTACATCCTTGATCATGTATTCTAGCCCATTTGAAATGAATGCTAACTTTGCATTTGCCTTCCTAACTGCCAACTGAACCTGCATGTTAATCTTAAAATTAAGAATTCCAGTTATGATGAGAGATTAGACAGACTAGGGTTCTTTTTCTTAGAGCAGAGGAGATTGAGAAGGAACATGGTTGAGGTGTATAAAATTATATGGGCATAGATAGCGTAGATAGGTAAAAAATAATCCTGAACTAGAGATCCCAAGTTCCTTTGTGTTTCAGACTTCTAAAGCCTTTCCCTGTTTAGAAAACAGTCTATACCTCTATGCTTCCTACCAGCGTGCATAACAACATACTTTCCAACATTGTATTGCATCTGCCATTTCTGTGCCCCTCTCTTAGCCTGTCCAAGTCCTCCTTCTGTCTCTAGACTTCTTCAACATTACCTGTCCTTCCACTTAGCTTTGCGTCATTTTCAAACTTGGCAACAAAGCCCTCAGTTCATTCATCCAGCTCATTAATGTATAATGTGACTAGTTGTGGTTTCAACTGAACCTTGTAGAACTCTACTTGTCACCGGCTGTCATTCTCGACGTTGTCCCCGCTCTCTGCCTTCTCCCTATCAGCCAATCCTGTATGCATGCCAATGCCTTGCCCCTAACATCATGGGCTTTTATTTCGCAGTCTCCTGTATGGCACCTTGTCAAAGGCCTTCTGGAAATCCAAATTAATCACTCTACCATCTTGAGATGTTAGGTCAGATAATCAAAAGCTTGACCAAAGACGTAGATTTTTAAGGAGTTTTTCCTAAAGGAGGTGACATGGGTTGGGAAACGGAGAGGTTTAGGGAGGGAATTTCAGCACATACAGGCCCTAGGCAGTTGAAGACACGTTGGCCATTGGTGAGTGATTAAAAAAGTGGGTGCCCAGGAGGCTAGAAATGAGAAGGGCAAAGAGCTCAGAGTATTGCAGCTTCGAATTTGAATAGGACATGAGATCCCCATTTTAAAAATGTGGAGTGCAATTATTTTAAGAAATCTTTGGAGTTAACTTAAAAATTTACCACAGTTGGTTGTAGGTCAGGTGAATTAGCTGTCATGCTACAATCCTGACTGTTTTGTGCTGATGTTTGGATTCTTTTGGACTTTAAGGAAGAACTCAATGTTTTCTCACAGGAACATCTGAAAATTGATGATAATCAACCCAGTTTACTCTTTCACCCTTCTTTGTGACTTTATAAAAATGGTATTGGCAAAGACATGGACCAGAATTCACACAACTTCTGTGTTTAGCAACATCATGCCACAATTGGGACAAGGTAATTAAAATAAGAGATAAAAATAATTTAATATTGAAGAGAATAATTATATCTTTGAAATGTCTTTATTAGACAAGGCATAGAGTTTAAGATCAAGGAGATTACTGTTGGAACTGTATAAATATTGGATAGGCCACAACTAGAGTATTGTGTGCAGTTCTGGAATCCTCATGGGAGGGATGTGAATGCACTGGAGAGGGTGCTGAGGATATTTAACAGGATGTTGCCTGGGCTGGAGAGTTCCAGTTATGAAGAGTGATTGGATAGACTACGGTTCTTTTCCTTAGAGCAGATGAGATTGAGAGGGAACATGATTGAGATGTATAAAATTATATGGGCATAGATAAGGAAAAAAATGTCTCTCCTTAATGGAGGGATCAATGGCAAGGGGCATAGATTTAAGGTAAGTCACAGAAGATTTTGAGGGTATGTGAGGAAAACTTTTCACCCAGAGAGTGATAGTAATCTAGAACAGAAGCCCCTCATAACATTTAAGAGGTATTTAGATGTGCATTTGCAATGCCAAGGCATACAAGACTATGGGCTGGAAAATAGGACTAGAAAAGTTATTTTTGACAGTGTGATGTGATGGGCTGAAAGCTGTGCTGTAGATCTCTGAGATTCTATGAACTAAGTCCACAGAAAGGTTAATGTATGACATGAGGGAGAAGCTGATTCAGTGAACTTCTGGTAGTTACTTGCAGGGCTTTGGTGAAAGAGCAAGGGAAGTGGGACTATTGGGATAGCACCATCATGATGGGCTCAATTACATCTTTCTGTGCTGCATATTTCTATGATCCAAGTTCTGTACCTTGTGTGGATTATGGAAGAGGTAATTATCGATCAGCTTTTCAAATCAGCCCAACGCATGACAGTCAGTGTACATGCAATGTGATTTAGAGTGAACAAGATGAATTTCAAACAAACATTTGTAATATAACCTGACAAATTGAATTCCTTGAATGCATGCTGAATCTTTGACCCAAATATTGATTAAATCAATTGAGGTTTGTAGAAAGGTGACCATGTGTGACCTGACACTTGGAATATATAATCAAGCAATCTGTACAACATTATAAGTCGTGAGAGTTAAGCTTAAGTGGTTTATAGACATGGCCAGAACACTAAGGTTAATTTATAATCTGTGATTTATGATTTCCTGGTATTTTTAAGGCATATATATTTCTGAAGCTAATCATTTTTGTTCAGCTTCAAGCATGTGCCTGTGCATTGTGTCCTTGACAAAAAACACACGGCCCATGGGACTTCAACAAAGTCTTTAAGTGCCCTGGTGGCTTTGTCACAAAATGAACTGTCAATGCACAAGTGAGGCAAACAGACCAAGGAGATTCCCAGTGTGTGCACACTGAATTAGCTGATTGAACTTAATATGATAGTAGGGATGTTATGACTCTGTGACACTGGAGATTGTGGTGGATGGGAATTCAGCAATCAAGAAGAAAGGTGAATGGGAGATTGGCTAGCCAATGTGACACATTCTTTACAAGTGGACTTGAGTGAAGCCAAGAATGTTACACCCAACTCGCTAGACCAGTATGTTGATTGGCAAAAGGTACTTTTTTCTCCCAACTACAGCTGGCACAGGTCATCTCATGCTATCCATTCTTACACTGAAGGCCTTAAGCAGGCTTGAGACCCTTCATTGATTCATCATGAACTGACTGCTGGATTTGAGGCCAGAATCTCTCTGAAGTCCTGAGGAAATGCAAAGATGCTGTTTCTGATTTTTGTCAGAATTCAGCTGCAGGAGATGTTTACCTCAGATATACTATTTGAGAGTCGGGCAGTTACCTGGGTGAGGCAATAAGAAGCTAGATTCATTTTGGCCATGGACTACTCAAGACCACTGTCCAGTTAGGACTCAGAGTCCAATTTGGAAAGGCTGAGACATGGAGGTGAAGGCAGATGGTGTCTGGGCAGAATCCTACAGATCAGGGGTCTTGAATAGAAGCAAAATACTGCAGATGCCAAAATTCTGAAACAGAGAATGCTGGGGAGTCTTAGTAGGTAGTGGCAGCATTGTGGAGAAAGAAACAAAGTTAACATTTTTTGTTCGGTACAACTCTTCTTCAGAAGACATTCTGAAGAACAGTCATAGTGCACCTAGAATATCAACTCTGTTTCTCTCTCCACAATGCTGCCAGACCCACTGAACGTCTCAAGCATTCTTTTGGTGTTTGTTTTCAGAGATGGGCCTTGTTTGCTGGCTGGAGAGCCAACGAGCGACCTGTGCTGCTCCTTCAGGGAAGGCCTACAACCATACAGCAATCAGACAGTGTTGAGGCCACTGGCTGGTCTTCCCCAGAATCAATATCCTGGGGTAGATGAGAACAGAAGACCGACCTGGTCAAACAGAGGTCAGCAGCCCTTTCTCTCAGCAGCACCATGGAGTAGGCAATTACTGCTTGATGCAAGAGCAGCCTGGCATTCTAGTACAACAGGGCACCGAGGACACGGGTGAGAGGTTTGGAAGGTGGGGATGATATGTAGTTTGGGAGTCAAGGAGAGAAGAGAAATCTGTGCTTAGAAGCAGGGAAGACCATGGAGCAGCAATGGCACGAGTTTCTAGGGTAATTCAAGAGGTAAAATCAATGACTGCAGATGCTGGAAACCAGATTCTGGATTAGAGTGGTGCTGGAAGAGCACAGCAATTCAGGCAGCATCCAAGGAGCAGGAAAATCAACGTTTCGGGCAAAAGCCCTTTGTCAGGAATAGAGGCAGAGTGCCTGCAGGGTGGAGAGACAAATGAGAGGAGGGTGGGGGTGGGGAGAAAGTAGCATAGAATACAATAGGTGAATTGGGGTGGGGATGGAGGTGATAGGTCAGAGAGGAGGGTGGGGGGAGGGTAGCAAAGAGTACAATGGGTGAATGGGGGTGGGGATGAAGGTGATAGGTCAGAGAGCAGGGTGGAGTGGATAGGTGGAAAGGAAGATAGGCAGGTAGGACAAGTCGGGGGACAGTGCTGAGCTGGAAGTTTGGAACTGGGGTGAGGAAGGGGAAGGGGAAATTAGGAAACTGGTGAAGTCCACATTGATGCCCTGGGATTGAAGTGTTTCGAGGCGGAAGATGAGGCCTTCTTCTTCCAGATGTCGGGTGGTGAGGGAGCAGCGGTGAAGGAGGCCCAGGACCTCCATGTCCTGGCTGAGTGAGAGGGTGAGTTGAAATGTTGGGCCACAGGGCGGTGTGGTTGATTGCTGCGGGTGTCCCAGAGATGTTCCCTAAAGCGCTCTGCTAGGAGGCGTCCAGTCTCCCCAATGTAGAGGAGACCGCATCGGGAGCAACGGATACAATAAATGACATTGGTGGATGTGCAGGTAAAACTTTGATGGATGTGGAAGGCTCCTTTGGGCCCTTGGATGGAGATGAGGTGGGGGTGGGGTGGGGGGGGGGGAGATGTGGGCGCAGATTTTGCAATTCCTGTGGTGGCAGGGGAAGGTGCCAGGATGGGAGGGTGGGCTGTAGGAGGGTGTGGACCTGACCAGGTAGTCACAGAGGGAACAGTCTTTGCAGAAGGCGGAAAGGGGTGGGGAGGGAAATACATCCCTGGTGGTGGGGTCCGTTTGGAGGTGGCGGAAATGTCGGCGGATGATTTGGTTTATGCGAAGGTTGGTAAGGTGGAAGGTGAGCACCAGGGGCGTTCTGTCCTTGGTACGGTTGGAGGAGCGGGGGTCTGAGGGCGGAGGTGCGGGATGTGGACGAGATGCGTTGGAGGGCATCATTAACCACGTGGGAAGGAGGTCTCTAAAGAAGGAGGTCATCTGGTGTGTTCTGTGATGGAACTGGTCCTTCTGGGAGCAGATATGGTGGAGGCGGAGGAATTGGGAATACGGGATGGCAGTTTTGCAGGAAGTAGGGTGGGAAGAGGTGTAATCCAGGTAGCTGTGGGAGCCGGTGGGTTTGTAAAAAATGTCGGTGTCAAGTCGCTCGTTATTAATGGAGATGGAGAGGTCCAGAAAGGGGAGGGAGGTGTCAGAGATAGTCCAGGTAAATTTAAGGTCAGGGTGGAATGTTTTGGTGAAGGTGATGAATTGCTCAACTTCCTCGCGGGAGCACGAGGTGGCACCAATGTAGTCATCAATGTAGCAGAGGAAGGGGTGGGGAGTGGTGCCGGTGTAACTATGGAAGATGGACTGTTCTACATAGTCAGCAAAGAGACAGGCATAGCTGGGGCCCATAAGGGTGCCCATGGCTACCCGTTTGGTCTGGAGGAAGTGGGAGGATTCGAAGGAGAAATTGTTAAGGGTGAGGACCAGTTCAGCCAAATGAATGAGAGTGTCGGTGGAAAGGTACTGTTGGGAACGTCGGGAGAGGAAAAAATGGAGGGCTTGAAGGCCCTGGTCATGGCGGATGGAGGTGTACAGGGATTGGATATCCATAGTGAAGATGAGGCGTTGGGGGCCAGGGAAACGGAAGTCTTGGAGGAGATGCAGGGCATGGATGGTGTCTCGAATGTATGTGGGGAGTTCCTGGACTAGGGGGGATAGGACAGTGTTGAGGTAGGTAGAGATAAGTTCAGTGGGGCAGGAGCATGCTGAGAAAATGGGTTGGCCAGGGTGGTCAGGCTTGTGGATCTTGGGAAGGAGGTAGAACCAGGCAGTGCTGGGTTCCTGAACAATGAGGTTGGATGCTGTGGGTGGGAGATCTCCTGAGGTTATGAGGTTCTATATGGTCTGGGAGATGATGGTTTGGTGATGGGGGTGGGGTCAGGGTCGAGGGGGCGGTAGGAGGAGGTGTCTTCGAGTTGGCATCTGGCTTCAGTGGTGTAGAGGTCAGTGCGCCAGACTACCACTACGCCCCCTTTGGCTTGATGGTGAAGTCGGGATTGGAGCAGCGGGAGTGGAATGCTGCGCGTTGTGAGGGTGAGAAGTTGGAGTGGGGGAAGGGGGTAGACAGGTTGAGGCGGTTAATGTCCCGGCGGCAGTTGGAAATGACGAGGTCGAGGGTGGCTAATAGGCCAGCGCGGGGTGTCCAGGTGGATGGAGTGTGTTGGAGACTGGCAAAGGGGTCCTCAGGAGTCCTGATTGTAAAAGTAAGCTCGGAGTTGGAGGTGGCGGAAGAAGTGTTCAGCGTCACAGCATGTATTAAATTCATTGATGCGTGGGAAGAGGGGGATGAAGGTGAGTCCTTTGCTGAGGACTGATCGTTTGTCAACAGTGAGGGGGAGGACAGGGGGAATGGTGAAAACTGAGCACGGCTGAGAGCTGGGATCTGGTGTGGGTGTGGAGCTGGGAGTGGGAGTGCAGCCAGTAACTGGAGCGGGTGTGGTGGTGGGGGGAATGGGGGTGGAGTCATGAGCAGGGGTAGTGTTCCCCTCAAGGTTCTGGTGGGCAGGGATGGTGACAGTGGGATCTGTGGGGGGGTGTGTCAGCAGAATGCAGGTGAGTGGCGTTGGTGGGGGCGGAAGTGGTGGCGACCACGGCAGTGGGGGGGGGGGGGCAGAAGTCACTGAGTGTGTGACATCAGCGATGATGTGAGGGGCAGAAGTGATGTCACGTGTGGTGCATGAGGAATTGTGGGGGGCAGAAATGGCTGTGGAAGTGGCCATGATGGGGGCGGAAGTGACGTCATCGATCACCGTGGGGATGGTAGCTGCACCAGCCGCATGGCTAATGATATCCAAACAGTTCCAGAGGCTGGGGGAATCTACTGGAATGTTTGAAGAGCGCTAGTTATGGAGGGGGGTAGATAAAAGTTTGTTGTACTTACAGTTTTTGATGTTTGAGACAGTGTTGAAATACTGTTTGTTGAGAGTATGAATTTTCCTGAGGATATAGTACAGAAAGGGTCCTTTGCAATTCTGAGAGAGTGTGGCCCTCAGCTGAGGCAGGGCTGACTGTAGAGAGGTTAGATGCCTGCGCATTGCTGCAAGCGTGGAGCGGAGGATCTTGAAGGAGAACCGTTGCTGGTGTTTTTGAATCTGTAGTCTGTACTGTTTCTCCTGTTTGGGTCCAAACTCTGCTGGTTTAAAGATGGTCTGGAGTCCGTGTGGGATGAGTTGGTTATGGAGGCAGGCACTGAGGAAGCAAATGTGGCTGTAGTAGCGAGTTTGTTTCAGGACATGGTTGAAGAGCTTCAGGGCAGAGGAAATGACCTGAGAGTTGCAGTGGAAGAGGGACTCCCTGAGATTCTTGTCGAGAGAGGAGGAAAACTTCTTCAAGAGGATTCGCAGTAGGGTTACAATCAACGAGGTAAAATCAATGACTGCAAATGCTAGAAACCAGATTCTGGATTAGAGTGGTGCTGGAAGAGCACAGCAGTTCAGGCAGCATCCAAGGAGCAGGAAAATCAACGTTTCGGGCAAAAACCCTTCATCAGGAATAAAGGCAAAGAGCCTGAAGGGTGGAGAGATAAATGAGAGGAGAGTGGGGGTGGGGAGAAAGTAGCATAGAGTACAATAGGTGAATGGGGGTGGGGATGGAGGTGATAGGTCAGAGAGGAGGGTGGGAGAGGGTAGCAAAAAGTACAATGCATGAATGGGGATGGGGATGAGGGTGATAGGTCAGAGAGCAGGGTGGAGTGGATAGGTGGAAAGGAAAATAGGCAGGTAGGACAAGTCATGGGGACAGTGATGAGCTGGAAGTTTGGAACTGGGGTGAGGTAGCGGAAGGGGAAATTAGGAAACTGGTGAAGTCCACATTGATGTCCTGGGATTGAAGTGTTTCGAGGCGGAAGATGAGGCGTTCTTCCTCCAGGTGTCGGGTGGTGAGGGAGCGGCGGTGAAGGAGGCCCAGGACCTACATGTCCTGGCTGAGTGGGAGGGGGAGTTGAAATGTTGGGCCACAGGGCGGTGTGGTTGATTGGTGCGGGTGTCCCAGAGATGTTCCCTAAAGCACTCTACTAGGAGGCGTCCAGTCTCCCCAATGTAGAGGTAATTCAGGTGGCATAGCAGAAATCCATTCCAAGAAAAAAGAAACAAACTAAGGGGAGAACAAGGCACCGATGGCTGCAAAGGAAAAAAGCTTAAAATGCTTAAAAAGCTTAAAATGTTGTGAAGATTAAATAGGAAGCCAAAGGATTTGAGAAGCCTTTAAGAGCCAGCAGAAGATAACTGAAAAAACAATAAAGATCAGAAGTAATATGAGAATAAGCTGTCTCGTAATATAAAAGAAGATTGCAGGATTTTTTTTTAGATAACTAAAAGATGAGAGAGGCAAGAGTGGATATTGGACTGCTGAAATAGTGGAAGAACTGAATAAGTACTTTCATCTGTTTTCACTGTGGCAAATAGCAGCAGCATACCAGAACTTGAATAGAGCCCACGACCATCAGGAAGGAGCAGGTGCTGGGGAAACTGAATGGTCTGAAGGTGGGTAAATCACCCAGACCGGATGGATGACACACTAGAGTTCTGAAGCAGATAGCTGAGGACATTGCAGAGGCTTTGGTGGTGACCTTTCAGAATCACTGAAGTCAAGGAGGGTTCCAGACTGGAAAATGGCGAATGTAACACCCCTGTTTAAGAAGGGAGGGAGACTGTAGGTCTGTTAGGCTGACCTCAGTCATTGGTAAGATTTTAGAGCACACTGTTAAGAATTAGATTGTGGAGTACTGAGAAGTGCATAATCAAATAGGGCTGAGTTAGAATGGCTTTCTCAAGGGGAAGTCATGCCTAACAAATCTATTAGCATTCTTTGAGGAGGTAATGAGGAAGTTAGACAAAGCTGAGCCAGTGGACGGGATCTATTTGGATTTGCACAGAGCCTTTGACAAGTTGCTGCACAGGAGACTGCTAAATACGATAAGAAACCATGGTATTAGGGACAAGGTTTTTGAAAGTTTAGAGGATTGACTGAATGGCAGAACAGAGTGAGTGGTGATAAGTGAGCCTTTTTCAGGATTGCAGCAGTGACTAGTATTGAGACCACAACTATTCACATGATGCATTAATGATCTGGACAAAGGAACTGAGGGCATTGTTGCTAAATTTACAGATGGCAAAAAAGATAGTTGGAGTGGCAGGTAGTGTTGAGGAAGGGGGTAGGCTACAGGAGGACTTGGCAAGGTTGGGGGAGTGACAAAACAGGGACAGATGGAATATAATGTGGGGTAGAGAGAGAGGTTATGCACTTTGGTGGGAAGAATTTCTATTTTCTAAACAGGAGAAGGCTTTGGAAATCTGAAGCACAAAAAGGACTTAGGAATCCAAGTTCACAATTCTCTTAAGGTTAACATGCAGGTTCCGTTGACAATTAGGAAGGCAATGCAGTGTTCGCATTCATTTCAAAACGGAAAGAATACTAGAACAGAGATGCACTGCTGAGGCTCTGATCAGATCACATTTGGAATATTAAGAACAGTTTTGGGCTCCATATCTAAAGAAGGTTGGGTTGGCATTGGAGGGTCTCCAAAGGAGGTTTACAAGAATGATCCTGGGGATGAAGGGTTTATCACATGAGGAGTGGATGTGAACTCTGAATCTGTACTTGATGGAGTTTAGAAGGATGAGAGGGATCTAACTGAAACTTACAGAATACTGAGAGGCCCAGATAGAGTGGACATGGAGACGATGCTTCCACGAGTAGGAGAGACTAGCACCCAAGGGCACAGTTTTAGCCTAAGGGGATGACTCTTTAGAACTGAGATTAGGAGGAATTTCGTCAGCCAGAGGATGGTTAATCTGTGGAACCCATTGCTGCAGTGGGATGCGGAGGCCAAGACATCGTGTGTCTTTAAGGCAGAGATTGATAGTGCCTGGATTTAGTATGGGAATCATGGCTTAGAGTGAGAGATAGGAGGACAGTTTTGAGAAACATGACAGTAGAAAGTATTCGATGGGCCAAATGGCCTAATTTTGTTCCCATGACTTATGGTCTTATTGCCTAAGGGTAGGCTGCTGGCTCCCTGAACAGTGTTCAGTTCCTTGATCAGACACTGATTGCCAATGACTGAGGAACCGTTCACCCAAAAATGACCAGCTGCCCACAGAGTGGTAAGCTATCGGGAAAATCACATGTAGCTGGGTTAATCCTGGCAGTGGTGGGATGAGACCATAAAGTGATCTTTAATTAGACACTTGAGGGCCTCCATTGATGGCAGTGTGGGAAGGTCGATCATGGCTTTACTCTTAACGCTAATAGAGGTTGGAAGGTGGCAGGGTGTGGGATGCAACCATTACCCACATCATTAATTGCCTTTCCTTCGAAGCTTTCTTTCTGATGTTTTTAAATCTACAATTCAGCCAAGTAAGACATAGGAAAAGAACAAGCACAACAATACTGGAGACGTTAATGTTAATCTAGCATTGGAAACATGTGGAAAGATGTTGGGTAAACCTTTTTCAGCACAGTGGAGCAGCAATACATTGAGTCAATGTTACTTCAAGATCCCAACAATGGACATATATGGCAATACAAATATGAGTGTACGGGTGAGTGTTTGAAAACTCAACATCTATGTGTACATGTTCATATACGCTGTATGGAAAATCTATGTGTGCGTAAATTATTTATGGTGCCGATTATAAATTAATAATTTGTGGCAGAATACCATCATTAAATATGTATATATATGTTTATAAAACACTTCTTTGTCACTCACTGCGATAACTATATGAATTTCAAACCACCAGTTCACCCTGTCCTATTCATTCTAATATTTTTAAGACAAATGAAGCACCTTACAGAAATGTGAAATAGCCTCCAGAAAAAGCTATTCACTTGATGAAAAGAAGCTCTCTTCCATTAATGAACAAGGAGGCTTTCAAAGGCAGCGTGAGGATTTTGAGGGCTGAGCAAACAGGTGTGCAGACCAAATGCTATGAACCACACTCATCTTAAGGTCTATGATTCATTACACTTGTCTCATCATAGTTCATAGCATGCTAATAAAATGCCTAAAATGAATAAAGTTAAAATTTGCACAACACCAGATTGTGGTCCAACAGGTTTATTTGGAAGTACTAGCTTTCGGAGTGCTGCTCCTTCATCAGGTGGTTGTCGAGCAGGATCATAAGACACAGAATTCATAGCAAAACATTACAGTGTCATGCAACTGAAACGATAGATTGAACAAACCTAGATCGCTGTTATATCTTTCATCTTTTAGAATGGGTTGCAGATTTCGGTTCATTAATATGTAACTTCCAGAATTTCTTTTAAATCACATTCTCGAGATAACTTGAGGTTTAATTTAAAAAATTGACATCTCAGCTTAAACAATGTATTAAAGGTGTAAGGTTAGTGTCTGTCTGTATCCCAATCTTATGTCAGACTGGTTCAATTTCCAAAGTAGGAATTTTAAAATGTTAGGTGAATTGACTGCCTGCATCGTATGCTTTTTGAGCAAAATAGAATGTCAATATACTGGCAGGGAGTTTTGCTAGAGCTGCTCAGTGCTCAGGAGGACTTAAACTAGGAAGGTGGTGTGGGGACAGGGGGGGGGGGGGGGGCGGTGGGTGGTGGGCGGGGGTAGATGGGACCAGGGGAAGATAGTGAACAAAGAGATCAATCTGAGACTGGTACAGTTGAGAACACAAGCGAGTCAAACAGTCAGGGCAGGCAGGGACAAAGCAGAGAACAAGATAGGACTGATAAATTAAACTACTTATTTCAACGCAAGAGGCCTAACAGGGAAGGCAGATGAACTCAGGGTATGGTTAGGAACATGAGACTGGGATATCATAGCAATTGCAGAAACGTGGCTCAGGGATGGATAGGACTGGCAGCTTAATGTTCCAGGATACAAATGCTACAGGAAGGATAGAAAGGGAGGCAAGAGAGGAGGGGGATTGGCATTTTTGATAAGGGATAGCATTACAGCTGTACCGAGGGAGGATATTCCCGGAAATACATCATGGAGGTTATTTGGGTGGAACTGAGAAATAAGAAAGGAGTGATCACCTTATTGGGATTGCATTAAAGAACCCCTAATACTCAGAGGGAAATTGAGAAATAAATTTGTAAGGAAATCTCAGTTATCTGTAAGAATAATAGGGTGGTTATGGTAGCGGACTTCAACTTTCCAAACATAGACTGGGACTGTCATAGTGTTAAGGGTTCAGATGGAGAGAAATTTGTTAAGCACGTACAAGAAAATTTCCTGATTCAATACGTGGAATGACCAACTAGAGAAGGTGCAAAACTTTACCTACCCTTGGGAAATAAGACAGGGCAGGTGGCTGAGGTTTCAGTTGGGGAGCACTTTGGGGCCAGCGACCATAATTCTATTGGTTTTAAAATAGTGATGGGAAAGGATAGACCAGATCTAAAAGTTGAAGTTCTAAATTGGAGGAAGGCTAATTTTGATGGTATTAGGCAAGAATTTTCAAAAGCTGATTGGGGGCAGATGTTTGCAGGTAAAGGTACGGCTGTGAAATGGGAACCCTTCAGAAATGAGATAACGAGAATCCATAGAAAGTATATTCCTGTTCGGGTGGAAGGGGAAGGCTGGTAGGTGTAAGGAATGACTAAAGAAATTAAGGGTTTGATGAAGAAAAAGAAGGAAGCATATGTCAAGTATGGACAGGAGAGATCGAGTGAATCCTTAGAAGAGTTTAAAGGCAGTAGGAGTATATTTAAGAGGGAAATCAGGAGGGCATAAAGAGGACATGAGATAGCTTTGGCAAATAGAGTTAACGAGAATGCAAAGGGGTTTTACAATACATGAAAGACAAAAGAGTAACTCAGGAGAGAAAAGGACCCCCTCAAAGATCAGCAAGGCAGCCTTTATGTGGAGCCACAGGAGATGGGGGAGATACTAAAAGAATATTTTGCATCTGTGTTTAGTGTGGAAAAGGACGTGGAAGATATAGGATGTAGCGAAATACTGTAGATGGTGACATCTTGAAAAATGTCCATATTACAGAGGAGGAGATACTGGATGTCCTGAAACACATAAAAGTGGATAAATCTCCAGGACCTGATCAGGTGTACCCTAGAACTCTGTGGGAAGCTAGGGAAGTGATTGCTGGGCCTTTTGCTGAGATATTTGTATCATCAATAGTCACAGGTGAGGTGCCAGAGAACTGGAGGTTGGCTAATGTGGTGCCACTGTTTACAAAGGATGGTAAAGACAAGCCAGGGAACTATAGACCAGTGAGCCTGATGTCAGAAGTGGGCAAGTTGTTGGAAGAAATCCTGAAGGATAGGATGTACATGTATTTGGAAGGGCAAGGACTGATTAGGGATAGTCAACATGGCTTTGTGGGAGGGAAACCATGTCTCACAAACTTGATTGAGTTTTTTGAAGAAGTAACAAAGAGGATTGATGAGGGCAGAGTGGTAGATGTGATCTATATGGACTTCAGTAAGGCTTTCGACAAGGTTCCCCATGGAAGACGGATTAGCAAGGTTTGATCTCATGGAATACAAGTAGAATTAGCCATTTGGATACAGAACTGGCTCAAATGTGGTGGGGGTTGTTTTTCAGACTGGGAGGTCTGTGACCAGTGGTGTGCCACAAGGATAGGTGCTGGGTCCATTACTTTTCATCATTTATATAAATGATTTGGATGCGAGCATAAGAAGTACAGTTAGTAAGTTTGCAGATGACACCAAAATTGGCGATGTAGTGGACAGTGAAGAAGGTTGCCTCATATTCCAACTGGATCTTGACCAGATGGGCCAATGAGCTGAGAAGCGGCAGATGGATTTTAATTCAGATAAATGCAAGGTGCTGCATTTTGGGAAAGCAAATCTTCGCAGGACTTATACACTTAAGGGAGTGTTGCTGAACAAAGAGACCTTGGAGTGCAGGTTCATAGCTCCTTGAAAGTAGAGTCGCAGGTAGATAGGATAGTGAAGAAGGCGTTTGGTATGCTTTCCTTTATCGGTCAGAGTATTGAGTACAGGAGTTGGGATGACATGTTGTGGCTGTACAGGACATTGGTTAGGCCACTGTTGGAATATTGTGTGCAATTCTTGTCTCCTTCCTATTGGAAAGATGTTGTGAAACTTGAAAGGGTTCAGAAAAGATTTACAAGGATGTTGACAGGGTTGGAGGATTTGAGCTATAGGGAGAAGTTGAACAGGCTGGGGCTGTTTTCCCTGGAGCATCAGAAGTTGAGGGTGACATTACAGAGGTTTACAAAATTATGAGGGGCATGGATAAGGTAAATAGACAAAGTCTTTTCCTTGGTGTGTGGGAGTCCAGAACTAGAGGGCATAGGTTTAGGGTGAGGAGGGGAAAGATATCAAAGAGACCTAAGGGGCAGAGGATGGTATGTGTATGGAATGAGCTGCCAGAAGATGTGGTGGAGGCTGATACAATTGCAACATTTAAAAGGCATTTGGATGGGTATATGAATAGGGAGGGTTTGGAGGGATATGGGCCAAGTGCTGGAAGGTGGGACTAGTTTGTGTTGGGATAACTGGTCGGTATGGATGGGTTGGACCGAAGTGTCTGATTTGTGCTGTACATCTTTATGACTCTATAAGTGGCAGATGGAGTTTAATTTAGATAAATACGAGGTGCTGCATTTTGAAAAAGTAAATCTTAGCAGGACTAATGCACTTAATGGTAAGGTCCTCGCGAGTGTTACAGAACAAAGAGACCTTGGAGTGCAGGTTCATAGTTCCTTGAAAGTGGAGTCACAGGTAGATAGGGTAATGAAGAAGGTGTTTGGTATGCTTTTCTTTATTGTATTGATCACAAGAGTTGGGATATCATGTTGCGGCTGTACAGGACATTGGTTAGGCCACTGTTGGAATATTGCATGCAATTCTAGTCTCCTTCCTATAGGAAAGATGTTATGAAACCTGAAAGGGTTCAGAAAAGATTTACAAGGATGTTGCCAGGGCTGGAGGATTTGAGCTATAGGGAGAGGTTGAATAGGCTGGGGCTGTTTTCCCTGGAGCATCAGAGGGTGAGGGGTGACCTTATAGAGGTTTATAAAATCATGAGGGCCATGGATAGGATGGGGTGGAGGAGTCCAGAACTAGAGGGCATAGATTTAGGGTGAGAGGGGTAAGATATAAAAGAAACCTAAGGGGCAACTTTCTCATGTAGAGGGTGGTACGTGTATGGAATGAGCTGCTGGAGGAAGTGGTGGAGGCTGGTACAATTGCAACATTTAAAAGGCATCTGGATGAGTATATGAATAGGAAGCGTTCGGAGGGATATGGGCCGGGTGCTGGCAGGTGGGACTAGATTGGGTTGGGATATCTGGTCAGCATGGACAGGTTGGACCAAGGGTCTGTTTCCATGTTGTACATCTCTGTGACTCTATGGCAACTCTGCAAATGCAAATGCAAATGTACACATTGAATGGTAGGGCCTGGGAAGTTCTGTTTTATTTATTCTTGGGATGAGCACATCGCAGGCTAGGCCAGCATTTATTGCCCACCCCAAATTGCCCAGACGGCAGTTAAGAGCAAACACATTGCTGTGAGTTTGGAGTCACAAGTAGGCCTGATCAGGCATGGATGGCAGATTTCCTTCCCTGAAGGACATTAGAGAACCAGATGAATTTTTCTAACAATTGACGATGGAGTTATGGTCACCATTAGCCTCTTAATTCCAGATTTTTAAAAATTAAATTCAAATTGCACTGTCTGCCATGGCGGGATTCAAACCCAGGTCCCCAGATCATTCCTTGGGTCTCTAGATTAATAGTCCAGTGATCATATCCCTGGGCCACTGCCTTCCCCAACAGTGTTGCTAAACAAAGAGATTTAGGGGTGCAGGAGCATAGTTCCTTGAAAGTGGAGTCACAGGTAGACAGGGTGGTGAAGAAGGCATTTGGCACACTTGCCTTCATTGGTCAGAACATTCAGTTTCAGAGTTGGGACATCATGTTTTGACTGTACAGGACATTAGTCAGCCACCTTTAGAATACTACATTGAATTTTAGTCTCCCTGCTACAGCAAATGTATTGTTAAACTTGAAAGGATTCAGAAAAGATTTGCAAGGATGTTGTCAGGATTGGATGGTTTGAGCCAAAGGGAGAGGCTGAATAGATTGGGACTTTTTTCCCTGGAGCATCAGAAGCTGAGGGGGATCCTTGTAGAGACTTATGAAAGCAGGAAGGGTGTCGATAGAGTGAAAGCCAAGGTATTTTTCCTAGGGTAGGGCCGTCCTAGAGGACATAGGTTTAAGGTGAGAGGGGAAAGATTTGAAAGTGTATTTCTCCGTCCACAGAGGGGCGGCACGGTGGCTGAGTGGTTACCACTGCTGCCTCACAGCACCAGAGACCCAGGTTTAATTCCCGCCTCGGGCGACTGTGTGGGGTTTGCACATTCTCCCCGTGTCTGCGTGGGTTTCCTCCAGGTGCTCCAGTTCCCTCCCACAATCCAAAGATGTACAGGTTAGGTGAATTGGCCATGCTAAATTGCCCATAGTATTAGATGGATTAGTCAGGGGTAAATATGGGGGGGTGGGTTTCTCTTCGGAGGGTTGGTGTGGAGTAGTTGGGCCAAAGGGCTTGTTTCCACGCTGTAGATAATCTAAAAAAAAAGGCCTGAAGGGCAACCTTTTCATGCAGAGGGTGGTGTGTGAATGGAATGAGCTGCCAGAAGAAATTATGGAAGCTAGTACAATTACGATATTGAAAAGGCATCTGAATGGGCACATGAATGGGAAGGGTTTAGAGGGATATGGGCCAAACTGGAAAATGGGACGAGATCAGTTTAGGATATCTGGTGAGGTGGACGAGTTGGATTGAATGGCCTGTTTTGTGCTATATGACTCTATGTCTCTATTTAAGAATTTCCATATGCAATGTTGACATTCAGTCAGTTTCAATACTTTTTTTTCTAGTCTGTAATGGTTCTTTTTCATTGCATTAACAAGTATCACATTGTTGAAATCATACTTTGGCTGTTAGTTACTGGCTCTAACATCCTTCAATGAATTCCACGTACAAGTCCATCAAGTCCATCATTTGAGAACTAATAAGGGATTTGCTATCTCTGGGAAGTTCCAGGGTGATGCAAATTGTCCAACAAATTGTGCTGGTCTGCAATTCACATGGTATATCTTCTCCATTAGAAGTTGCTGGTGATTACATGTTATAAATGGATATTAAACTCACTGCAATTTTGGCAGATAACTCTCGGCCAGTATCATTGCCTTAGGCTGTAAGGACCTAAAAAGGTCCAAAGAGACTTTGTTTAAGTGTAGCTAAGAGTAGCAAGAAATTAAGAAAAACAGTGAACTGCTAAAAATTGGAAATGAATAGAAAACACTCAACTTCCAGATGGAATCTTAACATAATTGATTTTACTTATCTAAGCTAAATTGAAATGGGGAAATTGTGATGAGGATGGTATCGTGGTTTTGAACGAGATCAGTGGCATTTTTATGGTCAATATGCTAATGATCTAATGAAGAAGAAAGAATAATTGGACTCCGTTCTAGGTAACCAAATTGAATATGTCAATAGTCCAAAGTAATGTTGCATGTGGTGAACAATGGTCAGAATATAATTACTTCCAGTTCCAGAATAGAAAGGTAAAAGAAAAGTCAAGGATAATACAGGGAAAAAATAAAATCACATTAGAATAAACTAAAAGGAGACCTTGCATGCATTTTCTGTCAAGAAAATGTGTTAAACTAAGCTCTAAATCTTCCTGCATTCTCAGCCCGAAGACATGTACAACTCACAGTGTCAGGAAGCCTTGGAAGCAATTCCTGAATCCAGTTTATCCGGATTAAACCCTGTGCTGTTGGCACCAATCTGATCTACGCTGACTATCCAACAAATTAAGCCAACCAGTCTTTCAAGGACTCTGAGTTTCCATGGCAATCTGCACTTTCAATACATGTTATAGTCCAAAACTAGGATTTAGTGGTGGTAACAACTCTAGTTTTATTTTTCTCCATCACATAGCTGACCCAGCATCTCTCCCACCATCATCACCTGTCGATCGCGTGTGTTAGAAGAATTTCCAGGTTGATACCCTCTGTAGTTGGCTACACCTTGATTAGTAAGGGGATCAAGGGTTATGGGGAGAAAGCAGGAGAATGGGTTGGAGACATATCAGCCATAATCAAATGTCCGAATTGACTCAATTCCCTGTATGGCTTAATTCTAGTCCTATATTTTATGGTCTTCGGGTCTATGCTAAGCATAGAAATGAGGAGAGATCTTCTGAAAAATATTATCAAAACAATGATTTACAACAACCAAAAAATAAATGTGGATGCTGTAAATTAGGAACAAAAACAGAAATTGCTGGATAAGCTCAGCAAGTCTGGCAGCATCCGTGGACAGAAATCAGCGTTAAATATTCTAGGTCAGAACCCCAGTTCTGAAGAGGGTTATTTGACCCAAAACGTTAACTCTGATTTCTTTCCACAGGTGCTGCCTGACCTGCTGAGCTTTTCCAGCAATTTCTGTTTTATTGTTTATGATTTACAATGTCTTGTTGCATGGGACTGAAATGTGAACCTTGTGAAAAGTGAAAATCAAGGATTGGCAAGTTGTGAAATGTAATTTTGGAGAAGTTTGCATTGACTTGGTTGGTTGGAAAGAACACAAAAATAGTGAAGAACTTTGTTTCATGGTGAAGGAGAAAAGATTATTGATGATTATCATAAAGAAAAGGCAACAAGAATAGATTGGTCATATTCAAAAGTTTGAGAAGCTGTGTATGGAGATTAGAGGTATGGAGACCAAGAAAGGGAGAGCAAAATAATGTCAATTTGAAATTGAAAATGGGAGGATCCTACAAACAACTGAAGAGGAAAGTCTAAGACCATAAGATGTGCAGAAAGGAGCAGAGCATCCGCCTTTTGGCAGATCGCTACCATTATTATAATTTCTCTGGGAAAGTAGTGGCTATCTCCACATTTATTTTCAGGACCTAGAAGTGTTGACACAGTTTACTATTCTGCATTAGAATATACTTGATTTGTAAGTTTTCCTCATCACAAATTTCTTTTGAAAGGAAAGTTGTGCCAGGGGACTGAATGTTGCCAGATCTGCATCCCTTCCTTAAAAAGGAGACGGCATTATTAGAGTCAGAGTCATAGAGATGTACAGCATGGAAACAGACCCTTCGGTCCAACTCGTCCATGCCGACCAGATATCCTAACCCAATCTAATCCCATTTTCCAGCATTTGGCCCATATCCCTCTAACCCTTTCTATTCATATACCAATCCAAATGCCTTTTAAATGTTGTAATTCTACCAGTCTCCACCACTTCCTCTGACAGCTCATTCCATATATGCACCTCTGTGTGAAAATGTTGCCCCTTAGGTCCCTTTTATATCTTTTCCCTCTCACCATAAACCTATGTCCTCTAGTTCTGGACTCCCCAACCCCAGGGAAAAGACTTTGTCTATTTATCCTAGCCATGCCCCTCATAATTTTGTAAACCTCTATAAAGGTCACCCCTCAGCCTCTGACACTCCAGGGAAAACAGCCCCAGCCTGTTCAGCCTCTCCCTATTGCTCAAATCCTCCAACCCTGGCAACACCCTTGTGAATCTTTTCTGAACCCTTTCAAGTTTCACCACATCCTTCCGATAGGAAGGAGACCAGAATTGCATGTAATATTCCAAAAGTGGCCTAACCAATGTCCAGTACAGATCTGAGTGGTGCTGGAAAAGCACAGCAGGTCAGGCAGCATCCGAGGAGCAGGAAAATCAACATTTCAGGCAAAAGCCCTTCATCAGGATTCCTAATGAAGGGCTTTTGCCTGAAATGTTGATTTTCCTGCTCCTCGGATGCTGCCTGACCTGCTGTGCTTTTCCAACACCACTCTAATCTTGACTCTTACCTCCAGCATCTGCAGTACCCACCTCTGCAATGTCCAGTACAGCCGCAACATGATGTCCCAACTCCTATACTGAATCCTCTGACCAATAAAGAAACGCATACCAAAAGTCTTCTTCACTATCCTATCTGCTTGCGACTCTATTTTCAAGGACATATGAACCTGCACTCTAAGATCTCTTTGTTCAGCAACACTCCCAGGACCTTGCCATTCTGTCCATAAGTCCTGCTAAGATTTGCTTTTCCAAAATGCAGCACCTCATATTTATCTAAATTAAACTCCATCTGGCACTACTCAACTCATTGGCCCATCTGATCAAGATCCTGTTGTATTCTGAGATAGCCATCTTCGCTGTCCACTACACCTCCAATCTTAGTGTCATCTGCAAACCTTCTAACTATATCTCCAATGTTCACATCCAAATCATTTATATAAATGACAAAAAGCAGTGGATCCAGTACCGATCCTTGTGGCACAGCACTGCTCACAGGCCTCCAATCTGAAAAGCAACCCTCCACCACCATCCTCTGTCTTCTACCTTTGAGTCAATTCTGTGTCCAAATGGCTGGTTCCCCCTGTATTCCATGGGATCTAACTTTGTTAACCAGTCTCCCATGAGGAACCTTGTTGAACACCATACTTAAGTCCACGTATGATCACGTCTTCCACTCTGCCCTCATCAATCCTCTTTGTTACTTCTTCAAAGAACTCAACCAAGTTCATGAAACATGATTTCCCGTGCATAAAGCCATGCTGACTATCCCTAACCAGTCCTTGCCTTTCCAAATAAGCTGGATTATAATGGAATATTTAGTTTTACAGCCAAAGTCTAGAAAGTTAAGTGAGATACCAAAAGAAACATAACAGCCTATCATATCTGTACCCAGATAGAATGTGTGACTCACACAGAGCACCAGAAGTGAATAGCATTGTTGCATTTAGAGGAAAACTAGATAAATGCATGAGGAAATTGAAAAATGGGACACAGTTATAGCATGTTGCCAGAATTGGAGAGTTTGAGCGATAGGGAGAGGCTGAATAGGCTGGGCTGTTTTCCCTGGAGCATCAGAGGCTGATGGGTGACCTTATAGAGGTTTCTCAAATCATGAGGGGTTTGGATAGGATAAGTAGACAAGGTCCTTTTATTGGGGTGGGGGAGTCCAGTACGAGAGGGCATAGGTCTAGGTTGAGAGGGGAAAGATTTAAAAAGGTCCTATGGGACTATTTTTTCACACAAAGGGTGGTAGAATGAGCTGCCAGAGGAAGTGGTGGAGGCTGGTACAATTACAATGTTTAAAGGCATCTGGACGGGTCGATGAATAAGAATTGGGCGGCACAGTGGCTCAGTGGTAAGCACTGCTGCCTCGCAGCACCAGGGACACGGGTTTGGTTCCACCTTCAGGCTGTCTGTGTGGAGTCTGCACATTCTCCCTGTGTCTGCATGGGTTTCCTCCCACAGCCCAAAGATGTGCAAGTCAGGTGAATTGGCCATGCTAAATTTGCCATAGTGATAGGTGCATGAGCGGGGGAATGGGTCTGGGTGGGTTAATCTTCGGAGGGTCAGTATGGACTTGTTAGGCCAAAGAGTCTGTTTCCGTACTGTAGGGAATCTAATCTAATCTAATCTAATCAAAGAAGGGTTTAGAGGGATATGAGCCAAGTGCTGGCAAATGGGACTAGATTAATCTAGGATATCTAGTCAGCATGGACAAGTTGAACTGAAGGATCTGTTTTCGTGCTGCACATCTCTTTGACTCTATTAGATAAATAATGGGGGAATGGTCAGAGAATCACAGAGTGTCAGAATACAGAAACATTGTTCGTATTTCAAGTTCAAAGATTACTTGTTGTTAATATATGCTTCAATTAGCCAATGTACACTGTCATTTAACTCAACAAAGTTTAATAGCACCTCCTTTTTTTTGATCAAGTGCTCATATGCTCAATCTTTCTTTTCCCTGCTCCCAGCTGTCTGTTACATCTACTGCTATTGTGATTACTACTTCATAAATGTTCTACTAGCTTTCGGTTACCTGCTAGCTCTATGTTATTACCAAAACTAAGTCAAAGTGCATCCTTCCACAATGGGGTCGCAACATATTAGCTGAGAAAACACATTAGATAACAACAACTTACATTTACATGGTGCCTTTCACACAATAAAATGTCCTTAGACTCATCATTGCAACATAATATAACAAAACTTTACACCCAACTATATTAGATTAGATTAGATTACTTACAGTGTGGAAACAGGCCCTTCGGCCCAACAAGTCCACACCGCCCCGCCGAAGCGTAACCCACCCATACCCCTACATCTACATCTACATTTACCCCTTACCTAACACTGTGGGCAATTTAGCATGGCCAATTCACCTGGCCAGCACATCTTTGGAGTGTGGGAGGAAACCGGAGCACCCGGAGGAAACCCACGCAGACACGGGGAGAACGTGCAAACTCCACACAGTCAGTCGCCTGAGGCGGGAATTGAACCCGGGTCTCAGGCGCTGTGAGGCAGCAGTGCTAACCACTGTGCCACCGTGCCGCCCATGAGAGAATATGAGAGAATATTAAGTCAGATGACCAAAAGCTTTGTCAAAGAGGTAGGTTTTAAGGAGTGTCTTAAAACAGGAAAGCAAGGAGGTGAGATTTAGAGAGAGATTACTCCAGATCTTGAAGCCTAGGCACCTTGAAGGCATGGCCACCAATTGCTACTCAAATGCCAGAATGAGACTTGCACAGTTATCTTGGAGAGTTGTGGAACCTGGCAATGGCCACCTCCAACAAATAAGAACCTACAATGCCCACATCCCATGAGCTAATAAAAAAACTAATCATTTCCTTTCAACATTCAATGGCATTATCACTATTAAATCCACCATCATCAACATCCTGAGGGTTAGCAATGATTACAAGTTTAATCAGCCATAAAATTGTGTAGTTTCAAGAATTGGTCAGAACTCTGCAGTTGACTAATTCATCTCCTGATTCCCTAAAGCTTGTCAAAACACAAATCAGAACTGTGATGGAATGCATAATTTCAAACTGGGCAGTGATGTGATTTAAAGCCAACTACAGGGGCCAGCAGGAGATATTAACATATATGGCACTAGTCAGAGAAAGGGAGAGATCTAAAATAAAGGACTTTATAACCAACTGGCCAGTGCAGCTGGGGTAGACCCAATTGGTCATCTGTCCAGATGATGGGTCAAGAGATTGGTTGATGGATTGACTAAGGCAAGATCCTGGTGCACATGATCATTAAGTAACCAGTGTCACTGTAAATCTGTCCCATTGCTTAAAGACCAGAAAACTGAAAATAAACTTTTTTTTTAAATAACAAAAAAGATATATATCATATTCCATAAGGGTTTATGAAATATTGAGTGACTCAGTGGTTAGCACTGCTGCCTCATGATGCCAGGGACCCAGGTCCAATTCCAGCCTTGGACGACTGTGTGGAGTTCGCACATTCTCCCCATATCTGCGTGAGTTTCTGCCAGGTACTCCAGTTTCTTCCCACTGTCCATAGATGTGCAGGTTAGGTGAGTTAGCCATGGTAAATGCAGGAATAGGGTGGAGTGCTGGGTCCAGGTGGCATGTTTTTTAAAGGTTTGTGCAGTCTGGATGGGCTGAGTGGTCTCTTAATGCACTGTAGGGATTCTATAATTCTGTCTTATAAGCATAAATGACTGGACTTTAGAATCAAGGGAACAATATACAAGTTTGCTAATGACAACATTAGCTGTGCCATATTAAAATTTATGGTGTGAAACGCTGCAGGATGGCAGAGGTAGGCTTGCTGGTGACTGTCACAAATGGATTTCAATGTGGAAAGTATGAACCAATACATATTCAAAGTAAGAAAAGCAAAGGCAGTCAATCTGGAATGGTAATGGAGTATAGAAGCAGTTTTTGCACCATGCGCTGTAATTCTTAATTCAGACCTCGCATTCCATTGTCATCTCCTCCTGGGTAATACTGTCTAATTTGTTTCAGGATAGGCCTTCAATAAAGTCTTCAGTTAACAAGGACTTTTTGAAAAACTTTCTCACCAATTTGCATTATATTCATTTAAAGATGAGAATCAGACCCAAAGCAACATACTGTAGATGGAATTACCACTTCCAACCAGTCAAGCTCACCTGTTTAATTATCTACTTCTTCATTTAAATTCACATCCGGAGGGAAATATATTCATTGTCTGATCTAATAAATTGCATTCAGGTATTATCATTCAAGACTGATCTAAATTTCTTGATGGTGAATTGATAAATAAAATTGTTACTCGAAATCCCATTGGCATAAACATTAAACTCTCCCAATTAACTTTACCAGTGGTCAAAAACTAGGTCTATAATGTAGAGGTAAAACTTGAAATCTAAAATGTAGAAGTAAGGTTTATATTTTTGCCAATGGGACTTATAGTAATAATCATGTAAGTGAGCTGAGCAGAAGCACGGACAGATAGAGAATAAAAAAGACATTCGCTTCCTATGAGATCTTAATTGTATATAGCTGTAAATAAAGAGTTTAAAGAAAACCTCACTACATCCTATATCCATGTTCAAAGTAAGTAATCTAGTTCTGCCACAATTCATATAATAATATGACAATGGTCCCTAAGCATATAACTTTTTTAAAAATTTGGTGATGGTGCATCACATGACTAGGCCAGCCCATTTACTGCCCATCCTGAATTGCCCTTGAGAGTGCAGTGGTGAGCCATTTTCCTAAATGATCCCACCCTAGTCCATGCAATGTAGATACAACCACAGTGTTGTTAAGAAGGGAGTTCCAGGATTTTGACCTAGCAGTAATGAAGGAACGACGAGATAGTTCCAAGTCAGGATGGTGTGTGGCTTGGAGGGGAACTTGCTGATGGTGGTGTTCCACTACATTTGTTGCCCTTGTCTTTCTTTGTTGTCGAGGTTGAGGGTTTGGAAAGTGCTGTCAGTGGAATCTTGGTGAGATGATGTAGTTCATCTTGTAGATTACACACATTGCTGCCTTCGTACATCAGTGGTAAAGGACATGAAAATTAAAGGTTGTTGATGGGTTACCAATAAGTGGGTTGTTTTGTCTTGAATAGTGTTGACATTCTTGAGTGTTGGATGGAGTTGCAGTCAATCAGGCAAACAAGGGTATTCCAATACATTGTTCCCTATAGATGGTGGATAGGCTTTAGGAAGTAGGCATGTTAGTTACTTGCTGCAGAGTTTCCAGCCTCTAACCTGCTCTTGCAGCCAGAGTATTCATGTGGCCTGTGTAGTTCAGTTTCTGGTCAATGGTAACCTCAAGAATGTTGATAGTGGGGGAATTCATTGATGGTAATACAATTAAATTCCAAATGGAAATTGTTAGAGTCTCTCTTCTTGGCAATATTTATTGGTTCACAGTTACATGACACAAATATTATCTGTCACAATTAATCAAGCCTAAATTTGTTCACACTTTGGTACACATGCAAAAGGGCTATCTCAGTGTCTGGAAACGAGTCATAAGTGATGCATCAGCAAACATCACCACTTTTGACCTTATGTTGGAGGGAAAGCCATTGATGAAGCACCTGATTCAGGACACTAAACTCAGGAACTCTTTGGATTGAAATAATTAATCCTCAACAATACCAACCATATTCTTTGTGCTAGGCAAGATTCCAAGCAGAACAGAGTTCTTCTTTGGTGGTAATCAGCAGGATATTTCTTTGCCCATGCTTGATCTGATGCCATGAGAATTTATGAGATGCAGAGTTAATGCCGAGGACTCTTAAGGGCAACTCCCTTCCAACTGTATCTCGCTATGCAGCTATTTCTGCTGGATCTTTCCTGCTAATGGGACAGGATGTTCACAAAGCTGTTGGTGATGGTACCTGGGACGTGGTCTTTAAGGTTAGTATGACAACAGGTAGTTCTCAGATAACACGAGAACTGGCAGCACGATTTGCTTATTACATCACTCAGGAATTAAGGGACTGTATTTCCGAGAACGCTTACCTCTGTTCACAATACCACGATTCCAGCTTCATTCTGTGCATGCGCTAATGTCCGTGCTAAAGTCCCCATGCCATTCTGCGCATGCGCCAATGTCAGCTGCTGACAGAGTAGCTTTCTGTGAGAGGAACTGTACATAGAGCAGCTTTTTGAGAGCGATACATTGAGCAGTTTCCAGGGAAAGGTACATTACTCCTAGATTATGTCTCTTTTTTGAAAAAAATGGAGGGACATAGTGACAAGAATATTAGCAAGAAGCATCCTGCTGGTAAAAATGCAGGTGGTGAACCCAAAAGAAAGGCTATAACACTGGAAGAGAAGCTAGATGTTATAAAACAGTTTGAGCGTAAGGAGAGAATATGTGATATTGCTCACTTAACAGTGTGGGATCATGTTCAAATAACGACTGAAATTAGTGAGTGACATAATAGCCTCCTTCATTCAGCAATCATAGCACAAATTTGAGGCAGCAATAGAATCCCAAAATACAGTTCTTACACGAGCCCCTTTACACACAGTTCTTACATATCGTATAATTCTATTACTATGGTGTTACATTGTTTTATCTACTGTGCACAAAGGTTTGAAAGGCTTCTGTCCTGGGAGACAGAGGGTGGGTTAAAATGTGCTAAATGCTGACTGCTACTTCTGATAGGATTAAGAGGGTCTGTCCGGTCTGCTTGCATAATTAAGAGGTGTTAGTCCTTTTGTCTTTTAAATTAGTAAATGTTAATGAAAATACTAGACCTATGTGCTCTAAATAAGTTAAAAATTGTATCTATACTTAATAAAAGAATACAGAATATTAAACTGATTATCACAGCTGGGTTGTGAGATTTGTTTATTATTTGCTGGTATGAGTTTCATTCATTCATGCAATTTCATGGAAGCGCTGTTTTGTCAGTGAGTTTCTTAAAGGGATAATGGCCCAGATAAAAGGTATTTAACAGGTACTTAATCTATTCAGGTCCAGGAAATGCTTGGTAAGGTCTGATAAATATTATAATATTTCATGGAGACTTGATGGGGATGATATTGTTCTGTATGCTACACTTATTCAGAGGTAAACACTGCTTGTAGCAATTGCTTGATAAGGTGGGGAAATGTAGTAATGGGTTTTGAAAGGGTTGTTTTGATTAGAAAGGGTTGTTTTAAATTTGGATAGTAAAATATACTACAGAACTGCGGTTTTATGAATGAATGAATGAATAAAACCATGTTATAGTAAATAACAGGTTAGTAAAGGATTATGAATGAATGAACAGAAAACTGGATTAATGAATATAGCAAGCTGGTGAGTGAATTAATAAAGATAACCTACAACAAAATATCTAATAACACAATATCTCACAACAGAAATGAGGAAGTCTACCTTATGCACCATGATGACTCTCTGTCCCTGCATTAACAATATTTTTAAAATGTACTATGTTAAATTTACTTTTGTTTTGTGGATAAATATGATTTACAGAGGAACCTCGATTATTGGAAGGACACAGGCTGGTGGTATTTTGTTCGGTTAATCGAATTCTGGATAATCAAATGCCGAATAACATAGTTTAGTCAAGAATCGGGACCTTGTGATCTTGCTGGATAATCAAATGCTGGATAATCGAGGTTCCTCGACATACCTTGATTCAGGTTGTGCTATTTTTTGCATTAGACTTTTGGGGGATATTTGAGCAATCGTGAGTGATATTATTTGCTGGACTGCCCCTAATCCCACTGTTCCCATAGGCCCCATTGTTTATGTTATGTGGTTTTCTATTAAGCAAAGTTTCGCTGAATGCAACTATGGCATTATAGGAAAACTATTTGGTATGTCAGATTGTCATTTGATTAGTCTATAAGACAGCCCTTCTGAATTTGGTTAAAAGAATCACACAACACCAGGTTATTTTTTATTCGATTCCCTACAGTGTAGAAACAGGCCCTTTGGCCAACAAGTCCGCACTGATCCTCCGAAGAGTAACCCACCCAGATCCATTTCCCTCTGACTAAAACGCCCAACTCTATGAGCAATTTAGCATGACCAATTCACCTAACCTGCACTTCTTTCGATTGTGGGAGGAAACCCACACAGACACAGGGAGAATGCACAAACTCCACACAGACAGTTGCCTGAGGCTGGAATCGAACCGGGGTCCCTGGCACTGTGCTAGCCACTGAGTCCCCATTATAGTCCAACAGGTTTATTTGGAAGCATCAGCTTTTGAACCTGTTGGACCGCTAACTTCTGACTTTGATGTAAGTCCCCAGATGTTAATAAGGAGATGTTTGCAAGGTCAACAAAGCTGGGCTTGCCTTTGTCATTTCCACTGCTGCATAATCAATTTGGTTTTATTTCGTTTAGGCTTTAGAGTGGATGCAATTAAGAGGCTTGCTAAGTCATTTCAGAGAGCATTTAAAATTCAACCACATTGAACTGGGTATGGAGTCACATTGAGGCTAGACCAGGTATGGACAGCATACATCCTTCCCAACAGAATATAAGTGAATCAGAGGAGTTTTTACAACAAGTGACATTATTTTGAGCCATCATTACTAAACTTATTTTTTAATTCCACAGTTATTAATTGAATGTAATAAATTAAAATAAAATAAATTGAACTTAACTTTCATTAGCTGCCTCAGATGTGAAAGAGCATCCCTAGAGCATGTGCTCTGTTTTATTAGTTCATCAAAATTGCCACTACCCTGCTGGAACCCTCTATTATTTTATGATTATTTCTAATAAACAACACTACTGTACTTCAGAATAGTGTCCATGCAGCCTCAGGCAAGTAATGCACATGCTGATACATTGACTTCTACATGCAATAATCACTGCTGCACACAGACCTCAGATGTCCACACAGTAGAAAAAGAAAATAGAAAAAACATTGCTTCAAAACTATTTTTCTGTGTCTTCCTTAATAAAATTTTAATTCTTGTTTTCAAAATCTCTATGTTGTCACTTATCCTTATCTCCATAATGGCTTAGTCTTCTGCTTAGTCTTCTTGTTCTGATGAAGGTTAATATGGACTATTAAATTTTAGCTTCCTATATCTAACCCTATTGCAGGTGAGACTTTCTCTGGAATAAAATGATTTTAAAAGATCGAAGATAGCAGCCAGGTCCATCAGACCACAGTTTGCCGCAAGTCCAGGGGACTAAATGGAATAAACAAAACTATTTGTACTAAAATGACCATTTAATCTAAATACTTTGAAGCCAGTTGACAGAATTAGCATTAAATGTTTACAACTCCAGTTTTAATTCACACTTGTATGATAATGTCACATGCCAGGAAACAAAACACTCACCTGCCAGTTAGTCATCTTGGAAAGACAGTGACATCCGACTTGGAAATGTTTAAGTAAACCATATTTCAGCAGTTGTTTTTGAGCAGCAGAACAAGAGGAAAGAAAATATGAATCTGTGGCAACAAGTGCTATAACTCACTCTCCCTGTCTCTCAAGACAACATCCAGTGAAACAGCAAATTTTGGAAATAACCAAAAGAACACAAAAATGCCTACACAATCTTTGTCACTGCTGAAAACATCAGTCACAATGAAATAACTGTGGTCTCACATTAAAAACCAAACTCTTCAAGGATGCTATGGACCACTAAACTGCATAATCTTTATTCTTCTTGTCTGTACCACACACTCTATCATTCTTTCTAAACAGAAACAGAAATTGCTGGAAAAACTCAGCAGATCTGGCAGCATCTGTGGAGATAAAGCAGAATTAATGTTTCAGTTCCAATGACTCTTCTTTCGAACACTTCAGTTCTGTTCAGAAGAAGGGTCACTGGACCTGAAAGGTTAACTTTCTGCAGATACCTATTGAGTCTTTCCAGCAATTTGTGTTTATGTTTCTGATTTCCAGCTTCCGCAGTTTTTTTGATTTTCTATCTTTTTTAAAACATATTAACTGTGTGTATGTTTTTTGACATTGCATTTTTTTTTGTTGAGGTTAGTAGATAATAAAATTCTTCTTTCTTCCACACAAGAAAATCTTGGTAGTTACCTTCTTCATTTGGATGTAGTTAGCTTTTTTTTTGCCATGTAGTGTAGATGCTAAAAAAGAATAAAATTGTTTGTTGCTACTGTCTGAGAAGGGGTTGAAAAGAGAGGAACTGAATCCCCACTCTCCCCTGATCAGAACACTATTATTTAAATTATGGAATCTGATCCTCGTGAATCCATCAGATTCAGCAGGAGAGGTTTCTTATTGTTTCTTCTCTCCCTCCCTCAATCTCATTCCATAAGGTACTGTACAAAATATAACAGCCAGTCTAAGTATGTTTTACGAAACAATTAGAGTTGATTGACACTAAAAGTTTTGCCAGTTACTTTCACTTGTAATTGAAGAATCATTGTGACGATATGAATGATGAATGATGTCAGTATTTTTTCAAGTGATATGTTAGTCTGGTCTAGCACTGAAACATTTATCTGTTAATATGACATTTTTTAAATAGTGTGTTATTAGTACTGACTGGTGTTATCAGTCAGAAGGATTTTTGTGCTATTATATACAAAGTCAGTCTGTTTGAATCCTGAAGAGTTAATCTTTTGCGAAATTTTGGTTTAGTCTGAAGGGCTGTTGTGTAGTCATTACTTATGAGAAATCTGTGCTTGTATGGAGGATTAGTTAGGACTATATGCTATGTTACAACGATGTTTACTTGGAAAGCACCCTTTGCATGTGTTTTGGGAAGCACAAGAGGTATCTCAGAACACTTAAAACTAAAATGGAAACTGAGCAGAAATAAACTCAATAATGTAAGCTTGCTTTCAGAGGCTTTTCACAGTCTCAAAGCCTTTTAGATTGAATGAAGTGCATTTTGAAGTGTAGTCATTGTTGTAATATACGAAACTTGATCAGCAATTTGTGCACAGCAGGTTTTACATGTGGTTGATGGAAAACTATTAGTCAGGACATTGGGGAAAACCTGCCTGCTCTTTTTCAAGATAGCACCAATGAAATGTGAAAGTCTAGGTTTAACATCACATCTGAAAGGTGGCATATCTGACTGTGCAGAACTCTCTTTGTCAAAGAGAGTGGTACTGGAAAAGCACAGCCGGTCAGGCAGCATTCAAGGAGCAGGAGAGTCGACGTTTTGAGCATAAGCCCTTCATCAGGAACTGTCTTTGTGCCTCACTGAAGCATCTGCCTATAATATGTTCTCAAGTTTCTGACATGGGAACAGAATCTACAGCCTTAGATTCATCAGCAGAAATGTTTCAGTACAGTCAAGGCGGATATCTGGAAAAGTGAAATTTGAATAAAAGGAGGTCAGTATCATGGGCAAAGCAACATTTTGAGAGTTAGAGGAGAGGAAAGATATCAAGACAAGGTGTTTTTAATAATGATCAGCTTTAAGAATGAAGGGAATGGGAAATTGAACTGTAATCTAAAATTAGAAGAATGGGAAAAGCTAGTTTGAACGTCCATTAGAAAATAGTAGGGATGAGACACTTAAAAACAAAATTGGCCTGTAATTAATTTCAATTATTATTCAATTAAGGCACTAACTCCCACTCCCAGTTCCCAATCCATGCTCTTTGATGTGCTGGGCACGATTTGAGTCTCCTGAAAATGTGTTGCAAACTCCATCCTCAGAAGCAGAAGTCAGGCTGTCAAGTCAGGTAGTTCTTCAGTCAGAAACATTCCCCGATCTTCCGTTGTGCTTGTGTTTGAATTGAACATCAACGTAGAACCGAGTTGGTCAAGAACACTAAGCTGGCAGCAGAAGAACCTGGTTCCAATTACTTCCAACTGGCAATAGCACATGAGAACGACACAGTGCAGACCATGGATAGCCATTGCTAGTGATAGTACTCACTGATAATGTCATTGTGAGGCAACCAAACATGTATTACTGGTCATCTTCCATCTTGCAGGATGTGTGACAAGTGGTAAACATGAGAGAAAACTTGATGAAATATTAGAATGCGTATTTGTTTTAAAATTTCTAGGGCTGGTTGCTTTACAAGAATGGTTGTTGGGAAAGGTGGGCTCCCTCTGCAACCACTCCCCTCCCCGACTGAGGCTGAGTGTGGATGCAATGCAGTCAATTTTTCCACAAAGTGTCACCAAGGACCAGACAGTAGGTGTTCTGAGCTTGAGGTTCTGATGCTGCAATTTGTCTCTGCGGTGCCTTGTAATACACCCGACCACATCGAGTGTACCTCAGAATCCTTGTATGTTGGCCTCTGTACAACTGGAGCAGACAGAAAGAGGATGTAATGGATGCTGATGAAATAGGAGAGTTGAGAATGACTATATGTTCATTGAACAGGAGGAAATTCAGCATTAAACAGTGCTGCTGCATTGAGCAGCATAAGTCAAATAGGATTCAATTGACACCCAATTCCAACAGAAACCAGTCAGGTGAAATCATCGTTTATTGACTGTAAATGTGTTACTGTTCAAACTGCAGGTAATCCTGTTTATTCTCCCAAGCAAAAGCAGATTTTTTTTTCAATTTTGCCATCAGTCAATAAAAGTTCACATATTTGACTGCTTGAAATTTTGACGCTCCCACAATGAACAATGATAGCATAGAACTCCTTCAGACAGGGTTCGAACATGGTGTGGAGCTAAGGATGGATAGCCTCTATAGTTTGGACCCCTACTTGCGGAACACTTCAGAGAACATCTCCAGGACACATGCATGAAGCAACCCCATCACCCCGTGGCTGAACACTTTAACTCTCCCTCCCAGTGCCCCAAGGACATGCAGGTTCTGGGCCTCCTTCATCACCAAACTCTTACCACCCACCACCTGGAGGAAGAACATCTCATCTTCTGCTTTGGCACTCTCCAACCATGTGGGATCAATGTGGATTTCACCAGTTTCCTCAATTCCCCTGCCCCCATCTTATTCCACATCCAACCTTCCAACTTGGCACTGACCTCTTGACTTGTCCTGCCTGTCCATCTTCCTTCCCATCTATCTGCTGCACACTCCTCTCTGACCTATCACCTTCACCCCCACCTTCATCTACCTATTGCAGCTACCTTCTCAACAGCCCCACCCCCTCCCATTTATCTCTCAACCCCCTGGCCCACAAAGCCTCATTCCTCATGCAGGGCTTATGCCCAAAACATTGATTCTCCTGCTCCTCGAATGCTGCCTGACTGGCTGTGCTTTTCCAGCACCACACTCTTGACTCTGACCTCCAGCATCTGCAGTCCTCATTTTCTCCTAGTTTCATTTAGCAGCTACTGTTACTATGACAGTTGATCAGACAGGTGATGATGTAGAGAGGCAAAACATTTATGAATGTAATATTCTGTTTGTATCAATGTGGCACCTACCTGCCCTCAGATGCTTTTCTTTTTCATTTTCCTTCCACTAGCTATAATCTGAAGAGCTACTCATGGCTGCCAGTATTTGACCTGTGAATGGTTGGTCTTTAAATATGGCACCAGTGGTGGTATTCCCAGAAGATCCCAACAGCAATGTCACTGGTGAGTACACAATCACGTGGGGCATACTTAATGAGGTGAGGGTGAGATAATTCATTAGAGCTGATGAAGGGCAACATTCCAGGGAATTTCCCAAAACTGACATTTAGTTTTTGGTAAAATTCAACCCTCACTGTCAGAAAGGATCATCCTTAGATTAATTGGAATGAGTGCCAGAGATGACATGGTTTTCCAAACTTTCTGCTCTTAGCCCCAGTGGTTGACATCATTGATAAGGACATTGTTGAAGTTCTCATGCTCTTCCAGCCTGATTCAGTTCTTCTTCCTGGGCTTTGTTCTCCACCCAGCTTATTCTATGATCATTCTTCAGCACCTCCTTGCAAAGTTGTTCATTTTCTTGTTCTGCCCCTTCCAATGCTTCCCACTCAGATGTGGCACATTCTCCTTTCAAGGCTCATGATAATTTTTCTTAGACCAAAGTCTGAGAATGCCGGAGAAACTGAGGAGGGCTTCTTCTGAGGTTCGGAAGAAGTTCCTCTCTCCACAGATGCTATAGGACCTGTTGAGTTCCTCTGGCTCTCTTTGTTTCAGATTTCCAGCATCCAATACTTTTCTTAGAATGTAGTTTAATTTTGGTTTGTCCAATCCATGTTTAGGACTCCGGTCCTGCATTTGCCATTGGATGTCACTGTGCTTCCAAAATATGAATTGGTCAGTCTGTCCCAACTTGCTTCAATTTACCGCAATGTTATGTCTTGGAATGATCTCTTTCTTTATAAATGTCTTAGTGCATTGTCTTCCTGCAGTTGAACGTAAACCCACATCCCAGCACCTTCTTTTATGACTGTATGGATACATTTTGCAAGTTTGCCTCATTTCGTGTCATGGCCGGAGTGGGATACTATTGATGGCTCGCCCACCCACCTTTGACTCCTCTGAGTACACACTCACTGACCAGGGAGTAACTGTCTGAAGAGAGCGCAAGCCATTCAAATGTTCTTCTGTACATTTCCAGTCATCTGGCTTTTTTAAAATTGTGTAATGGTCGCTCCCTGATCCCAGTCAATATTCCCGACGAATTGAAGATATTTCCTGTTGGTATCCTGTCTTCCAGCACATTTCACTAAAAGAACTTTTGAAAGTGTTCAACATAGTCACCTCGGAAGGACCAATTAAATATAAAAAAATAGTGGAAGCTGGCTTAGTCCCTGAGAGGGAAGGGAGCGTGTTGGCAGATCGAGATGAGGGGGATCATTAACCCCAGCACAGATCAGTTGGGCTGAATGGCCGATTTCTGTGCGGTGAAATACTATTTTTGTAACAGTCTCGTACACACGCATCCGGGCAAATGGAGCGCAAAGTGCCTGTCAGTCTCCCAGCCAAGTATAAAAGCGGTGGCTGATTGAACATGTGGAGGCGCCACATTATCTCCTCAACATCACCGCGGACGCGGCTCCAGAGGAGCGACCCTGAAGACTTTGCATGGAGAAGCAACAGGTAAGGCGTGAGAGGTCTCGGGGAGCTGGTTCCAGAGCAGGCAGAGGGGGCAAGTCCGAGAAAGCGGACAGCCGCCTGAGGTCAGGGCTAACTGAACCGTGGGGGCGGCGTACACACTCTGTCTGAACATGCAGAATGAAGCATGGAATCCGCTTCAGGATTGGAGCTGCCACCAGCGAGGAAATCTCCAACGGCTTTCAATGACTGGTGCCTGTGCTATTGGGATTCAGGGAATTCACCTGTACCATGTATAAAATAAGTGGAGTTGAAAGGGTTGTCTTAACAGCAGTCAGTTTTTTGCTCATATATTTGCTCCGGCTTGATCTGCCTGTATGACTTTTTCTCTTTTTTCTCTGGGCTGTGTAGAAGTTGTGAGAAAGGGTTATTTCCCCCTGATCAACCACCCTACGGGAGTAAGTGTACATCCTCCACATTGGAACTCAGGGTCGAATTTATTATGTAAGGCTCGGACTGTCTTATATAAGGCGAGTGGAAAGAAGTCAGGGGAAGCGTTCATCTGAGGGAGACGAGAGTGGGCTGTTCGCGCTGAACACTCCTGAGCAGGGACACTTATCGACCGCTTTTCCCAAGTAAATGATGAATATCAGTACAACCTAATCAGTAGTGGGTTCATCTTGTTCAGTAATGTTTGACTCTTTTTCAAAGGATCAGGAGCAAGCGTCCATTCTTAGTGAAGGTTCGTAACAATAGCTCGAGAGTGTTTCTGAGGACTCAATTAATTTCTTCCACAGTTACATATTTTTGTGTATAACGGGCTCTAGTTTTATGTTTTGCTGGGAAGGTGGGATTATCTTTGTGCTTGCATGGAACCTGTGGAGTTGGCGTTGAAGATTTTTCTTGTTGTATTGGAGAGTGGGAGTAAGGAATCTTCATTAACCGTGTATATTCTGGGGACGGACAGTCTGTGGTTTTATACTAGTCTTTGTGTGCAGGCGCGCTAGCTGAAGCAATGTGTGTTTCAGGGACTCTTGGTTTGATGGTGTTCTGTTTGTGTATTGCGGGCTCTTTATGGATTAATGTTTTTGTGTCGTGTGGGTTCTGTTGCCTGTTGTATTGGATTTTTTTGAACGTCTTTGTGTAATTTGTGCTCTGTTTCTGCTTTGCTGATTTACACGGCTGTGATTTTCTGATATATTGGTGAAATGGGTTCTGTTGGTGAGATTTTCATCCCGTGTGGTGGGGGTTGTATCTTTGTGTGATTGTATTTTGCGGTTTAATTATGCGCTTGTGTCTTGGAAATGATGTGGCTGTTCAGAAAAGGCTGTGCTCACGTTTCACTCAGACCCCTAACAACATCCATGGTTTCTTTCCAATACTAGTACCCTAAGAAAAAAAGTATTCATATGTTCCATTCAGTGTTTCACTAAATCTGAACTGTAGTTGTGAGGAATCGGTGGTCCCTATTTGACTTGCATAGATTCAATTGAAAGATACTTAATAAATTTTTGACTGTCAGTTTGCCTACTGCAGAGAAGTTAATTTTAAAATGTTTCTTGTCAGAACTGATAAACATCGCATCTTCACGCATTCTTGAATGAAATCTATTGTGTTTGCATTCCACTTTCAAAGGTTTGTCATTAGCTGTAAAGATCATTGGGTTGTCCTGAGATCATGAAAAGTCATGTACTATGAAATCTATTGTGACTCAGTTCGACACAATTCTCATCGTGGGCAGCTTTCATTGATACCTTGCCAGTTTGATTATTTTTCTCTTTCTCTCTGGATATTTTCATTTCTTTCTTGCAGTGTACTGCAATTGTGTGGCAAGCAACTGCAATGGAAAATATCAGATTTAGACAGCTTGTCAAACCTGAGAGCTGGTAAATGCTGGTTGATCAGTGAAGTTATGGCTCCAAGGTCTATCTAATGAGAGAAAAGTGGACAAGATCTTCCTATATTTAGTCTCTGATTATATTTCACCTGGAACTCTTTTCATTATACATTTCTGAAGTGCTCAACGTCTTTCAGGGATGAGGGACATCCGTCAATGTAGAGAGAGAGAGAGAGAGATATTGGAGAAACTGGAATTGTTCTACTTAGAACAAAGGAGGTAAGAAAAGGCTGAAGAGAAGTGTTTGAAATGTAATGGTGGGCACAGGCCTTCCAGATACTGGTAAGGGTAGAAACTGCTCATAGGATTGCCATGTAAGATTGCAGCACCTTTCACAGGAGGCCATCAGCATGCATGTTAAATTTGTGCCAGCTCTTTGACAGAATTGTGCAAACCTGCATCCCAACTTTTTCGCTATAGCCTCGCAAGTTAGTCATCTTCAAATCCATTGCAAATATCCTACGGAAGTTCCCAAAGAACTTAATTCCATTGCTCTTTGAGGTATTATTCTTGATCTTAAAAACTGTTGGTATGAAAAATCCTTATCTCCCCTCTAGCTCATTTGCCAACTATTTTTGAACTATGACTTTTATTTACTGACTCAACTACAAGTGGAAACAATTTGTGCCTATTTGCTGTTTCAAAACCTCACACTTTCCAAGGACTTAATGAGGTATTTTCTTCACTTTCTCTGTTCTAAGGAGAACAATGTCAGCTTCTCCAATGTCTCAAAAGAACGGAAGCCTTGATCTTATTCTAGTAATCCTTCTCTACCCCCTCTCCAATGCTCTGACACCCTTCTTAAAAAGATAGTGCCCAGGCTTGGTCACAATTCTGAAGCATAATTCACAAGGCTAAGGCCCAATCAGAGATTTGTAAAAACAACAGTCCCTGTGATAGCCTCTTGTTCTAGTGTCGTATTTACAAAGTTTCCCATTTGTTTTCATACCCACCTCACCATCTTGCCCTGCCACCAGCAAGTACTGTATATGTGAAGACATTCATGTCCCTTTGCTAATGCAAGTGCTCACATAGTAACATTTAAATTATGCTGCCATCGCAAAGTGCACCTTCGTACTTCTCATCACTGAAAGACACCGGCTGTGCCCAGGTTACTAATCACAATCAATTCTCTAGTTGCATGTCCTGCTAAATCTGCTGCGGCTTTGCTCACTTTTTTACTACAATGGCGTGTTTTGTATCAGCCACGAACTTTGGAATTGTAGGTTTTGTGCATAAGACCAGATCATGGATATACAGAAAAGTTATGGTCTCAATACCACCCCCTAGGGGACATTACGGTAAACTTCTCTCGGTCAGCAAAATACTGGTTCATCACGATTCTCTGCCTTCTATCCCTCAAGTAAATTGCCTACTCACAGTAGCACCAGCCATTTAATTCCACGTGTTTTTGTGATAGAATCGCAATGCTGAATATTGGGCCAATGGCATGTACATTTATTTATGAAGTAAGGAAATACACGTTCGACAGTGTGTGTTCTATTCTCACTGTAGCCAAATTTGTAAGGTTGCACACAATCCTAGAGTTTTCATTGCACCCCCACCTCCAACGGCACAGCTCTGACAAGACTTTGTCCAAGGAGAAAGTGAGGACTGCAGATGCTGGAGATCAGAGCTGAAAATGTGTTGCTGGAAAAGCGCAGCAGGTCAGGCAGCATCCAAGGAGCAGGAGAATCGACGTTTCGGGCATGAGCCCTTCTTCAGGAAGACTTTGTCCAAAAGCACAATTTTTTTAAATCACTAATTCACAAAAGTTTTCAAAGAAAATTAAACTCACTTCTTAAAACAAAATGTCTTCACGATTTTTTCTACCGAACTATTCTCAGTCGTAGTCAGGTAATTAGGCATGGATCATCCCAAAGAGAGGGTAACAGTGCCCGCGAGAGAAAAGTGAAAAAGCACCCAATAACCAGGTTATAAGCCAACAGGTTTATTTGGCAGTTCACGCTTTCGGAGCACTGCTCCTTCATCAGGTAGGTGGGGCAAGATCATAGGGCACAGTAAAAGATCAGAGTGTCATACACTTTGATGCGACGTATTGAATAGACCTAAATTGCTGTTAAGCATTTAATAACTTAGAATGGGGACGCAGGTTTCGGTTCATTAGTATGTAAAGAGACTGAGAGCCGCGGGTCACTTGTTAATTCCCCACCAAAAGTGTCTTGGATAAAGAGTATCACCACGACCATGGTTTCCAGAGCACTATTTTACAGGAGACCCGTCTCTCGACTAAACATGCAACCGTTTGAGTCAACACTATCATCAGGAAGTTACGTTGCATATTAGAGGCACTTAATGAAAATACTCACGAAGATGGGAATGACCTCCCGTGGGTAGCAATGCACGGTTAATGCACAAGAGCTTTGCAGAAAGCCCATTAACACGAGAACGCAAAGCAATTTGAAGAGATCTGAGTGATAGCATGTAGACAAGCATGATGGTTATAAATGGAGCCGTTCTTGATGATAATGCTTAATTACTTTGGCACTTAGGCTTTGTAATTGTAGCAGCACTATTACAGACAGGGCCAGGAGACAGGAGAGAGCGAGGTGATAGTCCAAAGTTGATTTTCAGCGCGAAAGAAGCTCTCGGCTTCCTTCGCATTTGTTAATGTTAACGCTGTCGTGAATTTTCCTGTCAATCACAAAACTACACGAGGATCGGCATTTCTCACTTTTTTTTCCTGACCCACATAGAAATGCCAGTATTTTGGTACCTACTATCACCCCCACCGGACTTGAGTTTTGCAAATGAGATACTAATAAGCTTTTGCCGATGTGGCTTCGAGCTGTTGGGGAAAAATAAGCAGGAGATTAACCAGAGAATAATCACTTTGTGAATAAAAAGGAGCTGACGTGAGATAATTCAGAGGCCTTCATCAATTTATTTCGTTGCGTTTGCAGCCAAGTGACCCGGACTCCCTCCGTCCTTGAGTGACCCATATCCTAGCTCGGGGTGAGTGAGGTGGCAGTGATTGTGCGAGGCAAAGATGCAGCAAATGGCTCGAGATCAGCAAATGGCTCGAGATTGGGGAACCCCCCCACCCCCCTTCTCTTTCCCCCCCCCCGGGGAAAGATGGGATTTTTCGTTGCCCTGGGTTGAAAGGGCAGAGTTTCCTGTAACTTCTCATCGTTTAGCCAGGCCAGTTTCGAGGCAACCCGTAATAAAGGCAATGGCTTAGCTGCAAATGGCAGAGAACATCAGCACCATCAACTTAACGAGGGTTGAGGCATTGGGCATGTTTCTGTTTGCCTTCTGTAAACGGTGAGGATAAATCACGTCAAGAAGAACACGACTTTATTGCGTGGATTGCGAGTACTGAGCGAGATCCTGCGCCAAATCTGTCATCCGTGTGTCTGCCGGTGATTTATGTGGAACACTTTAACCTTGATCGGCATCTGTTTGAACTTGCTTCCTGATGCTTTGTCAGTTCGGCTGCTAACTTTGCACTTGCTACATTTGATGGTTATTACACCCTGGAGAAGGAAGCACGTCTGACTATTGACCCGATTGTATTAATATTCATCATCTCCTTGCGTTAAAACAGTAGTCCCTGCTCATGAGGTGCTCACTCTCATCTCCCCCGGGCTGAAAGGGATTGATCGAATTTCCCTGTGAACCCCCACACCCTGGCCTCGAACCCATTGGAATTGTTGCAGCATCTCCTGCGATGGGCTCAAACCACAGATTTTCCTGCTCTATGCACACTCGACAGCTCAGCTGGCTCCAGCTCCCATACCCAAGGACCTGTCTGAGTCAGTACTTTGCTGAAGAAAGCTTTTCCCTGGACTGGGTCCGTCTGATCTCCCAAGTAAAACTGATTAGCAACACCCAAGAACTGGAAACACAATCCATGAGTGAAAGGGTGGGCGCCCTCCATGGGGGGGAAGAACATAATACATTGGGAAGATAGACGGGAGAGGGAAAAAGAAATGGCTGGGATTCAAAGATCGCTGCAAACAAAGAGAGGGAAATATTAAACAAGCCATGAGGAGAAAGATGAATACATCTCTGTTCAAAAGGATGAACAGTTACATTATGAATACATTTAATCTAGGAGTGCATTGTTAAATAGGAACAAAACTCAGCATGTCTCAATACAGCAGAGAAGAAAGCAGAAGCACAAATGGAAATCAAGAGTTCAAATGGATAATTTTCATAAATGAAACAGCTGTTCGGGGTTCTGAAGAAGGCTCACTGGGTCTGAAATGTTAAATCTGATTTCGCTGCTGCCAGACCTACTGAGCTTTTCCAGCAATTTCTGTTTATACAGCTAATTAGTGTAACAATCCGTATTCCCATTATTGTAACAGCTTTAATGTTGCCTGTTTTATTTCTTCATGCTCCCTGAGCTGCTGCAATAGCAGGGGTGCCCGGAGTCTCAACGCAACAGTCTTAGGGAAAGGATCTTTACTGAATTGTGTTTCTTTAACGACTCCTGACTGTTTCTTTCCTCTTGTTACATTCAGTGCGCGGTCAGATGACATGGCACAGTGATAATGTCCTATCTGTGGGCTCGAAGATCCAGGTTTAAGCCCTGCCAGTCCCAGCCACAGAAAGAGGAGTCGGTCTCTCAGCCGATCTAACCTGCCCTGCCATTAAATAGATCATAACTGATGGAACACTTCACAGCCTTTTACCCACCATCTCCCTATAACTCTTTACTCCACTTAATAAGATATCTATCAATCTTTACATTAAACATAGATTGAGCTTCCGCGCTTCTTTGCATTAGAAAATTCCAAAGGTCCACAACTGAGGAATTAGTAATTCTCTTCATCTTATATCTAAGTGACATCCACCATTTTCAAAAAAAGATGACTTCTGGCCCTCCACTTTATAAACATTATCGAAAATAGGAATACTAGCACATTTACTGTTGCCCAGTCATGCATGGAGAGCACCGGAGGGAACTTTATCCTGCAGAACTCCAATATTTGTGTTTAGGGATACTTCAATCATAGAGTCAGAAAGATGGACAGCACAGAAATAGACCCTTCAGTCCAACTCATCCATGCTGACCCAGTATCCTCCATAGACCTAGTCCTATTTGCCAGCACTTGGCCTATATCCCTCTAAACCCTTCCTATTCCTATACCTATCCAGATGCCTTTTACACGTTGTCATTGTACCCACCTCCACCATCTCTTCTGGCATTTCATTCCATACTTACACCACCCTCTGCATGAAACAGTTGTTCCTTATTTTTCCCCTCTCATCTTAAACCCATGCCCTCTAGCTTTGGACTCCCTTACCCTGGGAAAAAAGACCTTGGCTATTCACCTTACCCATGCCCTTCATGATTTATAAACCTCTATAAGGTCCTCCCCTCAGCTTCTGATGCTCCAGGGAAAATTGCCTCAGCCTGTTCAGCCACTCCCTATAGCTCAAACCTTTCAAGTGGCAATGTCCTCATAAACCTATTATGCACCCTTTCAAGTTTAACAACACCTTTCTTATAGCAGGGAGTCCAGAATTGAATGCGGTATTCCAAAATTGATCTAACCAAAGTTCTGTACAGTTGCAACATGACATCCCAACTCTTATACTCAATGCTCTGACCAATGGCAAGTACCTGTATACCAAATGGTTTCTTCACCACCTTGTCTACCTGCAAAACCACAATTAAGGAACTATGAACCTGCACCCCAAGGTTTATTTATTCACAACACTCCCAGGATTCTACCATTACATGTTTAAATCCTGTCCTGATTTGTCTTACCAAAATGCAAACCCTCACATTTATATAAATTAAACTCCTTCTGCCATTTCGCATCCCAACTGATCAAAGTTCCATTGCATCATGAGATAACCTTCACCAGGCAAAAGTGAGGACTGCAGATGCTGGAAACAAGAGTTTAGATTAGAGTGGTGCTGGAAAAGCACAGCAGGTCAGGCAGCATCTGAGGAGTAGGAAAATCAATGTTTTAGGCAAAAGCCCTTCATCAGGAATCAGATACCTTCACTGTCCACTACACCATCAATTTTGGTGTTATCTGCAAATGTACTAACCATTCCTCCAATATTTACATCTAAATCATTTCTATTAATGACAAAAAGCAGTGGACCCAACAAAGATCCTTGTGGTACACCACTGGTCACAGGCTTCCAGTCTGAAAAACAACCCATTCCTGATGAAGGGCTTATGTCTGAAACGTTGATTCTCCTGCTCCTCAGATGCTGCCTGACCTGCTGTGCTTTTCCAGTACCACACTCTCAACTCTGATCTCCAGCATCTGCAGTCCTCACTTTCTCTTCCCTGAAAAACGACCCTCCACCACTACCCCCTGTCTCCTACCTTAAAGCAAATTTTGCATCCAAATGGCTAGTTCTCCCTGGATTGCATGTGAGGTAAACTTACTAACCAGTCTACCATGCAAAACCTTGTTAAGCATCTTGCTGAAGTCTTTGTGGACAACCTCTACCATTTTGCTCTCATTAATCTGCTTTGTCACTTCTTCAAAAAACTCAATCAAGTTAGTGAGACATGATTTCCCATGCACAAAGCCATGTTGACTATCTCTAATCAATTCTTGCCTTTTCAAATACATGAAAATCCTATCCTTCAGAATCCTTTCCAATGCTTTACTCACCACTGACCTCAGGCTCACCAGTTTATTGTTCCTTAGCTTTTCCTTACCATCTTTCTTAAATAATGGCATCACATTAGCCACCCTTCCATTTTACTGCACTCGCTCATGGCTATCAATGATACAAGTATCTCAGCAAGGGGCGCAACAATCACTTTCCTAGTTTCCCACAAAGTTCTACGATACACCAGATCAGGTCCTTTATGTGTTCATTCCAAATCACTTTTCTCTCTTCAAGGTCTTAAGTTGCAAATTTCTAATATTTCCCATTACTTCAGATTGTTATGATTAAGTCACTGGCAATATGGCTTAAGGTCAAATTATTGAGTAAATGAGATTTTAAAATATACATGTCATTACAATGATTTAAAGTATAATAATGCATTTACCTTCAACAAAATCACTAGAATAATCCAGAAAGAATACCTGAAAACAATTGTAATTTTGAGAAAAATACATTATGTCATAGGATTCATGTCATTATCAATTGCTAATCGCTCTTGACTCTGGGAAGTTAAGTCACCTACATTTGAGGGTCTGGCAGCTCCTATCAGCTGAGCTTGGGTAAGGTTGGCTGATTTCTTTTTCTAAAGGACTTCAGTGAATTAGTGAACCAGAAAGATTTTTTACAGCGGTGACATTTGTCAGGATCACATTGTTGAGACTAGCTTACCATTCAAGATTTATTAATTGAATTTTAAATTCTACCAGCTAGTGTTGTGAAATTTCTACCGACTAGCCCAGAGAATTCGCCTGAGTGCATGGCTTACTAGTACAGTGATGTTACCGCTATGCCAGCATCTCCCACATATTAACTTCTGCAACACACTGCAGAATACAAGGTAGGAACATTCCATATCACCTCAATGCAGTGCAAACATCTGATATAATCTTAAATTACTCAAATTGCAAGAAGTGTCTGATTATTGCTATGAATGAAACATTGAAAGGTTCAATGGTATTGTTTCAAAGTTGATAAGGGAAACTCCTCACAGTGTCCTAGCCAATATTTATTCCTGAATCAAAAAGACAAAAATAGATTATTTGATCAACATTATAATGGTTGTGTGGGAGCCTGTGCACAAGTTGGCTATTGTATTTCTAATAAAGTACTAACTGGTTGTGAACAAATTTGAGGTATATTGAGCTCACAAAAAACACTATAAATGCAAGTCCATCTTTTACTGAAAGAAGATGATTTTCTCATGCAAATTGGCAGCTTGTGGTATGAAAAATAATTCAACTTTACTTTAATTGGACACTTTTATCTTAAAAACTGCTGAATATGACTTGCTTGGACTTCAGTGTGCTGCTTATGAATGCATAAGAATCTGAACTTATCACGAGACTAAGAATCTTTTATAGCTCTTCATCTTAGCATTGCTGTGACTAATGGCATCATACAACTTAATTTTAACACATGTTCCATCAGCGTAGGAACCTCAACTGAAATGGCTTTAAGATAAAACAAAATAGCATGCATATTTAATGAAACAACACGCAAGATACTTATCGTAAAGGCAATGGTATTTTGATTTAAAGTACTGTAACTATATGAAAAGAATTTTTTTAGTGGGCAGAAAACACAGAGGGGAGAAAGGAAATTTCTCTAATTGGAAGGACAGGGTATGTGATATTTCACAAGTGTTTGGGTTACAATCTGTATTAATGCATAGAATCCCTACAGTGTGGAAACAGGCCATTTAGTCGAAGAAGTCCACAACCACCTTCCAAAGAGTATCTCATCCAGACGCATTCCTCGACCATTTCCCCTGACTAATGCACCTAACCTACACATCCCTTAACACTATTGGCAATTTAGCATGGCCAATTCACCTAACCTGCACATCTTTGAACTGTGGGAGGAAACCGGAGCACCTAGAGGAAACCCACACAGACATGATGAGTACATGCAAACTCCACACAGACAGTTACCTGAGGCTGGAATCAAACCTGGCTCCCTGGCAATGTGAGGCAGCAGTGCTAACCACTGAGCCACCGTGCCTGTTGGGATCTATCTCAGTTACTATGTATCTCAATGGTCTGGACTGATGAAATTTGGACAACTTCACCCATTGGGACATTGCAATTTGTGTGTGCATGAAAATGTTACCCCTCAGGCCCTTTTTAAATCTTTCCCTTCTTGCCTTAAAACTATGCCCTCTAGTTTTGAACATCCCCACTCTCAGAAAAAGGCATTGACTATTCACCCTATTCATGCCACCCATGATTTTATAAACCACTATAAGGACCCCCTCAGCCTCTGAAGCTCCAGTCCATTCGGCTTTTCTCTATAGCTCAAACCTCCCAATCCTAGAAACATTCTCTTAAATCTTTTCTGCAGGGCATTCAAGATGGCGGCAATCTGAATAGATCAGCCTTGCTGAGCTCTGCACCCTAACCCATATATTTTAATCACCCCCACCTTACCTTTTTTTGGAAAAAAAAATTGTTAAATGGTAATACAACTGTTTAAATCCTTTTTTGAGTGTGCGAGAATGACTAGGGGGAAGCAAACGGCCAAGTCTCAGCACTCGGGACAGTTGACGATATTGGGTGGGCCCAAGACTGCAACTGGGGAAGCAGATGCAGCTCCTGTCAGCTGTGAAAGAAATGTTTACATAGCAGAACATTATGGAGAAACTCTGAGCGATCTGACAACTGAACCAGGAGATGAGGGAAGAGACTTGTAATCAACTGGAGCCCATCTCAGCCAAGCTGCAAAAGCAAGAGGAGGAGTTGGAAGGACTCTGGAAGTGAGTTGAAGAGGTTGAGTGGTGGACTGCAATGTCGGAGACTGAGGTTAAGCCCTCGGCAGGGTTGATCCAGGCCCTTGAGAAACAGGTTCGGGCCTTAACTGAACAAGTCGATAACCTGTAAAATAGAAGCTGGAGAAAGAATATCTGGGTTGTTGGCCTGCTGGAGGGAGTACAAGATGGGCAGACAGCAAGTTTTTTTGAAGACTGATTGCCACAATGTCTTGGCTGGGATGCTGAGGCAGACCGGGTGAAGGTTGGCAGAGCTCACTGGGTTACGGTGCACAGATTTGGTCAGGGTCAGCACCCCTGTCCAGTTCTGATATGATTTCAACGCTACAGGGACAAGCAGAGAGTTGTGGAAACTTCTAGAAGGTAGGGTAGTGATCCGCAGGCCCTGACCTATCAGGGAATTAAGACAGTGTTTTTCCAGGACCTTTCTGCGGCAGTGATCCATAAGAGGAAATCATTTGATGGTGGTAAGAGAAGGTTAAATGACCTCGGTATTCAATATTCTATGAGATACTCAGCGATGCTTCGTATTATTTAAGAGGAAACTGTGCAGTCATTTGATTCCTTGGAGCAGGCCAAAAACCTTTTGGACACTTTAAAATAATGTAGATGTATTTATGGACATGGACATTAGTGTCTAGTTTTCTTTTTGTCTTGCTTTTATTTCTTGCACTTCCACTGTTTTACCAAAGAAGCTGTTGTTGGTAAGGTTTTTTTTCTCTCTGAACTGGAGTGGTATTGATATATTGAGGGGGGTGGGCAGACTGCTCACTATTTTTGTTATACTTTGTCTTTACAATGTCCTTTGTTTGGTTTCTTCCATTGCTTGGGTTTGGGGTGTGGCTTAAGCTGGAAGGGGTCTGTCAGGGTGGCATAAGTCAATTATGGAACATGTTCCTCTGGACTTTCTTACAAACATAGTGCACCAGAAAACAGCAATTTTTATAAGACATGGCAGCCCTTTTTGAATTATTTGGAAGCAGATCTGTCTGCCATTTTAATTAGGGCTCTTGTCCAGCCGTGGTGGTTTGGTTTAATAAGCCTAATGCCCTGAGAGGAAGAATTTTGAGCAAACATGGGTTTAATAATTGATGCTCTCAAAGGTTGAGAGCTGAGATCTTGCTACACATTATTGATGTGTAATGAGCGTAGTTGTAAGTTCATTTGTAAACTAGTATAGTAATTTGTTTATTGTTTGTTGTTGTTTTTGTTAAAATGTTATAATTTCATGTTTTTGTAATTTTATAATTTTGTAAAGAAAATTCTTTTTCGATTCAAAGATAATTTTAAAAAAAATTTCTGCACCCTCTGAAGAGGACCAAAACTGTACATAGTATTCCAAGTGTGGTCTCAATAACATCTTGTATAATTGTAACAAGAGTTTCCTATTTTTAAACTCCAATACCCAAGGCAACTTCCACTTGCCATCATAATTACTTGCTGCATCTGCATGCCAACATTTTGTTTCATGCACAAGAACACCCTTATCCCAATGTTTTTTTTGAGGTCTTTCTCCACTCAAATATAGTCTGCTTTTTGATTTTTCCTACAAAGTGCATGACCACACACTTTCCTATATTAAACTCCATCTGCTAGGTTTTACCCACACACTCAATCTATCTATATCCCATTGCAGGTTCCTCATGTCCTCATCACAACATGTCCCCATCCATTTCTATCTCAATCGTTTCTTTTTATTACTTATATAATTAAAATGGTGTTGGATCTCGGCAAGATGGCAACGATTCTGTAGAACTGCCGTGGACAGTCTGCCTAACAGCCAAGGCATACCGGTGTTTTTTGCCATCCCTGGCCAACGTATGTGGTGAAATTATTAGTTTAAAACCTTACAGAACACATATTTGTTAATATTTGGGAGTGGGAAGGATGCCAAAGGGAAAAGGAGCAAGCAAACAGCAGCAGGGAGGACACTCCCCTGCAGCACCTACAACACCAGAGACAGCAGCAGCAGCAGCCTCTCCTGAACCCCCCTGGGATCTGACAGACTCACAGGAATTGGCTGTGGTGATGGAGAGACTTACCTTGAAAGTTGGGGCTGCGATTGAGGAGATTCGTGCCCAGGTCCAACCTATCACATCCATGCTGCAGAAGCATAAGCAAGAGATCCAGGGCCTCGGGGAGAGGCTGGAGGAGGTGGAGGGTCGAGCTAAGGCCTCAGAAACTGCAATGGAGTCTTCATCCAGTCAGATCCAGGTGCTGGAGCGAGAGGTGCGGGCCTTGCAAAATCACATCGACGACCTCGAAAATTGAGGTCGGAGGATAAATCTCCGAATTGTCAGGCTTCCTGAAGATTAGGGATTTCATCCAGAAGAAGACTACGCTTCTCACTAAGCCCTATAAGCCCTATACAGCAAGGTTGTTGCTATGCTCCACAAGCACCCTTTCGGTTAGTGCCCTCTATCGCCTGCTGGGTGGCAGGGCCTGTCAGGATATTAACCGGTCTGGGAACAAGAGCTGGGAGTGGAGATCTCTTCTGACACATGGGTGAACATGTGGGAGAATACTCGAAAGATCTCAATCTGTAACAGGACATGCGCTACGCAGTTAAAAGTTCTGCACAGAACTTATCTGGCACCAGACCATCTGGCGAAGTTTTAAAAAGGGGCATCTTCAGTGTAAATGTAAAATAAGTGTAGATACTCTTACCCATTGCATTTGGACGTGCCACAGGCACTGTGGCGGGAGAGATAGGGAGGGTATTGAGGACTGAAGTCAAAGTAGACCCGATATCTCTCCTCTTAGGTCTACCGAATTTACCTTCTTTAGACGGGCATGGGAAGAAACTATTTAATATTCTTGTACACTGTGCACGGAAGAATATTCTGATGTACTGGGAGTCTGAGAACCTGCCGGGCTTGCTGGGATGGCAGAAATTAATTATGGAGCACATTCCCTTAGACCTTTTTACAAACATGGTGCACCACACAACAGACCATTTTTATAAGACATGGCAGCCCTACTTGAGTTATTTGGAGATAGCTTTATCAGTTATCTTAACTAGGGCATTTTGTTTAACCAGGACGGTTAGATTTGTCAAGCCCTGGGACCTGGAGGGGGTCACCCGAGTTAATACGGATATGTATACAATGCTCCTGTTCCTTTGTCTGGGAGTCTTGCACTGAGCATAGATGTTCTGTATTTTGTGGTTTTTTTTGTTTTTTTTTCTTGGTGTTTCTTTGCACAGTGTTAGGGTTTGCTTTGTATTATACAGTAGGTTAGTAGTTAGTAGATAGTAGTTGTATTGTAATTTGTGTTTTTTTTCTTTGTATTATACTGATATGTGATTTTTTTCCAATAATTTTATATATTTATAAAGTTAAAAAAAGTTGCTAATAAACATATTTACAAAAAAAAGTGTTGGATTATGACCAACATTTAATCTATTTTCATAAGTACAAACGACAATAAATTACTATTCTATTCTGCCCCTCCTCTAAGTTTGTAATATAGATAGTAAATAATTGAGGCTGTAGGACTGATCCTTGAGGCACTCCACTTGTTATATCTTTTCAACCTGAAGAGGAACCATTACTCCTAACTGTCTGTCTTCTACATGTTAATCAGTCTTCAATTCAAGCTAATACATTACCTCAACGTTTGTGAGAAGATTTGTAGCTCGGGTGCTCGTTGTTATGGTTCTGTTCGCCGAGGTGGGAATTTGTGTTGCAGACATTTCGTCCCCTGTCTAGGTGACATCCTCAGTGCTTGGGAGCCTCCTGTGAAGCACTCCTGTGATCTTTCCTCCGGCATTTATAGTGGTTTGAATCTGTCGCTTCCAGTTGTCAGTTCCAGCTGTCCGTTGCAGTGGCCGGTATATTGGGTCCAGATCGATGTGCTTATTGATTGAGTCTGTGGATGAGTGCCATGCCTCTAGGAATTCCCTGGCTGTTCTCTGTTTGGCCTGTCCTATAATAGTAGTGTTGTCCCAGTCGAATTCATGTTGCTTGTCATCTGCGTGTGTGGCTACTAAGGATAGCTGGTCGTGTCGTTTCGTGGCTAGTTGGTGTTCATGGATGCGGATCGTTAGCTGTCTTCCTGTTTGTCCTATGTAGTGTTTTGTGCAGTCCTTACATGGGATTTTGTACACTACATTGGTTTTGCTCATGCTGGGTATCAGGTCCTTGGTTCTGGTGAGTTGTTGTCTGAGAGTGGCTGTTGATTTGTGTGCTGTTATGAGTCCTAGTGGTCGCAGTAGTCTGGCTGTCAGTTCGGAAATGCTCTTGATGTATGGTAACATGGCTAGTCCTTTGGGTTGTGGCATGTCCTCATTCGTTGTCTTTCCCTTAGGCATCTGTTGATGAAATTGCGCGGGTATCGTTTTTGGCGAATACATTGTATAGGTGTTCTTCTTCCTCTTTTTGCAGTTCTGGTGTACAAAAGGGCCACAACACACTGCAGTACACCAGAACTGCAAAAAGAGGAAGAAGAACACCTATACAATGTATTCGCCAAAAATGGATACCCCCGCAATTTCATCAACAGATGCCTAAGGGAAAGACAACGGAACGAGGACATGCCACAACCCAAAGGACTAGCCACGTTACCATACATCAAGAGCATTTCCGAACTGACAGCAAGACTACTGTAACCACTAGGACTCACAACAGCACACAAATCAACAGCCACTCTCAGACAACAACTCACCAGAACCAAGGACCTGATACCCAGCATGAGCAAAACCAATGTAGTGTACAAAATCCCATGTAAGGACTGCACAAAACACTACATAGGACAAACAGGAAGACAGCTAACGATCCGCATCCATGAACACCAATTAGCCACGAAACGACATGACCAGCTATCCTTAGGAGCCACACACGCAGATGACAAGCAACATGAATTCGACTGGGACAACACTACTATTATAGGACAGGCCAAACAGAGAACAGCCAGGGAATTCCTAGAGGCATGGCACTCATCCACAGACTCAATCAATAAGCACATCGATCTGGACCAAATATACCGGCCACTGCAACGGACAGCTGGAACTGACAACCAGAAGCGACAGATTCAAACCACTATAAATGCCGGAGGAAAGATCACAGGAGCGCTTCACAGGAGGCTCCCAAGCACTGAGGATGTCACCTAGACAGGGGACGAAACGTCTGCAACACAAATTCCCAGCTAGGCGAACAGAACCACAACAATACATTACCTTCCAACCACCCCTGACCCCTCACCAACCAATACTGTGTGCTCCTTTCTTGTGCAATAACCAGGTTATTGAATGCCACCTGGAAATCCAAACACATGTCTAACAGTTCTCCTTGAACAATTTTGCTTGCAATATCCTCAAAGAGCGCTTGCAAGTTTGTCCACAATAATTTTCATTTCGCAAAACAATCTTAACTTTGTTGGTTGAATTAAGCTTTCTTCAAATATCTTGCTATTTCTCCCTTACTAATGGACTCTCGCATTATCCCATTGCTAGATGTTAGGCTGAGCAGCTGATTTCTGTCTCCTTCCTTTCTTGAATGGGGCTTTTAATTAATTTAATTAATTATTGGTTTTTCAATCAAATTTCCTATCAGTTTCTTTACTCAGTATGTAAAGAATCTTTCCATAAACCTCTGTTTGATTATTTGAATCTAAACATTTTGCAATTGGCAATCCCCAAGCACAGCATTTATGTCTTCTGTTTTTACTGCGTTGGTCTATATTTTGAAGTTTAATTGAGCTTCTGATCATAAAAGTTTACACTATTTATTATTATTTCTTAAGAAATCAGGGTGAAAAGCCCAAAGTACATAGTACAAAACACCACCACAACATATTTGAAGGATATTGTGAAACTTGAAAGGGTTCAGAAAGGATTTGCAAGGATGTTGCTAGGGTTGGAGATTTGAGCGATAGGGAGAGATTAAATAGGCTGGGGCTGTTTTCCCTGGAACGTTGGAGGCTGAGGGGTGACCATATAGAGGTTTATAAAGTCATGAGGGGCATGGATAGGATAAATAGGCAGTCTTTTCCCTGGGGTGGGATAGTCCACAACTAGAGGTCTTAGGTTTAGGATGAGAGGGGAAAGAGATAAAAGATACCCAAAGGGCAATATTTTCATGCAGAGGGTGGTATGTGTATGGAATGAGCTGCCAGAGGAAGAGGTGGAGGCTAGTACGATTGCAACATTTAAAGGGCATCTGGATGCGTAAATGAATAGGAAGGGTTGAGAGGGATATGGGCCGTGTGCTGGCAGGTGGGACTAGATTGGTTTGGGATAGCTGATCGTCATGGACAAGTTGGACCGAAGGGTCTGTTTCCGTGCTGTACATCTCTATGACTCTATTTGGAAACAGGCATCAGAACATAAGAGAGAAGTGAGATAAACCTAGATAATACAAGATTATTAGTCTAGGGAAAGGTGAAGACTTCCATAGCTTTAGGGTCCTAGATCAAAAATAAATTGGAGAAGAAGACAGTGAAAGCTTTTACTTTTCACATACACATGATATAGGTTCAGTCAGGAAGATATGGGATGAAGTATTTAGTGTTTAAAAGGAACAAGGCAGGAAGTTCAGAGGAGCAGTAATTATAGTAACCTTAACAAAGAGAAAGGTAAAGGATTAATGGAACAGTATAAAAGGAAAGTAGTGACCTTGAATGTAAATTTTGTAGAAGGTCATACAAGGACAACATATCCAGAAGTATTTGGATTTATTTACAGAAGCTATCTTTTCAGCATCATACAGAAATGGTGGGAAGACCTCCAGAAAGCATATCCCACCTTGGAAAGAATTAGGATTGAAAGTGATGTCTCAGAAATTAGTTTAATAATTAGTTAAATGAGGACAAAGTTAAAAATCACAAGCTCCTCTACATCATGGAAAAATGAGGGCTGACTGATATGCTGAATGACAAACATTTATCTTGATCACCGATCATAACCCTGAATCACTTAAGGGCATCAAATTCCGATGCATGTTTTCTCAAAGAGGACTTATACAGCTAAACAAATGATAGTGGATTTAAATTCAGTCATTATCTGAGAGAAAAAGAGAGAACCTGGAATGTCACATCTGGTGAGATGTCAAGGAACCTTCAAAGGGATAGATTTAAGAGAGAAAATGTACTACAAGGTGAATGTAATCTTGTGGGAGTTATTTCAGATTGTGACCATAGTAGAAGAAAAGGCAGAGGTCTGGGTGATCTATGGGTTCCCCTTTCAAAAATATACAAGAAAATGGGTTAAAAGTCAGTAGTGTATTGGTCTGTGTGTCCTAATGAAGACGTTGTACGAGGGAACTGAGAAGGTTACAGTCACCACCACCCGCTAGTCACTCTGTATTGCAGATAAAGGGCTCTCTCATTCTGAGTGCTAGAAGCCAGCCAGTTATTGAAACAGAAATAGGCCCAAAGCATTTTTAATAATCTGCAATGTCAAGTATCCCAAAATTGACTGTTCAACTATTAATGATCCACTATTATTCCTGTGAACAACCCAAAGAGACTTTGTATTTTTAAGCTTTATTTTGGTTTCTTATTTCTAATTTGTGTGCGCGCTGTTACTTTTCTCAACCTTAGCAACAAATAAACTCACTCTTTGTTAACTCAATTAAGCCTTAAAATTGGCTTCTTTTAAAACATAAGTTTATCTGGTTTGGAAGACAGATATTCACAAGGATGGGGACCCTTTGAGAATTAAACTTGTTGGGACCAACTTGAGGAGACAGGTGAATAAAGGGAAGCCAGTTCATCCTTCCTCAACTGGAAACTGGAATATCCCATCTGGATCTATAATAACTGAAGAAACCTTATCCAGGATCTGATCATGACAAATTGGGACCTTGTCTGGTAATAACTTCAGCTTTGCCCGTAGAAAAAGCGTGATGCTGAAAATTGAGGTTACTTGGAATAGTGATTTCAACAGAAAGCATATTAAAAGATCTATACAAATTTTGATGAGCAAGAATCTGAAAAATTCTGTATCACTGTCAATGTTTGAAAATCAACAGAAGCAGTAAAGTGAATTTGGGGGAATAAGGGTTGGATATTCAACTGATTGATAATATTGTATCACAATTAACTTTTTCTATAATATAAAGAAGATGTAAACCAAATGCCCATATGTTAAAATAGCTACAAAATAATATGAATACCATTGAGAAGGAATTTATCAAGCAAGTCATTTTTCTCTACAGAGATTGTTTTGGATTATAGTTCAAGGAATTTAAAATGAATTGTTGTAGAATTCTGTTTCATAAGGTGACAAGTAGTGAAGAAGAACAGCCAATAGACAGACTAGACTGCAATATTGTTTTCATGTCTCATCCCACACTATTACCTTCTTAAATAATAGTTCATATGCAAAGTCCCCTCAGCAACTCGCTTATTTTGATGGTTGATTATGGAATCTCTACTCCAGGATAAACACTAAAGTGTATTGGATATGTCTGTGGAGTAGTTAATAATTATTTTTCCGACACCCACACAAAGTAAGAAAAGCAAAATAATATTTGTAGATATTCTTGACGGTACTTCAATATTTTAGAACATAATCAATTAGTATAATGTATCCTCTTGTCGATGGTACACACTAAGGTGTGTGTATATTGAACTTTCCATTACTGTATTTGCATCTGCTTTGCTTTAATTTCTATGAAAAATATAAGAAAATATATTATAGTTTGTCACTTTAACTGGAGATAGAGCTAGTTCCTGTTAATAACAATGATTACCAGAAGGAAGGAATAAATCAAAAGATTATCTGTCACCTATTCTTATGCAACTTACAGAAACAGTTCTGAAGTGGTACAACCCTGGGAGAAGATAACTCATTCCTCCCTTGGCAGTGGTTAGCCTGTGGCCTGGAAGACCAGCAGAAAATAGAAGGGCAAAAATATATTTAAAGGGAGAAATCTCCAATTACAACTATAAGGATTCTGGGTAATCCAAGATGGAGGACAGGAAATCGTTGTGGCCATTAGAATTGCTGTGGGAGGAAACCGGAGTACCCGGAGGAAACCCACACAGACAGTTGCCTGAGGCAGGAATTGAAACCAGGCCTCTGGCGCTGTGAGGCAGCAGTGCTAACCACTGTGCCACTGTGCCGCCCGAATGTTACCTCCCTGGTGCCAGGAACAAGGATGTTTCAGAGAGGGTGCAGAATGTTCTCAAAGAGGAGAGGGACCAGCAGGAGGTTGTTGTACACATTGGAACCAATGATATAGGAAGGGAAAAGGATGAGATTCTGAAGGGAGAATGTAGGAAGTTAGGCAGGAATTTAAAAAGGAGGTCCCCGAGGGTAACAATATCTGGATACTCCCAGTGCTACCAACTAGTGAAGGTAAGAATAGGACAATAGGGCAAATGAATGAGTGGCTGAGGAGCTGGTGCAAGGGAGAAGGATTCACATTTTTGGAATCTTTTCTGGGGTAGAAGTGACCTGTATAGGAAGGAAAGGTTGCACCTGAGTTGGAAGGAGACTAATATACAGGCAGGGAGGTTTGCTAGGGTTGCTCAGGAGGATTTAAACTGTAATGTTGGCGGGGCGGGGGCAGGGAGATAGTGAGGAAAGAGATCAGTTTGAGACTGGTACAGTTGGCAAAGAGCAAGTCACACAGTCAGGGCAGGCAAGGACATAGTAGAGAACAAATAGGACTGATAAAATTAAACTGCATTCATTTCAATGCAACAGGTCTAACAGTGAAGGCAGGTGAACTCAGGGCTAGGTTAGGAACATGGGACTGGAATATCATTGCAATTACTGAAACGTGGCTCAGGAATGGATAGCACTGGCAGCTTAATGTGCCAGGATACAAGTGCTATAAGAAGGATAGAAAGGGGGGCAACAGAGGCGGTAGAGTGGCATTTTTGATTAAAGATAATATGATTGTACTTAAAGAGGATATTCCTGGGAATACACCCAGGGAAGTTATTTGGTGGAACTGAGAAAAACGAAAGAGATGATTATCTTATTCAGATATCCCCCCAATACTCAGTCGGAAATTGAGAACAAATTTGTAAGGATATCGCAGTTATCTGTAAGAATAATAGGGTGGTAATGGTAGGGGAATTTAATTTTCCAAACATAGACTGCCATCGTGTTAAGGTTTTAGATGGAGAGGAATTTGTTAAGTGTGCACAAGAAAATTTTCTGATTCAGTATGTGGATGTACCGACTAGAGAAAGTGCAAAACTTGAGCTACTCTTGGAAATAAGGCAGGGAAGGTGACTGAAGTGTCAGTGGGAGAGCACTTTGGGGCCAGTGACCATAATTATATTAGTTTTAAAATAGCGATGGAAAGAATAGACAAGATCTAAAAGTTAAAGTTCTAAATTGGGGGAAGGCCAAGTTTGAAGGTATTAGGTCAGAACTTTCAAAAGCTGACTGGGGCAGGTGTTTGCAGGTGAAGGGATGATTGGAAAATGGGAAGCCTTCAGAAATGGGATAACGAGAGTCCAGAGACAGTATATTCCTGTTAGGGTGAAAGGAAAGGCTGGGAGGTGTGGGGAATGTGGGATGACTAGAGAAATTGACGTTTTGGTCAAGAAAAAGAAGGAAACATATGTCAGGTATAGAAAGCAGAGATTGAGTGATTCCTTTGAGTATGAGGGAATTGATGTATACTTAAGAGAGAAATCAGGAGGACAGAATGGGGACATGAGATAGCTTTAACAAATAGGGTTGAGGAGAATCCAAAGGGATTCTTTAAATATATTAAGGACAAAAGGGTAACCAGGGAGATGATAGGAAGATCAGCAGGGCAGTCTATGTGTGGAACTGCAGGAAATGGGGAGATACTAGATGAGTATTTTGCATCATTGTTTACTGTGGAGGAGGACATGGAAGATATAGAATGTGGGGAAATAGATGGTGACATCTTGAAAAATGTCAATATTACAGAGGGGGAGGTGCGGGATGTCTTGAAACATATAAAGGTGGATAAATGACCAGGACCTGATCAGGTGTACCCTGGAACTCTGTAGGAAGCTGGGGAAGTGATTGCTGGGCCAGTTGCTGTGATACTTATATCATCGATTGTCACGGGTGACGTGCTGGAAGACTGGAGGTTGGCAAATGTGGTGCCACTTTTAAGAAATATGGTAAGGAAAAGCCAGGGAACTGTAGATCAGTGAGCCTGGTATTGGTGGTGGGCGAGCTGTTGGAGGGAATCTCAAGACACAGGATGTACATGTATTTGGAAAGGCAAGAACGAATTAGGGATACTCAACATGGCATTGTGCATGGGAAATCATGTCTCACAAACTTAATTAAGTTTTTTGAAGAAGTAATGAGGAGGATTGATGAGGGCAGAGTAGTGGACATAAACTATATGGACTTCAGTAAGGCGTTTGACAAGGTTCCTCATGGTAGACTGCTTAGCAAGGTTAGATCACACAGAATTGTGGGAAAACTAGCCATTTGGATATAGAACTGGCTCGAAGCTAGAAGACAGAGGGTAGTTGTGGAGAGTTGCTTTTCAGACTGGAGGCCTGTGACCAATGGTGTGCCACAAGGAGTGATGTTAGGTCCACTTCTTTTCTTCATTTATATAAATGATTTGGATATGAACATAGGAGGTATTGTTAGTAAGTTTGCAGATGACACCAAAATTGTAGGTATAGTGGACAGTGAAGAAGGTTACCTCAGATTACAACGGGATCTTGATCAGATGGGCCATTGGGCCAAGAAGTAGCAGATGGAGTTTAATTTTGATAAATATGAGGGGCTGCGTTTTGGAAAGGCAAATCAGGGCAGGACTTGTACATTTAATGGTAAGGTTGTAGGGAGGGTTGTCAAACAAAAAGACCTTGATGCAGGTTCATAATTCCTTGATAGTAGAGTTGCAGGTAGACAGGATAGTGAAGAAGGTATTCTGTACTTAATTTCCAGCTGTCTCCATGTTACCTGCATTCCTGCATTACCTGGACTGCAGTTTTTGAAGGAGACTGCTCACTACTCTATTATGGGCATGCAGGTCACGATACTGTATAAGGTGCTGCTCATTCAGATTTCTGACATCATCCTCTTTAAGTGTAAGAAGCTACAGGGCCTTTTTGGTCTCGTGTAACAAAGGAAAACCACTTACTGTTTTAACTGGAAGAGTTTCTTATAATTGAAGATTGAGGCACTCAATGATGAGAATTCTTGATTGCGAAGTGTCCATAGATTTTCAATTATTAGGAATCCCTTGTGTTGGAGAGCTACTTGTAGCATACCTTTAATCTTAAATATTATGCCTCATGAATCATGTAGTATGCTAATGTCGGCTATAGGCAAAGTGTTCTGAACCAAAGCTCACAACTGATGTCACAGTGACACTCATTCCAGTGTCTAACTTGAAATTTGAGAGATAATCATTGACATATATTTTCACAAGCAGATATATAAGGTCCAGATCATTTGTTTCACCTCTCATCACTCGTTTTTTTTTCTATTACAGACAACTATGCTTTATTCACCACTTTTTGTGGGTAACGATTTGATTTCTTGCTTTTCTGAAATGCTTTCCCAATGTGCACATTTTCTGCAAGTAATCTATTGTGTAACAGAAAAAACATTCATGTTTAATAGCTGGACGCTGGACAATGCCTGTCTGTGTGAGTGTTTGTTGCTCCATATTACTGACAAGGACATTTAGTGTCTGGTGCTTATCCTACTCACTATACTGGCTTCTCAAACATGTTGCTTTGAACCATAAGAAAGAAATCTGATTGTCTGTGCCAAAGTTAATGTTCTCTTCATAGGATTAATCAGTGTCATTTCTGAACTTCTGATTCATTCATCATATGAATGGCATTCTCTACCGTGGATCAAAATAATTTCTTTGGACTGTAAGAAAAATCAGACAGACTCATCAAGAATTTCGACAATAATTCTGTCATTTATGAATTATGACTTGAAGTCACCACTGTTGCATTTCTCCATTAATCAGTAGATATCATTAATGAAATCATCCAATATTCCCTGACACTGACCTCTTCTCATACCTCTTACTATTGTAAAAGTTTTATTAGGTCCGGAGTTTGAAGAACTTCTCAAAGGCTTTCAGTACCCATTCAAATTTTTTATTTTCTTCTATGCTTTGGCAAATTATAAGTCATCAACTATACCTTAGATTGCTTATAGAAGTGTACTTATATATTTAGCCTCTGATTTTGTATCTAAGTTGGAAGCTACTTATATCTCAGAAATTGTTTTCTCCAGGATCTCCAATTTGGTTTCATTTTGCCCATCGCTGAAATTAAGTCAATTTGCAATATTATTTCTGATGCATGTCTTACAAGTGCATCTATATACTCACCATGTCCTCTTAATGTGATGATATATTTGCTTGTTAAAAAGACTTTTATTTTGCAGTAATAGCAGTCATTCTGTTCTTTGCTGCCATATTTCAGGGTTTTCTTGTGATCTGTAGCCAAGATGGAGGATTTCCAGCCTTTCTGGGTAGAATAAAGGATTCACACCTCTTCTGCACTTTCACTGTTCGCAGTGTTAAGAAACAGTTTGTGCTTACTGACTGATTGCTGCTCCTCGCATTTTAAATAAATGATTCTCCCCTTTGTTGTAGCTCTTATGAAGAATCACCCACCTTTTCCATGGCCTGAAGGAAATCTACCAAACCTTTGTTCCACTTTAGACCAGGTCTGCTTTTAATCTGCTCAATATTGTTACTTTAACTGCAGGGTCTGCGATATCCCCAATTCAATAACCTTGGATTACTATTTATTTCATGGCGCTTAATTTCCCTTTCTTTAGCTATCCCTCATGGTTCCTGTTCGGTATGGACGCACAGCTCAGTCTGAGTTGCAAGCAGATTTTTTAACTTCTCACTTTCTGATCCTACATTATTGTGCCATTTTCTAAGTTTTAATAATCATTAAGACATAGAATGTGAATATTTCTGTTACTAAATTATAATTTTTATTTCTTCAGTCTGCCAAGGAAGAAGACCATAATAAAAAGGAGCAGGAGTAGGCCAATCAGGCCACCAAGTCTGCTTTCCCATTCAAATAAAACCATGGAGATCCAATGGTGGCCTAAACTCCACGTTCCTGTCTGTTTCCCAACACTCTTAATTATTTTGTCCATCAAAGAATATCTGCCTTAGTCCTGAATATATCCAGCCTCAAACAGTGACAACTCTCAGAAACCAAGACTGCAAGAAACTACAGGGAGTTGTGAACACAGTTGAGTCCTTCATACAAAGCAACCTTCCATCCATTGTCTCCATTAACACTTGCTGCTGCCTTGAAAAAGCAATCCACATAATCAAAGAACCCTCCCAAACTGGTTATAGTCTCTTTCCCCCCTTCCATCAGGCAGAAGATGTAACAGTTTGAATACATGTATGAACAGATTCAAGAACGGCTTGTTCCCCATTGTTATTAGTCTTTTGAACAGACCTTGCAAACGTTAAAGTTGATCTCTGTCTCTGTGACTGTAACACTGTATTCTGCACTCTGTTCTGCCACCCTCATGCACTTTGTATGGTACCATCTGCCTGTATAGCATGCAAAGCAACACTTTTCACTGTACCTCAGTACATATGACTACACTAAATCAAACATCCTTTTCACCGTCTTAAATAGGGCATCTCTGTTGAGAAATTCTATTCCCTCGTTCTAAACTCTCCATATATGGAAACATTCTCTTCGTTTCTACCCTGCCAAACCCTTCAGAATCATAAATATTTCAATAACGTCACCTCTTCTAAACTTCAATCAGCATGGGCCCAATCTGTTCACCTTTTGAATCCTTCTTCTAAGGTATTAGCCCAATATTTATTTTCTGAACTAATTCTAAAGCAAGCATATATATTTTTGTTAAGGGGCCTAGAATTGCACATAGTGTTCTAGGTGCGGTTTCAATAATGCCTTGTATAGCTGGGCAAGAGTTTGCTATTTTTGGACTTTATCCCTCTTCAATAGAGGATAAAATTGCATTTGCAATACTCATCATTTTCGGTACCAAAATGCTAACATTTTGTCCTTCATGTACAAAGACCTCTGGATTCCCGTGGTCTCTCTCCTTTTAAAAAAGATTGTTTTTCTATTCTTACTGCCAAAGTGAATGACCTTACAGCTTTTTATATTATCCCCCATCTTTCAAAGATTTGCCCCTCACGTAATCTATATGTATCCTTTGGCAGGCTCTTTGTGTTTTCTCACAATGTACTTTCTTCTGATATGTCTTTCTCACATCAGTAGGTTTGACGACAATATAGCAGTTTATTTCATGTAAGTCATTAGTATAGATTGTAAATAGTTGAGTTTGTAGCACTGATCCCTGCTGCACTCTGCTAGATACAGTTTGCAAACTCAAAGGTGATCTATTTGTCCTGACTCTGTTTTATGTTAGTTAATCCTCTGTCCATGTTAATGTATCACCCCAAGACTATGAGCTCACATCTTCTTATTCTATTCTACTTAGTAAGGGTCAAAGACAACTTTATTGAAACAAGCAGTCAATCTTTACAATTATTTCCCAGAAGTAATTGTCTAAAATTATTGAACTCGCTGTTTAACCCAGAAGGCTACAGAATGTCAATGCACAAGACAAGGTGCTGCTCCCTGAATTTGTGCTCAGTTTCATTGGAACACTGTAGAGCCCAAAGGTGAAAAGGTCAGTTTGGGATCGAGGGTGGAGAATTGGATGCCTAGCATCTTGCTTGCTGATTGAATGGTGGGAATGTTTGGGTCTCCTATTAAGGAAGAAGCAGGGAGCGCTCAGACTCTCCAAGTTGAGATGGAGGTGCAGAAAAATTAGATATCCACAGAAACCAGTTAAGGGCAGGAAGTTGAAAGCTTTTGAAGTGATCTAGAAAGGCAGGTGGGCATAAGTAGGAAGAGATAGGAAAATGGGAAAAAAAATAAAGACTTGAGGTAGAGAGAATGACAGTGGGCAGGGACGAGTTGAAACAATGTGTCAACCAGGATATTTCTGTTTGCAGATTTTGGAAAGGTGGCAGAAGCAAGCTGTTCAGGGCTGGGGGACTGTGAAGTTGGGGGCAATGGAGGTAAGACGAGATCAGCGAGAGTCCTGAAAACAACATTGTGATGTTCAGAAATTGGATCATGGATCAGGAGAGGTAGGAGTAAATATCAGAGAGTTAGTGGTCAGCAACTGCTAGGTCAAGATCAATACGTCTGACAATAATTACGCCACCTTCATCAACAGGTTTGATAATGTTAGGGTTGAACCTGAGAGAACAAAGTGTTGCCATTTCTGAGGGAGTGAGGTTGGAATGAATCAGGGCAACAGCAGAATTATTGACATGCCAATAGTTCTCGATGAAAATATCTGGAGAGAGTTACAGGCCAGATGGAGGAGTCCAGGTGGAGGGAGATTGTTGAAGATGGGTAAAAACCCTGACTTCCTGAGTTTTTCCAGCAAGTTATGTAAAATTTGTTTGACTAGTAGTAATTGACATTTCTTTCCATTCTTGTGCATGTGACACACTCCTATACTAGATGCCCAAACATTACATATGCACATCCATCAGATAGACAGCCAGCTGCACTGAAATTTCTCCAGGCTTTGCATCAATCTACTTAGGTGTTGATTCACCAATGAATCATGCAGTACGTCATATATGAGACATTACACAGTAACAGCCATATCACCATGGGTGATCGATTTATCAAACAGTAATACTACTGATGCAAAAACTAAATCCTGATTATCATTGCTAATCAGTGTCACAGACATTGAATATTAAAGTGCAGGTTTTCTCAAGCTTTTAAATTCTGGCTATTCTCTAGCAGGCGAATGAAATATATTTCATGTCTTTTATTATTCTAAACCTGTTTTTCTCTATTATTTTTCTTCCTTCGCTCAAAGACATTAACATCGTGCTGAGTTCAATGCTTATGCCATTGATATTAAACCCAGGCAATCAATTCTAATACCAGCATGTTATTCTTTCATAAGAAACACTCAAACCAAAACCTCATATACTCTATATCCACTTCCTTCAAAGTGGAATAGATAATTATGGGGGGGGGGGAAGAACTTAAGGCCTCATTTTTTTGTATGTGGCAATTGTAATGGGCAACTGCTGTGGCCTGTTTTGTTGACGTAGGCAGCATACAGGATAGTGATGCCCACTTATCAACAAGCTCGTGCCATGAAGCCCAAAATGAAGTGTGCTGTTGACTGGGTATATACTCAGCAGATGGTCCACCAACCTAGGTGGCTAGCACAATGTATTGCAATCCTACACTCTTTAAAGGGTTGCTCTTAATGAGGAGGTACACGAAGGCATGGAGGCTCAGTGAGTGGGTGGTACAGTGGCTCAGTAGTTAGCACTGTTGCCTCACAGTGCCATGGACCCAGGTTCAATTCCACTCTCAGGTGACTGTCTCTGTGAGGTTTGCACATTCTCCCCATGTCACAGAGTCACAGAGATGTTTAGCATGGAATTAGACCTTTCGGTCCAACTCGTTCATGCCGACCAGATGTCCTAAATGAATCTACTCCCATTTGCCAGCACTTGGCCTTTATCCCTCTAAACCCTTCCCATCCAGATGCCTTTTAAATGTTAAAATTGCATCAGCCTCCAACACTTCTTCTGGCAGCTCATTCGATACACACACCACCCTCTACATGCCCCTTAGGTCACTTTTAAATCTTTTCCCTCTCACCGTAAGCCTATGCCCTCTAGTTTTGAACTTCGCACATTCCAGGGAAAAGACCTTGTGTATTTACCCTATCCATGCCTCTCATGATTTTAAAAACCTCCTTAAGGTCACCCCTCAGCCTCTGACCTTCCAGAGAAAAAAGCCCCAGCCTATTCAGCGTCTCCCTCTAGCTCAAACCCTCCAAACCTGGCAACATCCTTGTAAATCTTTTCTGGACCCTTTCAAGTTTCACAACATCCTTATTATAGCAGGGAGACCAGAACTGCATGCAGTATCTGGATGGGTTTCCTCCCAGTGTTCCGGTTTCCTCCCATAATCCATAGATGGCCATGCTAGATTGCCCATTGTGTCCAGGAATGTTCAAGCTAGGTGGATTAACCATGGGAAATGTATGGTTACAAGGATAGGGTAGGGGGGTGTGACTGGGTGGGATTCTCTTTGGAGGGTCAGTATGGACCAAAAGGCTGCTTCCACACTGCAGGTATTCTATGATTCTAAAGACTTCGATGAAAGTCAGAGATCAGACACTCCTGCATCCTTTGAACCCACTGCAGGAGACAGTGCTCCACAATACCGGGACCAGCAGTCACTGTAACTCTTGTGTTTGAGTTGCTGAAAATATTAAGAATGATGGTGTGTTTCTATCATCAGCCCCTTCTCAAATATCGCTGCAGCATGGTTTGCAGAGTAACTGGGGAGCTCTGGCAGACATGTACCTGGCACAACTCCAAATAAAAATTAGTGCTTTGGCAATATGTTGCTCTGCTTTAGAATTTTACCTTTATTTCCTACTGCGAGCACTATTAGAGAAATATATACATGTTGACTATTCTAGGTTTCCTATGAGATCCCTGAAAATTGAACCAAATGGCTTTGAGTCATGCTTCCATACATGGAACAGTGAGCTGGCGGTAATAACGAATTAACAGCTATGGTACGGGAGTGCAAGGGGTAACCCATAAGCAATGTAAATTATGTTAGAAGACAAAGGAACTGTGGGAATTTCACTACATTCTGTCATTGGAATTTACTTCCTTTCTTTTTTTTCTATGTACTTTCGATGGCAAACCATAGAGCAATATCACTTTTGTTTTGTTTATTATTTTCTCCATATCCCTTTGTGCATTGAAAGTGGGGGCTGTCTGGCAACATGTAATAACCAAGCTGTAAAATATAACTATCTTCCACTCTCTACATATTGCTGGGGAGTTCACCTTGCCTTTATTGGAAAGGGACTGCTGTTTTGGTCTAAAGTTCTAACTCCTGTTGGTAGAAGTTATTTTAAAATAAACTCTGAAGGCTGCTGTCAGAGTAAATAGAATCGACTTGGTGTGTGTTTGTTGAAAAGATGGACTGTGTATGAGTCAACCTGTATATCCTCCCAGTGGTGTCAAAGATGCTCTGAAGGGTCATGATGCTGAGCCATAAAGTTTTAGATTGTTCAATGACTTGCCCCTGGCCTGACTAGATAAACTAACTAGATTCATAGGCACAGCAAAAGAAGAGTTGCTACCAAAACCTTAATATTTCTAAGCTAAGAAAGAATAATATCAGCCAGTGTCCACATTCCAAACTGCTACCTAGAATCATGCTAGAAACAAATGCAAGTGGATAATAGTTTAGGAAGTGATTCAGAATTTAGGAATATAGAACTGCAAAGCCAGGCAGGCCATTTTGCCCTTCAAGCCTGATCACCTATTCATTTAGAATGTGGACTGAACTCCACATTCTATCTGACCCCCCCATAGTGTTTGCCTTCCTTGTCTACTAAAAGTCTAACTCTGCCTTGAATAAATTCAATGACAAAGACTCCACAACTTTCTGTGGAAGAGAATTCCACAGATTAACAAGCTCTGCGAAATAAATTCTCCAGGCCTCTGTTTAAAAAGCACCTTTTATTCTTATTTTGTTTTTCGTAATTTTGATAACCTGCAATAGGGAAGCAGCCTCCTATTATCCACTCTATCGAGTACCCTTAGAATCTTACATGTTTCAATAAGATCATCTCTCATTTGTCTAAATTCCAGTGGGTACAGGCACAGTATGTCCTACATTTCCTTATAGAATAACCCCCTCATCCAGCAATGAGTAAACTGAATCTATTTTGAACTGCTTCAAATGCAATATAACCACATGTTAAAATAAAGAGACCAAAAATGTACACCGTTCTTCAGATGTAGTCTCATTAAGACTCTGTACGCAGCAGTAAAACATCCTTACTTTTATACTCCATTTCCCTTGGAACCATCATTCCATTTGCTTTTAAACTAACATACTGTAACCCCATATTAATGTTTTGTAGCTTGTGTACCAGGATACTAAAGTCCCTCTATATCTCAGTGTCCTGCAATCTCTCTTCTTTGGTAAAGTATGCTATTTTTATAGACTTTCATCAAAGTAGACATGTTCACACTTTCCTATTAACACTTCATTTGCCAATGTTTCACCCAGGCACTTAGCCTATCTATATACATTTGGTAAATTCTCTACCTCCATTTAAGAACTCACCTTCCTACTTATCTTAATGTCGTCAGCAAATTTAGCTACCATAAATTTCCCTCGCATCCATCTCATTAATATAGATCATAAATAGTTAGGGCCTCCAACACTGTCTCCTTAGTTACAGCTTGTTAACCCAACAAAAAGGCAAGTTGTCCCTACATTCTGTTTTCTGTTTGCTAGCCCAATCCTAATATATTGCTAATATATTATTATGTTACCCCCACATCATGTGTTCTTATCTTGCTTACTAACATTTGATGTGGCACTACATGAAATACCTTTCGGAAATTCAAACATATCACATCTACCAGTTCTGCTTTGTTCATCTTGCACGTAATTTTCTCAAAAAGAAGACTCTAGTGAATTAGTTAAACATAATTTCCCTTTCACAAAACCATGCTGACTCTGTCTGACTACATTATGATTTTCTAAACATCCTGCTATAATCTTGGCACATTATTATTTTATAGGCTTAATTTTTTATAACGAGAGATTCAAGCAATTTCCTCATGACAGACATTAACTGAACTAGCCATTTATTTTCCTGTTTTCTGGATCTCTCCTTTCTTAAATAAAATTGTAACATTGGCTATTTTCCAATCACTTAGGATCCATCAGATTCCAGAAACATTTTTAAGATTGTAAGCATTGTATCTACTGTTTCTGACTTAAAGATACAGGCTATCTGGTTCTAAGGGTTTGTTAGCCTTTAGTTTCCCCAGCACCTTTCTTTGGTTACGCTGCTATCATGCTTAGGAAGATTGAACTAAGGCTTTCGGAGGAGTATCCATAAAACCTATCTGAATCACTTGCAATGAAATGGTCTCCGGGCATGATTGATAGAAGTTACTCAATCATTTCACTCCTAGATGGTATAATGTACCACTACACGCAATGATAAAAGTGTATTTAATCCACTGAAGAATTTAGAGAACCCATTCTCAACATAAATGAAATACTGCATTTTATATTGTACATTGTATTGGAAGTTTGCCTGTTATCAATATTCTATTCACTTGTTCTCTTTTATGGCTGCTGGTTTTTATTAATTGCAAATTGATTATATCAGATCTAGTATATTTAAATAGAACTGTTAGCTCCCATTATTGATAGTTAGATTTGCAATTGATTTTCATGTTAAAATTTTATGCATGAACACTCAGGAGAAGTGTAATAATCTTGGCACATTATTATTGTATAGGTTTAATTTTTTATAAGTGATTCTGTAATTTGTAATGGGTGGTAATCAACTACTGATATTATAAAGCAGTAAAATTGATGTTAAGTATTTTTCCTTTTCCCAATTTGGGAACATTTAAATTAGAATATCCAACTATCTGTGGAAGAATGAGTTTATTTGCTATTTGATATATGAAAAATTAATTTCATTATTCAAATTGCATTTTAGACTCGATAATGACAAAATCATGTGTTGTCTATGTATTAAGAAATATCTTACGTGAAGTTACATGCTATTCATAAGTCTTACTTCCTGATGCCTTTAGTTTTACTCTCACTCTTGATAAGATTTACCATTGTAAATTGTAATGTCAACATTTATCGTTCAACTTATAGGATCTGGTCACTAAAAGTGGCTGTGCAGAACATGTTTCTTAAGTTGCTCTTCCAATTCCAGTAGCTTCTTGTTTACTAAGGGAAATATACTTGTATTCGTCAACTAGCCATTGATCATGTTGAAGCAATTCACTCTTGGATAAACATCTTTCTTTGAAAGTTATGGAAACGTACTATCATATTTAGGGAGGTTCAATTTAAGCTTTTTATTCAGAAATTATTCCATTCAATTCTTAACTTATACTTTTGCTGCCATTAGAAACAAGGCAAATTTATGTCACAGAAGGAAACCATTTGGCCATATGTGTTTATGTTGGTAAAAAAGTTCTTGTTTGCTCTCCAAGTATTTTTTAAAATGTGATGAATATTTCTTTCTTTACCAACATTTCAGGCAGAGCTCCAGATCCCTACCACTAACTGGGTGAAAAGAAATGCTCAACTCTCTTCTAATCTGTTTACCAGTTACTTTAAATATATATTCACTGGTCACTGGTCTCTCTGCTCATGGAAATAGATCCTTCCTATCTAGGATCTTCCTATCCTAGGCCCCTCATAATATTACACATCTCAATTAAATCTCATGTCAGCCTCCACTGTTCCAAAGAATGCATGTCTAATCTTGCCTCAAATTAAATTTCTCCATTCCTAGCAACATTTTCATAAATTTTCTCCATACCATCTAGTGTGATTCCAGCCCCTCATTATTCTAGCAGAGCTAAAGTGATAATTCTATTTTCAAATATGAGCTTGGATATCCTGTGATTAGTGCCCAAGGTTTGATAGGATGGTACTTCTGTTCACTGAGCATAGCAGTGCTGATTCCACTTTAACTGAGATAACTGCTGAGATCAGTCCTTAACTGTATAATGTCAGCAATCTTCAAGTGTTGAAACAACTTCCAATTGGAAGCTTCCCCACTCAAAGGCAGGAAACCGCATTCAGCTTAAATTATAGAGATAGACATTACCCAAAGACATTTCGCTATCAAATACAGCAAGTGGTCTTATGGAAGTGTGAGTAGCATCAATGTCCATTCTGCTTTAAGTCCCTCCTAAGACTTGTTGGTCAATGAAATTGTGTTCATGACACAGCCAAGCAGTTATGTATCAATCTGTAAATCCTTCCAACACACACAACTGACAGGCATGTAGTACGAATGGAAGACATTCTTGTTCAGTTGTGTCATGGAAATAAAATTGGGAGTCGCTACCATTACAATGCATAACCAGTCCACACAATGCACGCAACAATGCACGTTGCCACAGAAACATGGATTCTCTGCGTGAACTGCAACACATTACCATGAGACAACAAACTCTGCTTTATACACAATCTCAAAAGTTTGTTTGGAAAATCAAAGCTTACTTCAGATTTGTTGAGAAAATTCAGAAAGGTTCTTGTAAGACATCAGCAAAAGGAAGTCATAATTTTTTGGAAAAGGTTATCAGAGGGCACCATTGCAGTATGTTCTGATCCAATGGAAGGAGATAACCAAAGCACTCAGTGCAAATTTTGTGACTCTCTAAGCTTTGTCTTTTGGTGCAGGATGAGACTTACTGGCTTAAGCAAGGAATTGCCCCACCAAAGAAAAGCACTTTGTTATGAGTGTTTATCCAGTTCTAGTCGCTTCTCTTGATATGTTAAAGTACATTAGTTGTTTACCAACAAGGAATGACATGGAACAGAATTTTCTGCTTTCACTAGTAGTGAACATAGAGGCACGATGAGCTTTAATTGGATAAGTTGGTTACGGACTTGAATGCTACCACCTTCCTAACTCCATCAGAATTATATTCTGGGCTGGAAGCCCCACAGTCAACTTTCTGGCTGTGCCATCAATTAAGACCACGCGTGCAATTAATGGTCACTAGTAAAAGGCCACATCATGGCTGCCAGTAACTCAGCTAAAAGCATGCCTGATGATGATGATGGGGTGTGCACCCCATGTCAAACTGTGTCCTCTTATCACCTTGGCGTGTCAGTAATTCCTCAGTCAAAGGCAACCAGCGCCCATTCGAGGGATCGGTATTGGGAGGGTGGGCCTGATTAAAGCCACTACCAGTCTCTGATTGGTCGATCAGCACGATCTCTATCCCCAGAGTATTCCAAGTGAAGATCGACTGGCAGTCTCACCATGACCTGATTGACATGTGGTTTGGTGAGCCTTCTAGAAAAGAAGCACCACAAATCTCCCAGCACACTCCAGCCGGCAAGTCAGACCCTCAATACCAGAAGAAGGTTCTGCCCACATTGGATCTTGCACAAATTTAGCTCTCAGAAAGCCTCATAACAAGCCATATGAAATGGCTTAAATCTGGTAGGCCTCATGTTGTCATTTAGATGTTAGCTATCATGGTAACTGAAGGTTTTTGATCTTTTCTGCTTTCTCATTGGAGGATAAGAGCAACAAAAGTATCAATCTAAGTGGCAGCATTCATTTAGCTAGGTCCAAACCTTCAATCTACTACAAGGAGGAGGCCCATGCATGTAGTGGGGAGTGAGGATAATAAGAATATGTGTGTTTATGTTAATTATGGGCATTTCCACCTGTTGCATCCATTATTCACTTCAGTAAGCTGTACACTTTTGAGAGTGATGTGTCAGCTATTCCTCATGATACTATTCTGACTTCTTCTCATATAACGTTACCACCCACCCCCCTCCAACTACCACCGTCCAGCCCTCCAGCCAAAGTCAGTGAACAGAGAACAAAAACAACCTGTTGTTGAGGAAAAGATATCCCATTAAAATACCAGACAGTTTGTCTTAAATCGCCATTAGGTTTTTATTTTGAAACCTTGCCATTTAACACCTTGCCATTTAACCTCATGACAGTTTTCAAGAAAATAATTTGTTTTCACAGTAATTCCCTGTTAAACGTACTCCACAAAGTTAAGTCCAGTGAAAATGCACTTTAGTACCTCTATAATTTTGTTACTCACTAGCAGTCAACCATCCAGGCAAAAAGTGAGGACTGCAGATGCTGAAAATCAGAGTCTACATTAGAGTGGTGCTGGAAAAGCACAGCAGGTCAGGCAGCATCCGAGGAGCAGGAAAATCGACGTTTCGGGTAAAAGCCCTTCATCAGGAATGAAGGCAGGGAACCTCCAGGGTAGAGAGATAAATGGGAGTGGGCTGGGCTGGGGAGAAGGTAGCAAAGAGTACAATAGGTGGATGGGGGTGGGGATGAAGGTGATAGGTCAGAGAGGAGGGTGGGAGAAAGTAGCAAAGAGAACCATCCTACCACCAAAAGTAAACAACTGGTGGTTTTAAAAATACCTATATTGAAATTGTTCTTTCTCACAATCCCTCTCTGTTACTTCTCCTCTTGTCTTTATCCAATATTTATTTCCTTTTCCATTTCTCTTTCTGTTACTGATTTGACAGCAACCCGCCCACTCTAATTTACCATCCTTTCTACATTCTTAAATTTTGTTGGTGGAGCAGGAACCAGTGGACGTATAACTTTTAGAGTTTGGATTTTAAGATATGTCATATGGGGTTGGTTGCTTTTCTGAAGGGCTTAAAAAGCTAATAACTATGAAAGACAGTCCTTCCAGAAAAGTGGCCTAACCAAACTGTATCAGAGTAGGGAACCCTACAGAGATGATGGAAGATTGCTTAGTCTGTGGTTTACAACAGTGGGGGTGGGGGTAAACACCTTGGGCCATAAACCTATTATGTTTTTGTTTGGTATAAATTAAGGATTCATTTTGTCTTAGAAAATCCACAGATTAAAATTTGGGGCAATTTGGAGGAGACCTGACCAGGATCAGAAGCGAATACAGTATCTTGATTGAAAAAGGAGAAGAAAAATTCATGGAAAGCACAGTTCCCTCAATAGACTCATTCAGTTTATGTAACTTCCAGAAGAGGAGAATATAACTGGAACCATTCATTACCAACTGAAAACGCATTGGAAGTTGAAATCCTGACCCTCTCTTATCAGGGCACAAAAGAGAACTTTCTGAACACGAGTAAATCAAAATTTCCTATTATCTATTTTTGATTATAAACACAATGCACATTCCCACAAAGATACAATTACATTTAAAATTCTTAATAAACTTTGTGTGGTTGATCGATAATTATTTGTGCTTAGAAGTCAACAGTAGTACTGATTTAACATCACACTGGAGGACTTTACAATGTTTTATTTTATAATAGTTCCTGATGAGTATTACAGATGAGAATAACACCCAAACAAAATGAAGTTTTTTATTTGTTTATTGTTTGCTGATTTAATATATCTTGCTCCAATACCATTTTCTTAATGTCAAAAATGATTAGTGTCTGCAGCAGCAATTTGTGTCTTTAACATATCTAAGCCTTTCAAACTGCTTCACAGAGGCATAATAATTATAGAATGAATGTTCAACCAAAGGAGGAAATATCAGATAAGGTCAATCCTAACAAGGATTTTAAAGAAGAAAAGAGAGATGGAAATGAGTTCAAGAAGAGAATTGAGGTTAGGCAGGTTGACCGATTGTGACATGAAGTGAAGGACTCCAATAAGGCCAGTGTTAAGGCCATTTCTATGAATGCAAGTAGTTACTGACATAGGTTCGGTGAAGACTGTTGAGTGTTGAAATTAGATTAGATCCAAATGAAAATAGCCCAGCTGAGCAATACAAAGGAGGAGTGGTGTTGGGGGAGGATGATGAGGCCGAAAATATTAAAAGCAACAGGGAGACTGAAATGCTCAGGATGAATTATGTCTATGGTTACTGCCATGAACATTATCATTTGTGACTTGGCTATTTATTGCTTAGTTGTGATTGACAATATGGCATGTCATTTTGTTTCCTAATTTTTCTGTCTTTGAGACTTGAGTCATGTTGGATGATGATTTCACTGCTGCACACTAGCCTTGGATAACATGCTGAAGCTGTCACTCTCCATCTAAACTTAACACAGGATAATGTAGGATGGGTTTCCTGATTTTTATCTCCTTCACCTTCGTTCTCTAGTAAAAACCTTGTCCTAATTCAGTACCTGTTCCTATAACCCACATATTGCTGGCACTGCTTATATAGAGAGCAGTTTGTAATATTTCATGGCATTAACATTAATGCTGTTTTGAGTGTTTCATTAGCATGGAAGTGTTCTTTTGTAGTTGTCAGTGTTCCAAAAGCTTTTTTTGATATTACCATTCATTCAAAAATAACTTATTTCAATTCCTTTGTGATCCGGCATACCGAGATTTTGTTTATCAAGCACTTGTTATCTACATTGCTATTTTTCTTTCATCTATCTAGTTCAAGCTGACTCACTCCCTGCTGTGGAACATTTATCACTGACTTTCTACCTGAATGTTGTAGGTGCATATAACTTTTAACAGTAGCTCATCTACAATGGCAATTCCTAACAAGACCACTTCTCTATCTCCAACAAAACAGAATCAAACCATCTCCTCATGATGTTCAATGGCATTATTGTCACTGAATCTCCCACCATAAACATCCTTAGAGGTTACCATTGATAAGAAATTAAATTGGAACAGCCGTACAAATAGTGTGGCTACAAAGTCACGGGCGAGAAATTTAACTCCTCCAAACTTCCCACAGTCTGTCCACAATCGACAAGGTACAAGTGTGAGAGAAAACTCTCCATTTCTCCATTAGTGTGGCTCTAACAATACTCAAGATGTTTGACAGGATGCAAGAGAAAGCAGTCTACATGATAGGCAACCCATTGCACCCCTTGAATATTTACTCCCTCTGCTACAGGCACACAGTGGTGCAGGTGCACAGTAGTAACTCACCAAATTTTCAACGGACCCATCCAAATCCACACCTCTATTTTTCTAGAAGGATAAGAATAGCAGATAGATTGGAACACCTCCACCGGCATGGTCATCCCCAAGCCACTTACCATCTTGACATAAAACTATCTCGCTGTTTCTTCATTATTGTTGGTTCAAAATCCTCAAATTTCCTCTGTATCAGCACTTGGGGTTTATCCACACCACATGAACTGGAGCAGTTCAAGAAGCTGGCTCACCATCACTTCCTCAAGCAAATTAGGTGTGGGCAATTAACATAGGCCTTACCTGTGAAGCCCACAACTCAAAAGCAAAGAAACAAAAAACCTTTGTGCTTTCTTTGGCTGGAAACCCAGAAACCCCTATGGAGTTTCAGTCTGCCAGGATTCCTTTTGTCATTTCATTAACCAGGAACCTGCGATTTTTTTGCATACAGAATGTGACAAAATCAGAAAGAATAATGGATATATCTTTAGATGATTTTAGATACAAAATGCACTTTCCTTTTTCCAGGATGGACCCCAGAGCCTGTTAAAATCATATTCATAATATTCTGTAGATCGTGGATGACCCAGGTTGCAAATCTGATTACATTTCTTCCCATTATTGTCAGGGATTTTAGCCTGGAAAAGTTGTGCTGTGCTAATCCTCAAGTGATTCCACACATAGAATACATTATGGAATCTTTGGATTATTTAACTGATTTATTTAAAAAGATATATATTGAATGTATATATTTTGATATCCTTTGTTCATTGTTTTCATTTAATGTTGAGTTTTCAGTTTGCTTTTTGAATTGAAACATGGGAATATCACTCCACCCACACATAAACAACACATTGAGACATTTATAACAGACTGTTTCCTCTAAAAGTCTCACAGAATATTGGATAGTAACAAATACACTCATTAAGACGATAATGTAAGCCACGGTGAAATGATATTATCCAAATTCTTGTTTAAGTATTTGAATTATGAGTTACTCATTTGTTTTATGTTTGATTATTTTTAAATAAAAATGATCATTACTCTTAGAGTAAATATCAATGCCTGATATCGAGCAATAATTTCAGATTATACTTAAAAGGGTAATATACTAAAATAAAAAAAGTGTACTGGTTAGCGCTATGGCATACTGACAACATATAGCATGTACTACAGCAAAATGTAATTAAGCTCCAGTCTGCTTACCAAAAACCTGCTTCATTGCATCGAACATACCAGCAATGGAAACAAACAACATGATCCACCTCTGGAAGTATTTGTATGCCTCAAAAGTCTCCTCCCATTCTACTCTCCACATCTCAGTCTTGCAGCATATCTTTCTAGTCTGTTTTCTTTCATGTGTTTTTCTAATTTCCTTTTGCGAGCATGTGAAATATTTGCCTCAATCAGTTCCTAGTAACAAGTTCCACATTTTGTTTTATTCAGGCTAGGCTAGCAATTATTGCCCATCCCTAATTGCACAGAGGCAGTTAAGGGTTAACCACATTTCTGGAGGTCTGATGTCATATGTAGGCCAGATCAGTTAAGGACACCAGTTTCCTTCCTGAAGGACCTTACAGGCAGTTCCTGTGTTGTAAAGGGGTTCTGTTCCTGAGTCTGTTCTAAAGTTGATTTGTTTACAAGTCAGAACACAATGTAGAACAATATAAAGCAGCCGGTTATAAGTACAGGAAATATTCAGATGTCAAATATTTAAAATTACACCCCTGTATGGTATTGTGTTCGCAAGTAAGAAGCTTGTATATTGGGGACACTTCAGTAGTGAACTCGATGAGTTTTTCTGACACGAAAATAGAAATTGCTGGAAAAACTCAGCAGATCTGACAGCATCTGTGAAAAGAAATTAGAGTTAATGTTTTAGGTCCAGTGATCCTCCATCAGGACATTCTGTTTTTGTTTCTGATTTCCAGCATCTGCAGTTCTTTTGGTTTTTTCCTGACACTTGGCAATTAATTCATCATCAACTCTTAATTACAGATTTGTAATGAATTCAGACTTCACCATCTGCCATGGCAGGATTTGAATTCCTATCCTCAGGACATTACATGGATCTCTGGACTAATAGTTGAGTGGCAATATCACTAGGCCATTACCTCCCACTAATTCTAATCACTGAGGAATGAAATGTCTGAGATTCAACTCAGATATGATATTAGGGGCCATAACTACAAGATAATTACTAAGTGGAAATATTCACTCTGGCTACCTTGTTCCACCCATTCTTAATTTTAAAAATTTCTATCAGGCATTCTCTAAGACTTCTCTTTTCTAAAATTTGAAAGCTGAGCCATTTTAATTATGTCCAATAGCTATAATCTGCCAGTTCTCAATCCACTTTCTCAAGTGCTTTATGTCCTCTTTCCAAAATGAAGAGCAGACCTATGCATTTCTCCCCATTTGTGGCTTGACCAGTGTCCTATACACTGTACAACAACTTTACATTCTCTGGGGCCGTGCAGGGGGGGTTAGTTTAGCTCAATTGGCTGGACAGCTGGAGTGATAGCAACAGCATGGATTCAATTACCGCACTGGCTGATGTTACCATGAAAAAAATCACCTTCTCAACCTGTCTGCTCACCTGAAGCATGGTAATCCTCAGGTTAAATCACCACCAGTCACCTCTCTCTAATGAGAAGGCAGCTCTATGGTCTGGTAAGTCTATGACAACATTTTACTTTTGAATTCTATCATCCTAGAAATTCATTTGCAGTGAATTGTTAGCATTTATAATTGCATTGCTAAATTGCAATGCTGTTTTTACATTATTTGTTCAGCTTTTACCCTAGAACTGTCTATTCTTCAACATCATTGAAGGTGCAGAAGGCCAAAGTATGTTAAGCCGAAGTGCTTTCCTTATGAATGCAGGTTTGGCTGTTCCTCTATGATAATCTATTATTTTCATACTTACAAGTAGGTGGCTTTTGAAATGACACAGAAATATAGTTTTGAGAAAACAAAGAAGTGGAAAGAGACATTAGCAAAGGGAGAATACACACAAATACCGTTTGACCGTCTCTAGTATCCCATGTGACAGATGCACCCTCTCGCCTTTAGCCTTGCCCATCATTGTGTCTGACTACCCAGTTTTAAGGTGACTGTATGGATAGATTTTCAACTGATCTTTTCTCTTTACAGATGCAACAGCTTTATTTCACTGGATCACTCTCCATGAGGTAAAACAAATGATTGGTCCGGCCAAGCTATAGATGAAGTTACAATGGCTCTGCTGGCTGAGAGCAGATTGGATGGACAGCACAAGATCTGCACTTGCACCACTGGGGGTGTGGAGACTCACACCAACAAAGGAATCTTTTACCAAAAAGTCAAACTGCTTCAACCAGATGAAGATGTCTGCTATGTCCCCCAACTCAATGACAGACTTCGGTATGCGATCATTAATGTTGGAGGCATTAAGTATAAGATGCCATGGATTATACTTGACCAGATCCCATTAACACGTCTAGGCAAACTTAAAGAATGTAGTGGTTATGATGAAATCATGGACATCTGTGATGACTATGATGTAGCCCACAATGAATTTTTCTTTGACCGCAATCCTTGTGCCTTCAGAACTATCATGACTTTCCTGACAGCTGGAAAACTAAGACTCCTCAGAGAAATGTGTGCTCTCTCCTTTCAGGAAGAGTTGGTTTACTGGGGCATTGAGGATGAAAACCTGGAATGGTGTTGTCGCCATAAACTGTATCAGAAAGTCGAGGATCTAGAGGAACTGAAGAGGGATTATGAAGTGTTACTTACTGAAGAATCACAGGGTGCCTTTGATGACACGACTCGCTTGGGTCACTGCATGAAGAACCTCAGGGACATGGTGGAAAATCCCGATTCAGGGATACCAGGAAAGCTCTTTGCTTGCCTTTCTGTTATATTTGTGACAATCACTACAATAAGTCTCTGTATCAGTACCATGCCTGATCTGAGAGAAGAGGAGGAGCGGGTGAGTTAACATTCAGCTTTATCTATGCTGTAAGGTGACAATTTTAACTTGCTTAACTGGCTTTCTAAACATTTTATCTAGTGCTTAATCTCCTGCCTTTTCCCCGTACCTTGGCGCACTGTTTCTTTCAAATAACCATCCAATGCACTCTTGAATGCCTCAGTTGAACTTGCTTCCACCAATCTTCAGGTCAGTGCATTCCATACCTTAACTCACATTGTGAAAAGGTGGTTCTCTCTTACCTGCCATTCCCACAATTCCCTTTCCTGCCTCTGCACTTGTATTTTTTTCAGGTCTGATGGCAGCTTATTAAGCTAAAACATTAACTGTGTTCCTCTCACCACAGATGCTGTCAGATCTACTGAATTTCTCCAGAATTTCTACTATTATTTTAGATTTTCAGCAATTGCAATTTTTTGCTTCACTTTCAATGCTTTTGTCCTTCTGTGTGGAACACAAACATTAGAAATAGATCATTTCATTCAATCCACGCCTTGCATGATTTAATCTGAGAGATCTTTTTAAAGTAACAGACTTGATTGACAGCTGTATCTTTATTGAAGACTTGTATCTGGTCTGGAAATTAGGAGTAGGTCCATGAAGCTTTGTTGAATTGGAATAATAGCCGAAAGATGCATGTTGGAAATTTCTATTTAACTGTGCCTTAACACACTAATCAGTCTGAAGCAACAAGGGGTCTGGAACTAATCAGAAAGGTCCTATAGCCAATTAGCAACATCTTTATGCAGTCAATTTAATGTTAAGGATTAGTGCAGAAGTATTTTGACATTTGAGAATGGTAGTAATTTTAATTACTGTAAATGCTCAGATGTGATAAGCATTTTGCAGCTATCTGTTTAATATTCAATTGATTTGCCTGTGGATTTATATTCTGAGCTCTACTTTGGTGGAACCTTTATTCCTCTACCTAAGACAAGCAGATCACAATGCAATGCTGTAATGGATTCCAGCAAATCAATGTACAATGATAATAACAACTTGCATCTATGTAGCATCATTAACATAATAAAATGTTCCAAAGAGATTAACAGAACCAATTACAAAGAAAATAATTGATAATGAGATACAAAAAGAAAACATTTGGACACATTAGGAAAAGGATTGAAATATCACTGAAGTTTACAAAAAAAATTCCAAACCTTTAGGCTTTGTTGGTTGTAAGTACAGCCACCAAGAGCAGAATTTTTGGACGTGCCAGAATTTGAAGAATGGGGAGATCTAGCCTTGCTGGTTAAGGAGAGATTAGGGTATGGAGTGATCTGAAAATTATGATGAGGGTTCTAGTCTCCCAGTCTTCCTACACATATCTGGACAGTGGCCAAGTAGGGTAAACATTTGTTCAGATGTGTGTGATATACCTTTAAGGGATATGTTCATGATATCATCACCATATCATGATAGGTGACCTAATGGTATAAAGCTCTCAGTCTCCATTTCACTAAGCTCAGTTCTCTCGTAATGTGACACACTGAGGAAAGAGTGATACAGTACATCTGAATTGCTTAGCTTAAGCCCAGATGTAGAAAACCTGTAGATATATGTAAATACCAGGAGCTAGACTAAAAGTTCAAATTCTATACTATGTGATCCATATTTACATTATAGGAGTTGATGTAGGTATCACAGCGTTTTGGTGGCAGATCATCAATGCATCTCACAACATCACATCGAGGCACATCTATGGAATGGATATCCAAAACCCAATAAAAATATCCAACCTAAAAACCCTAAAAGAATCTTAGATAAATTCAGAAAACACATGTCTTTCTTAGTTTTTGTTCTCCAACTTTGGTCATTTCACACTATTATTAGAGATTCCATTTTGTTAGCTATGGACTCACCTCTTTATTGTGTGACTTGAGGAAGCTTAAGCTGATTTGAAAACAAAGGATTGAATAGGAAATCTGACTCAATGTTATACCTGAATAATTCTGCACAACCTTCTTACTAAACTTGTTTCAGAAAAGTTTGAGTATCTTCAGAAAATATACTCACTAGTGTCAGTTTCTTTCTGAGATTAGTTCAGTTGATTTAAATTGACTGCAGCTGTGGAATCAATTCAATATATTTAAATCTTAGAAAAACCAAGTGTATTCTGATTTAATTAATTTCCCTGTGAGTATTACATAATCTGTAAAAACAACTAAGCAAAATTCCAGGGGTACCAATGCTCCATGTGTATAGAAAATCTATTATGCTAATGTACTGTTTAAATCCCCAAAGTTCAATAGAATATTTTTCTCTGTGATATATGTAGAACGAAACACATTTCCATAATATGTTTATCTCTACTCATCTTTGGTAAGTTAATCTCCATAAATGCCTTTGGGCAGGTCTTCCCTGCATTCAAATTGAGGAGAACCAATTGCAGTTTTGTTGCTACTTTGGGCAATAGTAACAGGGAAAAAAAAAATTATTTTGTGGGAGGCCAAATACAGGCAAATAATTGCTTTGATACTGAACTGGTGACACTGCAATAACAACTTTAAAAATAATTCATGCTGAAGGAACACCAGCACATATGCAAGTTGTGACAGTATGTGACTTGGAGGTGCTGGGTTCTCAAATGCTTACTACCCTCTGTTTTTATTGCTGGTAGAGATCACAACAGGTGTGGGAGCTGCTGTCAAAGGAACCTTGGTGAGATGGTGCAGTGCATCTTGTGGAAGTTACATACTGCAGCCACAAATCACCAATGTTGGAATGAGTGAATGCTTGTGGATATGATGCCAATCAAGAGGGCTGTTTTTCTCTAGATAGTGTCAAAGAATTCATGATTTTTTGGTGCTGTCCTCATCCAGGCAAGCAAAGAATATCCCATCACACTCTAGATTTTTATCTGTAAAGGTTTAGGGAATCCAGAGATGAATTACCTGCTCTCAAACCTGCTATAGATACAGTAGTCTTGTGGCTAATTCAGTTAAGTCTCTGATCAATGGTAAATGCCAGGACATTAGTAGCAGAATCAGCACTGGTAATTGGTGTTGAAAATCATGTGGAGGTCAACAGTCTTCCTCTTGTTGGAGTTGGTTGTCTTGAATATTTTATTTCATTTTAAACTCCAAGCCTAAATTTTGTCCAAATCTAGTTGCACATGAACACGGACTGAATCAGCATGTGAAGAGTTGTGAGTGGAATTAAACACATAACTATCATCAATGAACATTCCATTTCTGATCTTATCAAGAAGGAAAGCTCAATGATGAAGAAGCTGAAGATGGCTGAAACTAGGATTCTGCCCTGAGGAAGTTGTGCAGCAATATCCTAGGTTCTGCCCTCCGACAGCCATTACCCTTTGTGCTAGGTATAACTCCAATCATTAATTAGATTGTCATCTCAGTTTCAGGCATGCAGGTTACTTTTCCTGGCATGCTGTCTAGCACTCTCGATTCAGACAGAGTTGGTCCCAGGCTTGATGGTAATTGCAGAGTGAGGAATATGCCAACCACATGACTCCAATCAGTGTAGAGTTCTCTCCTTGATTACCAATTACTTCAATTTTGTAGAGCTCATTGATGTCAAGGACAACCACTTTTATCTCACCGCTGGTGTTTAACTCTTTCGTCCAAGTTTAGAGCAAGACTGGAATGAGATATGATTGGGGTGTTTCTGATGGAACCCAACTGAGATTTAATGAGAAGATGTTTGTTGAGTAAATTCTGTTCGAAAGCACTGATGGCAACATCTCTATTATCCAGAGTTGCTTAATGGGGTGATAATTAGCTGGTTTTGTGAAGACAGGACATACTTGGGACTTCTCCACTTTGTTGAATAGATGCCAATGTTTTAGCTGTATTAACATAGTTAGACTAGAAATACAGTTCATTGTAGAACAATGTTTCCAGTACCACAGCTGGATTGTTATCAAGGTCAAGATTGAATTGACTGAGGACCACCTTCTATGAAAGTGAGGCATTCTAATGAGGCCAAGATGAATCAATCATTTGGCTTTTCTGACTGAAAATCTTTGCAAATACTTCATTGTGATTTGGAAATGAAAAGTACTTGATTTACCTTACCTTGCCTTTCCAGAGTAATGTATCTGAAAAGTTTGAACATGAGGTTAAGCAAGCTATTTTGCTCTGTTGCAATGCAGTGGTGACATGGGTGGTATTTTCCACTAACAGTGTGCTGCTGTCAGTCCAAGAAGACATTCTGTCTACTATACAATTGAGTAATGTCATATATGACCACAACCTGTAGCATCAAGGCTTGGCATATTCCTCACTCTGCAATTACCATCAAGCTTGGGACCAACACTGTCTGAACAGAGAGTGTTAGACAGCACACCGGGAAAAGTAACATGCATTCCTGGAACTAAGAAGACAACTTGATGAAGCTGTCATTTGGGACTACATGCATACAAAACAGTGGATTCAGCACATATTAGTCAAAGCTAAATAATCCTACAACCAATGGAGCAGATTAAAAGTTTTGCAGTCCTGCCACATCCAGTCATGAATGGTGATGGACAAGCAAAGAAACAATGTGAAAAGGCCATTTAGCCCATTGTGTCTGCACCAACTGTCTGATGAGGTCATAACTCAGTAACACTTCCATGCTTTCGTCCCGTAGGCCTGCAGAGAATTACTTTTATGATAATAATCCAAACCTTCCTTGGTATCTCAATTGAACGACTGCTTCCATCGCATGCTCCACCTGTACTTTCCAAATCTTAACCACTTCGTGCATAAAAAAGATTTTCTTCTTGTTGCTATTGCTGCTTTTGCCAGTTATTTTAAATCTGGAATGTCTTGTTCTCAATCGTTCCACCAATGGAAACCTTTCTTTTCTCCTATGTAGTCGAGAGTGTGGTGCTGGAAAAGCACAGCAGGGCAGGCGGTATCCGAGGAGCAGGAGAATCGACGTTTCGGGCATAAGCCCTTACTCTCCTTTATACTCTGTCCAAATCCCTCGTGAATTTGAATATCTCTATTAAACCTCCTATAAACCTGGTCTTCTCAAAGGAAAATATTTCCATGTTCTTCAGTGTATGTTTCTGAAGCTCCTCACCCACGAACCATTCCCATAAAATTTTCCTGCATTCTAATGAATGCCGTGTGATCCTTCCAAATCACAAGTTTAATGTAAATTTCTTACAATTGTACTCTATGCTCTTATTAAGAATGCCTGAGGTGCTAAATGTTTTATCAACTGTTCTTGCAACCTGCCCTGTCACCTTGAATAACTTATGTACATATATACCCAGGTGCCTCTACTATCACAGCCCCTTTAGAATTGTGTCCTTTATTTTAAACTGCCTCTGTGTTCTTCCAACAACCAATAAACCACAAATTTTATACCTTTTAACATTCAATTTCCTCTATCATCTATCTGTCCACTCCATCAGCTGATGCCCTTTTGAAGTTCATCACCATCCTCATCACAGTTCAAATGGTCTTGAAGTTTGTATCATCCACAAATTTTGAAACTGCCTTGCATACTAAGGTCTAGGTTGTTCATATATTTTAGGAAAAGCAAGAAACCCAACCAGTGTTCCCTTTTTCTTCTTTTGCGCAGACCTCAAGGTGCATGTGCAGCAGTAACAACTTCCACATCTGAAATTCTATACTGCAAATGGTATTGGCATGGCAACATTGTGGACCCTCGCAGCAATGTGTCTATGTGCATTCACACAACATAGAGGAATGTTGGATTCAAAACCAACCCTGGGAACTCCATTACAAACCTTTCTCCAATCCTAAAGAAAATCTATTAACTCTTACACCATTTCCTATCACTCACGCTATTTTGTATCTGTGCTGCCACTGTCCATTTTTATTCCACAACTTTAACTTTGTTCACAAGTCGCATGTATGGACTTCATCAAATGCCTGGCTTGTCCCTCTTGTTGGTTCTCCCTCAACTTGTTACAGGCTTAGTCTGGAGATTCTATTCTTTAGGAATCAATCGGTTTGGTCAGTTATGATGTTACTAAGCCACTGTTGATGGTGGACCTTGAAGGAGTTTACATTAGAGTACATGCTGTGCCCTTGCTACGCTCAGTGCCCATTGTGAATGGTGTTCAACATGGAGGAGCACTGATTCATCAGTCTAGGGAGAATAGTAGACAATAATCAGTAGATAGTTCTCCCGTCCATATTTGACCGCATGTTGTAACACCTCCTGGGACCCAGATGTTGAGGACTCCCAGAGCTATATCTTCTGACTTATACCACTATAGTGCTACATCTGGTGAGAGAGTCCTGTCCATGTGTTTGCATACAGCCAAGGAGGGTGATAGGTTTCTGGAACATTGGCGGTAGGGAATAGCTTTATAAGTATGTCTATCAGGCATGTGCTCAACTAATCTACATTCCTCCATCTTTGGCGCCACCCCAGATGTTAATGAGGAGGACATTGCAGATTACATCAGGCTGATTTGTGTCATTGTCATGCCTGAATCAGTGCCAGTCTGTGGTGGATGGTTAATCTAATTTTATTGTTACTATAGTTTTGACTCAAGTTTATACACTGCTTTGAGGTACTGAAATTATCCACAGCGCTTCACAGGAATTTATCAAATAAGCTTTGACATTGAACCACATAAAGTCAGGTGGCCAAAAGCTTGATCAAGAGAGGTCCGATTTGAGAAGCAACTTTAAAGAGCTGAGAGAAGTGGATAGTTGAAAATGTTTAGTGAGTGAGTTCCAGAGCTTTGGAGTCAAGCAGCGGAAAGTACAGATGTCAACGCAAAAGCAAAGATAATCAGGAACAACAAGAGGCCAAAACTGGAGATGTACAGAGAGCTCTGAGGGATTCAGGGCTTAAGAAGACTGTAGAAATTCAATAGGATAAGGCCATGGAGGGATTTAAAAATCAGCATGAGAATCTTTGTCAATAAATACGGCTGGCACAGTTTTGGATGAGCTGAGGTCTGGAGAGTGAGGCTGATAAGGGAGCTTAAGTCAAATGCACAAGTAACAAAGGATGGAGGAAGGTCTCAGGAGTAGACAAACCAAGGCAATGATTGGTTACAGACAATATTGGATTGTGCTAAAAGGTCGGTGAAGGTGGTAAAGCAAGCTTGCCAAGGAGAATACCTTCTGTCTGTAGCCATTTAACAGCCAATTTTCTGGCCTCTCAGGAGCAGCAAGTCTCCAGAACTTTGAAGCAGAGGTATGTCTTATTATGTTAGGATTTGTGTAACTTTGATGACTGTCTAGCTTGGTGGCAAGTAAGGGGCCATTGGCGATCAACCACATTTGGGGTATAGGACAACTAGGAGGATATAAAAATAAGTGGAAATGGAAGTGTGTGTGTGTGTGTCTGTGTGTGTCTGTGTGTATAGCAGATCTTCCTGATTATGAAGCATTCATCCTTTTAATGATGAATTTTCAGTTATGATATGCGAATATTTTACATAAGACTAAACAAATCTGTGTTGTGAAATGCAGAGTTTGGAGATGATATTAATTTTTATTCATTACTTGACACTTATAGATTTTAGAATTGTCATCATTACTGACCATATATGAAGATTTGCAGTGTGATGCCTATTAAGGATTAACCTGTTTGGTAGTGAAATTCAGAGAGTTAATCTACAATAAAAAGCTTGATTTCTCTTTATCTGAAATTATTACCTCCTGACAGATCCTTGAGATTTAAATCACTGACTGTTCTCATTACCGGCAGAAGGTGGTTTAAGCCTGCTGATGCCATAGCTTCCCCTCACAAAAAATGCATTTTGATTAGAATGACCCCCTGTAAAGCTGAGATAAATAAGCTGGCTAATTATTTGAACCTCTTTCACAGCTACATGGTAGAAAATCATTCCTAGTCAATCAGCTCTAACAAGCATGCCTCTGTTTTAGAATACTGATTATTTGAATGTTATTTTTAAACCCGTCAGAATAGTAAATGAAAGCAAATATCACAGCACAGCCTCTTGCTTTGTAAGTTTTAGAGATAGGATTTCTTTTTAAATCAATGAATTGTGATCTGGAATGCATTGCTTGAAAGAGAAACACAAGGCAATGCAACGGACCGTAATCTGTTAGTCCAATTGTGGTGTTGCCCAGCAATCAGAGAATGAGCAAGGAACCCCCATCACTTCCAGAAGATAGACACACTGGTATGAAATCTAGCAGCCCCCAAAATGAAGGACCTTGGAAAAGACCCAGCTGCTGTGATCTGCCAGCACCTCTGAGGCTGACGCCTCTTCAGTGTTTGTTGTGACCACCAAGAATGGTGTCAGTTCATGGTAATGCAGGAGATCAAGGAGTGAAGGCCAGTGAGTGGGTATCACCAGAGAGAGGGATGCGCTTTGGGGGAACTGAAGCAAAGACAGTGTGCAGCTTTCACTGTCCTGCCCCTTCCTGATGCCAGTTCCCTCGAGTGCCTCATAATGAGGATCCATTAGCAGGTCAAGCAGCATCCGAGCAGCAGGAAAATCAACATTTTGGGGAAAAGCCCTTCATCAGGAATACAGGGCTTTTGCCCAAAATGTTGATTTTCCTGCTCCAGGGATGCTGCCTGACCTGCTGTGCTTTTCCAGCACCACTCTAATCTTGACTCCAATCTCCAGCATCTGCAGTACCCACGTCTGCCATGAGGAGTGATTAGTCCTGGGTGTATTTCCGTGCTGTACATGTCTATGACTCTATAACAAGAGAGAAAGTCTGCAAATATTGTCCCTAATGTTCTTGCACTTTCCTCTTTGGTTGAGCATTGTAGCCTCTCATATTCAATTTCAAGCTGTCTAGCATAATCACTTATGCTGTCTTTGTCAACAAAATTAACATTGTTGAGCCCTCCACACCATGGACAGTTTTGCATTTACCATTGACCAGAAACTTAACTGGGCCAGTGGTTGAAAGGTCAGAGGCTGGGCTGTTTTTGGAGAGTGATTTACCTCCTAACTCCCCAGTCCACCATCTACAAGTTACAAGTCCAGAATGTCATGGATAAATGCCCAGAAACTGCTGGTAACTATAAGCGATAAAGTGCTTCCAGCTGATCAGTTAAAAAAGAAACCAGTATATAATAAAGGAAAATTAGAATTACACACCAGTTAAAAACTGGATCTCTGAATAAATTCCTTCAAAAGCTCATGTAAATGAAAGAACTGCAACAGATCTCAATGCTCAGATACTCAAATTAATGAAAGAAATCATGAACCCTGTTGTCAGCATGAATACCATTTTTTTAGCAGCTGCTTTCAGTTCTGACTAAGCATCAAAGGACTGGAATCTCAGTTTTGCTCTCCACAGATGTTGCCAGACCTGCTGAATTTCTTCAGCACTTCCTGTCTTTATATCCATCTGCAATCTCATATCGTCTTCACAGCATACTTTCCTTCTTATTTTTGTGTCAGTTGCAAGTATTAACTACCATGCCTTCAATCTCCTCAGCTAAGTCATTGTTATGAATTGTGAAATGCAAATGCCCAGCACAGACACTTGCAGGACTCCACTGGTCATATCCTGCCAACCAAGTGACTCATTTATACAATTTTCTGCTCGCCATTCAGTCTTCCCTGCATGCTAAAATGTTGTTCCCTGCAGTATGACCTCCCACAATGCAGCACTTTACAGTCATAGAGTCCCACCTGCCAGCACCCAGCCCATATCCCTCCAAACCCTTCCTATTCATATACCCATCCAGATCCCTTTTAAATGTTGCAATCGTACTAGCCTCCACCACTTCCTCTGGCAGTTCATTCCATACACGTACCACCCTCGGTGTGAAAAAGTTGCCCCTTAGGTGTCTCTTATATCTTTCCCCTCTCACCTTAAAGCTATACCTTCTAGTTCTGGACTCCCCCACCCCAGAGAAGAGACTTTGTCTATTTATCCTATCAATGCCCCTCATGATTTTATTAACCTTTAAAAGGTCACCCCAACCTATTCAATCTCTCCCTAATGCGCAAATCCTCCAACTCTGGCAAATTCCTTGTAAACCTTTTCTGAACCCTTTCAGGTTTCCAGTAGGAAGGAGACCAGATTTGAATGCAAAATTCCAAAAGTGGCCTGACTAATGTCTTGTACAGCCGCAACATGACCTCCCAACTCTTGTACTCAATAAAGGAAAGCATACCAAACGCCTTCTTCACTATCCTATCTACCTACGACTCCAATTTCAAGGAGCTATGAACCTGTACTCCAAGGTTTCTTTGTTCAGCAACACTCCCCAGGACCTTACCATTAAGATCCTATCAGATTGAATGGATTAGTTGGAAAGACAGTTAGAGGCAATGAGGAATTTACAAAAGCAAGGGGATATGATGGATGGCAGTCACAAGAAGGGAAAAAATTTGCAAATACAGTCACATAGATGGGTTAACTCTAGGAAAGGTAAGAGAGGTAGGCAGCTAGTGCAGCAGTCTTCTATGGCTATGCACGTTTCAAACAAGCATGCTGTTTTGGAAAATGTGGGGGTTGATGGATTCTCAGGGAAATGTATCACAAACACTCAAGTTTCTGGTATCGAAACTGGCTCTGATGCAATGAGGGGTGTGTTGGGTTCCAAGAGAGCAATTGTGTTAGCGGACTTTCTAGTCCAAGGCACAGATAGACATTTCTGTGTCCAGCAGCAAAAAATCTGAATGGTGTGTTTCCTCTCTGGTACCAGGATCAAGGATGTCTCGGAGAGGGTGCAGAATGTTCTTAAGGGGGTCAGGGACCAGCAGGAGGTCATTGTACACATTGGAACCAATGACATAGGAAGGGAAAAGGATGAGATTCTGAAGGGAGAATATAGAGATTTAGGCAGGAACTTAAAAAGGAGATCCTCGAGAGTAGTAATATCTGGATTACTCCTGGTGCTGTGAGTTAGTGAGGGTAGGAATAGGAGGATAGAGCAGATGAATGTATGGCTGAGGAGCTGGTGTATGGGAGAAGGATTCACATTTTTGGATCATTGGAGTCTCTTCCAGGATAGAAGTGACCTGCAAGACGGACGGACTGCACCTGAATTGGAAGGGGACTAATATAATGGCAGGGAGATTTGCTAGAGCTGCTCAGGAGGATTTAACCTATTAAGTTGGGGGGGGGGGGGGGAGCCAGGGTGATAATGAGAAGAGAGATCAATCTGAGACTGGTTACAGTTGAGAAAAGAAGCGAGTCAAACAGTCAGGGCTGGCAGTGACAAAGCGGAGCACTTTGTTAAAGGCTTTTTAGAAAAGCAAGTACAGTAGATCTACTGGCTGCCCTTTATCCACAGTGCATCTTACTCCTTCAAAGAACTCCCATGAATTGGTTAAACAAGATTTTCGTTTCACAAGCCACACTGACTTGTCCCAATTTTGTTTTGAAATAGAAGGTATATATCCAGAAATGCTCTTACAAACAACTAAGTTTTGTTTCTCCTGTCACCAAATCACCTCTTGTATTTTTTATTCATCTGTCAACCGCCTCCAATAAATCATCTGTGTCCTTGAACTGATTAATTTTCAACCAAATCCTGTTAATGGCACTGACTGAGTTTATTAAGTGATCAGTTACTACTGCCTTAATAATCAATTCTAGTAACTTCCCATGACACACACTAGACAATGGGTTATAGTTTCCTTCCCTTCTTGAACAGAAGGGTTAGACGTGTAACCTTCAGTCTGATGGAAACTGTCCAGAATCTAGTGAATTCTGGAAAATTAATTAATTTCAGGGAAACTGAAATTACGACCTCCAACAATGGAGAGAAGGGAATCAGGGATTCAAAAAACATTTTGTCAGTTAATTTGGACCTAAATTTAGTGCACAATAACTAGTTTCTAGTTGCCCTTAACAGTGACAGGACAACATTTCATTAACATTTTTGATGGTTGACATTCACTGCTATAGATAGTGGCTGAAGCTATAAAATTAATGATTCCAGGTACTAAATATATTCTTCCTATAAATTTGAAATTTTGTTACCTTTTTCAAAGCATCAACTTTTTCATTTCATTGTGAATCTGCAGACTATGCTGATTTGATTTCATTTATTATTGTCACAAGAACCTAGGTACAGTGAAAAGCTCTATTTTGTATGCAGTACAGGCAGATCACACCATACAAAGTGTATTAGGATAAAAGAACAGAGCGAAGAATATAATGTTACAGCTGCAGAGAAGGTGCACAAGGAGCGAGATTAACATCAAGTTTAAAATTTGAGAGGTCCGTTCAGAAATCTAATAGCAGCAGGGAAGAAGCTGTTCTTGAATATTTTGGTATGTGGATTTAAACTTCTGTATCTTCCGCCCAATGGAAGAGGTTGGAAGCAATTATAACTGGGGCAGGAGGGGTCTTTGATTATGTTGGCTGCCTTCCTGAGGCATCAGGAAGTATAGATGGAGCCAACAGAAACTGTTTAAGTAACATACAAAGATATTTAAATAATTGTTCAATCAGCTTTGCTTTCTTAAGTGCTATTTTGGTTATGACATTATTTATAACTATTAATTATATTCATACTAATATTTACCTTTCTTTTCCATACTTTCTAAATGTCTGTAAACTTGTAATTCTCTTGTTGACTCAGCACATGACTCAGCACAATCTTAATATAAAAATCCATCTGTATGAGAAAACATGGCAGCCAAGTTTGTTGATGGACAGGAAGAAAAGGGTTGAGGGCTTATTCTTGGGTGTACTTCTGATCTTGGTGCTTCCTGGTTGTACTCATCTTAATCTCAGTAATTTCTGAAGGCACAAAACTCGGGAATTGCAAACTACAAGGAGTACAGCATAAAAGGCTTCAGGAATACACAAGCAAATTAAGCAATGAGCTACAGGTGGCAAACACACTTTAATATGGAAAATGAGTGCACAGTACATCTTAGACTAGAAACTAAGGAATTGGAGTGTGCGCTCAAAGAAAAGATGCTGAAGTCTGTTGTTAAACAGAAGAGCTGGAGTTGCAGATGGCAATTCCTGAAAATGAAACTGCAGGCAGGTAAACTCATGAGAAAGATTAACAGCATCTTGGCTTTTATAATAAGTACAAAAAAAAGATTAACCATTAGCTCCCCTTTCCTAATATCCCATTTTGTGATGCACCATCAAACTTTGATGGTTGCACCTGTAAAATACGATGGGACCTTCTATTACATTAAAAAGGTGCTATATAAATGCAATTTGTTATTTGGAGTACAAAAGTAAAGTAAGGAAACATGAATAAATTTACATGGGGCCCAGGTTCAGTCACTGTTGATCCTCACAGTTTCCTACGAACATAATAATAGAAACATCAATGACACCAGTGAAAAGGGGAGAGATTTTGAAATACTGGATGATTTTCACTGATAGAGTGAGAGCAGGATGAATGAAAGCTTTTAGAACTACGTAGGGTCTTGATTGGCTAATTGTGAAAGTGGTTTCTCAGGTGAGAAAGGCATCAACTTAAACTGCCATTTAAACTTGAAGTAGAGGAAAGATTTTTAGGGAAATTAAGTAAACATTTGATTAAACTAATGAATGCGCCAATATCAAAATAGATCAATGCAGTGCTGAAGATTTTGATTATTCTCATTGACAACCTACATAAAGTCAATGCCATTCTTCTATACTGAGAAACGATGTGACTCCTAACCTGAGGTACTCTTCTCGGTTGGAGAGTTAGCTATCTGGAAATGAACTGAGCCAGAAATGTCTGCAGTTCTGTGGTGTGCTGGCTTAACTGAGACACCAACTGATGTAACATTATAAAGTAACCTTGGTATTAAGGAAAGAGAATAGAAGAAAATCATTTCAGGTTCCTGCTTCAGATTACTCCACAATAACCTTTGCTGCAAACAGAGTGATTGGCAATTCTGTCTGGGCTGCTTCCACTCCACTGTGTAACTTTATAGGTGGGCAGCAAAAACAAAATTTATTTTCATTGCGCATTTTGTGAAGGACAGACAGTGAAACAGGCAGGGATGGGTCTAACCATTGTCAGGCTCAGGGAGTGATGTTTTCCTCTAACTGCTTAAACTCTCTGTGTCTCAACTCCTCATTGAACATTCACGTTTTGGGGTGAGGGTAATCAGTGGATATCAAAGATACCCCAACGTCAACACAATCAGGAAAGGAGATGAGAAAAATGGATTGTAGAACTCCTAGAAACAAGGATTCCAATAAATTTGTTTGAGATGATATTGCTTTTCGTTAATTATTGTTGGTTTGGATTATTTAATACTTAGTTCCCACTGTAAATATCAGACTAATGGATATAATTACCAGATACATGCTTGTGACCTGACCTTTTAAAGCATGGAATCATCTTAGCTGTTTTCAAGTCCTCTAGGAAGATGCACTTTCACCCTAATTTCTCTCAGTTCTCCCAGATGCATTTCATATTGACTTATTGATTTATGAACCTTTGAGTACTCCAATATCAGAACCATCAGGTCACAGCTAAGTATTCTTTTCATAACCTGTGTTGCCTGATCTACTACTATAATACTCGCAAGGGGAGCATCCTGTATAATCAACGTCATTGTACAAAAATCACAACTTCTGTCAATAGCAATACTTCATCAGCTCTGAAACCATTTTAGTGCAGTTTACTTTTCCAAATAGTATAATAAATGGCTGCATCTCTATACGAGAAGCAATCTGAGAGTGCAGTTCCCAGTTTAACTACCAATAAGGAAGAGAATTGTTCAAGAAAGAAAAGTCTTGTAATGAGTCCCTAGTCTCTGTATTGTTCAATTACTTGATCCACTCTACATTCAAGTGACCAAAACTTTCTGAAAGTGTTTCCATGATTGGTTTGTGGCTCCTTATTCAAAGAAAAAAATATACTTTCCATAGAGGAAGTTCAATGGAGGGTCACCTGATAAATAATGATTAGATTAGATTAGATTGTTTAGATTAGATTAGATTACTTACAGTGTGGAAACAGGCCCTTCGGCCCAACAAGTCCACACCGCCCCGCCGAAGCGTAACCCACCCATACCCCTACACCTACACCTACATCTACCCCTTACCTAACACTACTGGCAATTTAGCATGGCCAATTCACCTGACCTGCACATCTTTGGACTGTGGGAGGAAACCGGAGCACCCGGAGGAAACCCACGCAGACACGGGGAGAACGTGCAAACTCCACACAGTCAGTCGCCTGAGGCGGGAATTGAACCCAGGTCTCCGGCGCTGTGAGGCAGCAGTGCTAACCACTGTGCCACCGTGCCGCTTCAATTAAGTTTGTATTCACCGGTTTTGAAAAGCAAGAAATGATTGTATTGAAGCTTACAAAATTCTTACAGGTTAGATATAGATGGGATGTTCCCTCTGATTGTAGAACCAGGTGGCTTAATCTCAGCAGAAGGGGTAGGCTATTTAAAACTAAGACATGGAAGAATTTCTTAACTCAGAGGCTGGTGAGCCTTTGGAAGTCTCTATCCCAGAAGCTTAATCACTGAGCAGGTTGAAAACAAAATTTGATAGGTTTCTGGAGACATTAAGACTTAGGGAGATAGTGCAGGGAAGTGGCATTGAGGAAATGATCAGGCACGATCTAGATTTGTGCGATAGGTTTAGTGGACTGAATGGTCTACTCCTGGTCTTATGTTCCTTGGCTACCTTGCAGAGCGGATGTTTTACAGTGCAAGTCAGGCAGTGAATACTGGAAAAGCTGCTCCACCAAGAAAGGCAGTACAGTCAAACACTAATATATTTTCACTGTGCAAATATGGCCTTTTTGCAGCACTGGTTACTGGATTGCAGGTGCTAAGCTCAGTTCTGCACATGATCCCACCATCCACTTGCAGGATGATCAGCCATGATCACATTGAATGGTGAAGCAGGCTCAAAGGGCTGAATGGTCTATTCCTGTTCCTATTTTCTGTGTCACTGTACACTATCTAACCACTAACTCAGCAGAGATCAACAAACCCCAATGCTGACCGAGAATTAAACTTAGGACCTTCATTGTTCTGTATAGCTCAGTAGCATACAATGAGGCACATTCACCCAACAAGCCAATGGGGAAGCATAATAATCTGCTGATCAATCAAAAATCAAAAAGTAATAGAAAGTTTTAACACCTTCACCATGAGGTACATAATTATTTTGATTTTCTTCTTTGTTTTTCTAGGGTGAATGCTCCCAAAAGTGCTACAACATCTTTGTCCTAGAAACCGTCTGTGTGGCCTGGTTTTCATTAGAGTTCCTGCTGCGATTTATCCAAGCACAGAATAAATGCGTGTTTCTGAGGACTCCTCTGAACATCATCGACATAATGGCCCTTTTGCCTTATTACATCAGCCTGATTATAGATGCACTTTCAATCGATGGGAAGCCAAGTGGATCTGCAAACCTGGATTTGGAAAAGATCGGGCTGGTCCTTCGGGTTCTGCGTGCTCTGAGGATTTTGTATGTGATGAGGTTGGTTCGTCATTCTCTTGGGCTTCAGACTCTAGGACTCACAGTCCAACGTTGCACAAGGGAATTTGGTCTCCTTCTGCTCTTTCTCTGTGTGGCCATGGCACTCTTCTCTCCTCTGGTATTTTTGGCAGAGAGTGAACTGGGTGCCAAACATGACTTCACCAGCATCCCGAGCAGCTATTGGTGGGCAGTGATCTCGATGACAACTGTGGGTTATGGAGACATGGTCCCACGGAGTATCCCTGGGCAGGTAGTAGCTTTGAGTAGCATCCTGAGTGGCATTCTCCTCATGGCCTTCCCAGTTACCTCGATCTTTCACACTTTCTCACGCTCGTACATGGAACTGAAAGATCAGCAGCAGCGCATTTCAAACAACAAAGCCCTGCTGAAAGGGGATCCTAAATCCCAGAACAGTGACAGCTCTCAGGAAACAGACATCTCATTTCCAACAGATCTTGGAGACTCTTCACTTCAGAAAGACAGAAGAATAATCATGCAGAAGGTTGAATAACATTAATCAAGGGACCTCCAGCTCTTTTCAAATAGCAGGCTGACTACTAACTCCAAACAAAAAATGTTGCTGAAACAGATGTTTATCTGACTGAATTATTATTTGTGTTTGATGTGCTGATATGGCTGACCCAATGGCTAGATTGAAGAGAGAATAGGATTAACGATTTGTGATGCTGAATTTGACATAGGAGTAAACCCTACTGAGCAACTCACTTTTAAATGTCTGGCTTGAGGTGCTTCAAGTGGAAAATCAAATTATGCTCAAGTATTTGGCAGTTAAAAGTCCCAATAAACTGTGATTTTGCTGGCACAGTGCATGTTCTGATATTCTACTTTTGTTTAATTCTAGCTGGTGCATTCTATAATTCACTTAATTAATCAAGATGGAGGCATCCCAACATATTGCCATTTTATTTGGAGGTGGAAATTAATTTGAATTCATGATATATTAAAATACCCACATTTTCAAATTACAGATTGAAGCAGCCTTCTCTCTTCTTGTCAAATAATGGCTACAAAAGGGGAAGATTTGATGAATATGCTGTGAATGATCAAATCTGCTGCTAATGTGTTTATTTTAGGAATATGTGTTAAAATAGGCAATTCAAAGCTTGAATAACAAATTTTCCTAAAATTTCACGAAGTTTCATGGGAACCAATTGTGAGTAAGCTTTCTGCTTGCAATGAGATATTTGGAAAACTTAACTAAATGCTAGCAGCTGGACTCTGGGTGATGGAATAACTTAGCACTTTGAAATAAATTTCCAAAGAATTCACTCCCCAACACAATTGAGAGAATCATTAGCACAAGGATCAATGTACTAAATTAATGGTATTTGAAAATTTTTAATTGTTCAAATAAATATCCAGAAAATCATGAACACCACAGACAGATTGGAGATCTGGGCTAGATGATCAATCTGCATACAGCTCACAGAAGGAGGATCAGGGGTAGGGTCTCTTAAACCTACTCCACCATTCATGGCAGATCTGTGTTGTGTCTTCTGGTTGTCATTTTACTCCCATGTGGTTGGAATAATCATAATTCAGGCTTGGAGAGGTCACTCTTGTTGTCATTAATCCAACTTGACATGCTGCCTAGTTAGAAGACTGCCATTTTAAAAATGTTTTTGTAGGTTTTGTCTACTTCCTAGTGAAACTCCTGGCTCACTTCAAGGGTAAAAAGGTAGACATAGGCATTTGTACCATCTAAAATGTGCTTTTAATATTATCAACAGCAAAGAATATATCTTATTGTTCACTCCACTTGTCACTTCTGGCATTACATTTGCTAAAAAGAATCCTTTGCTCTGACGGTACTGGCATGATCCTGAGTGTTGGAATAGGGTAGTGATCCCTCTTTATGCCTTATAGAGCCATAGAGTAACACAGCATGGAAACAGTCTCATCGGTCTAATCTGTCCATGCCATCGAGGTTTCCTAAACTACATTAGTCCCATTTGTCTGCATTTGGCTCACATCCCTCTAAACCTTTCCTATTCATGTACCTGTCTAAGTGTCATTTAAATGTTGTAACTGTATTTGTATCTACCATTTCCTCCTGGCAGTTCATTCCATACATGTCCTACCCTCTGTGTGAAAAAGTCGCCCCTCAGGTCCCTTTTAAATCTTTCACCTCTCACTTTAAACTTATTTCTTCCAGTTTTCCACTCCCCTAACCTAGGGAAAAGACCTTTGCTTGTTCACCTTATCTTGGCCTCGTGATTTTATAAACCTCTATACGATGACCCCCTCAACCTCCAACATTGCAGGGGAAAGAGTCCCAGCCTATCCAGCTTCTCCTTATAACTCAAACCCTCCAGTCCTGGTACTTAAGTCACCAATGATGTTACTTATCCAACCCTTTGACAATCAGTTTATTTCTCTCACTTGGAGATCTCTTTGAAGCTTTCCTTTGATGGAGCCATAGAGTCCGACAGCACGGAGACAGGCCTGTTGGCCCATACTGGTCCATGCTGACTAAAATGTCCATCTATACTAACCCCATTTCATTTCACTTGGCTCATATCCTTCTAAGGAGAAAGTGAGGACTGCAGATGCTGGAGATCAGAGCTTAAAAATGTGTTGCTGAAAAGCACAGCAGGTCAGGCAGCATCAAAGGAGAAGGAGAATCGACGTTTCAGGCATTCAGAAGGGCTTATGCCCGAAATGTCGATTCTCCTTCTCCTTTGATGCTGCCTGACCTGCTGCGCTTTTCCAGCAACACATTTTTAAGCTCATATCCTTCTAAACCTTTCCTTTCCAGGTATTTGTCCAAATGCCTTTTAAATGTTTTTAATGTACCTGCCTCAACCACTTCTTCTTTAGTTTGTATTTTAAGTGGGTGGGACAGGGTGAATCATTGATTTAATTTCTGGGTCAATGTTGATGTGAATCTGAAACCTTCAAATCAACCATCTGTTTCATTTAAAACTCTGGGTACATTTATACCAGATTTTCTTTGGCAAGTGGACGCTGACTGGAAGAGGTGTTGCCATGGAGAATGCAACAGTTAATGACAACTGCTGAGCTTTATGTGAATGTTAAACCAGGAAGGTTATTTCTGATCGGTTAAGGCATTGCCCTGAGAAATGAACCACAGAATAGCTGTCACCTATTTTGTTGAGTAGAAGCAGGTACGGTGTGTACAGGGAAGAACAGCTTTCTGTAAAGGAGGATCGCAGGTCGGAAGAACAGTGTGGAATCTGTTGGTGGAGCTATGAAACGGCAAGAGACAGAAGACATTAGTTGGAGTTATTTATATGCCACCAAATAAAAGTGGTAATGTAGTACATTGTTTAGATCAAAAGATGAGAGAAGCACGTAGCATGGACAACACAGTTACCAAAAGTGACTTCAATCTGCATATACTTTAGATAAATCAATTGAGCACTAAAGCTGTGGAGGGGAAGATCTAGAGTATGTTAGGAGTGATTTTCTAGAGCATTATATTGGGGACCCAACTAGAGGACATACAATTCTAAATCCAGTATTATGTAATGATGAAGGGCTAATTCACAGTCTTTTTGTAAAAGAATCTTTAGAGACAAATGAGCACAATGTGATAGAATTTTCATTGTATTTGAAAGTGGTGGTTCATTCTGAAGCAAGGGTGTTACATTTGAATGAAGGAAATTATGAAGGTATGAGGTACAACTTGGCTGAGGCGGATTGGGAAAATACATTACAAGGCATGACTGTTCATTGATAATGTTTAAAGAACTATTGCCTGACCTAGAGCAACTACACATTCTTTCAAGGTGCAACAATCTTTCAACATGGCGAACAAGGAAACTTCAGGTTTGTACAAGATTAAGAGATTAGGCCCATAAAGTTGCCAGGAACAGTTCCAATTCTGAAGATTGGGAGATTTTTAGAACATACCCAAAAAACTGATAAAGAAAGGAAGAATAGAACATTACTGCAAGCTGTCAAAACAAGAACATAAAAATATGTAAAAGCTTCTATAGATATCTAAAAGGAAATATTTGATTAAAATGAATGTGTTTCTAATACAGGCATTATCAGGATAATTTATCATGGAGTATAGAGGAATGGTAGAGAAGCTAAATTATTACCGTCTATCTGTTTACACTAATAATGACACCAGAAATAGACAATAGACAATAGATGCAGGAGTAGGCCATTCTGCCCTTTGAGCCTGCACCACCATTCAATATGATCATGGCTGATCATCCTTCATCAGTATCCTGTTCCTGCCTTATCTCTGAAGACCCAAGTGGTTAGGAAGAATGAAGAGTTGAAGGAAATTTCCAATAGTAAGAAAATTGCTGCAGAAATTTAGTGGAGAAATCCAGGAAAGATGATATATCCCCAGAACCTGATGGTCTAAATTCAAGAGCTTTGAAGGAGGTAGCTGTAGACCTAGTCAACACATTGGTAATTATCTTCCAAAATTTTATAGATTCTGAAATGATCCTGCAGATTGGAAAGTAGACAATGTCACCCTAGTATTTCAGAAGAGAGCAAGAGAAAACACAGGGAATTATAGACCTGTTACAGTCTTACAACAGTATTAAGGATAATAAAGGAAAGGATAAGCAGACATTTTGATGAAAATGATCTGATTGCAGGTGGTCAGCATAGACTTGCAAATGGGAAATTGTATTTATAGAACTTGGAATTTGTTGAAGTTGTTGCTAACAAAATTGAAAATGGGGAGCCCATGAGCATAGTATACTCAGATTTTCAGAAGGGTTTTGATAAATTCCACCCCCCCCCCCCCCCACCCTCCCCTCAGAAGGCTGTCATGAATTAAGAATTGGCTAATAGATGAAACAAAGAGTAAAAGGGCAATTCTCATGTTGGCAAGCTGTGACCAGTAGGGTACCACAAGGATCTATTCTAGGGCCCCAGTTGTTCACAATGATTTAGGGGTGGGAACTAAATGTAATATTTACAAATTTGCATAGTTCCAGATGTTACAAAGCTAAGTAGGAATCTAAAAATGTGATGTTATTCATTTTGAAAGGAGAAGCTGATGTACAGAGTGTTTTTTTAAATGCTAAGGGGTTGGAAAGTGTAGGTGTACAAAGGGACATAGAAATGCTGTCAAGAAGTCACTCAAGGCTAACGTTCAGGGGCAGCAAGCTATTATAGAGTCATAGAGACGTACAGCATGGAAACGCTCCATTCAGTCCAACTTATCCATGCCAACCAGATATACTAAATTAATCTAGTCCTATTTGCCAGCATTTGGCCCGTCTTCCTCTCTGTCCTTCCTATTCATATACCCATCCAGATGCCTTTTAAATGTTGTAATTGTACCAGCCTCGACCACTTCCTCTGGCAGTTCATTCCATACATGCACCATCCTCTGCGTGAAAAGGTTGCCCTTTTAAATCTTTCCCCTCTCACTGTACTTCTGCTCCTTAGGGCCTGCTTGAGAGATGCTGGCTCAGTCAGATGGCTAGCAGCTCTGCAATAATGCCTTTACAGCCGTAAGGAGCTGTGGATAATAGACAGACCCAAACGGAGATCTACACTGAAGCTGGACAGCAAGGTAAGTGAGAGGGAGATTTCAGAAAGGTCAGGGTGTTAGGATTGCCAATGGATGGGGTGCTGCATTTGAGCAGCCAGGAAAGGGTGAATGAGAAAGTAATATCTCTGGGCTATCACTGATAGATGCAAAAGAATTTGGCACTGCCTCCCCACCCAGTCCAACATCAAACCTACACAGCATAAGTTGTCAATCTTCACATCTGGGATATGCCTCTCCCTGCTGACAGGGGCAGGATAATGCCCTTAAGTGACCATTGATGGGACCTTAATAGCCCAAGGGTCAGTGGACTGCCCAACACCTTGACTAGGCTTCACAATGTAGTCCTGTAGAATGCCATGTACTGGATGTTATGTGCATCCCCTGCTTTTGAGCCCAGAGTGACAGTGTAAACATCAGCCCCCATTGTACCATTTCTGTCTCCAGCGATGCAACCAGCCTCACTGAGTCTTTCTGGCATTTTTTTGTTTTTAATCCCATCTGTCTTAGATTTGCCCACTAATTACATCTGTGTCCTTCTGGAACTTATTGCTCCCATTCACACAATTTACTACACCTCCTAACTTAGTAGTAGCTTCAATATATAACTATTTTTCGATATTAGTCATTGATAGGTATGATGAAAGATGAAAGTACAAATCCCTGAGAAACCTTTCTTGTAATATCCTACTGATTGTAGAAGAAATCTTTATTCTTAGGTTATTTTAAACATCATAATCAATTACCAACCTGCTTCACACTTCAATGTACACATCTTGGCTAATTTCTTTGTGCAGGAACTTATTTAATGCCTTCTGAAAACCCATGAAGACAACATTTGTCAGACTTTCCTCCATCCACCATGCCAATAAGATTCACAAACATTCAACTAGGTCATCCTGACATGACCTATCCAGACACTCATTCTTTTCTTCATTTTCATCTCTTTTATTTTATTAAATCCACTCCTGCTCTGTGGAAGTAAGTGTTCCTGAAATCTTACCCTGTTGTATCTTTATCCTTGAGACATCAATTAGAATCTAACCCAAACTGATAGGGTGAAAGTCTCTCTCTAATCTAATAAAGTTGTATCAATTTCAACCAAGTCTCCCTAATGACCAGAGTTTCAAAGCCTAAAGCACTCAAATGGCACAAAGTAACAATTTTGGCAAGATTGTGATTATAGTGTTATTAAATGTAAGAACGTTTAATTCAAATAAACTTCTTGTTGAAGAAATTTAAGCTTAGCTAAGTTCTATTCTTTATTGGAGTAATAAATATTTCTCGAAGACTGCCGAAATGTTAAACTGCAAATAGCTTTCTACATTTTCAAAAGCCCCTATTATCTAAAGGTTTTAGTAATTAATTAGCTCCTCACAATTGCACCAGTCCCTGTACACATCCATCCTCCATGACAAAGGCCTCCAAGTCCTCCATTTCTTTCTCTCCTGCCGACCCAACCAGTACCCTTCCACTAACATGGTCATTCGATCAGCTGAACTAGTCCTCACCCTCAACAATTTCTCCTTCAAATCCTCACACATCCTCTTGACCGAAGGGGTAGCCATGGGCACTCGCATGGGCCCCAGCTATGCCTGCCTCTTCATCAGGTATGTGGAACAGTCCATTTTCTGCAGCTACACTGGCACCATTCCCCACATTTTCCTCCGCTATATTGATGGCTGTATCGGTGCCATTTTGTGCTCCCATGAGGAGGTTGAACAGTTCATCAACTTTGCAAACACCTTCCACCCCGACCTCAAGTTTAGGGTGGACCATCTCGGACATCTCCCTCCACTTCCTGAACCTCTCCAACTCCGTTTCTGGTGATTGACTCAACATGGACATGCAGACCAAACCCACCGACTCCCACAGCTACATGGACTACACCTCCTCCCACCTGGCGTCCAGTAAAAAAACACTATCCCTTACTCCCAATTCCTCCGCTTATACCGCATCTGCTCCCAGGAGGAACAATTCCACCATACAACATCACAGGACCACAATTTTCCCTCCCATGTGGTCGACAATGCACTCCAGCACATCCCCTCCACTTCCCGCACCTCTGCCCTTGAACCCCACCCCTCCAATCGCAACAAGGACAGAACCCCCCAGTCCTCACCTTCCATTCCACCAACCTCCAGATACAACACATCATCCTCTGACCTTTCTGCCCCTCCACCAGGGATATATTTCTGTCCCAACCCCTATTGTGTTCCACAGAGACCATTCCTTCCACCGCAGGAATTGCAACCACACCGTCACCCTGCTCCCCCCCCCCACCTCCCACCAAGACTCCAAAGAATCCTTCCACATCTGCCAATCTGTACTTCCATACACGTCATCTACTGTGTCAGTTGCACTTGATGTGGTCTCCTCTATATTGGGGAGACAGGATGCCAACTTGCAGAACGTTTCACAGAACATCTCTGGGACACACGTGCTAAACGATCCCACTGCCCTGTGACTGAACACTTTAACTCCCTCCCCCACATCAAGCACATGCAAGTCCTGGGCTTCCTCTACTGCTAAACTCTAGCCACCTGACGCCTGGAGGAAGAACACCTCGTCTTCCGCCTTAAGACCCTCCAACCGCACGAGATCAATGTTGATTTCACCACTTTCCTCATTTCCCCTCTCCCCACTTTAGCCCAGATCCAACCTTCCAACTCAGCACCACCCTCTTCAACTGTCCTACCTGTCCATTTTCCTTCCTACCTATCTACTCCACCCTCCTTTCTGACCCATCAGCATTAGCACCCCTTCCTTCATCTACCTATCGCATTCCCAGTTATGCCCATACCTTCCTATTTATCTCTCAGCCCCCTTGGGCTACTCCCTCATTCCTGACGAAGAGTTCATGCTTGAAACATGAACTCTCCTGCTCCTCAGATGCTGCCTGATCGGCTGTGCTTTAGTAGCACCACACTTTGCAACTCTGATTTCCAGCATCTGAAGCCCTTACCTTTTCCTATTTGCACCTTTCGCCAAGGTCAATTGCTCATAAATGGATTGCCTTACCATTGGAAAAGTTATAAATACAAGAAAGCCCTTTGGAGTTGCCGGTGAACAGCTCCCTTCCTTTCTTTCAAGGTGGTTCAGTAATAGCACTCTTACGCTGAGTCACAATATCAAGCATTCAACAGGATTTGTGTACCAGAACTTTTGTTGTGTTGAAAGCTACATAAACAACAACATAGTGTTAACTTACTGTTTCTTAGAGGAAACAAAAGAAAACATTCCTTTTATCCTTAAAATTGAATTCACGCACACATATATTTCCTTAAGAACTCTCTTTTGGCTTCTCCCATCTTACTTGGACTTGCCAGAAAGCTAGTAGATCCCTTTTGTCCATTTCCTTCTGTCAGTCACCTATTCGATTTCAATTCAGCTGTATTTAAGATTCTCATCACCATATCTTTCTTCCTCACCTCCCTGGTTGACCCCCACCTCTCACCTCAACACACGTGTTCTTCTCTCTCTCTCTTTCATAAATGCTGTCCATAACATTTTAGTCCTTCTCAGCTATTTTCTTCAATTCTGTCATAATCTTCACTGACCCTTTTAAGTGTGGCTCCTCATTTCTTCCCTTCTCATCACTCCACATTTAAATTTCAACGTATGCATCTCATTAAGTATCTAGTTGTCATTCGTCTTATCTTCATCGAGGATATACTGCCTCAATAACATTCCTGGCGAAATGCTTCCCTTTCAGTGAGGAAAAGAAATGTCATTCTAGGCAACATATAATGGAAAACTAGTAATGGGAAACATTGATAAACATCCAACCTGGTAAAATGTCACTCTGAAATTAAAGAGTGATCAAAGCAGTCAAATGTATAATTCTATATTATGAATAATTGATAATAATTACTCTATATTCTTTTATCAGTCTGAGATATTGTTGACACTTACAGTCAATATGACTCTCAATTAGGAAAATTGATATACTTTCAAGTAAACTCATAATAACACTTGCGTTTAGGTGACACAGTGGCTCAGAGGTTAGCACTGCTGCCTCACAGCACCAGAGACCCAGGTTCAATTCCAGCCTCAGGTGACTGTCTGTGTGGAGTTTGCACATTCTCCGTGGGTTTCCTCCGGGTGCTCCGGTTTCCTCCCACAGTCCAAAGATGTGCAGGTTAGGTGAACTGGCCATGGTAAATTGCCCATAGTGTTAGGTGCATTGGTCAGGGGAAAATGTAGGGGAATGGGTCTGGGTGGGTTACTCGAGGGTTAGTGTGGACCTGAAGGGCCTCTTTCCATACTGTAGGGAATCTGATAAAAATTTACGGAGTCCTATTAACAGAGTAAAGGATGCCAAGATACTTCAAAGGAATGACTACCAATCAGAATTTGACATCATACCCAACAGGGAGATTATTGGGCGGATTACTAAAATCTTGGTCAGTGAAATAGGTTATGATAAGTGCTTTAAGGGAAAAGAGAAGCAGAGAGGGTTATAGAGGAAATTCCAGAACTTTACAACCAAAGCAACTGAAAAAGCAGCCAGAAGAGGGAAGAAAATGTATTACTCTTTAAATTTACTCCTTTTGAATTGTGACATGTATATCACACCAGTGCAAAAATGTTCTCATTTTGTTCGGGACAAATGTTTCAATTGAATAAGAACAAGATTCTTTACCAGAGTGTTTAAAAGGAGTCTGTGGAATCCTACACGTTTATCAAAAAGAACATTAACACCAATGTTATTCTTTAACATTCAAAACATTGTTGTTATAACTTAATGGATTTTTTTCTCCACAATTTAAGGTAAGAGGTAATTACTAACTCCAGAAAATATTACATAACTGGCTTCTGTGAAAATTAATGGCTAGAGTTTTGTAATAATGCTATCTGATTAGTTGCTAAACCACTCTTAAATCTTTTAAATTCCTGCATTTTTTTGAATAGTGATTTAATTTTAATTGTGACAATGTGTACGTGACAGCTGGAGGGAGCTGGTTACCATTTGATGCTGAAACACAGTGCAGAAACATGCAGGATGACTGAAATAGAGGACTTGTTAATTAAATTATTCTTCAATCATCTGTCTATCATTTCTTCATGAAACCTATGTTTTCTGTCACAAGTGGTGGCTTGTTTTATTGTATGAACTGTCTATTACCCATACATGTGTTATGTAACAGATACCAGAGCTCAGACTAAAATATAAACTTTAAGTTCACACTGAGCTGGTACAAAGACTCCTATGCACCAGCCTTGTAATAAATTTATCGGCAAAGAGGGTTACCTCAGATTACAACAGAATCTGGAGCAGATGGGCCAAAGGGCTGAGAAGTGGCAGATGGAGTTTAATTCAGAAAAATGCGAGGTGCTGCATTTTGGGAAAGCAAATCTTAGCATGATTTATACACTTAATGGTAAGATCCTAGGGAGTGTTGCTGAACAAAGAGACCTTGGAGTGCAGGTTCATAGCTCCTTGAAAGTGGAATTGCAGGTAGATAGGATAGTGAAGAAGGCGTTTGGTATGCTTTCCTTTATTGGTTAGAGTATTGAGTACAGGAGTTGGGAGGTCATGTTGAGGCTGTACAGGACATTGGTTGGAATATTGAATGCAATTCTGGTCTCTTTCCAATCAGAAAGATGCTGTGAAATTTGAAAGGGTTCAGAAAAGATTTATAAGGATGTTGCCAGAGTTGGAGGATTTGAGCTACAGGGAGAGGCTGAACAGGCTGGGGCTGTTTTCCTTGGAGCATCGGAGGCTGAGGGGTGACCTTATAGAGGTTTACAAAATTATGAGGAGCATGGATAGGATAAATAGACAAAGCCTTTTCTTTGGGGTTGGGGAGTCCAAAACTAGAGGGCATACAAACGGGGGAGAGGGGAAAGATACAAAAGAGACCTAAGGGGCAACTTTTTCATGCAGAGGGTGGTACATGTATGGAATGACCTGCCAGAGGATGTGGTGGAGGTTGGTACAATTGCAACATTTAAGAGGCATTTGGATAAGTATATGAATCGGAAGGGTTTGGAGGGATATGGGCCGGGTGCTGGCAGGTGGGATTAGATCGGGTTGGGATATCTGGTTGGCATGGACAGGTTGGACTGAAGGGTCTGTTTCCATGCTGTACATTTCTATGACTGTGTATGTTGCTGGGAATACATTTCAGGAATCAAATTAATGCTATATGACTCAAATGATATAAAGTGAAAAAAAGTGGAATAAATACAGAAGGACTAAAATTGGTCCAAAACACTAACTTGGTAACAAGCCCATTTAACATAAGTTAAAGACTTTTTCTCTCTCTAGAATCCTCACTGCCAAGGAAGCAGCCATTCGGCTCACGATGCCTGCGCTGGCAGTTTTAAAGAAGTTGTGCTTTGTCCTCACATCCTCCTGATTTTTTGTCTTAAACCCTATGAGTCAAGTACTGTCTACCTCCTTTTTGAACTTGCTGCTCTCTTTCAAGCAAAGTAATCCAAATTCTAAAATTCACTGAGCAAAGATTTTCCTATCACCCCTCAACCCTCACCCAAATCTTTAAAAGCTATGACCTCTGATTACTCACTCACTTCTCAGAATATCTTTTTCTGTCCCGCTACATCAAAGCCTCTCATCATCTTGAAAACAATCACCTCTTTTCAATTTCTAAGGAGAACAATTCGAACTATTCCCAATATCTCTTCATAACCGATGCACCCCATCCCGAACAACATCTTGATGAATGTTGTCTGCACCCTTTTGAAAAGTTTTACATCTCTCCTGGACTGTGTTGGACAGATTTGACCCATAGCCCCAGCTGTTCTCATGGAAGCCTTTGTATTTGATACAAAAGCATTGAGGTTATACAATCTCTTTGAAAAACAAAGTTAGGTTCCAGCTGGAGTACTTTGTTCTATTCTTGGCTCTGCAATTTAGGAAGGATATTAAGCCTTAGAGAGCACAATCATATACATTGCAATGGAATATTTTTTTCACTACAGAGGGTTGGAGAGGCTGGGCCATTAATAGATTCTAGAGGGAGATAAGACGGACTTTTACGCGATAAGGGAATCAAGGGGTATTGGGAAAAGGTGGGAAAGTAGAATTGAGGATTGTCAGATCAGTCATGATCTAATTGAATGGAGCAGACAGACAGACAGGCTGGCTGGCTTGATTCTCCTCCTATGTCTTACGGTATCGAGGATTAATCCAAACAGCCTGCTCTTTCCCCATAGGCCTGTTCGTCCCCCATAGGCCTGTTCGTCCTCTTTAGGCAGATCCAAGTCCAAGTCCATTTTGAAAGTTATTCCTGAATCTGCTTTCACCACCTTCTTAGTCAATGAATTCCAGGTCACAAGGACTCACTGCATGAAAAACATTTCCTCCCATTACTGACTCTGTTACTGATCATAAATTTGAGATATCTTGTTCTTGAGCCTCCTTACACCGGAGACCATTCCTCCTTATTTATTTGTGAATTTGACACCTTTATTTACACTCCTTCTAATGTAATGAAAAATCCCAGCTTCTTAAGTTCCTCCACATCCTTAAAGTCTCTCATCCAGGCACTCAAGAACTTGATATCCTTCCCAAGTGTGGAGCGCTGAATTCAACAAAATATTATAACTGTGTCTTAATCTGTGTTCTATAATTGTTTAGTGCAACTTGCTTTTGTACTCCACATCTTTTTAATAAAGCCAAGGATCCCAAATGTTTTTAAATAGCCTTCTAAACTTACCCCGCCATTTTAAAGATTGTGCCTGTACACTTGCAGATCGCTTGGTTCCTTAGTTTATTTTAAAATTGTACTATTCTATTCTATTGCCTCTCTTCATTCTTCCTACAAAAATGTTTTTCTTCACACTTGTCTGGGTTTGACTTCACACGCATCTGTCCATTTCACTAGTCTGTGTCTCCCTGAAATGTTACTATGATGCTCATTGTTTACTGCATTTAAGTTTGTGCCATTTGTAAACTTTGAAATTATGCCTTGTATACAGTTCTTTAATATATATCAAAAAACCAGTGTCTTAACATTAATCCTAATAAACATTACTGCCTATTTTCTTTCAGTCTGAAATAGAACCTTACACTTTTGTTCTCTACAATTTATCAAATTTTATACCTCTACAGCCACTGTCCCTTTAATCACCTAGACTTCAATTTTTCTTTAGTAAGTCTTTAAAGTAGTTTTGTGTCAAACAACATTTGAGCATCCATATACATGACATCAATCAGGTTACCCTCATCAATACTCTACAGTATTTTACCAAAGAACTCCATCAATTTAGACAAACATTTTGCCTTTAACAGATTTTTATGTAAGTGTGTGTTTTAGAAAGATTATGTTCCACGTATATAAGCAAAACCATGTGTATGATTTGCCATTTAATTCTATTTCAGTTCGAGTCAATGGATGTATTCACACACATTCATATATATGCATTTCCATGCGTAAAAATTTTAAAGACTATATTACACAATCCAAGTCCTGTAAATAGTATTTTTAAAAATGTCTTCACTCAATATGGGCATCACTGTCGAGGCCAGCATTTATTAACCATCAATAATTGCCCTCAAAAAGTTGTTTGTGAGCTGCCATCTTGAATCACTGGAGTCCATATGGTATAGTTACACCAAGCACTGTTAGGGAGGGAGCTTTAGGATTTTGAACCAGGGATGGTGAAGAAACAACAATATGCTTCCAAGTCAAGATGTTGTATGCCTTAGAGGGAACTTGTAGTTGGTGATGTTCCCATGCATGAGTCTTTCTAGATGGCTGAAGTTGTGGATTTGGAAGGTGCTGTTGATGGAGCCTTGCTGAGTTACAACAGCGTATTTTGTAGATGGGACATGCAGCTGCCACCGTATTTGTGGTGGAGGGAATGGGTGTTTAAGGTAGCAGACCATATGCCAGTCGGTGTGCCAGTCAAGCAGCTGCTTTGTCCTGGATAGTGTCGAGTTTTAGGAGTGTTGATGGAGCTACACTCATCTAGGCAAGTGAGGAGTATTCCATCATACTCCTGACATATGCCTTGTAGATTATGAATAGGTTTTAGTGAGTTAGATGGTGAGTCACTTACTGCAGAAATCCCAGCTTCTCACCTGATCTTGCAGTCACGTATTGATATGGGATGTTCAGATTAGGATCTGGTAAATAATAACCCCTACAATGTTAATAGTGAGAGATCCATCAGTGACAATGCCACAACATGTCAATGGGAGATGGTTAGATTCTCCCTTGTTGGAGATAGTCATTGGTTATTTGGCACAAGTGTTCCTTGTCATTTGTTGGTTTCTTGAGAATGTCTTGAGACTGAGATGATTTCCACTCACTACAGATTATATCTCCCTAATCTGGAACCTGCTGTATTTCTGCATACATTGGACTCTCAGAAAATAGAATGTTATGAAGTTGAAGGAGTGTCCTGTATCTTTAAGAGAGAGTGAGACCAACTGCCATCGACAAGAGTAACTGCCAGCAAAACACTCTTTGTCAAAGGTATCTTTTTGATATGAAACATCTTCGCAGCAAAAGACCAAAGGTGACCCAGGGAGATCTTCAGCCAGAGGGAGACAAGACATCAATGACAGCCGCTGTGTGGTTTTGAAATTAAGTTGATGTAATTTTAGTTAGGGCTTTTATTGGAACGATATATTGTTGTAAAGTTGGAGGCAGATAACAAATATTGCAGAGAAAGGAGGCTTAGAGTTGTAAATAGTTGTTGTTTAATGTTCATTTTCAGAGTTAAAGAATAATTTGATGTTTTTTCTTTAAATAGTAGAGGGTGGGCGTTCTCTGTTACTCAGACTTTAATGGATTACGGGGCAAGGTAAGTTTTTCTGGGTGTTTGGTTTAATTAGTAGAAGGGTTCACCACCATGTTGTAACAGGAGGATAGTTAGCTGTAAGAGTGATAGAGTAGCTGAAATTGTTATATCGGGTAAAAGTTCATCAATGTTCTCTAAAGTTATTGTTTCTTTTATGTTGTACAGCACTTTTAAACATGTTTAAAAGCTCCCATCCTGACCCTGACACCTGACCTCCCAAATCTCCAGCAAATTCTTCAGTCTGGCAAATGCCCAGACCCGAGGTTGCCAGAATAGAGGTACAATCTGTTTTAGAATAGTGTGGAAACAGGCCCTTCTGCCCAACAAGCCCACACCGACCCGCCGAAGCGTAACCCACCCAGACCCATTCTCCTACATTTACCCCTCCACCTAACACTACGGGCAATTACTACGGGCAATTTAGTGTGGCCAATTCACCTGACCTGCACATTTTTGGTTTGTGGGAGGAAACCCACACAGACAGGGGGAGAATGTGCAAACTCCACACAGAGAGTCGCCTGAGGCGGGAATTGAACCCGGGTCTCTGGCACTGCGAGGCAGCAGTGCTAACCACTGTGCCACCGTGCCACCCACTGTTTCTGCTTCTGATAGCATGGGGCTGAGAACACAAAGTGCAATCAATGACTCTCAATAAATGTAAAATAAAATTTAAACTCTGTCTCTGAATTTTATTATTTCATATTTGGTAAGTTTTAAGTTAATTTTAATTCTTACATAAAATACTTGCATCTATTTGCAAATGTATAACATTAAAATAACTGCAATTATTTCAATATATAAATAAGCAACAATATCGACAACGATGTTATTAAATAAAGATACTTCAGATCCAATCAACTATTTTGTGAGAAATCAATGTGAGCAATGTGAAATTGCACTAAGCGAATAGCAACACAACCTTTTTTTTGCAAGGACCACTTATGCCAAATTTAATGCTTCAGAAATTCAATTTATCTGCAAGTTCTCTACCCAAATTACACCAACTCTATGCAAATGATTGCTGTTAAATATGGTGCGATATGCACCAGGATTTTATACAGAAATGAACACTATGTACAAAGCAAGACACTCCTTACCTTTTCATTTATGGTGGTGTTGCAAATGGTGAGGCAGAGGTTATGGTCACTCTCTTACTTATCTGTGCTGAGTTCACGTTACTGTTTCTCTCCTCCAATTCATTATTTGGAGATGCTGGTATTGGACTGGAGTGTACAAATTTAGAAATCACACAACACCAGGTTATTGTCCAACAGGTTTATTTGGAAACACTAGCTTTCAGAGTGCTGGCCCTTCATCAGGTGATTGTCATCTATCAACCACCTGATGAAGGAGCAGCGCTCGGAAAACTAGTGCTTCCAAATAAACCTGTTGGACTATAGCCTGGTATTGTGTGATTTTTTTTAACTCTTGCTCATTGCTCTCTTTACGATTCAATTTTTCACCTGTTAATTTTCATTTCCTTTTCAATTTGAGGATGGTGAGCGCCATGGCAGGGAAAAGGTTCCCAAAGGATGCTGGTCGAATTTGGACTGCAAAGTACTAGGAAAATATGGCTCTTGTTGTTGCTTCTTTTTCCCAATCATTTGTGTTCCTCATAGTGCATGTGACAACATTGTAACTATCCCATTATTTACCATGTCCAATCCAACTGTTGTGTCTATCTCTTTGAATGGCTCACTTGACCCTGGTTATCCTCTCTACCTTTGCCCTGCTGTCACTCACATCTGACTCGGTAGCCACTATAGAATCATACAGCACAGAAACAGGCCCTTTGGCCCAACTTGTCTATGCTGACCAAGTTTCCTAAACTGAACAAGTCCCGTTTGTCTGTGTTTGGCCCCTATCCCTCTAAACCTTTCCTATGCTTGTACCTATCCAAAAGTCTTTTAAATGTTATAATTCACCTGCCTATACCACTTCCTCTTACAGCTCATTCCATACATGCACCACCCTCTGTGTGAAAAGGTTGCCAGTCAGGTTCTTTTAAATCTTTCCCCTCTCACCTTAAACCTATGTCCTCTAGCTTTGGACTCTCTTATACTGGGGGAAAAGACTTTGGCTCTTCACCTTATCTATGCCCCTCATGACTTTATAAACCTGTACAAAGTCTGCCCTCAGCCTCCAACACTTCAGGGAAAAAAGAAGTCCCAGCCTATCTAGTCTTTCCTTATAACTCAAACCTTCCAATCTTAAAACATACATGTAAATATTTTTCACCCTTTCCAGTTTTTAATAACCACCTTCCTCTAACATGGTGAGTAGAATTGTGCACAGTACTCCAAATATGGTCTTGCCCAACTGTAACATGACATCCCAACTCCTTTATTCAATGTTCTGACTGATGAAGGCAAGCATGCCAAACACCTTCTTCACCACCCTGTCTACCTGTGACACCACTTTCAAGGAATTATGTACCTGCACCCCTATGTCTTTCTGTTCAACAATACTCCTCAGGGCCCTACCATTAACTGTGTAAGTTCTGCCTTGGTTTGTCTTACCAAAATGCACCATTCTGCATTTATCTGACTTAAACTACATCTGCCATTCCTTGGCTCACTGGCCCAGTTGATAAGATCCTGTTGTATTCTTAAATAAGCTTTTTCACTGTTAACTATGCCACCAATTTTGGTGTCATCTGCAAACTTACTCACAATGCCCTCTATATTCTTATTTAAATCATTTGTATGAATGACAAACAACAGTGGACCCAACACAGATCCTTGTAGCATACTGCTAGTCATAGGCCTGCAGTGTGAACAACTCTCTACCACCATCCTCCGTCTCCTACCATCAAGACAATTTTGTATCCAATTGACCAGCTCTTCCCAGATCCCACGTGATCTTACATTACTAACCAGTTTCCCCTGCTGTACCTTGTTGAAGACCTTGATAAAGTCCATGTTGGCAATGTCTACCACTCTACCTTCATCTACCTGCTTGGTCATCTCTTCAAAAAACTCTCATCAAATCTGAGAGACAAGATTTCCCCTCCACAAAGCTATGCTGACTCTTCCTAATCCTATCTCCCACTTGCTTTCCTTTCCAACAGATACTCAGACTCTAAGCACTATTGACCTTCCTTTGCATTCCATGCAATCGTAAAGCCAAAGTACAAAGGGATCTGGGAGTGCTAGTCGAGGATTCTCTAAAGGTCAACATGCAGGTTGAGTCCGTGATTAAGAAAGCGAATGCAATATTGTCATTTATCTCAAGAGGGTTGGAATATAAAAGCACCGTTGTGCTACTGAGACTTTATAAAGCTCTGGTTAGGCCCCATTTGGAGTACTGTGTCCAGTTTTGGTCCCCACACCTCAGGAAGGACACACTGGCACTGGAACGTGTCCAGCGGAGATTCACACGGATGATCCCTGGAATGGTTGGTCTAACATATGAGGAACGGCTGAGGATCCTGGGATTGTATTCATTGGAGTTTAGAAGATTAAGAGGAGACTTAATAGAGACGAACAAGGTAATACATGGCTTGGAAAGGTTGGACGCTAGGAAATTGTTTCCGTTAGGTGAGGAGACTAGGACCCGTGGACACAGCCTTAAAATTAGAGGGGGTCAATTCAGAACAGAAATCGGAGACATGTCTTCAGCCAGAGAGTGGTGGGCCTGTGGAATTCATAACTGCAGAGTGCAGTGGAGGCCGGGACGCTAAATGTCTTCAAGGCAAAGATTGATAGATTCTTGTTGTCTCGAGGAATTAAGGGCTACGGGGAGAATGCGGGTAAGTGGAGTTGAAATGCCCATCAGCCATGATTGAATGGCAGAGTGGACTCGATGGGCCGAAGGGCCTTACTTCCACTCCTATGTCTTATGGTCTTAATCTTTCAATTTGCTTTCTTTAAAAATATAATGTCCACTTACAATGGGACAAAATGCTTGACTACCTTTCACTGTGTTTGTGCAGCTCTTCCCAGATCCCACATTACTAACCAGTTTCCCCTGCTGTACCTTGTCGAAGACCTTGATAAAGTCCATGTTGGCTGCATCTCACAGCATACAATGTCATACAGTCAGAGCCATACAGCACAGAAACAGACCCTTCAGTCCAACAAGTCTATGCCAAACATAATCCCAAACTAAACTAGTCCCATCCACCTGCTCCTGGCTCATATCCCTCCAAACCTTTCCTTCTCATGTACTTATCCAAATGCCTTTTAAATGTTGTAATTGTATCACATCCACCACTTCCTCAGGAAGTCCATTCCATTTGTTCTACAACACTACCCTAAACTTTAATTGTATAAGATCTACCCTTACTTGTTGTACCAAAATGCAATACCTCGCATTTATCCAGATTGAACTCCATCTGCCATTTTTCAGCTCATTGACCCATCTGATCAAGATCCTTTTGTAATCTTAAAAAACATTCTTCACTTTCTGTGATACCACTAATTTTGTGTCGCCCCCAAACATACTAATCGTATCTTCTACATTTTCATCCAATGGCAAACTAAAGAGAATTCAGAACCGATCCCTGTAGAACACTGCTGGTGACAGGGATCCAGTCTGAACATGATTAGCAGTGACCATTTGTCAGGTGCAGATAATCAATTGCCCTCAAAATTCAATTTTTATTCTAATTAGCTATTTTAAATTTGAAAAAAACTTCAGTTTTGAAATGTACATCAATTACCATTTTTTCCTTCCACAATTGAAAGTTTAAAACTTCCAATTTTGTTTGTTCTTTTCTACCTCTTCACTGCAACTTTTATCGCAGTAAAGTTCTGAGCATTTGTCCAATTGGTTTTCAACATTATTAGCAGGAAGTTATTGCCGGAAGTGCTGCGAGTTGAGGAAAAATATCCCATTAATATAAATGACCATTTGGTAGATTAGATTAGATTAGATTAGATGATTAGATTAGATTAGATTAGATTACTTACAGTGTGGAAATAGGCCCTTCGGCCCAACAAGTCCACACCGCCCCGCCGAAGCGCAACCCACCCATACCCCTACCTTTACCCCTTACCTAACACTACGGGCAATTTAGCATGGCCAATTCACCTGACGGTACCTGATGGTACGGATTCAATCTGAAAAATGAGGTTCATATTGAGCTTGTACAGATCTTAAATTCAAGCGAAAATGTTTGAAGAATCAAGTAGCATTTAGTGAAACTATTCAAACTAAAGTGCGAACTTAATAAATAACCAAAGCAGTTTATTGTAAAATATATAGCATTTTACTGTTTGAATTTTAATTTAATGTCAGTTGTTGTGAAAAATGATCACTTGAAAATTATACTCAGAAGGAATTCCAAATATCATGAGAATCTAGTGGCCAAATTAAACAATAGTGATTCATTTTATGAATAAAAACCACTAGATGTTACAGTGTACACTTTTGAAAATATTTATCATAGCACAACCTGCAATGCTAACAGGCATTTAAATTAACTTTTCAGTCAAATGCATGCCCCAACATGGCAAATTTATTGTGTTTGTTGACCTCCTTTGGTGGTAGAGTCTAGAATATATGCAATATTCTGCTCAAGCAAGGTTTGAGGCTTTAACGTAATTGGGACAAAACCTTGAAGGGAATGTTGGAGGTGGGAGATGGAAAATTCAGGAAGGGGATGTGGGATGGGGCAGAAATAGGTGGAGAGATGGAGTCAAGAGGGGCAAGGGTTTAGAGAAAGGCAAGGGGTGGGGCCAAATACTTGCTCTATTACAATTAGGATGCTTGGTTCTGTGTTCACCATCATAAAATTCTATTCAGTGGTAGGAAAGTGAGATGGGGAGATCCAAGTTGGTGCAAATGAAGCATAGGGTTACTATTCATATCTTGATCTGTTAGTAGTAGGGAACAAATTGTGAAACTACAAGGTAAACTCATCAGCTGAGTTCCCACAAAACCAACTTAGAGCATTCACTGCATGTAGAAATACCAATTCCCTATGCTACAGGAATTATAGAAAGCCTTGGCATTTATAGAGCACTATTCAAATCCCAAGGTACCTCAGAGCACTTGGAGATTTTCTTTCAGTTTGAATAAATTATTCTAGTTTTAAACTTTAACAATGTGGCTAGAATCTTTGTAAAACGTATTGATGCAATAAGGTTGTTACAAGCTGCTTGGCTCTGCAAAACGCAAATGAGATATTTTTGACTCCAAGATCTCACTTGCTTTGCCTCCAGAGGCATAACTGGTAATACAATCCTTATGATGGTTTGTCCCAAAAGGACTTGGATACTTTTCAAAGAAATAAGCTTTGTATGTGGGGAATTTACCAGAGAGTAGGTTATCATCCTACTACTAAAAACCCTTCCTTCATGTTAAACCTGTGCTCAGCATAACTTTGATCAGTCAGATCCTTTAGAATCCTAGCCAAATTGAATACTTGATCCAACTGTTTCACTGTGATGCATGAAGTATCATTATACCAATTTAAATTTCCTGTTGCAATTTACTTTCCAGCCTTTTTCTTCAAGTGTCATGTTAGATACTAGAATCCCAATCTGGAATCTGTACTTGGGCTTTCATGAAGAGGAACTATTCCTGTTCCAGCTCATTTGCTGCTGAAATCCTCATTCAAGCCTTCACTACCTCCAGATGTGACTATTCCAATGATCTCCTGCTTGGCCTCCTATCTTCTACATTCTATAAATTTAAGTTCAACCAAAGTTCTGCTTGCCCTTTTCCTGATGTACTTCAAATCTCAACCATCCACCACCCAGCATTTACTGACTTTATAAGCTCTTAGTGCAACAAGTCCTCATTTAAAAAACTGCATCCTTATTTCAACTGCTTCATGGTCTAGTCCCTCTCGTTATATGATCTCCTCCAACCTTACAACCCTCTGAGAAATGTTTCCTCTAGTGTTGGTTGCTATTCATCCCTATTTTAATCATCACTATTGAGGATGTAACATCTCCTCGCTAAATCTTCTCTCACACTCTCTACTCTCCTTGAAAGTTATTCTTAAATCCCTACCTGTGCCCATGTTTTGAGTTCTGTTTTGTCATGTGCCTTAGTATCTTTCTGATAATGCTGTGAATTGCCTTGGAATGCTGCAATGTTGAAGGTGCTGTATAAATGAAGTTGGCATTATTGCCGAATTCAAGTATGGTTGGCCCTTTGCAAGAATAATCAAAGAACAAATCTATAGTCTCACTATATCCAGCACATAGGAACACCTTTCCCAATGTGGCCAAATACCATGATTTTGTGATGATGACAGCAAAGTGCTCTTTGTCAGAACTTCATTGAACTGACAGCAACATCTGGAGTTGCACGTGCAGAACAGCACACAAATTCCAAAGTTGTTGTTAGGGATTCTACACTTTGGAGGATCCTCACACTGCAATCAATGGAAGTCAATTAAATTCACAAACACTTCAACTTTTATATGCTTAGACTCAATGTAACAAACTCGAAAATTTGCACTACACCCAAGATCATTAGCTTTTTGTGGCAATTCTCACCACAGACCACAAATTCCACACCATTCTTCACATTGAGATAGAAAATGACAAAAGTGGGCCATTTGGCCCTTCCAACCCACTCTACCATTCAATATGATGGCTGAACATCCAACTCAGTATTCTGTTCCTTTCTTTCCATAACCTTGACCCCTGTAGCCCTAGGAGCTGGATGAAACTCCTTCTTGAAAACATTTGATGATTGGGTCTCAACCATTTTCATGGCATAGAATTCCACAGGCTCGCAACTCTCTAGGTGAAGCAATTTCTCAGTCTTCAATTTCCCAGTCTTCAATGGCCTGCCCTGTATTCTTAGACTGTGACCCATTGTTTGGACTCACCAGTCATCAAGAACATCCTTCTTACCCTTTCTAGTTCTGTTATAGAGTTTTATAGGTTTCCATGAGATTCCCCCTAAACTCCAGTGAATATAGTCAAAACTAATCCAATTGTTCTTCATACCTCAGGCTTGCCATTCCAGGAATCAGTCTAGTAAACCTTTGTTGCATTCCCTCAAAACCAAAACATCCATCCTTCGATAAGGAAGCCAAAACTGCACACAATACTCTGGGTGCAGTCTTACGAAGACCCTATATAAATGAAGCAAGACACCCCTATTCCTGTATTCTAATCCTCTCACTATGAAGGCCAACTTACTAGTTACCATCTTCACCACCTGCTACACTGAAGGCTTACTTTCGATGCCTGGTGTACAAGGATATCTAGGTCTCATTGCACCCTCTCTTTCCCCAATCTTTCACCATTTAGATCATAATTTCCTTCCTGTTTTTGCTACCGTAGTGGATAACTTCACATTTATCCATATAATATTTCATCTGCCATGCGTTCGCCCACTCACTCATCAAATTACACTGAAAAATCTCTGCATCCTTTGCACAGTTCACCCTCACACCAGGTTGTGTATCTGCAGATTTGGAGATATTACATTCAGTTCGCTCATCTTAAGTTATTACTGTGATAATTACAGTGAATAGCTGGGGTCCAAGTAATGAACTGTGTGATATCCCAGCCACTGACTGTCACTCAGAAAAAGATATATTTATTTCCTACTGTTTTGTGTCTGCCAAATAGTTTTCTATTCACGTCAGTATACTGCTCCCAGTCCCATGCATTTTAATTTTAGATGTTAATCTTTTCTATAGAATTTTACTGAAAGCCTTCTGAAAGTCCATTAAACTATATCCGACTCCCCCCTATCGAATCTATTACTTACAACCTCAAAATCCAAGCGGATTTGTCAACCATGATTTCCACCTCATAAATCCATGTTGACTGCACAATTCTGTCACTATTTTCCAATTATTTTGCATTATAATGGACTCCAGCATCTTCCCTACGTCCAATGTCAGGTTAACTGGTTTAAAATTCCATTTACAGCAGCATGGTAGCTCATCGGTTAGCATTGCTGCCCCCCCAGTGCCAGGTTCGATTCCACCTTCAAATGACTGTCTGTATGGAGTTTGCACATTCACCCTGTATCTGTGTGGGTTTCCTCCCACAGTTCAAAGGTATGCAAGTGGATTGGCCATGCTAAATCACGCATAGTGTCCAGGGATGTGCAGGCTAGGTGGTTTAACCATGGGAAATGTGAGCTTATAGGAGATACAGCGTCCCATCCAGACCTACACTTTGAAGAGGTGACATGGACTCAATAGGCTGAATGGCCTTCTTCCACACTGTAGGAATTCTATGATTTTTCTCTCTACTTCCTTTTTTAAATGGTGGGATTACATTATCTACCTTTCAATCCAAAGGAACTATTCCATAGTATGAAATATTGAAAGATGAGGAAAGCATCCATTTCTGGGAACACTTCCCAGAATATCAATTCCCTTTAAACCCACCAGTTTTCCCAATACCATTTTCCTACTAATACTAATGTCCTTCAATTGCTCTCTCGTTAAATCTTGTTGCCCAACATTTTTGACATTATTTGTCCTTCTTTGTGAAGACAGAACCAAAATATGAATAGTAGTATGCCATGTGTTTGTTTCCTATTGTTGCCTCTCCCATTTCTGATGTACATTTGTCTTCACTAATCTTTTTCTCTTCATGTACCAGTATAAACTTTTACAATCAACTTGTATATTCCCTACAAACTCACCCTCATATTTTCCCCTTCATAATCAATTCTTTTGTCCTCCTTTGCTGAATCAAAATTGTTCTCAATTCTTTGGTTAGCTACTTTCGCTTTCAACTTGTTTGCCCCTTCTTTGAATCCAATATCTCCTAATATCTCATGTTAGCCATTGTCAGACCACTTCTCCCATTTTACTTTTGTGACAGATAAGACTGAACAATTGTTGCAGTTCCTCCATGGACTCAGTTTGTCATTACTTAAAGAGAAGATGGTGGAGAAGCAATGTTTCCCAATTTATCATAGTCAGCTCACGGCTCATATCATTGAAGTTTCTTTTGTTCGCATTCAGGACCCTAGTCTCCAAATCAATGATGCCAACTTCCATTTTAATGGGGAATTCTATCATACTATGGCTCTCTTCCCAAGTTGCCTCATACAGCTAGATTGCCAATTTGTTTTTTCATATTGCGCAATACCCAGTCTTGGATGGCCTATTCTCCATTTGGTTCCTCAACATATTAATCCAAAAACCATCTTGCACACACTCCAGGAATTCCTCCTCTCAGGCATTGTTTATTGATTTGATTTGTCAAATCTTTATGTAGACTAAAGTCACCCATAATTACAGCTGTACCTCTTTACATACTTAATTTGAACAGAAGGAAATTGTTATTCCAGTCCATAATTTAAGTAGCGAAGACATAAATTTTTTAAAAATTACAAAGAGTCTACTGTGCACAGTTCCAAATGTTTATTCTTCTTTAGGTTTCAGTTTAATATACAGATGCACTTGACAGACCAGTGTATGTCTTTACATATTTAACACATGTATTCTTGTGCAGACTTCTTTTGACTCTCTTATTTTGCCTATAACCATGATGTTGAATGGCATCACATACTTAAAAGTCTGAGGGAAGGCTGGATATAGGATTGTAGAACATTCCATTTGCTGGTTAAGTGCGCTCACCTGCCTTCATTTGGCAATTGAGTCTTTTTAGTTTTTTTGGTAGAGTTGACAGATTAACAGTTACAAATTAACAGTAATCTTCAATACTTTTAAATAAGCGTTCACAAATGTAAATCTGAATTTAAAAATTGTAAACAAACATTTCCTACATAACCCAAGTAATCCTTGAAATAAAACACTACCAACAAGTTGCAAGACAAGCTGTGAAGCATGAAATTCCAACGTAACCAATATATTCCCATAGCATATGCTTCTGAAGCCAATTTACTTAATACCAAATGGGCAAAACAAAATTATACAAACATTATAGAACCAAAAATTACACACCCATGGATTGATAAACCAGCACAATGGGATTCTCTAATTTTTGCTTGCTAATTAAGCACAGCAGATAACATAACTTATCGCTGCCTTCTAATTCCACAGTACAAATGGCCCACAGCCCGTGCAAAACACACTTGAATAGGCTCAATTCAGTTTTAAAATGAAGATGTGTTGCAGGGTTTGGATTAGTAAGTTACACAAAGTTGGACCAAATCACCAAATGACAGACTTACTCACCAGAGTGGAAGCGATAGCTAATTTATTCCTAGAGCTTTCTACTTCAGTCAACTAGTGTGTAATAATTCATAATTCTGGACTTTGAATAGTTTATTCTTAGAAACTATTTAAGAAAATTGAGCTTTCTTGATAATCAAAGTAAAAAGATCAGCATTCAGCAACTCCTATACAGATATTTTGCTGAATATAAAAACATGTCAGGTAATGGCTCACAGTTAAATACCATAGACTTAACTTTAAGGTCACTTAGGCCCAAAGCAAAATATAGCAATCAGCTGTGGATCAGAAAGGTCAAATTTGCAGTCAAACAGTTATCATTCAATGACAAAAATATTTCACAGCGATCAACTAATAACTCCTGAGCAAATAGGGAGAATTATAGTTGTAAACTAGGTAGATCTATTTTCCTCACTAGGTATACTTCTTTGGAGCCAAAGTCTCATCACCAACCTAATGGTTGGCTTAATATTCCATTGTAGCTATATTAAACTAATTTCTTATAGATTTCAATTAAATTTCTCCCAGCCACTGTAAGTTAGTTATGATGCTGCTTCATTGACTTCAGTGTGATAAATATAGTTTCAGATTGCTGGCTGCCTACAAATGTGAAATGAACAGCCAACTTAACAATATACATGTAAACAAAAAAGGTTCAGATAAATACAATTGTACAATGATCAGAAGTCATATCATATCACATCACATCAACAATTTATATGTAAAACCAGTGAACTAAAGGAGCTTGGTTATAGTCCAAAACATAGGGCAAGGACTTGTCACTTACTTGGTTTGACAACGTAAGCAGGTTTAGAGATGGATTGACTGAACTTAGATAAAAAGCACTGCTTTTAAAGGCAAAAGGAAAGCAATTCAACGTGATCTGGATTAACAGCACTGAATTTTATGCTAGTTAATAAATCAGACTACTAAAATAAATTCAGGTTGGTAACAACCCTTCTACTCCATCTTAATACACAACATGCAGCTCCAATGAGCATCATTCCATACAGACCAACCGTTATCAAATTAAACAGGCTTTCCCTGCCTCCCAGTCCATCTGCGTAGTTGCTGTGGGTATCAAAGCATTTTTGAGTGTTTGTTTTAAATGCATGCCCATTTTATTACTGACTCAATTGACTTGAAGGAAGTAGGAACTCATCACTCAGTGATCCACAGATGAGCAAGAATTAAATCAGATTTGTGTCTTTTAATTTGTTACCTAATGTATAAATCTTTTCTTGAAACAATGCTGATTATATAAGCATGACAACTGTATATTAAACGTGGGCAATTTCAATCAGACTAATTCAAATGGTTGGGAGTGGGACGGGAATGCTGTGCAAGCAAAATGTGAACTCTCTAACCTATGATTAACAATGGTGCGGACATCATTTTACTAAATTATTGAGTAATAAAATAAAAACCATGAAGGAACAAGTAAAAAAGTGTCAGCATCATTGTGTATTTTCAGCATGCACTTTTGAACTAAAAGTCAGATCTCACTTTACTTTGCAATGGACCATAATTTATTTTCTGGCTAAGGATAATCTTATGTCATTTAAAAATAAAACCTTCTCTTTGTGTCATTCAAAACTGAACAGATATAACTTGCCCTGAAACTCGTATTGATATTACTCTGAAGCTGCTTGTTCTGAAGGGATTGTGGCAATTCCTCCTGCCTCTGATGCTTTCTTCTTGTGGAGAAGCATCTGGTTTCAGCACAGTTGTCAACAGGAGCCTCGCAAGTTTACATCTCACCACTCTTCTCCATCTGAATACAATACACAACAGCGAGGCCCAGTGTTTATCATCACTACAGAGCAATTGAAAAGTCAAATTAAATAGACGTTCCCAATTCCCAAACCTTCTCCACTCAGTTGTTGCAGGCTCACAAATAACTTTTGTGAATTTGTTTTAAATGAATGGTGATGACATTATTAACTCAAGTTATGTGAGCACTCAAGTCTGAGTGTTACATCATCTCCTTCTTTGTGTTGAATAAAACTTTTTCAAAGTTAAGTAAATTCCATTAGAAATTTTGGCAATTTTTGAAATGGTTCTTGAAGACATTATTCTCCTTGGATATACTGCAACAATTTAACTTCAAACTCTTAATACTGCCATGAAACAAAACTACATTAGAGTGATACAGCAGGTGGCATTAAAAAAAAGGAATAAACATTAGGAAGAAAAACAGTCTAGAAACAGTAACATGTAAGGCATTTATGTAAACATGTCCAAAAACATTGGTCTGAGTTATGCAAATAGAAAAATATATAAATTACCATAAACATTCCACCAAAAGTTCAAATGTTTCAAACCCCTTTACCAGAAAGCGACTTTAAAATCTTTCCAGCTTGCAGTGAACCAAGATTAAAGTTATTGGCTATAGTTCAAAAACATGGCTTCATCTTCTTTCCAGGAATTTGTCATTTGGTGCACTTGTTGAATACAGCCATAGTTAAAGTGCCTTGGTGCTTGTGGAAGGAACAGTGTGGGAAGACGGTTTTTGAGGGTAACGATCATAATAGTAAGCTTGAAAGAGAATTGTGATATCAACACACACTTGCAGCAATCCACATATCCAAAACTGGAAAGGAGCTTGGTTCAGGATGAAGTAAGCAGTCTTGAAAGTGTCACCACTTGCCCACATCAGCACCATAGTAATACTTTATTGAGGAGGAAAGATTCCAAAATTAGTAAAAAAAAATCAATTTAAATCAACTAATAGATGTCTAACATAGCACCATATGTAACATTATTGTAATAGACAGTACTCACCACATGAAACCTTCACAGTGCTGGATTAAGATCTGCAATTATTATCATTTCTCTCTCCCTACCATTTGCATTGTTACTAGAACTTTACAAGTGTGGATTCAATTGCACGCAGGTAACATCCTCTTCGTCTGATCAGCAATGATCAGCTGACGATAATTCATAAGGCAATTGGCGACACTTCAACTGCAGGAAACTGAAAGCCAGCCTGTAACACCACCAAAGGTGTCTTCCCTTTCATTAGATTATAAGGTGGGTCTTGCACCTTCTGGCAGTAGGACCTTCATTCAGTGGACCCAAAATCATGCAAGGTCTTGCTCAAAGAATACAAGGTTGGTAATTCAGCTCAAGAACAAATACAGCAAGGATTTACACTGTACATAGAAACAAGAGACAGGTTGTTCACTCCATATGATCGAATGGTTGCCCAAGAAACCACTGCAGAAAGGAACAATGGCTAGGATTCTATACTGCTCATAAATTGCAAACTACCACAAAGGTAATGGTTAAGGCATGAACAGTGGGCTATATCCTTCCTCAAATTGCACTGAAGACCAATGAATCTTCAAGTCTTGTTCAATTCAAAGTAACTTAGCTGGTAATGGCATGGTAAGTTAATTACTACTGCAGAATCTTTCTGGACCCAAAAATGAACTTTACAAGTGCAGAACAAAAAAAAAGAATGTTGCACATTTTTAATTCATTATATTTGAAGTTTTTTAAAAAAAGTATCCATTTAAATTTTTCCCCCAAATCAGCAAGTCACAATCTCATTTTTTACAAAATGACTTAACTGTAATTTATATTTTCTGTCTATAACTTTCTGCTTTGCTGTCTGTGAGGACTCTTCACCATGACTGGTTTATCAGCCTTCATTACAACTTGTCCCGTTCACACTAACCACATTTACTCTGCCATAGGAACTTAAAACATTGAATCAAACACAGAATGCTGGAAAAACTCAGCATATTTGGTAGCAACTGTGAAGAATGAAACAATATTTCAAGTCCAATATGAATCTCCTTCAGAAATGAAAGATGACGACAAATGAGTTCTTCTACATTCACGCTTTTTTTAACCTGACTCAAAGCAGGTACTCTGTTTCTCTCTCCATGGATGCTGCTTGACCTGCTGACATTTTTCCAGCACTCTCTGCATTTGTTTCAGATTTAAGAGCAACCACAATATTTTACTTTTATTCGTGAAATCACTGAAACTGTCAAAGAAATCTGAGATCTACAGGTCTCCTCAATCTTTTTTCTCCCCTCCCCCAAGAACAATGACGCCCATAATCAATCAAGCTTGCAATCAATAAAGATGGGCATCAAGAGCTTTAAATGTAAGAAAGAGAGAAGTCAAAGTGAGCATAGACACCTTAGAGAATGAGGCTGGGGAAATGATAATGACGAACCAGGAAATGGCAGAGGAGCTAAGTAAATACTTTGCCTCGGTCTTCACAGTAGGTGACACTATAACATTCCAAAATTACTAAGTGCTCAGAGGGCAAAAGGAAGAGAGAAAATAAACACAATAATCTTGATCAGATGGGTTGAGGAGTGGTAGGTAGATTTGGATAAATGTGAGGTGTTGCATTTTGGATAGGCAATTCAGGGCAGGACTTATACACTTAATGGTAAGGTGGAAGTCTGTATCGCAGATGCTGCAGATTAGAGTCAAGAATAGAGTGGTGCTGGAAAAGCACAGCAGGTCAGGTAACATCTGAGAAGCAGGATAATCGACATTTTGGGCAAAGGCCCTTCATCAGGCTTTTGCCCAAAATGTCGATTTTCCTACTCCTCAGATGCTGCCCGACCTGCTGTGCTTTTCCAGCACTCTAATCTTGAGTTAATGGTAAGGTCCTGGGGAGTGTTACTGAACAAAGAAACCTTGGAGTGCAGGTTCACAGTTCCTTGAAAGTGGAGTCACATGTAGATAGGATAATGAAGAAAATGTTTGGTATATTTGCCTTCATTGTATATAGGATGTGAGAGGTCACATTGCAGCTGTACAGGACATTGGTTAGGCTACTATTGGAAAACTGTGTGTAATTCTCATCGCCATGTTATTGGAAGGATGTTGTGAAACCTGAAAGGGGTCAGAAAAGATTCACAAGAATGTTGCCAGGGTTGGAGGGTCTGAGCAAAATAGAGAAGCAGAATAGACTGGGGCTATTCTCCCTGGAACATTGGAGGCTGAGGGGTGATCTCATAGAGATATAAAAAATCAGGAGGAGCATGGATGGAGTAAATAGACAAGGTCCTTTCCCTGGGGTGGGGGAATTCAAAACTAGACAGCATAGGTTTAGATTGAGAGGGGAAAGATTTAAAAGGGACCCAAAGGGCAACCATTTTACAAAAAGGGTGGTGTGTGCATGGAATGAGCTGCCCGAGGTGGTGGAGGAGACTGGTACAATTACAACATTTAAAAGGCATCTGGATGGATATATGAATAGGAAGTGTTTGGAGGGATGTGGGCCAAATGCTTGCAAATGGGACTAGATTTATTTCAGATATCTGGTCAGCATGGATAAGTTGGATCAAGGGTCTGTTTCTGTGCTGTATATCTCTATGACTCTATAACTATTATTGGAGCAAAGAGCTAGGGAAATTAATGGGGCTAAAAACCAATAAGTACTCTGGTCTTAATGAGATGTATCATAGGATATTAAAGAAAGTTGCTACAGAGATAGTGGATGCAATGGCAACAAATCATTCAGGAATCCTTAGATTCTAGAAGTCACAGAAAATAGGAAAAGTGGCAACGCAACATCCATATTATTTAAACAAAGGGGAGGAAACAAAAAAGATACTTAGGCCAGTTAGCTTGACATCTATTATTTGGAAAACATTAGAGTATTATAAAGGATGTAGCAGCAGAACATTTAGCAAAATATAATATGATCCAGGAAAGTAAGCATGGTTTCATGAAGGGGAATCATGCCAGACAAATTTCCTAGAATTCTTTGAAGAGGTAACAAGCAGAATAAAGGGAAACAGTGGATGTATAATATTTGTACTTCAGAAGGTATTTGATAATGTACTACACATTAGGCTACTTAATAAGAGTCCATGGTATTGGAGACAGCATATAGCATGGATAGAGGATTGTTAACTAACAGAAGACAGAGGTTAGGATAACAGTAACATTTTCAGGATGGCAACTTGTAACTAGCGGTGTGCCTTGAGGCTCAGAGATGGGACCACAATTATTTACTATCCATATTTTAATGATTCGGATGAGAAAAGTAACTGTACTATTGCCACACTCGTGGATGATACAAAAATACATGGGAAGGCAAGTGGTGAGGATGACACAAACAGTCAGCAGAGGGATGTCAGCATGTTAAACGAGCAAACAAAAAAACTTGGTAGATGGATTAGAATGGGGCAAAATGTGAAGTTATGAATTTTGGCAGAAAAAAAAATCGAAAAGCTGAATATTATTTAAATAGAGAAAGACTGCATAGCACTACCAGATGGATACCTCACCCATGAATCACAAAACACTAGCAGGTAATAAGGGAGGCAAATGGAATGTTGGCCTTTATTTCAAAGGATATGGAGTATAAAAGTAGGGAGATTTTGCTAAAACTATACAAGGCATTAGTCAGTTCACATCTGAAAGACTGAATAGTTTGGGCCTCTTACTGGCATTGGAGGCACACCAAGGAAGGTTCACTAGGCTGATACCAGCTATGGAGAGATGTCTTATAAGAAAAGATCAAATAGATTGCTTTTGTACTTATTGGAATAAGGGAGATTGAGAGGTGACCTTATTTAAACTAAAGTCTAGGCGCAGAGAGGAGAAAATAGTTGACAGAAATTAGGAGGAACTTTTTCTCTCAGAGGGTTGCAAATTTGTGGAATCCTTCAATGCAGAGGACTGTTACAGCTATGCCATTATGCATATTCGATGCTGAGAAAGAGTTTTCTTTTAAAATCAGTAAGAATCAAACATTATGAGGAAATGACAGAAAAGTTGAGTTCAGAACTATCAGATAAGCCATGAATGGCAGAGCTGATTCGCTCAGCTGAATGGTCTACTTGTGCTCCATCTAATGTTCTTATTCAGTCATTGTTGACCACAAAACCTGACCAGTGTTAGACTCAAGGATTACATTTTTCCAGTTAATTTCTGTTTAAGTAGAAAGTGCCACTAACATGAGGCAGAAAAACAATAGACTTCATTTTAACTGACTGGAACCCAAAGTACAACAGTAAATGACTCATGACAGTCAACTATTGAACAAATGTACAACTTCCATGGCAAAAGCGCACAGCTTGAAATACTGAGGTAGAATGTCCACGAGTGCTTTTGACCTGCTGTGATCCCTTCCAAAATACAGCAGATGGAATTACTTTACATATTGGGTCCCACTGTAAAGCAGAAGTATCCTCCCCCTCCTCCCACTACAATGTCAGAGGCTTTGCCGACTCAAAGAAAGCACAAGTATAGAAAAAGCATGCTGTTTAAAATTTTCTAATCTTAAAAATAAGTTGGTAAAGTTATATCATCTGGAGTTGAAATTCTTTTAAAGAAACTTATGCACATCATAATGAGTTATTTTCCTTCAAGTTCTCCATTAATAGTGTGGGCTTGTACAGCTGTTGTCTGATTGGAACCAGCCAAGCATCTTTTATTTGATCCAATGGCTATCTTTGTGCATGTGCAGTAACTGTCAAATGGCTATCAGATCAATCACAGCCTTATCCACCAACATTTTCCCACTACCGGCAAAGCTGCTTCTTTCTTAAACGTTTAACCAATTCTCGTTTGAAAGTTAGCATCGACTTTGGTTCCATTTAATTAGAGTAATTACATACTTGATTACTATTGCAGGGTTGATGGTCTGTGCTGTAATACGCTCCAACTATGACAACTAATCAGTCTGCCCCTTCAGGTTACAACTCAGTGAGGAAACACAAACCTCAAACTCCCTTGGGTTCTTTTTCTGATGTTTGTAAATTTATCCTATAAAATCCCTCAATTCTGAAAACCTCCCAATCATCTATTAACCATGTCTGTGCTGATAAGAACAATTCCAGTTACTTAAGATCTCTCCAGATAACCAAGGTCCTTCATTGTTGGCATCATCGTGGTTGATAATGTCTCTTTTCCTTATGTCCTTCATGATCTTTTTTTTAAACACTTCTCTACGCTAAATTTGCCTTCTTTTACCCATATCACTAGTCTCAGTCCTCCTGAAGAAACTATCTACAATACTTAACAAAAAAACTAAAAATACCTTTAAATAAAAAAAAGTCACTGGATCTGAAACTTTAACTCTGCTTCCTTTCCTCAAATGCTGCCAGACCTACTGAATTTCTCCAACAATTTCATGTTTTTTATCATCACTAAGTTGCAAGCTTTTTCATATCTACAAAGTCTGAAATTATGCTCCCTATACCCAACTCCAGGGCAATAATATATATCCTGTCCCCATCCCTTGTCTTAGGGATTCCTATAGCCTCAACTGATTTGACTTTTTTCCCCCAAAGTAAATGTTATAAGAGTCCATGGTATTGGAGATAACATATTAGCATGGAGAGAGGATTGTTAACTAACACAGGACAGAGGTTGGGATAAAAGTAACATTTTCAGGATGGCAACTCATAACTAGCAGTGTGCCACGGGACTCAGAGACAGGTTCTCGGATTCTCCTCTGAATCCATGTTTACTAGGTTATTAATCCTCAAAATATATTTTAAATATGTTTTATATTAAATGTATATTTAAAATTTAGTATTGACAAAGTTTGGGTTTCATTCTTGAATCTTCAAGGATTTGGAGTGGTCTTAAAATAGCTGCTGTTGTGGTGTTCCTTTCCAAGTTGCATAACTTGCTGGTAAAGAATTCTTTTAGTGAACTGGTAAGAAAACACCTCTTGTTTGCATTCTCCTGACCAAGCATAGTTGTCAGCTCAGCAATATTTGAAACTTTTCAGTTGAGGCTCCAAAATCAACAGCTGTTTACATGTGGAACCATGTGATGTTGGATTTGTCTGCAAGGACCGAAGGTTAAGATGTAATAATGTAAACTCAAAATCAGGTGATGTTTGTGAGTTTAAAGGAGAAAAATAAGGGGATATATTGCTAAATATTCAAATGAACAAGTTTGTGGCTTTTTTTTTTAAAATGCAATGCCAGTTCTTTTAGTAAGAAACAATAACTATAGTTGGAAGAACCAATTCACTTGACAACTGAGTGTACTGTGGTGGTCTCTTCAGTCAGACCTTTCAATAAATCATTTGGATTTAAAAACATATTTCAATGCCTTTCAGCATGAGAAAAAGGCAGCTACATTCTGTCTCATTGTTTTTGACTGTAAATTTCTTTCTTACCTTACGTTAACAGCTCTGGACATGATAGTTGGCGAACCTGAAGGGGATCCAGTGTTGGTCCTTATCAGTTAATGAAAATGTCAGAACCAGAATTTGCTCTGCCCAAGTTATTTTTACTCATGACGTCTCTCATTATTCACTCAACTTACTTCAGTCATGAATTCCAAAGTCTTTATGTATAAACTAAACACAACAAATGTAAGTAAGTTCTAGCACTTCACTTACTTCCCTTTTGGCATTCTTCCTCATTCACTAGGCATAATACTGAAAAGCGAAGAGAATATTTTCTCAATGGTGTGATACTAGGGGACTATGAAGGAACAAAGGAATTTAGGTGCTAGTGTACAGAAATAACTGGAAACTAATGCAAGGATACAAAAGGCGATGAAAAAGGCTAAAAGAATACTAGGTTTAATTTCCTGCAAGATTGCAATAAAAGTAAAGTGATACTTCAATTACACAGACCTTTGATCAGTCCCCATCCAGAGAACTGTGTTAAGTTTTGGATACAGAGCCTTAAGAAGTATATTGCCCTTAAAATTCATTCATCAGAATATCAGGGCTTAAAAGAATTAAACTATGGGGATAACTTACTAAATGTGATTTGTATTCCATTAAGTTTAGAAAGTTGATGGTGGCATTTAATTGAGGCGTTGAACATGTTAAAGCAGCTTGATTGGGTAGATACAGAGAAACTATTTCCTCTGGTGGGAGAATCCTTCTTAAGACATTAAAGACTATACTATCTGTGACGATCATCTACAGTCTTCCATTTCTAACTGGTACTTTGCACCAGGTCAACAAGAAATTCAAACTTTAGTGTTAAATTTCTCACCTTGGCAGTTCAATAACACACCAGAAGTGAGGGTTGGGCAGACAAGCAGAGCCGAGAGAAACAGTATGAGCATGCTAGCAAAACCAAGTACAAGAGTGAAACTTTGAGACAAATAGAGAAAGATAGGGAGAAAGACTCACACAAGGTCTTGGCTTGGTACACAAGTATTTTTTGCATTCCAATAAAGTAGCTATAAATACAGTTTTTTTCAAAAAGTCTGCTTCTGTATATTGTCAACGGATTCACAATGAGGCACAAATGTCTTATTCAATTCCAGTCAGCATTCAATCCAAGCACCACTTTTATTGTGTCTTAATGTGACAGTTCAAGGATGGCAAAAGGGATAAATATGCAGCATACATGAAGCACTGTTGTTAGTAACTCAATATTAAATAAATACGTCTGGTAGATGCAAGAATTACCAGGGCCGGGGGTGGTGGTGGGGAGATTGTGGTAAGGTTGCTTATCAGTTTATAAACTGACAAATACACTCAGGTTATGGTGTGGCAACATATATTCCAATAAACCAGTATACAGTGGAAACAAAAATCATAGTTTGCTTTATCAAACTTTCTAATTTACTGTTGGACAGATAAAAGCATACTCTGATTCACAGAGATGAAGTCTGTTCATGAAGTTGTCATTGACAACCTCTGAACCCAAAGTAGTAGGAATGTAAAATCCCAAAATAGAACCACAGCCTTGATTCACGTCGGAGTCAATTCACCCAATTACAACCCAATGGTACTCCAATGCCACCTACCATAGACAATTTAAACATTTGCTAAATTTGTTCATGAATGCGTTGTGAGAACAGTGTTCTACGCATATGCGCACCAATCAGAAAAGAACACACAGAATGTAATATGCAGAAAATATATCATAAAAAATTGAGATATTCCAGCTTTATAATATAGAAGAAATAATTTAAAAGGTTACATCATTGAAGCATATCAATTATGAAATAGTATAAACAACACAAATAGAACTTTAAGATAAATCAGTGGAGTTAAAAAAATGAAAACTCATCAAAAATAAATCAAAGAGCGACACCTATTTGGAATAATTTGCAAAGCATAACAGCAGAAAGAAACACATGAAGCAATTTATAAAATATAAAGAATGGCAAGGAAATAGCATTCTGATAACAAAGGGGGTAGGGGGTGGATTCTGGTGGGTTGAATCTCCTTTTACCATCCTTAATGTTTTTCTTGTGTACTTAAAATTGGTTTCAGAATGCAGATGTTAGGGAGATAATCCTCATAATAAGGAAAGATTATGACGAGCATTGGGATCTGATAGATCAATTGATGCATTAGCAATTGATGCATTAGCAATTGATCCATTAACTGTAAGGTTGTACTTACTGTTTTGAATTCTTTTATGAGCTAAAATTTTAATTTTGCTTTGTTCTGTTGGCTTGTGAATACCATGCCTTCAAATCTACTCTAGGATTTGAACTATATAATCTAGGTTGACACTTCCAACAGTGTTCTACTCTTAGAGCTGCCAATTTCCATACATGATGATAAATTAAGATCTCCTCTGTTGGTGAGCTTGATGTACAACAGGATCAGAGAATTCTTTAGTGTCTGGTCCCCAACATGGATAGAACTAATAAAAAAAATTGTCGTTGTTGTTTATTGAGATTCATTACTTGTAAATTGCTTTAGCCTATAGTGTCTGCACTTGAAATAGTAAAATGCCTGAGCACTTGATGGATACAAGTTTTTTTTTTCTCTATCAAGATCTTATAACTGTGTGATGTGGGCGCTCTTACCTCATTCCTTCTGTTGATTTGTTCTCATAGTTGCGGTACAGTTGTGGTGTGCCAAGCATTGCCTCAGTAAAGACAGCGAAGAAGCCAAGTGTTTCCACGAAGAGTGAAGAATCAATAAGGAGGTAGGTTATGTATGCAGCAACAACAGTGAAAGCCAAGACACATTGTATGTAATCAATAAATCTGCTCCACAGCCAGAAGTACTGCAAGTCAAAGTCTAAAAACAGAAACAAATTATTAAAGTATCTAAGCAAATGATTTGAATTTTACCAGTTACACTAATTTATTTTAAATTTATGACCAAATAACAAATTTGCCACAAGCCAATTTTTAAAAGACAAATACAAGCATCAACATTTCAAATGTGCACCTCCCTTTATTTTTCCAGTTTACCTGAATGCTGCCATCTCTGTTTCTGTGGCAAGTGTTTCCCTACTCATAGTTCTTCATCCTGTCCTCTTACTGACTATATGAAGATCACCAAACATGGTAACAATTTTGTTAGCTTTTCTAAAGTGAGTCCAGACAGAAATCTATCTTCTAACCAAACTTCGACATATGAAGTATTCTCTCAGCACTGAATTTGCACCCTTGGCAACAACTTGCAGTTTAATGGCATTTTTAACATTGAACCAAAATCATTCACAGAAGCACAATCTAACAATAATTGATGCTCAGCCAAAGGAAGTGGTATTAAAGCAGCTGCCGTAAATCCTGAATCATGGGACAGGCTCTCCTAAAAAGATAGAATGATGAAAAGGCAGAGAAAAATTTAGAATAAACACCTGATGTCAACGCTATGAATAATGGTGCAAAGCTGAAGGATCCATGAGATGTCAGTTTTGGAAGAATTTAAGGAAAGTTTTACAGCTGGAGGAGGTTACAGCAAAGGGAAAACGTGGTGGGATTTGAACAAGGCCATTAATATTTTAAAATTTGACACCTTTTAGAGACTGAGAACTAATGCAGTTCAGAAAACACTGGTTAATATGGCAGTTCAGCCTGGTGTACAATTGAACACAGGTGGTGCATTTTTAGGATATGCTTATCCAGCCAAACAAAAAACTGACAGCTTTGGAAGTGGAGAGCTTGTTTAACTGGGCAGGAGAGTGTAGCAAGGTGACACTGCCATCTCACCTGGATGAAATCTGTGTGAGAAAGCTCAACAATGTCCTTCCTGTCCAGTCGATAATTGAGGCCCTCAAGAGCAATTAATATGATTAGTATTTAAGGGCTTCAACTGTCGCTACTGGTTATTCAACGTGCAGGAGGCAGGATTAACCATGTGAGGACACTGACAAGCAAACCCTGGTGGCCAGGTAGGGAGGCTTCCACATTCAATGACTGATCAAGGCACCCACAAGGAGTCTGCTGAGAGTCATGCTACACCTTTCTCCAAAAATCCCCTTCCAGTGTCCACCAATTACCTGTGTCCAGGAATTCACTGATAATTCCGAGTGAACCCTGAAGCATATTACTAGAACATAGCCAATAGTCCCAGTGCAGTTCTTTGTACACGAGACATGAATCCTCTGAGGGGCTGACAGACCTGAAGGGGCAGGAGTTACTCTCTATTGATGAAAGTCCTGAAGTAAATGCTTCCCCACTGTGCAGCATTTACGGCCTTCATGCCTCAAGTTCTAGAGATCAAGTTGACAGGATGCCAGTGTCTGGCCTTCTGCCATGCTCAATAAATTCTGCCCCAAATTTCCCACTTAGGATGCTTTAGATTTTGGTAGGATAGTCTCTTCAATTACATTTATTAACCACGAGTGCTTCATCCTTCTCAGAAGGTCCTTTTTTGATCAGAATTTTTTTTTTTTGCTGATAATGAAATATCTGCTCAAATGTCAGCAATATCTCATCCGCTCACTTCCCTCGTGGTCTATTTTCCCCAACTCACTTGAGGCACCTTTTGGCGACACCCAAATTTTTGTGCTCCTCTATTCTTGGGGAGTTCTGCTTAAGAAAATATTTTGATTTATCTTTCTCAGACCTCACTTACTATACGATGACTACAACTGATTTGTCCACTCAATTTGTTTGTTTTCCAACCTCCTGTTTAAACCAAAATACAAACTTCAGTGTCATCTTCACACTCAGATATACACGTCTCTCATCCTTTGTTCCTGACATGTGTATATATATAGTGAAAAGCTGAAGTCCCAGGAGAGGCCTTGAACACTTTTTAAGTGCACTCCAATTGGGTGCACTTTCATTAATGTTAAAAGTCTCATTTGAAATCTTATTAAATATTTAGAAACATCCATAGGCACTCTTCCATTTGCCATTTCTCAAACAAAATCAACTGGGTTAGTCAGGCTGGACCTATTACTCACCCCGACCCCATACCTGTCCAAGTGCTCAGTCAATCATTTGGAAACATTAGTTGTGGGTAGCACTAGAAGCAATGTTATACTGACAGCTTATAGTTACTTGGTTTCTTCTTCCTTCAATAATAATGTCATCTGTAATTTTCTAATCCACAGGCACAAATTCCTGAATCTAGAGGGGAAAACATTATGACTAACACATTTGCTATTTCCTGCAATTTGTGGAGTTTTGTCAAATTAAAGCACAATTATTTTTTTCAACCAGTATATTTTACTTAAATTAAATCAAAGTTCTTCTATTTCATATGTAGGTTACCTTCTATGAGTATTTTATCCTCCTTCGCTACTGTGAAAAATGGATCCAAAGCACTTATTTCACAAGCTTACGATTTCCTCAATTATACTCTCACCCATATCTAACTTAATGGGCCCATATTTCCATTTACCACTTTGTTAACTTCTATGTTTCTTGCAAGCATTTTTCATATTCACTTTGTATTTCATTAATTTCTTGACACCCCAGTAATATATTCTGATGTGTTATTCACTTAGATTGCTGGATTTCCCCATTGCCTTCTATTTATCATATCCTTTAGCTTGATGCTTAATGCAGGCTGTTCTGCACCATTATAGTCTTGGACTTCCAGTAGTTGTAACAAAAAAGACACAATTTAAGAAGTTGATCCAGTCACTAGCGTTGATAACTTTTTTTTATCTGGCATGCTTTTACCTGAAGCTTCTCCATCAGTCAGAAGTATTCACAATTAAGTTAATAGAGGATGAACAATGGCAGGTTAGGAGTGCATTGCAATAGCCTAATTTGTAGATCAAGGCTTGGAGAAAGGTTTCAGTAATTGGTGTATTGAATCATGGATGGAGGCAGAAAATGAAAGATGGTAATTGTGATGAAGTGAATCCCACATGAAAACAGTTTGGCGTTAAATGGGTGTCAAGGTTGTAAACAATTGGGGTGAACATGAAATAGCAAGCAGGAAGGAGATGAAATAGTTAGATTACATATAATTGAGAGAGCTTGCCAGTTGGATACAGAATTGGTTTGACAGTAGGAGGCAAAGGGTGGTGGTGCAGAGTTGGTTTTCTTACTGGAGGTCTGTGACCAGCAGAGTGATCCACAGTGTGATTAGTGCTCGTTCCACTTTTGTTTGTCACTTATATAAGAAGATTTAGGTGATAGTTTAGGAGGCATGGTTAGTAAGTTTGTGGACGACACTAACTTTGGTGGTATTGTTGACAGTGAAGAAGGTTTTCTAAGGTTACAAAGGGGTCTTGATCAATGAGGCCAATGGGCTGAGGAGTGGCAGATGAAGTTCAATTTTGATAAATGCGAGGTATTGCATTTTGGTAAAACAAATAAAAGCACGACTTATCGTTAATGTAGGGCTCTGGGTAGTGTTGTCAAACAGAGACACCAAGGGGTTTGGGTACATAGTTCTTTGAAAGGTGCACCACAGGTAGACAAGGTGGTTAAGAAAGCACCTAATACACTTGCCTTCACTACTCAGACCATTGAGTATTGGAGTTGAGATGTCATGTCGAGGTTATACAGGACGTTAGTGAGACTACTTTTGGAATGCTGCATAGAAGTTCTGGTCGCCCTGCTATAGGAAGATTATTATTAAATAGGAGATGGTTCAGAAAAGATTTTCTAGCATGTTGCTAGGACTGGAGGTTTTGAGTTATAAAGACAGGCTGATAGGCGATTGAGGGGTGACCTTATCTAGGTTAATAAAATCATGAGGGGCATGGATAAGGTGATTAGCAAAGGTCTTTTCCATAGGCCAGGGGAGTTCAAAATTAGGGGGCATATTTTTAAGGAGAGAGGAGAAAGATTTAAAAGGAACCAGAGAGGCAACTTGTTCAGAGGGTAGTTCATATGTGGAATGAACCAGATGAAGTAGTAGATGCAGGTACAGTTACATTTAAAAGATATTTGGATAGGCACATAAATAGAAAGGTGTAGAGGGATATGGGCCAAATGCAGGCAAGTGGGATTAGTTTAGATTGGCAAATTTGGTTGGCATGGACAAGTTTGACCAAAGGGTCTGTTTCCATGATGAATGACACTATTAACAGCATGAGTTGTGGACGGAACCAAAGACGATGCCTTTTGACTTTTCAAATGCTTAACTAAGAATTTGCAATTTATCAAGAACCAGATGTCAGACAAGGGCAGAATTTGAACTGTGGTATGCCATTCCTGATGGCAGAACAAATATTTGGTCCCAGTTCCAAGCTCTTGCTGTTTGGCATTTCCTATGTGACTACAATCAAAGTTACATGTGTTGGCTACATATACAGGTGGCATATAATCACAAAGTGAGATTGCTGTGCAGGGGTGAAATCTGCTGACAATACGGCAAGTACGGGTGGGCTATGAAAAAGCCTCCTGGATAATCGGGGAGACTGTCCATGACTGCCACAATTTTCCTGCCCAATTCCATCACCATTAACAAACTATCTATGAAGAGCACAAAACTGGCATAGGGTTCTTCAAATGTAAATTTTACTTGTAAATATTTCATGACATTGGTTACACCTTATTCATCCATACATCATTATTTATTGATATTAGCATAGTTAGAGGTAAAAGCACTTGTATGACTAATGGTTGCCAAACACTCATGGTTACAGGGAGTTAGGGACACTCCTTTATTGTTTTCTCCGAAATATTTGGTGCTTGCTTCATTCTTTTTATTGAATGTTCATTTAAATTTCCAGTGCTATACTCGCCGTTTAATAGGACGTGGCTAAACCGCCAGGCTAAGCTGGCCCTCTATTCCATGTATTGAAAAAAACATGATCTCAGGTTACATTTTGTAAATGTAAGTGAAACATGTAGGGCCCTGTAAGGATTCTGCCAGGCAACAGCTTGAAATCAATCTATATGTGGACAGTACAGATGTGGGAGTGTAACCCTGACCAGGGATGAAAACTCAGGAGGTAAGCAGGCAGGCAAGTGGAAGATGTTATTTCAAGCAGAAACTGATTAGTGCACGGAGAGGGCCAAAGGATCTTCCCTGAATCTGGCTTTGATGTGAAAACACAATTGTTTTCTTAATCTCCAGCTCAAACTAGAAGAGAGATCGATGGCCCATTCCACCTTGTACAGAAAAAGCGGTATTTTATATACTTCTGTATTACAATAATCACATACAACATGGTTACAATTCTTTCCTCCTAATCCATACACCCTATCAATGATGGCCATCCCTATGGACAATCCCACGTTCCCATGTTCTCGTGGTTTTTAACAGACATTATAATCTCTAGTCTTCAGATCTTTTTATGCATCCTATTCATTCACATTGCAAAGTTAATGGACACAGGCCCTCAGACTTGCCTCAGGCCAGTTTATCTCTAAGGACAGCTTGAATCCTGCAATATTCACTGTATTCCATTCAATTACTGCCCTTATATTTCCCACTATCCTAATTATATATGTGAAAATACAAATGACAGTTAATTTTTTTAACTAATTGTTATAAGATTTGTAATATTTTTTGTTATGAAGCGAGTTATAACATTTAAAGTTAGATAAAGCCATTTCTACTCTTAGTACTTTGTGATTAATGGGCTGTGAACAATCTATTTTGTTCAGGGCAGAGTGAAGACATTTTCTAAAGCTTATTAACTTTCACATATAGGCATAAATGTTTCGGTTATATGTAACTATATTGCAGAGTAATTAATTTCAAAGGAACAATTATTCACTAAAAAGTAACTTTAACTGTTGTTCTGGTAGACTATTAGGGAGTTAATAGGCTGCATCCTGCACTTGAGTGTTCTTTCATTTACTGGGACAATTATTCTTTCATTTAATGTGGCTGGAGTTGTGCATTTATCGGACGTTAGGTCTCCTTATCAGAACTGTTTCAAATGGGAACATGTTGGGTCATTTTTACTGTGGCTTACTCAATGGCATCATTACATTTTACTGTGTATGAGCAGGCAATATTGCTTAGTTTCTGTCTGCTATTTTGTTTTAAGTCTTGCTGTTTGATTCTACTTTCCACTTATCGATCATTTTGTGTTAACAGACATGTGCCACTCTACTCTGGCCAGGTACAAGCCACCCCTACATTGCACTTTAGGACTATAATTTTTCCTGAATCTTGACTCGTTGTTCCCACTGGCCCCAGCATAACAGACACTTCCCATTTTAGTCCTCCATGCTTCCAACCCTATCTGCTGTTAATTTGAGGATTCATTGTAATATTTAATCAGTATTTAAAATAGTGCTTTACTTTTACAAATTTTCCTGGGAGCCTGTTACACTTTATCTGAATTAGAACCTCCGAAAATACCCCTTTCAGTTGGAAAATTCAGAGTGTTCTTGATTCAAAGGAATTGCTCATCAGAAGTTTCAATTCCCAGGCTGACTCCTATGGAGTCTGCAGTAGCAGGGATGCAGTGAGGTCCCATTCATTTTGACTACAGACATTCAATAGACAGGAGGGTTCCCTCCCAGTTGGGGAATACTTCAGTGGTCCAGGACATTCAGCCTCGGACCTTCGGGTGACCATCCTCCAAGGTGGACTTCGGGACAGGAAGCAGCGAAAAGTGGCCGAGCAGAGGCTGATAGCTAAGTCCGGTACCCACAGGGAGGGCCTCAACCGGGACCTTGGGTTCATGTCACATTACAGGTAACCATTGCACTACACACACACACACGCACCCCCTCACAGACTTAAGACACTCTGCACTCACTACATGCACACATACACTTTCTCACACTCAACCCCCAACCCAGACAGACAGAGACACACACACAGACAAAGACCCACATGTGCACACATATTTTGTGGGGTGAATTTGTACTTGCAGGGTTACATTGTACTTTGCTCAAAAACCGCATGAATTTATGTAAAACTCCGTTATCTCACTTTTTAGATTAGAATCAATCTAAACACCATGGCATAGACAGAGAACACAGGGGGCCAACACATTCAACATATTGTCTAGCTATCACCATTGTTAACAGCTAACCTGAGAATGTAACTTTTTAAAAAAAAGGTTTTGTGATTTACACATGAAAGAAGTGAAACTATCACTGTATTCTAACAGATGAAAGGCTTAACAGACAATCAATTTTTCAATGTATAATTTCAGTTACATCACACTGTAAATTTTTGCTATAAATTGTGTGTTAGGATTGAGCCCTCCACTACCACCTGATGAAGGAGCGTCGCTCCGAAAGCTAGTGTGCTTTCAACTAAACCTGTTGGACTATAACCTGGTGTTGTGATTTTTAATTTTGACTACTAGTTAACAAATCCTCTATTCATGCTAAATTACCTCAACAGCATGAGCTCATCTTGTACACTAATCCTTCACATGACACTTACTGAATACCTCTGGATCTACATCCACTGGTTCCACTTTATCCACCACACCTGTTATATCCGCAAAAGAATTTTAATAAAATTGTCAAACATAAGTCCCTTTTACAGAACCATGCAGACTCTCCCTGAATGTACTCCCTAAAGGTTCAACTAGGACCACCTTAACAACAGATTCTAGAAGTCTTCCAGTGATAGTGTTAACTGACATATATAGTCAATACGCTGGGATAATTCTAGAATCTAGGGAATTTTGAAGAATACAACAAATACATCCATTACGCTACAATGCCAGGCAAGGAAGCATGCAAAGTTGATGCGGGTTCTAAAATGGCAAGCTCTTAACTTACTTGAACGATGCCAGCCTGTATCATAATTAAGAGCAAAGAGGTTGGTAAAGTTACACATTTCCAGGATAGGCCCATAGATTCGTACTCTCATGCACAAAACCAGCCCATACAAATAGCATCTTTTTTAGGAAGATGCTGTTCTTGAAAACAGAAACCAAATATTAATCATTTTTCTATAAACAAGGGTATGGGTAACTGTAGGCACGCTTTCTGATGTAAGCCAGAGCAGGAAGGACACTCTGCATCCCTTTCATTAATATTGCAAGCACTCACACAGATATATTTCTACTTGTAGATGTAGACAATGAATTAACTGAACATTCTCTGCTTAGTGATGCATCACTGAGAACAGACATTTGGCAAATTCTACCAGAGATTCTTTTTTTCTAGCTTTGAAAACTGAAGCAGCACAAAAGTTCAAATGTACAAGTCAACTTTTGTATCCACAATAATACTAATTCAATGGCACAGATTGAAAGCAGCTACCCTTGCAGCAAATAGCACAGCTGTGCATCGGTCACCTTGCTGACCTACAGTCACTTCTGCTAATCATCAGGTAGCTGGTTCCAGGTCATGAAGATTTGGCTGACTTTATTATAGCCACTTGATCTTCTTGTCATGTCTTTTATCATCTTAAATCATTGAAAGAGTGCAAAAGCATAGTAATTTGTCTGAAGAATTATCCTGTATTGCAGAACCCTTGGAAAATGTTTCTGTACACAGCTTTTGTCAAATTTGTTAGTAGTGATTTTGCTGCTTATCTTAATATTTTAAAAATTATGTAGAGATCCAATTCATGAAACACAACAATTCAGGATACTCATACCCTCAACAGCTGCAAACGAAAGATGTATAAATTTGCAAAACAAGAATTTAAACATTTGTAAAATAAATAATTAAAATACATCTAACATTTGCGAAATATAAAACTACATACTAAACGAAGTGTTGCTTGTCTATTGCATCTGTGAGATTTTAAACAGTTCTCATTTAATGCCTGGCCTTTATCAGCTGGAACACCATTTGGAGGGATTTACACAAATCACAACAAAAGTGACTACGAGCTCCCTGCTTTAACATGTTTAATTAGACTGACAATAAAATCAAGTGGGAGTGAATTAGGACAATGGCACTGCTGAGAATTTTTTTTCCCTCCCCTGAATAAATTGTTATTTTTTGCATTTTCAGTGGTGATCAGGTGGAACCACCAGCCATCCAGTTTCACATAGAACCTAACAGTTTTAAGAAAAAACTTATAATCCATGGGACCTTCTCTATATGCATGTGCATTCATCTTCTACATATTTCACTATTTAGCAGCTCAAACTTAATTTTGGGTACACAAGCAAGAGGCTGGAAGAACACAGCAAGCCAGGCAGCATCAGAAGACAGAAAAGTCAACATTTTGGGTGTGACCTGAAACCTTAACTTCTCCACCTCCTGATGTTGCTTGGCTTGCTGTGTTCTTCCAATCTCCTGCTGGTCTACCTTGAATTCCAACATCTGCAGTTTTTTTGTCTCAAACTTAATTTTGACCTCCAATAGTTCTAGATAATTCAATGTTGTAGTAAGAAACACTTCTCGTCTGTGCCGAGTTAGATAATATAAACCATAGTTAAAGTTGTCCTTAATATTCCTCAGCTGGGGAATAAACTAGGTTTCAGGCTCTGTATTATTATTTAGTATTGTGCAAATCTATGTACTGACAGGACAGAACTGAGTGTGATACCTTGGTTAAAAAGGCAGTTGGTTGTGATGTTGATAAAAATAATAAATTTAGGCAAGAAAATCATCTCTCAGTTCTGCAGTTAACAAGTTATCATGTTTTACATTGTTGCTTTAAGGCTTTATTTTAGAGTTGAAGGTGGGAAAGATACAGCTGCTCCTGACCAATAAAATTTTATTATGTATGTTTAATGTGTATGCTCATTCACGTTGTACTAATTCAATCTGTAAACTGCATTTTACAGCTCAGTTTCAGATCCATTTATAAGATGAAACAGTCTGTCAGAAGTACTAAAAAGAACTGAAGGTTAGATTAATAGATACAAATGGATATTCCAACAATATGAAGTATTTAATAATTCTTTACTTAGGCAATGTTGAGGGTTGGTGTTCCTCAGTACTAGTTACCTCGGGGCAAATCAATATTGCAGTTGGTCCTCTGACATCCTTTGACCCCTTATTTGTTTATGCACAGGAGCCAACTCCGGCTTCAACTGTGGATAATGAACATTTCACTGATGCCCTTAACCAAGATGGTGAGTTGTTTTATTTCCTTACTTTCATTTGAGACCTTGGGAGGCCACACAATGCTTGAAAAATAGATGCTGCACAGGTCAATTTAAATCTCACTGTCTTTACTGTATAATTGATTTTTTTTTAAATTAGCAGAATCCCACAAGTTGTTTATCTTTAAACCACCTTACAGTTTTGCTAGTACTTGGAAGGGCAGATTTCAATGAAAGGTGTTTCTAGGCTGGTGATTCAAAAATCAGGGCATATAATCTGAGGATATGTGGCAGGCTATTCAAGACTGAGAATAAGGAGGAATTAGTGGAATTCTCTACCCCACATGGCTGTGAAAGCTCAATCATTGAGCTTTCTGGACAGTAATGTCATCAAGGAACAGAAACACAGTATGTACAAGCGGCATCGAGGCAGATGATCAGCCATGGTCTAACTGAATAGTGGAGCAGGCTTAACAGGATAAATGGCCTACTCCTGTTCCTAGAGTAGTTGGAGTTACTGTCAAGTCCACTTAGCCATTTGCCACTGATTTGGTGGTTTGGGAAATTAAATGGTAAAAGTTAAGCAGCTGGCAATGACTGAAATTTCCTATTTAAAAAAACTAATATTATGAACAAAATATTTGAAACTTCTCAAATTGTTCAACTTACTACTAGTACAAGTTCAACTTCTCCATACTCAACATCAAGTCAAAGGATGGTATTCACATCAAAGCGTGGTTTAGGTGCAAGCTGAGTTATTACCATGTACAGAATTATAAAAATCATTTTAAAGTTAAAACTTGAAATAGAATTAAAATGGTTAGCAATTCCTTAGAGCAATACTGGATCCATATTTTGATAAAATAGGCCAAGTCATGAAAAATCAAACGTTTAGATACAATATCTACAATGAAAATGCATTCATGTCCATATCATATGCTTGCATAAAGATAAGAGTCCTACAATTCTACCAATGATTATCAAATACTGACTCCTACAGGATCAAGACTGCATTACATAATTTTTCATCTGTATTAAATAATGGACTCCATAGAAAAGTACAGCACAGAACAGGCCCTCCGGTCCAAGATGTTGTGCCGAGGATTAATCCTAAACTAAAATAAAATAACCTAACCAACGCACCCCTCAATTCACTGCTGTCCATGTGCATGTCCAGCAATCGTTTGAATGTCCCTACTAACTCTGCTTCCATCACCACTGCTGGCAACGCATGCATGTATTCACAACTCTGTGTAAAGAACCTACCTCTGATGTCTCCTCTATACCTTCCTCCTAACACCTTAAAACTATGACCCCTCCTGCCAGTCAATCCTGCCCTGGGGAAAAGTCTCTGGATATCAACTCTATCCATGCCTCTCATTACCTTATACACCTCAATCAGGTTACCTCTCTTCCTCCTTCTCTCCAAAGAGAAAAGTCTGAGCTTAGTCAACCTCTCTTTGTAAGACAAGCCCTCCAGTCCAGGCAGCATCCTGGTAAACCTTCTTTGCACCCTCTCCAAAGCCTCCACACTTACCTATAATAGGGCCACCAGAACTGGATACAATATTCCAAGTGTGGTCTCACCAGGGTTTTATATAGCTGCAACAAAACTTTGCGGCTCTTAAACTCAATCCACCTGTTAATGAAAGCCAAAACACCATATGCTTTCTTAACAACCCTATCCACTTGGGTGGCAACTTTGAGGGATCTAAGTACTTGAATCCCAAGATCCTGCTGTTCCAATACATTGTCAAGAAACCTATCTTTAATCCCATATTCAGCATTCAAGTTTGACCTTCCAAAATGCATTCACTTTGCATTTATCCAGGTTGAACTCCTTCTGCCATTTCTCAGCCCAGCTCTGCATCCTGTCAATGTTGCACTACAGCCTGCAACAGACACCGATACTTGATACGTTTTTACAATTCTCATTCAGTAATTTTTTGATAATCAAAATTTCAGTTAAATGACTTTTTGTGCCATAAAACATAAAATCTGCATATATGATGGACAAGTTGACTGCACAGCTTAATATTAACTCTTCCTACAAGTCCCTACTACCTGACAATTGTTTTTACACACTTAACACCTTGCAGTTTGAGAAAAATATTTGCGTGCTTTTTGATAGTCTGAATCTCACAGCATGAAATAATCATGCAATTCAGCATGCTAATAGAATATTCCAATTAAGTTAAAAATTTGCTTTATCCACTTCAATTGTCTTCAAAGTTCAAGTTTATAAATTTTACAGAAGATGCCTTGTTAAATGAAAGATTACCTAAAACCTCATTTAATTCCATTTCACATATTTGATCACAAAATCTATATTAATACTCCATTGCAGTATTGCGGGAATGCAGCAATGTCAAAGGTGCCCATATTGGATGATTTATTTAACGGAGGCCCTTCTACCCTCTTGGGTGGACCTAAAAGATCACATGACAATATTTCAAAGAACAGCAGAACCAATATTTATCCATCAACCAAAATATCTCAGAGTTGTTTATGAGAGTTTCTGGTGCATAAACTGGCTGTCATATTTCCTATCTTGAAAAGTTACCACTACTTAATTGCTTTTGGGACATTGGAGATCATAGAAGATATTATATAAATGTAAGCATTTCTTTCTTATTAAAAAAACAAACTTCACCTCTCTCCCCAAAATGCAATTAATGTAAAGCATTGTGTCAGAGCTGCTGGAAACATAGAAATTCGAAGCAGGGTAAACAACTAGTCAAACACGAATGGTTTAACATCCAATAGGTATCTTACGAGTTGCATCCAATTTGCAATTCAAGCAAAATATTTCAAGCTTCTTTTCTCAGAAAATTAAACAGGTTGAAAAAAGAATCAAAATCTCCTCTGACACCATGTACTCCATATTTAATCCATTTTGCACAATCTAAAGCAAACATGTTTTTACGAGGAACCCAATGTTTGCTATAGACCACAGGGGCATACAGTAATGCAGCACGGAAACAGACCCTTCAGTCCAAGCAGTCCATGCTGAACATAATTCCAAACTAAACTGTCCCACCTGCTTGCTCTTAGCCCATACCCATCCAAACATTTCTTATTTATGTTCTTATCCAAATGTCTTTTAAACCCACATCCACCATATCCTCAAAGTTCATCTCACACGCAAACCACTGTGTGAAAAAAAATTGCCCCATGCCTTTTATAAATTTCTCCCCTCTCACCCTAAAAATGTGCCCCTTAGTCTTGAAATCCCCTATCCTAGGGAAGAAAAACCACCTACCATTCACCTTATCTATACTCCACATGATTTTATAAACCTCTATAAGGTCACCTCTCAACTTCCTATGCTCCAGTGAAAAAAAAAAGAGTCTTAGTCTATCCAACTTTTCTTTAAAACTCGTGAACCATTCCATACTTGGCAACATCCTGGTAAATCTGTTCTGTTATGAAGAAGTGGGTGTACTGTACCTTTAAGAAAGCTAGCAGAACTACCTGACAGCACTAAATGTTCTGAACAAGATATAATGTAAACTTTTGGTCCAGCAGCTAGTGTAGCTGGTTGCCTGGAGACAAAAACAAATTTGAATTAGGCCAATCAGTTTAAATTATACCCCAAAACAAACCAAACTCCAATCAAGCTTAAATTTAGTATATTGACAATACTTAAAGCCAATGACATAATCAGATGCTTTGCCGGTATAAGATCAGTAAAAATTGAACAGTTGACGGAGAACTGTCAGAAGACCAACAAATGTAGGCTGCTGGTCAGAACTCAGAGGTACCTATCTAGAGAAGGAGCTTGCACAGAGAAAAACATTAACACCGACCTTAAGAACAAATCCACAAAGGAAGATGGATTGTGATAGTGACTACAATTTGGTTATGTTTACTTTAGCGATGGAAAGTAATAGGTATATACTGTAGGGCAAGAGTTTTAGATGGGGGAAGGCAAATATTAATCAATTAGGCAAGAGTTAGGATGCATTGGATGGGGAAGGAAACTGCAGAGGATGGGCACAATTGAAATGTGGAGTTTATTCAAGAAACAACTACTGCGTGTCCTTGATAAATATGTAACTGTCAGGTAGGGAGGAAGTGGTCAAGCGAGGGAGCCGTGGTTTACTAAAGACATTGAATTGCTTGTCAAGAGGAAGAAGGCAGCTTATGTTAGAATGAGACTTTCTAACGTAAGGCTCAGTTAGAGCACTTGAGAGTTACAAGTTAGCCAGGAAAGACCTAAATGAGAGAGCTAAGAGCCAGGAGGGGACATTGAAGTCTTTGGCAGATAGGATCAAGGAAAATTGTAAAGCTTTCTATAGGTATATCAGAAATAAAAGAATGACTGAGTAGAGTAAGATTAGAGCCGAAGGATACTGCAGGTTACAGAGGGACATAGATAAGTTGCACAGCTGGGCTGAGGGTGGCAAATGGAATTTAATGCGGAGAAGTGTGAGGTGATTCACTTTGGAAGGAGCAACAGGAATAAAGAGTACTGGGCTAATAGTGTAGATGTGCAGGGAGAGCTGGGTGTCCAGGTACATAGATCCCTGAAAGTTGCCACCCAGGTTAATAGGGCTGTTAAGGCAGCATATGGTGTGTTCGTTTTTATTGGTAGAGAGATTGAGTTTCGGAGCCACAAGGTCATGTTGCAGCTGTACAAAACTCTGGTGTGGCTGCACTTCGAGTATTGCATCCAGTTCTGATCACCGCATTATAGGAAGGATGTGGAAGGGGTTCAGAGGAGATTTACTGGGATATTGCCTGGTGTGGAAGGAAGGTCTGAGAAAAGGCTGAGGGACTTGAGGCTGCTTTCATTAGAGAGAAGGTTGAGAGGTGACTTAATTGAGACATATAAGATAAGAGGGTTAGGTAGGGTGGACAGTGAGGGCTTTTTTCCTTTGAAGGCAACCACACAGGGACATAGATTTAAATTGAGGTTGACAGATATAGGATAGATATCAGAGGTAGTTTCTTTACTCAGAGTAGTAGAGGCGTGGAACGGCTTGCCTGCAATAGCAGTAGACTCATTCAACTTTAAGGGCATTTAAATGGTCATTGGATAAACATATAGATGAAAATGGAATAGTATGGGTTAGATAGGCTTCAGATTGGTTTCACAGGTCAGCGCTACATCGAGGGCCGAAGGGTCTGTACTGCACTGTGTTCGAAGATCTCCAGAATTTCCTCTTCTGCAATATGAACTGTTTTTAAAACATAATTTTGTTTTTTATTTCCCAGAGTTCTCTAACTCTATTTCTTTCTCCACAGTAAAAACTGACATGAAATATTAATATTTCTTCCCATCTTCGACACAAAACTGATCTCTTTGATCTTTAAGAGGCCCTACCTTCTCTCTAGTTACCCGCTTACTCTTAATGTAGTTGCAGAATCACTTTAGATTATTCTTAACCTTATCTACAATGCTATCTCACTTTGCCTCTTTGCTTTCCCGATTTCCTTCTTAAGGATGGTCCTACACTACAAGATGCAAATCTTGTCCTGGGAAGTATGGAGTCAACCTGCCTGGTAACTGTTTACTTAACATTAACTGGTACATTCTCAATAACAATTCTACCAGAGTTCACTGGCAAAACAATCAAGACGTCCCTCTCATACAACATAAATGTGTCTTTCCCCGAAATCAGTTTTCTTGCAAATTGTTCTGAGGAGCGCATAACAAAAAGCTTTGACAATGTGAGTTTTTCCAGCAATATTCAAGTTTGAACTAGCTTAAAATAATGCTTAAAGAAAGGAATGCTAAATTAGCATATAAATCTAGAGATGCTGGGCCTCTCATTTCTACATTTTAGCAGCAAAAAGAAGGTTAAAACAAATAAAAACTTCACAACGACCATAGAACAGAGCAATTAAGTAAACACAAAGGTGAATAGAAAAATAGAAATAAACTTTCACTCTATCTATATTAGTACTAACAGTGGTAAATTTCTCTGTGGGCTTACAAAAACAAAGGAGCTCTCTACATAAACTGTAAAAGGATTAGGTATCTTCTATTTCATACCAGCTTGTTTCAAGTACAAATTTTCAAATTGGGGGAATTTTATTGCAGTCATTAGAGAATCCAATTGGTTGACAATGTCATTACATTTCTGTATTTGTTGACTTACCAGCATGTTGTTTCTGTCACTGTACACAAATGAAAAGTAGTGTAACAGCAGCAATGTTTTCTTTTGAGTAGTCAAAAGGGATAACAAAGTTGCATTCATATTTGCAAGGTTTGCGTATGGTGGTTTGAAAGCTGGTTACATCTGAGAAAACGGGCTTGATGTTAAAGACTCAGAGTTAATCCATTCAAAAACAAAAAAAAATTCACTATTGCAGTGCCCTGCCTAGGATTTCTACACTCTATGTTTTAAATAAGCAGTATTTCATACTATATCGCACAACTGTATTCAACCTGCAAATCTTCAATAAGTCAATGTAAAATTTGCAAAACTTCACTTCATTAAAACTAGATCACTAGAACAATTAGGTTTTCCCATAGCAATATTCCTGAAGCTTACAAGGAAAACATAAATCTGATTCAGCGCCACCAATGCAACAGGATCAACAAATTCTGTTCTCCACTGTAACCCTATTTTGTCAAAAAGCTTTCAAGGTTATAGAGGGGTTGTCACAAAATAAGTCATGCTACTGGCTTACTGCCAATTTGTCACATTCTCACTAACAAATGAGCTCCTGCAGGAGACAAGTGAGGACACAGATTTTAGTTGAACTACATACTTAAAATATCCCAAGATACAATACAAAAAGCGCCAAGATTAAATTGTATTAACAATGCTAAATTATTGAATAATAATAATATCACAGCTGAAAATGTGTTGCTGGAAAAGTGCAGCAGGTCAGGCAGCATCCAAGGAGCAGGAGAATTGACGTTTCAGGCATGAGCCACATGCCCGAAACGTCGATTCTCCTGCTCCTTGGATACTGCCTGACCTGCTGCGCTTTTCCAGCAACACATTTTCAGCTCTGATCTCCAGCATCTGCAGTCCTTACTTTCTCCTAGTAATAATATCAGCCAAGACAAATAAATGTCACGTGTTTTAAAATATCATATTCAAATATTATCTTTTCCAGAACAATCTGAGAACCCTTGAATACATCAAAAGTGCACACTATTTTGCATCTCAACTGAATTTTGTTAATTCTTCTTAAATGTCTGTGATCTATCAGAATGACAAGGTATTGGACAAATACATACTCCTTAAAATTACATTTTTTAAAAAAAAGTATAAATTACACTGTTTATTATCAACATTTAAAATATATAATTCAATTACTTTGCTAGCTCAATCAACATGTTCCAAACTGGTTAACAACTTCGTGAAAACAAGGTAATGCTTTATACCATTTTCAAACTTTAAAAATAGCACGAGTGCAAATCTGTCAAGTCTGCAAATTTTAAAAAGTTACTCTTTATCAATTTGCAGACTTGACATAGAAGTCATCTGATTGCAAATTACTTTCTATTCTATCAGATGACTTCTATGTCAAGTCTGCAAATTTTAAAAAGTTACTCTTTATCAATTTGCAGACTTGACATAGAAGTCATCTGATAGAATAGAAAGTAATTTGCAATCATTTCATGAAATCACATGCTAAGCTATGCTATTGTGGGTCGACAAAGGCCGTTTGATACCTACATCTTCAAATTCTACTTAAATTGAAAACTGTCACTTGTTTACAATAGACAGCTTTGTGAATAATATTTTAAGTTGCTTTCCTTGTAGCCAGGACAGCAAATGTGAATAAAATCTCTCAAAATAAATAACCACAACTGCCAGAATATCATGTATCCTTGGCCTAAAACACATTCAAAACAGAGACTAAATTGAATGTGATATAATACAAAATTTAATGGCATCTTCAACACTTACCTGTCTTGGCTGAGTTTGCATAGGCACGTAAAACTCAATTTTAAAAAAAATCACTATAATTAAGACTTTGGAATGCGCAAACCCATCACATTGAGCAGAGGAAGAAAGAATCAAATTATGTATTGACATGTTCAGTATTCCATTACCAACATGTTCAAAGCCTTGAATGTTCATAATGGCCTAACCACCCTCATTTTATTTCAATTTGCACAGATACTCCTGTCTAATGCAAAGAGGCTGAGCACACCAAGTCTTCGCTACTCAAAAACATTCATGCAAAATGAAAATTGGAAAAAAAATGCAGACTCAAATGGGATAAATCTTGAGACATGTACATGCTACATGGGTGTATACATACCCAGAAAGAACTTCCTAGGAGTTTTGACTTCTTCATCTTTATTGTCTGTTAACACAGACCAAAAGCCAGAAAGAAAAGACAAGAGGCAAAATTGATTTTGATTCAGCCCAGTATTTTTAAGGAATCACCGTATACCGATACTTTTGCTGAAACAGCAGAGGTGTTAGTAAAGCATATACATCCAAGACTAGAAATACATATTACCCCTCTCTACATCTAGAAGAAATTTTAGTAGTACAACCTTTCAATGATATGGCTGTGACTGTTGTCGATTTTCAGACGAGACAAGAGTACAACAGTTTAAAATAAGCACACAACACGTAGTAGTAATAAAAAAAAGGGACATTTTGTTGTAAAAATTACACTTCAATCTCTTAACTTTAAATGCTTTAGTAACAGCATGAACCAGCACTGGACCAGGAACATTAAACTGAAAATATAGTTGAGGAACTGCAACAGTCTGAATTCAGACAGTTGGCAAGTTGACCAAGTTAAGATGCGTTTTATATTTGCTTCATTTTCTCATCTTTCAGAAAATATCCATGGTTTGCCCACATCCTTCCAATCTTTAGCTGCTAGTTACAGCACAATGTACTCTGAGTCAAAATTATCCGACCTCCACCTGCCCTCCAGGCGTTCCTGACCATAATGTGGTAGAGTCATCCAAAGACAACCTACATCAAGCTAACTGGCAGCAGAGCTCCAAGAAGTCACATAGAGAATTAGTACCATGAAGCTAGACAGGTGCAAAGAACAGAAGTCCGTAATGGCCCTTGATCCTGACTACTATCTGGCCATCAGGCTTGAAAGTGATATTCCCAAAGGTGAGAAAACATAAGTAAATTCATTATCTAGGCACAAATGAGATATTCTTGATTGTGAACTACCAAAGGACACATTATTAAGAGAAGCATATTGCAGATTAAGTAGATCAATGAATTATTATAAGGGGTAAAATGTCATTCCCAAATTCAGACATCTTTACCCTCCCTTATTGGATTGCACCTTTTTTTCTTTAATTGCTGACATTTGTGTGAAGATAAATCTCACTTGATACACATCCTTTCAAAAAGGAAGCTTATCTAATAGGAGTCAAATCTAACTTAAAACAAGATTATTTTAAAGTCTCTGAACTGAGACTAGTAAATAACTACACTGTTCAACATCTAGCTCCTCTGTTCCAATGTTTCTTTAATTTCTGCCCTCTTATAAGAATTATATTTTCCACATAAATGAATGCAATTTGAGGAACTAAATTTAAATCTGCAGAACCTCACATTTGCAATCTTTAATATTCTGAACAAAAATATACTTGGGTTTTGGATCAAAGCATGCTCTGGGAATATTATTCAGTTAGATACAATGCAAGCAATACTGACTTAAAGGGCAGAATGACTTATCTTTAATCCAGAATCATTGTTACAAGTCAAATTTTATCAATACCCAATATTTAATGTTGCACTCTTCAAATAGGAAAGGATAAAGTCGCAGGGGACACACCAGAGTCTAATGATGATTTACATTAATCTATGATATAAATCTTTTTTTAAATTACAGGATACAATTTTGTACATTTCTCTATGAACACTACCCTGGAGTTAATTTACTGGTTGAAACTACATGTTTTGTTCTTAATTTAAAGCTTTGCAGAAGCTAATGCCCTTAAGTCAGTGTTGCCAGATTTGCAGCATTTAAAACAACACACAAACATGTCTTTTGTTTGGCATAAATAGTCAGCATCTGCTACCTTCTCCCCATCACAACTGCTATTATCTGAATGGAATATTTAATTTTAGGAATGCTGAAAATGTTGGGATGATGTTTGGCACATACCAAGGTAGGGCTGAATTTCCTCCTACAATTCCTTCCAAAACAAGAATAAATTGCTAATGCTTAATAATACTTTTTCAAAGGCTAAGAAAAGGCAACTCAAGAATTGGTGTTGGTGTTGGTGGTGGTGGTGTGTGCGTCCAGTGGAGAAAAGAGAGAGAAAAGGAAGAATGAGAAGTGCTGAGAGACAAGAAGAACAATTGAGCCTCTTATTTTCACATTCTGGCAATTTAGCACACATAATTTTGCTACACTGAAAACCAGCACAATTGCAGTAAGTTTGTTCAATTTCAGTAGACGCAACTATAGGATTTGGCTCACCAACCATGTAAGACCACAGAGTTCATGACCAGTGACATGGAATTTCCTAGGTAGACAATCATACTCAGTAGTGAGTGATGGCTGATGACGACGAAGGTTTAAAAGTGTGTTTTGAACTAGGTTAGGTAGGTGCAGTCCTTTTGCATGGACTTTGCTTCTCAAATGTATTTCATCCCTGACACCCCACCCCGCTAAAGTAAATTATAAATTGTTTCAATTGAGGTTAAGTACAAATAGGTGGAGGGTATCATTTGGGTTATCAAGCACCCTAGAAAGATAGTTGGTTCAAGCTCCACATGCCCTGGCAACATGTATATGTCTGAAATGGTTGAATTTTAAAAAAATTTTACTTCATGATTAACTCAGATTTCTTCCTTCACAAATGGCTATTAAGAGTGTAATGCTCTGCACCCTTACCTTGTCTTGAACATGAAAGTAGCATAGTGTGACTGAATCAGAACTGGCAGCTCAGGAAAATAAATCTAAAATTGCTATATTGTCTAAATTATTTAACATTTTCAAAATGGAACCTGGTTTACCTGATTGTTTAATCACAAAAAAAAAGATTTGGTATTGTTCCAACATTTTCAAATTGCTGGTGTTCAGGCTGCCTATATTTGATTGTCACTAACCTGTAAAGGCACGGCGTCGTGTTGTGAGTTCACTGGCTACACGAACAGCAGTACATAACTTCAACATCACCAGCATGGTAATGATCATGATTATACTTTGTAATAAAAGGGGTGGTTCAAAGTACCTTCCAAACCTTAAGAAAAGAGTGAATACATTAGATTCACAATTCAAACTACACAATTTATTTTAAACAAACTATCCTTATAACATTATTAAAAATGTATGAATACTTATAACTTAATCAGATATACACAGAATTAAATGGAATCTAGGTATTAAAACAGTCATTTGGACCATTTATCATTCTCCCATTCGAAATCTACCCAAATCTCTCCACTCCCTTATTCAATGTCCAGCTTTTCATTAAATGTCATACAACAAGGCTGCCTGCTTAAACCAGTCCAACATTCATCACAATGTTTGAAAAAAAGCTTTCAAATTATTTGTTTAGTTTGTGAACATCCTTATATTTAATAATTTTATTTTTTCACCTCAACACTAGCAAATTAGTTTATAATTACATTCATTAAAATAAAAACAATGTCACTAAATAACTCTGGGTATAAGGTATTGTGTGAAGCAACCTAGCACTGTTAGCTCACAACATCAGGGCCCCAGGTTTGATTCCAACCTTGGGCAACTGTCTGTACGGAGTTTGCCCGTTCTCCCCATTTCTTTATCAGCCAGGTGCTCCAGTTTCCTCCCACAGTCCAAAGATGTGCAGATTAGGTGGATGGACCATGCTAAATTGCCCCATAGTGATCAAGGATGTGCAGATTAGGTGGATAAAGTTAAAAATCACACAACACCAGGTTATAGTCCAACAGGTTTAATTGGAAGTACACTAGCTTTCGGAGCGATGCTCCTGCATCAGGTGATTGTACACCCCAGTCCAACACCGGCATCTCCAAATCAGATTCGGTGGGTTAGCTATGGTGAAAACCCCATTCAGAGTTACAGTGATGAGGCAGAGTCTGGGTGAGGTGCTCTTAGGAGGGTCAGTGCAGACTTGATAAGCTGAATGGCTTCTTTTCATACTGCACAGATGCTACGATTGTTGATCCAACTGATTTTGGACAGGAAATTTTTAACAACAGGGTTGCAGATTGTTGGCACTGCAAATAAATAATACGTTGAATGATTTTAAAGACAGGCATAGTTTGATTTTTTTTTGCTGACTTTACCAAATGATTAGTTGAGCTTATATGCAAAGTGTGTACTGCAGACAGGAATTAAACATGCCTATGGAAGTGTAAGCTATCCAGGAGATAAATATGCTTTAGGATGCCCTAATGTCTATTTGTGAAATTTCACTGTCACCTCATTCAAATTAAGCGCAACCGGAATATTATGCCTATACATAACCACTCCTACACTATCTGACTGCAGTAATTACTCCAAAACACAATCTTTATTAAATTCTGCTCTGGGCCAGGCCTTGGCAATGTGTTGTACCCAACATATGTCCATCCTGATCTGGCACTGCAAACTCTGTAGCACACCGTAATTTGCACTGTCCCAAAGTTTACTGCCAAAATAATGGGGAGTGAAGCCAAATACTTGATCTGTGAAAAAAACCCCAGCAATTTACAGTGAGGAAGACATGAAAAACTGTTGGATGATATCCTGCAAAAAATAATTTGTCATCACTCTCCCTGTAAATATTCTTAATCAACCTGTACAGGAAAATGTTTTGAAATGTCTTGGACAGGTGGCACTATAATCTGGACAATCTTAATAAGGACACTACCCCTGCGTCAGAAGGCCCTAACTTTGCATAACCAAGAGAAATTGCTGCATCGGTTTTGTAAAAACTAATTAAACTCATCGCAGTACATTAAGGCTAGTATTTAATGGCATAAAGACTATTAACGGGGCCTTAATGTTTCCAATGGTCTTCCACTAACTAGCAATTATATAAAAAACACAGTAAGTGCTACATAAGCACACTAGTTGTATTGATGAGTTCGTGTCATAGAGATATGCAGCACAGAAACAGACCCTTCAATCCACCTTGCCCATGCCAACCAGACATCCTAACCTAATCAAGTCCCATTTGCCAGTATTTGGCCCATATCGCTCTAAACCCTTCCTAATCATATACCCATCCAGATGCCTTTTGGATGTTGTAACTGTACCAGCCTTCACAACTGGTAGCTCATTCCAGGGAAAAGACCTTGTCTATTTACCCCATCTATCTCCTCGTGATTTTATAAACCTCTATAAAGTCACCCTCAGCCTCCAACACTCTGGGGAAATTAGCCCGAGTGTATGCAGCCTTTCCCTATAGCTCAAACCCTCTAAACCTTGGCAACATCCTTGTAAATCTTTTCTGAACCCTTTCACGTTTCACAACATCCTTCCTATAACAGGGAGACCAGAATTGCATGCAGTATTCCAATAATGATCTAACAGCCACAACATGACCTCCCAACTCCGACACTCAATGCTCTGACCAATAAAGGCAAGTATACCAAACACCTTCTTCACTATCCTATCTATCTAGGAGAATATTTTAGAGGAGAAGAATGAGATACAAGATATTAGACTAGAAAGGATCGAGGTTCGTAAGTATTATCAATTCCAGAAGGAGTGAAAGTAGACAAGTCCCCTGGGCCGGATGGAATTTATCAGAGGGTTCTCTGGGAAGCTAGGGAGGTAGTGTTGGAGCCTTTAGCTTTGATCTTTGAGTTGTCATTGTCTACAGGTTTAGTACCAGAGGACTGGAGGATTACTACTGTTGTGCCCTGGTTCAAGAAGGACAGTAGAGATAACCCAGGTAATTATAGATCAGTGAGCCTTACGCCTGTTGTAGGAAAAGTTTTGAAAAGGATTAGAAGAGATAGGATTTATAATCATCTAGCAAGCAACAATTTGATTGCAGATAGTCTACATGGTTTCGTCAGGGCAGGTCATGTCTCATAAACCTGAGTTTTTTGAGAAGGTGATCAGGCGTGTGGATGAGAGTGGGGCAGTTGACGTGGTGTACATGGATTTCAGTAAAGCCTTTGATAAGGTTCCACATGGTAGGCTGTTGGAGAAAATGCAGAGGCATGGGATTGAGGGTGATTTAGCAGTTTGGATTAGACATTGGCTTTCTGTAAGAAGGCAGCGAGTGGGGGATGATGGAAGATATGGAGTCCAGTTACTAGGGGTGTGTCACAAGGATCTGTTTTGGGACCACTGCTGTTTGTCATTTTTATAAATGACTTAGACGCAGGCATAGGTGGATGGGTTAGTAAGTTTGCAGATGACACTAAAGTTGGTGGAGTAGTGGACAGTGTGGAAGTGTTTTGCAGGTTGCAGGTTGCAGAGGGACTTGGATAAACTGCAACATTGGGCTGAGAGGTGGCGAATGGAGTTCAATGAAGAAAAATATGAGGTGACTCACTTTGGGAATAACAACAGGAAGGCAGAATACTGGATCAATAGAAATATTCTTGGTAGTGTGGATGCGTAGAGGGATCTTGGAGTCCATGTACATAGATCCCTGAAAGTTGCCACCCAAGTTGATAGTGCTGTTAAGGTATACGGTGTGTTAGGTTTTATTGGTAGAGGGATTGAGTTCCGGAGCTGTAATGTCATGCTGCAACTATACAAAACACTAGTGTGGCTGCACTTGGAATACTGTGTGCAGTTCTGGTCACCCCATTACAGAAAGGATGTGAAAGCATTGGAAAAGGTGCAGAGGAGATTGACCAGGATGTTGCCTGGTCTGGAGGGAAGGTCTTATGAGGAAAGGCTAAGAGACTTGGGTCTGTTCTCACTGGAAAGAAGGCAGCGAAGAGGGGATTTGACAGAGACATATAAGATGATCAGAGGATTAGATAGGGTAGACAGGGAAAGTCTTTTTCCTACGATGAGGACCTCAGCTTGTATGAGAGAGCATAACTACAAATTGAGGTGTAATAGATTTCAGACAGACGTCAGAGGCAGGTGCTTTACTCAGAGTAGTAAGGACATAGAATGCCCTGCCTGCCAATGTAGTTAACTCAGCCACATTAGGGAGATTTAAACAATCCTTGGATAAGCACATGGATGATGATGGGATAGTGTAGGGAATGGGCTTAGAATAGTTCACAGGTCGGCACAACATAGAGGGCTGAAGGGCCTGTTCTGCGCCATATTGTTCTATGTTCTATCTACCTGCTGCTCCGTTTTCAAGAAACTATGAACCTGCACTTGAAGGTCTGTTTGTTCAGCACCACTCCCTAGGACCTTACCATTAAGTGTATACGACCTGCCCGATTTGTCTTTCCAAACTGCAGCACCTCACATTTATCTAAATTAAACACCATATGTCACTCTTCAGCCCATTGGCCCATCTGATCAAGATCCCTTTGTACTCTGAGGTAACCTTCCTCACTGTCCACTGCACCTGCAATTTTGCTGACATTTGCAAACTTACTAACCATACCTCTTATGTTCACATCCAAATCATTTATATCCAGCATCAACTGTAGATTTTAGGTCACAGTGAAATTAATACTCAACTCCTTTCAGTATGTCAGAGTTATAACATTTCCACCCTGCCAAAGTATGCAGGTTCACTCACTGGCAAGTATATTAATTCCAGAAGCCACACATAGTTTAAATTACCATATGTTGCTTTAGCATGTAGAGAGCAAATCACATCTACTTCCTGAAGAATTACAAAGAATTACAAAGCAATGTGAACTCTGGGCAGGAAGCAGTCTGGTTCACATGGCTGTTATTCTCTATGAAAGCATGCGTTCAGTGATCTTCGTTTAATGTCTCATCCTTGTTTTCTAATGCACCATGGCTTCACTCCTTCTGATATCTGGAGTTTTCTCCAACCACACAACCCCTGTTTATTATAACTCTGGCCTGGTGCAACTCCAATTTGAATCATTCCACCACTAGCAGGCCAGTTAGTGGGGCCAGTTGTCTAGGCCCCAAGCTCTGGAACATCTTCATTCACTTCAAACTACTCTGACTTTCTCCTTAAAACCCATCTCTTTGATCAAGCTTTGTCGTCTGAACTAACCCCTTTTGTTGTCCACATCATATGTTGTTTTAGAACTCCCTGCAAAGTGCATTGAGATTTTTATTACAGTAAAAGATGCCATGTAAATTATTGTTGTTTTTGTTGACATCAAAGCTATTATTTTAGGGTTTTGCTAGCCATTCAAATTTTTATATCTTATTACAGGTGGGTGAGGAAATGAACTACTAACTCTGTCACTGACTAGGTTCACCATTGTCTTTGTCACACTGTTACCAATTAATTATTTCAGCAGTTTGAGACAATTAATTACAGCTTAAGGAGGGAACAAATCCAGCTCACTGATATGCCCAGATCCAACAATTTCTGGGCAATCACCTTTTTCAGAAATTCATGACAGGAATTCATCACTTGAAGATTCACAACAGTCGAGCTTATGTTTATAACACCAATGTAGCAAATTTCGGGTCAGTTTACCATGCTTCAACTTTATATTCTGATGATAAGATATTTTACAGTCAGTAGTACAAATTGATCATTGCCTAGTAACTCCTCGTCTCAAAGATGATTAAATGAGAGTTATGATACCCCAACCCCCAAAATCCTATTAAAAAACACTTTCCACTGCACATATAAAGTAGCGTCTTCATATACAGAAGTGTAACTAAACTTCTCAAAGATTGCCACTCTTTCTTTTAAAGATTAAAAACTCAATTCAATTGAGTAGGATCAGCCACAATGGCATCCCACAACTTCATGTTTTCCTGGTACTGTAAGAAATACTGTTACATTTGTCAAATTGACAGTTCGAAAGTATTTGGTTAAACCAGTTCGCCCAGCATGATCGGAAATTAGCTAAAGGTTCGTTACAAATGGAAAGCGGACTTACCAAAATAATATCCTCAATATATTGGCCACAAGCAACACCAAGCAAACGTAGATGGAGAACCCCTCTGCATTCTGTGTGCGCTTGATATCCCTGTATTGAGGAATGTAGGGCACTACTCCACCAAACATCATTGCCACCGCTGCAATCCAAGAAGCCAGTTTGCCGACAGGGAGGGCGAACTGCTTAAGGGAGCTCAGACCCTCTTCCATGTTCGTGGAAAAATAAATCCCGGCCAGGCGGCCAAGAGGAACGTTTGGCCTCCTCAGTCACCAAAGCCGCCAGCTTCAGCCGCCTGCTGCATTGCTGTGCAAGAGGTCCTGGAAGCGGCTTGAAACTGCGCTGTAGTTGGTGGAATGAAATGTGAGCAGTGGAGTGCCCGTCCCAGCTCTGCTGATGTCACCCAAACATCCGGATTTCCTCAATGCCACGCCGACAACTGAAACGTAAAAATAAATTGAAATGCGCTCGTCTCTCTTCCTCTTTCATTTTTTTTAATTAAGTGCATCATTTAATCCCACCTAAGACGGAAAGAAAGTGAAGAAATTTTTTAATTGATTGCAAGGGGTCCACGTGATGTCTCCTCACTAATAGATATACGAAGCTGCAAAATAAGGCATTTCACACAAGTTCGAGGGACACACGTACAGCAGAGAAATGATCCGACAAGAAGTTAATTTATCATTCCTGCTTCACCCTCTCTCCACACCCCAACACAATAAAAGTATATAGACTGCGAGATAAGAATGTTATAGGAAGCCATAAGTCCTGATATTGTGGAGTACGTTTCTCATTCCGTGCTGTGCTACCTGTTCTTATCTTGCACTAATACTCAGTGAAAACATTCTAACTTTCCAGAGAACACTGACTCAAGAATGATGGGCGGAAGGAAACCATAATATGTAAATAAGGTGGTACACAAATGTATAACTATTATTCCCCCAACACCTGGTAAGACGGTGACTTTATTCAAGCTTTAAATTAACTTTCATCTTCAGCAACGCCACTAGCAGAGGTCAAAACATAATTGCTACCCCTGCTTATGGTCATGTCATACCATTCCCACCACTGCTTCCAAGCTACACATCAATTCCACAATCTTTCCTCCGTGAGTCTACCTTAACTGGGAAGAGACAATATTCCATACTATAACAGCAAATAGAAAATCGTGCTGAGTTTCAGATTCCTAGTCAACATGGAACCTTGGATTAGGTTGAACAGCCACATCCTTCACACCTGGACAGTCAAATGGGGTGATATTCATAGAGTCATAGAGATGTACAGTGTGGAAACAGACCCTTCAGTCCAACCCGTCGATGCCGACCAGATATCCCATGCCAACCTAGTCCCTCCTGCCAGCACCAGGCCCATAACCCTCCAAACCCTTCCTATTCATATACCCATCCAAATGCCTCTTAAATGTTGCAATTGTACCAGCCTCCACAACTTCCTCTGGTAGCTCATCCTATACATGTACCACCTTCTGCGTGAAAACATTGCCCTGTAGGTCTCTTTTATATCTTTCCCCTCTCACCCTAAACCTATGCCCTCTAGTTCTGGACTCCCCGACCCCAGGGAAAAGACTTTGCCTATTTACCCTATCCATGCCCCTCATAATTTTGTAAACCTCTATACGGTCACCCCTCAGCCTCCGATGCTCCAGGGAAAACAGCCCCAGCCTGTTCAGCCTCTCCCTGTAGCTCAAATCCTCCAACCTTGGCAATATACTTGTAAACCTTTTCTGAACCCATTCAAGTTTCACAACATCTTTCTGATAGGAAGGAGACCAGAATTGCACATAATATTCAAACAGTGGCCTAACCAATGTCCTGTACAGCCGCAACATGACCTCTCAACTCCTGTACTCAATACTCTGACCAATAAACGAAAGCATACCAAACACCTTCTTCACTATCCTATTTACCTGCGACTCCACTTTCAAGGAGCTATGAACCTGCACTCCAAAGTCTCTTTGTTCAGCAACACTCCCGAGGACCTTACCATTAAGTGTATAAGTCCTGCTAAGATTTGCTTTCCCAAAATGCAGCACCTCGCATTTATCTAAATTAAACTCCATCTGCCACTTCTCAGCCCATTGACCCATCTGGTCTAGTTCCTGTTGTAATCTGAGGTAACCTTCTTCGCTGTCCACTATACCTCCAATTTTGGTGTAATCTGCAAACTTACTAACTGTACCTCTTATGCTCGCATCCAAATCATTTATGTAAATGACAAAAAGTAGAGGACCCAGCACCGATCCTTGTGGTACTCCACTGGTCACAGGCCTCCAGTCTGAAAAACAACCCTCCACCACCACTCTCTGTCTTCTACCTTTGAGCCAGCTCTGTATCCAAACAGTTAGTTCTCCCTGTATTCCGTGAGATCTAACCTTGCTAATCAGTCTCCCATGGGGAACCTTGCCAAATGCCTTACTGAAGCCCATGTAGATCACATCTACCGCTCTGCCCTCATCAATCCTCTTTGTTACTTCCTCAAAAAACTCAAATCAGGTTTGTGAGACATGATTTCCCATGCACAAAGCCATGTTGACTATCCCTAATCAGTCCTTGCCTTTCCAAATACAGGTACATCCTGTCCCTCAGGATCCCCTCCAACAACTTGCCCACCACTGACGTCAGGCTCACTGGTCTATAGTTCCCTGGCTTGTCCTTACCACTCTTCTTAAACAGTGACACCACGTTAGCCAACATCCAGTCTTCCGGCACCTCACCTGTGACTATCAATGATATAATCTCAGCAAGAAGCAAGCATAGCAATCACTTCTCTACGTTCCCACAGAGTTCTAGGGTACACCTGATCAGGTCCTGGGCGATTTATCCACTTTTATGCGTTTCAAGACATCCAGCACTTCCTCCTCTGTAATATGGACATTTTGCAAGATGTCACTATCTATTTCCCTACAGTCTATATCTTCCATATCCTTTTCCACAGTAAACACTGATGCAAAAAACGCATTTAGTATCTCCCTCATTTTCTGCGGCTCCACACAAAGGCCGACTTGCTGACCTTTGAGGGCCAGTGAAGGAATTAATGCTAAGTGGAGGGCATGATATGAAGATATGCTGGATATGATAGGAACAAGCCTTTACATTTTGAGGAAAATAGTTCATAGGACAATATATGTCATTGGTTTGGACTGAATGTTTTGGTTGCATAGTTTTACATTAATGATTTTGTCACTTCAATACTCCTTGTACATATTTTATCATTTATCCAATTCACTTTAAGGCAAACAGTGAATTTGCAAAGTCATTGACTTTGGCTACACACATGCAGAATGGATCAATTGTACCAGTGTACTCCAGGGCACTATAGTCTTTAATGGCTGATTCTGATTATAATCAAAACCATGGCCATCATCAGTTTCAATAAATTGACATATGCAAAACTCCTGCACCACATTTTCATATCCTTTCATATTCTGTAAAAGGGATAGAGTGCCAGACAAATACTAATGATGACCGCACCAAGGTATTTTTAAAAAGGTGCCAAGACAAACTAGTTAAAATATCCAGAGTTCAACATTGTCAATCCATTTTGAAACAAGTTGTGAAACTTGAACGGGTTCAGAAAATATTTACAAGGATGTTACCAGGGTTGGAGAGTTCGAGCCATAGGGAGAGGCTGAATAGGCCGGGGCTGTTTTCCCTGGAGCGTTGAAGGCTGAGGAGTGACCTTATAGAGGTTTATAAAATCATGAGGGGCATGGATAGGTTAAATCGGACAAGGTCTTGTCCCTGAGTTAGGGGAGTCCAGAACTAGAGGGCATAGGTTTAGGGTGAGAGGGGGAAGATATACAAGGGACCTAATGGGCAACTTTTTCATGCAAAGGGTGGTGAAATGAGCTGCCCAAAGAAGTGGTGGAGGCTGGTACAATAGCACTTGGATGGGTTCATGAATAGGAAGGGTTTAGAGGAATATGGTCCAAGTACTGACAAATGGGACTAGATTAATTTAGGATCTCTGGTCAGCATGGATGAGATGGATCAAATGGTCTATTTCCATGCAATACATCTCTATGACACTAAGTACTCATTTCATTTGTCTCCTTGATGGTGGACAAGCCAAGCACCCAAGTTCATATTGTTAAATTCAGCCCTCATATCAGTGGCAGAATGATAGTCTCATTTTTTATAATATCTAACAAAAGCCAAGATCTAAATGTTGGTAGAATCATTAAAGTTCGATCACAAGCTGCAGATCTCATGTAATCAATATCACTCACATCTCAAAAGTTGCACATTTCGCTGAGCGCTTCATGGTCCTTGTTCTTATGCACCACACTTTACCACTGAAACCACGTTCCCATATCACCCATGCTTTACATGTTCTTATAACAGATATCCAAGGATAGATACCAAAGGTAGTGAGAATGGAAACTGTAGAAGTACTGACCATAATGTTTGGTCTTCCCTGGACTTGGGGTGGTGCTACTATAAAAACCCTTGTTGAGAAAAGGTCATAATGAAAAGCCCAGCAACTACAGACCAGTCAGTTTAACTTCACTGGTGGGGAAACCTTTAGAATAGTAAATCAAGATAGAATTAAATGATGCCATGAATAAATATGGGTGAATTAGAAACAATCAGCCAGGATTTCTTAAGGTAAATCATGCTTAACTAACTTCTGGTGTGTAACAGTAAGGGTTGATTAGGATAATGCGATTTAGATTTAGATTTAGATTTAGATTTAGATTACTTACAATGTGGAAACAGGCCCTTCGGCCCAACAAGTCCACACCGCCCCGCCGAAGCGTAACCCACCCATACCCCTACATCTACATTTACCCCTTACCTAACACTACAGGCAATTTAGCATGGCCAATTCACCTGACCTGCACATCTTTGGACTGTGGGAGGAAACCGGAGCACCCGGAGGAAACCCACGCAGACACGGGGAGAACGTGCAAACTCCACACAGTCAGTCGCCTGAGGCGGGAATTGAACCCGATGTGGTGCATATGGTCTTACAAAAGTCATTCAATACAGTGCCATACAACAGACTTGTGATAATAATTATAGCTCATGGAATAAAAACAGTAACAACACTGATTCAAAATTGGCTGAGTGGCAGGAATATTCTCCTGGTCATGGTCAGGTCATACCCATTCCCACTACTGCTTCTGAGCTACAGATTCATTCCACAGTCTTTCCTGAGTGAATCCAACTTAACTGGGAAGAGACAATACCTTATTCTACAATAGCAAATAGAAAACCCTATTGGGTTTCAGGTTATCATTGTAATATTTTCCTGTCTGGAGGAATGTTAGCATTATCAACTTAGGGTTCAAACTGGGATCCTTGCTTTTCCAGAGATATATGATTGATCTAGATCTTGGTACAGAGGTGACATGTTTGCAGATGATACAAAACTTGAAAACAGTGTAGAACTTCAAAAGAACACTAACAAGTTGATGGACTGGATGGATAGTTGATAGGTAATGTTCAACGTGGATATGAAGGGCAATACCTTTTGGTAGAACGATCATGGACATTTTAAGAAAACTATTTTAGACAGATATCATGCAGACATGATAGGTCAATTACATTTTTCTGTAATGCAATGGTTCTATGATACTGTCAGATATCCCATATACATCAAATGGTCACTAAGAGCCATATACAAAAGTACCTCATTTCATCCAAACTCTGCTGCTCATATCCTAACTTACATCAGATCCCATTTGTTCATCATGCATGTTCCCTGGATATAGTGAAGACTGCAGATGCTGGAGAGCCAGAGTGGATGAAGAATGGAGCTGGAAAAAGCACAGCAGGTCAAGCAGCAGAGAAGGGGAAGTCAACGTTCCTACCTGAAATGTCAACTCCTCTGATGCTGCGACCTACTGTGTTTTTTCCAGCTCCAGTCTTTATCTATCATGCCTGCAGAGCTACAATGGCTCCCTTTCTGACAAGGTTAAAATTTTCAAATTCAAATCTGGTACATGTATGGAATGAGCTGCCAGAGGATGTGGTGGAGGCTGGTACAATTGCAACATTTAAAGGCATTTGGAAGGGTTTGGAGAGATATGGGCCAGGAGCTGGCAGATGGGACTAGTTTGGGTTGGGATATCTGGTCAGCATGGATGGGTTGGACTGAAGGGTCTGTTTCCATGCTGTACATCTCTAGGACTCTAAACATCACTCCATTCATTGCTCTTCACAGTCTAATCCCCTCCAGCCTTGTAACTTGTCCAAAATCTCTCAACTCCCCTCACTTCTGGTCTCTTGAGGATCACTGACTTTCATCATTCCTTCAGTGGTAGTCATGTCTTCAGCTACTTGGATCTTAAACACTGTATTTCCCTCCTGAATCTCTCCAACTTCTTTACATTTCACTTCCTCCTTACTTTAAAAAAATCTTTGACCAAGGTCACTTGTTTGACTATCTTACAAGGCTTGCTGTCACATTTTATTTGATAACCCTTGACAAATGGCACTATTGGGGGAGTCATTGCCACAGTGACCCTGAACTAACAGTCCAGAGGCCTTAACTAATGCTCTGAGGGTTTGGGTTCATGGCAGTGGGATTTTTTTTTAAATAAAAAGAAAGTCTCAGCATTGGTGACAATTAAATCATTGTTGATATTCTTATTTGCTAAAGGAATCGAAGGTTATCATGGATAGATGAGAATGTGGAACTTTTGGCACAAACTGATCATCTGTGATCTTACTGAATAGCAGAGCAGCCTCAATGAGTCAAATGATCTGCTCCTAATTTGTACATTCATACCATCATTAAAAACCCACGTGGTTCACAAAGGCTTACCTGGTCTGGCTTGCATGTGACTCCAGACCTACAGTAATGTGGTTGATTGTTTAACTGCTCTCTGGATTTGGTCTAGGAGTCACTCAGCTCAAGGGCAACTAGGGATTGGCAATAAATGCTCGCCTTGCTGGCAATGACAATGTTCCCATGAAAGAAAAAAGAAAAAAATTGTTGTTGCTGCCAGTAAGCTTACAGTTTCTGTAACTTGGACTGACAGTTTAGTGATAAAGCATTTAACAAAGAGTAAACTACTCGCTTTGACAGAATCCAGAATAAATAGTCACAAAGATGTACAGCACAGAAACAGACCATTCGGTCCAACTCGTCCATGCCAATCAGATATCCTAACCTAATATAGTCCCATTTGCCAGTACTTGGCCCATATCCCTCTAAACCCTTCCTATTCATATGTCCACCCAGATGCCTTTTAAATACTGCAATTGTACCAGCCTCCACCACTCCCTCTGACAGCTCATTCTATATACACACTACCCTTTGCATTAAAAAGGTTGTCCCTTAGGTCTCTTTTATACTTTTCTCCCCCTCTCACCCTAAACTTATGCCTTCTACTTCTGGATTCCCCCAACCCAGGGAAAAGACTTTGTCTATTTATCCTATCCATGCTCCTTCATGCTTTTATAAACCTCTGTAAGGCCACTCAGCAGCTTCCAAGGAAAACAGCCCCAGCCTATTCAGCATCTCCCCATAGTTCAAATCCTCCAACCCTGGCAACATCCTTATAAATCTTTTCTGAACCCTTTCAAGTTTCACTACATCCTTCCAAAAGGAAGGAGACCAGAATTGCACGCAATATTCCAAAAGTGCCCTAACCAATGTCCTGTTACAGCCGCAACATGACCTCCCAACTCCTCTATTCAATACTCTCAATACCAATAAAGGAAAGCATACCAAATGCCTTCTTCACTATCATATCTACCTGCAATTCCACTAATTTAAACAAAAATGCTAAAAGTAATTCACTATCAGAACAATGAAAACTCAGTATCAAGTTTGTTAGATGATCACCCCTGTGAAGCAATTCTGATGTTTTATTAAGTTAACAAGACAATACCAATTCAATTCATTGTATTGTTCTGTTGTGGTATTTCATGACTTCAAGGTCAGACGGTGCAATTGTTATACTTCCTGGACCAGATCGGAGATTCCTTCCCTAAATTTCAGGTGTTTACACAATTGACGATAGTTTAATGGCCATCATCATTGAGGCTAGCTTTTAGTTCCAGATTGATGAACTTCATTTAAATTGCACACCAACTGCCATGGTGAGATTCAAACCAAGGCCCCAACAGCATTAGCTTGGGCGTCTGGATGATTATTCCAGTGTCATTACCACAATGGTACCATTTCCCCATAAATCATCCAGCCTCCACAGCCCTCCTGTATCTCTCAGGACCTCCTCACCCCTCACGCCACCCCCCCCAACCTTTCCCCCTCTAACCCCCCCCAACCTTTCCCCCTCATATTCCCCCCCAAACCTTTCTCCCCCACACCCCCCCCTAAATCTTCCCCCCACCTCCCTCACACACCCCCAATCTTTCCCCCCACCCACCTCAACCCCAACAACCTTTCATCCTCAACCCCCCATCCCCAACCTACCCCCCTCAACCCCCCATCCCCAAGCTTTCCACCTCATGGCACCCCAACCTACCCCCCTCAACCCCCCTCAACCCCCCATGCCCCAAACCACCCCACGCCTCCCCAAGCTTTCCACCTCATGGCACCCCAACCTACCCCACGTCCCCCCAGCCTTTCCCTCTCAACCACCCCACGCCCCCCCAGCCTTTCCCCCTCAACCACCCCACGCCCCCCCAGCCTTTCCCCCTCAACCACCCCACGCCCCCCCAGCCTTTCCCCCTCAACCACCCCACGCCCCCCCAGCCTTTCCCCCTCAACCACCCCACGCCCCCCCAGCCTTTTCCCCTCAACCACCCCACGCCCCCCCAGCCTTTCCCCCTCAACCACCCCAGCTTCCCCCCACCCCACCATTCCCCCCCTCGCCCCGCCCCGCCATTCCCCCCCCCCGCCATTCCCCCCCTCGCCCCCCCCCCACATTCACCCCCCCATTTGCCCCCCCCGCCATTCCCCCCCCAGCCATTCCCCCCCCATCCCCCCCCCGCCATTCCCCCCCCGCCGCCATCCCCCCCCGCCCCCCCCCGCCATTTCCCCCCCATCCCCACCCCGTCATTCCCCCCCATCCCCCCCCGCCATTCCCCCCTCCCGCCATTCCCCCGCCCATCCCCGCCATTCCCCCCCCGCCATTCCCCCCCCCATCCCCGCCATTCCCCCCCCATCCCCACCATTCCCCCCCCGCCATTCCCCCCCCCCATCCCCGCCATTCCCCCCCCATCCCCACCATTCCCCCCCGCCATTTCCCCCCCCCGCCATTCCCCCCTCCCGCCATTCCCCCCCCCATCCCCGCCATTCCCCCCCCGCCATTACCCCCCCCATCCCCACCATTCCCCCCCCCGCCATTCCCCCCCCATCCCCACCATTCCCCCCCCCCACCATTCCCCCCCCCGCCATTTCCCCCCCCCCATCCCCACCATTCCCCCCCCCCCACCCCTCCCCATCCCCCACCCCCCACCCCTCCCCATCCCCCACCCCCGCCATTCCCCCCCCCATCCCCCCCCGCCATTCCCCCCCCCCCACATCCCCCCCCGCCATTCCCCCCCCCCACATCCCCCCCCCACATCCCCCCCCCCGCCATTCGCCCCCCCCGCCATTCCCCCCCCCCGCCATTCGCCCCCCCCGCCATTCCCCCCCCCCTGCCATTTCACCCCCCCCATCCCCACCATTCCCCCCCCCGCCATTCGCCACCCCCCGCCATTCCCCCCCTCGACCCCCCCCGACCCCCCCCGCCATTCCCCCCCAACCCCCATCCCCCCCCCGCCATTCCCCCCCCATCCCCCATCCCCCCCCGCCATTCCCCCCCCATCCCCCATCCCACCCCCCCCCGCCATTCCCCCCCCGCCATTCCCCCCCCCGCCATTCCCCCCCCATCCCCCATCCCACCCCCTCCCGCCATTCCCCCCCCGCCATTCCCCCCCATCCCCCATCCCCCGCCCGCCATTCCCCCCCCAATCTCCCATCCCCCACCCCCCGCCATTCCCCCCCCATCCCCCATCCCACCCCCAGCCATTCCCCCCCCCCGCCATTCCCCCCCCATCCTCCATCCCCCCCCGCCATTCCCCCCCCCATCCCCCCCCCCCGCGCCATTCCCCCCCCCATCCCCCATCCCCCCCCGCCATTCCCCCCCCATCACCCATCCCCCCCCCCACCCCGCCATTCCCCCCCCATCCCCCATCCCCCCCCCGCCGCCATTCCCCCCCCATCCCCCATCCCCCCCCGCCATTCCCCCCCCATCCCCCATCCCCCCCCCCGCCATTCCCCCCCCATCCCCCATCCCCCCCCCCGCCATTCCCCCCCCATCCCCCATTCCCCCCCCCGCCATTCCCCCCCCATCCCCCATTCCCCCCCCCGCCATTCCCCCCCATCCCCCATCCCCCCCCCGCCATTCCCCCCCCATCCCCCCCCGCCATTCCCCCCCCATCCCCCATCACCCATCACCCCCCCGCCATTCCCCCCCCATCCCCCATCCCCCCCCCGCCATTCCCCCCCTTCCCCCCCCGCCATTCCCCCCCCATCCCCCATCCCCCCCGCCGCCATTCCCCCCCCATCCCCATCCCCCCCCGCCATTCCCCCCCCATCCCCCATCCCCCCCCCCCCGCCATTCCCCCCCCATCCCCCATCCCCCCCCCCGCCATTCCCCCCCCATCCCCCATCCCCCCCCCCGCCATTCCCCCCCCCATCCCCCATCCCCCCCGCCATTCCCCCCCCCATCCCCCATTCCCCCCCCCGCCAATCCCCCCCCCATCCCCCATTCCCCCCCCCCGCCAATCCCCCCCCCATCCCCCATTCCCCCCCCCGCCAATCCCCCCCCCATCCCCCATTCCCCCCCCCGCCAATCCCCCCCCCATCCCCCATTCCCCCCCCCGCCAATCCCCCCCCATCCCCCATCCCCCCCCTTCCCCCCCCGCCATTCCCCCCCCTTCCCCCCCCGCCATTCCCCCCCCTTCCCCCATCCCCCCCCCGCCATTCCCCCCCCATCCCCCATCCCCCCCCCGCCATTCCCCCCCCATCCCCCATCCCCCCCCCGCCATTCCCCCCCAATCCCCCATCCCCCCCCCGCCATTCCCCCCCAATCCCCCATCCCCCCCCCGCCATTCCCCCCCCCATCCCCCATCCCCCCCCCGCCATTCCCCCCCCATCCCCCACCCGCCATTCCCCCCCCCGCCATTCCCCACCCCCCCCCCGCCATTCCCCCCCCGCCATTCCCCCCCCATCCCCCATCCCCCCCCGCCATTCCCCCCCCGCCATTCCCCCCCATCCCCCATCCCCCCCCCGCCATTCCCCCCCCCATCCCCCATCCCCCCCCCCGCCATTCCCCCCCCATCCCCCATCCCCCCCCGCCATTCCCCCCCCATCCCCCATCCCCCCCCCGCCATTCCCCCCCCGCCATTCCCCACCCCCGCCATTCCCCACCCCCCCCGCCATTCCCCCCTCCGCCATTCCCCACCCCCCCCCGCCATTCCCCACCCCCCCCCCGCCATTCCCCCCCCCCCCCCGCCATTCCCCCCCCGCCATTCCCCACCCCCCCCCGCCATTCCCCCCCATCCCCCATCCCCCCCCCGCCATTCCCCACCCCCCCCGCCATTCCCCCCCATCCCCCATCCCCCCCCCGCCATTCCCCACCCCCCCCGCCATTCCCCCCCATCCCCCCATCCCCCCCCCGCCATTCCCCCCCCATCCCCCATCCCCCCCCCCGCCATTCCCCCCATCCCCCATCCCCCCCCCCCGCCATTCCCCCCATCCCCCATCCCCCCCATCCCCCATCCCCCCCCCCAGCCATTCCCCCCCCATCCCCCATCCCCCCCGCCATTCCCCCCCCCATCCCTCATCCCCCCCCCGCCATTCCCCCCCCATCCCCCGCCATTCCCCCGCCATTCCCCCCCCATCCCCCGCCATTCCCCCGCCATTCCCCCCCATCCCCCATCCCCCCCCCATTCCCCCCCCATCCCCCGCCATTCCCCCCCCATCCCCCATCCCCCCCCCCATCCCCCTCCCCATCCCCCTCCCCATTCCCCCCCATCCCCCTCCCCATTCCCCCCCCATCCCCCCCCATTCCCCCCCCCATTCCCCCCCCCATCCCCCTCCCCATTCCCCCCCCCATTCCCCCCCCCATCCCCCTCCCCATTCCCCCCCATTCCCCCCCCCCATTCCCCCCCCCATCCCCCCCCCCCCATTTCCCCCCCCCCATTCCCCCCCCCCATCCCCCCCCCCATTCCCCCACCCATCCCCCCCCCCCCATTCCCCCCCCATTCCCCCCCCCATTCCCCCCCCATCCCCCACCCATCCCCCATCCCCCCCCGCCATTCCCCCCCATCCCCCCCCGCCATTCCCCCCCATCCCCCATCCCCCCCCCCGCCATTCCCCCCCCCCCTGCCATTCCCCCCCCACTGCCATTCCCCCCCATCCCCATCCCCCCCCCCCCCCGCCATTCCCCCCCATCCCCCCCCCCGCCATTCCACCCCCATCCCCCGCCATTCCCCCCCATCCCCCCCGCCATTTCCCCCCCCATCCCCCCCCCCCGCCATTTCCCCCCCCATCCCCCATCCCCCCCCCCCGCCATTTCCCCCCCCCATCCCCCATCCCCCCCCCCCGCCATTCCCCCCCCATCCCCCATCCCCCATCCCCCCACCCCCCCCGCCATTCCCCCCCATCCCCCCCCGCCATTCCCCCCCCATCCCCCCCCGCCATTCCCCCCCATCCCCCCCCGCCATTCCCCCCCCATCCCCCATCCCCCATCCCCCACCCCCCCCGCCATTCCCCCCCCCATCCCCCATCCCCCATCCCCCCACCCCCCCCGCCATTCCCCCCCCCATCCCCCATCCCCCATCCCCCACCCCCCCCGCCATTCCCCCCCCATCCCCCATCCCCCACCCCCCCCGCCATTCCCCCCCCCATCCCCCATCCCCCACCCCCCCCGCCATTCCCCCCCCATCCCCCATCCCCCACCCCCCCCCGCCATTCCCCCCCCATCCCCCATCCCCCACCCCCCCCCCCGCCATTCCCCCCCCATCCCCCCATCCCCCATCCCCCACCCCCCCCCGCCATTCCCCCCCCCATCCCCCATCCCCCATCCCCCACCCCCCCCGCCATTCCCCCCCCATCCCCCATCCCCCCCCCCGCCATTCCCCCCCCCATCCCCCATCCCCCCCCCCGCCATCCCCCCCCATCCCCCCCCATCCCCCATCCCCCATCCCCCCCGCCATTCCCCCCCATCCCCCATCCCCCATCCCCCCCCCCGCCATTCCCCCCCATCCCCCCCGCCATTCCCCCCCCGCCATTCCCCCCCCCAGCCATTCCCCCCCATCCCCCCCGCCATTCCCCCCCCGCCATTCCCCCCCCAGCCATTCCCCCCCCATCCCCCCCCCCAGCCATTCGCCCCCCCGCCATTCGCCCCCCCGCCATTCCCCTCTCGCCGCCCCCCCACCTTTCCCCATCACCCCCCCACCTTTCCCCCTCACCCCCCCTTTCCCCCTCACCCCCCCACCTTTCCCCCTCACCCCCCCACCTTTCCCCCTCACCCCCCCCCACCTTTCCCCCTCACCCCCCCCAACTTTTCCCCCCCCCCCCCCCCACCTTTCCCCCTCACCCCCCCCACCTTTCCCCCTCACCCCCCCCACCTTTCCCCCTCACCCCCCCCACCTTTCCCCCTCACCCCCCCCCTTTCCCCTCACCCCCCCTTTCCCCCTCACCCCCCACCTTTCCCCCTCACCCCCCCTTCCCCCTCACCCCCCCACCTTTCCCCTTCACCCCCCCACCTTTCCCCCTCACTCCTCCACCTTTCCCCCTCACCCCCCCACCTTTCCCCCTCACCCCCCCACCTTTCCCCCTCACCCCCCCACCTTTCCCCCTCACCCCCCCACCTTTCCCCCTCACCCCCCCACCTTTCCCCTTCACCCCCTCCTTTCCCCCTCACCCCCCCCCCACCTTTCCCCCTCACCCCCCCCACCTTTCCCCCACACCCCCCCCCACCTTTCCCCCTCCTCCCATCCCCTGCCCATTTTCCCCACCCCCTCCCAATCTTCCCCCCCGTCCCATCCTTTGCCCCCACCAACCCCCATCCATCTTTTCCCACAACTTCTCCCCCTCCTCCATCATCAATCTCCATCATCTCCCTCTCTCCAGTGTCACACTCACCGATTCCCATCTCTCTCCCGGACAGGCCAGTCTCCCTACTGCGCATGCGCTCTCCCGTGGTGTCCGTCCCTGATGGAGCTGGGTCTTAGCGCCCTCCGCAGGTCATTCACCCTGACAGAGGGACTGCTGCAGCAGGAGGAGGAGGGTGGGCAATCTCGCTTCACATGCTCCCTGGGGAGTCTCATAATGTTTCTGAACACGGTCATTGATGTGTGTTTATATTACTATCAATATTATGAATCCCCTGATTGTGGGGATATATTACGCAAGTATACAACAAACAAAAAACATTAACGTAGGCTGATCCAATCCTACTGAAACGCTTTGTAATCAATTCAGAAACTATTTTCTGCAATGTATTTTATTTGCAGCCAGAAACTGAAGTGGGCGCAATGGCAATCGGCCAGTACACAGTACAAAAATGTATTTCTCCGAAACTCCCCTCAAAAGACAAAAATATGCATTGATTTACAAGCTATGCAAGTTACCCAGTAGAAATGATAACAAATAAAATTATCATATAAACAAAACTCTGACAATTCTAAACTAAAACGAAGAACTATGGATTTTCAAGGTCTGAAACAAAAACAGAAATCGCCTGAGAAACTCAGCAGGTCTGGTAGCATCTGTGAAAAGAAAGAAGATTGAATCTTTCTCCTCACTGACTCAACATCTTTGCTTTGCTTTCTCTCCAGAGGTACTACCAGAACTGCTGAGTTTATCCAGTTTTTTTTATTGCTGCAATCATTCTCGTCTGTTCCTTCTTTGTCAGTCTCTGCACATGCATTTCATCCATTATACCTGAAACATGCAGTCCTATATGGCAAGTTGTTCTCATTCTGTCTGGTATCTGCTAACTCCCTGGTTGGTGTTCTATTTGTAGTTGACATTTTCCACCTGAAGAATTACTTCCCTGTGGTGAGTACTTGATTAGAGCAAGAGGCTTGTCTTTCTGTTGCAATGTCCCTGCTGGGTTGATTGTTTCTAGAGAACATCCAGCTGTTATTGCTGTTTGTTTTATTCAAGTGCAAGTTGCTCCATGTTCTGTATCCCAAAACCAATGCTTAGCAGCGTATTTACACAGGTGTTTGCACTCCAATGACCAATTAAGCAGGAACTTAGCTGGATAGTTCATAAATCCAAAAAATTGTTGCATTGTGTGCACATCCATAGACCACTGCATTTCTGCTATCCTGCCATCTTGTCAAGATCCAGGAAAAATTCCTTTGCTACCACTACATGGACTATGTGTTTGACTTCTGGATCTTCAAATGCAATTCTTTTCTCTTGTTCCATGCTTTATTTTTATATTTGTTAGTGGGATGTGGGTATCAATGGCTAGACCAGCATCTATTACTTATCTCCTGGAGAAGTTGGGAGTGATCTGGAATTTTAAATCATTACAGTCCTAGAGTGCAAAGATAATGTTGTAAGGCAGAGAGTACCAGGATTATGACCTAATGACAGTTAATGCTCGGCAATATATTTCCCAGTCAAGATGGTGTGTGGCTCTGAGAGGAAACTTGGAGGTTGTGCTGTGGTTGTCTTTCTAGATGATCATATTTGTAAGTTTGGAAGGTGCTTTCTAAGGAGGCTTGATGAAATTCTGTAGTGCATCTTATATTTGGTGCATGCTGCTGCTATTGAGCATTAGTGACAAAGTTAGTGAATGTTTGTGGATGTGGTGCCAGTCAAATGGACTGTTTTATCCTGGATGATATTGAATTTCTTGAGTTTTGTTGCAGCTACATCCAGGCATGTGAGGAGATTCCATTATGCTCGTGACTTGTGCCTCATAGATGGTGGACAGGCTTTGGGGAGTCAAGAGGTGAGTTACTCACTATTTTTCATTTATCACATTTTTCTTTTGTTGTTGTATGGTGACTGCTTCATACAGCTTCTCAAAAAACATTTTTTAACCTTCTTTGCTTACTTTCCAGCTTTGGGTCTCCTGAGTTGTTAGAGTGCAAGTTTTCTTTCTTGTCTTTCAAGTTGAATGCAAGGGCAATTCGAGGTGTCCTCCAGATATGCTGAGGCAATCTCTCATTCAGATCTACTTTGAGATGATATTCACCAGGAAGATGTTCAAGACCTGTAAGATCATCTTCGAAACTTTGTACTATCTGTTCAGCCCTCAATTGCTGAATGTCCTGCAAAATGGGCTACAACTCTCTTCTGGCATGTGTAGGGTTACCAGTCCAAGCTTTAGACTTGTTTCATTTGAGGTGAGTAAATTTTATTTCAACAGCAGATCTTCAGTCTTTCTATTCCATCGAGTGTCTCATCTTCCTTTGTTTGCTTGGGATGAATCTTGTTTTAAAGTGCAGCCTCAAACTTAATCAAATGTGATTAACTTTCATGTCACCATCTTGAGTCAATTGGCAAAGCTCATAATTAGTGAGTTTTGAGAAGATTTGTAAACCAGGTTGAGGTTCTGGATGGAGATTTGCTTGCTGAGCTGGAAGGTTCATTTTCAGATATCACATCACCATCCTCCAGCTTCATTCAGAGGCTTACTGAAGATGTTACCTAGTATGGGGCTTCATTCAGAGGTGCACTGAAGATGTTATCTAGTATGGTGATGAAACGTCTGAAAATGAACCTTCCAGCTCAGCGAGCAAACCTACAACCAAAGCTCATAATGTTGTATGAAGCAGCACCAATATATTATCTGATGCTCTGATGCTCTCCTTCTGAAATCATCAGTCTAACAGTTGTCTTTATACCTGACAATGCAAACCTGTTTTTTGAGTGTTAAGTGGTCTGTCAGAATAATTGATGCACATCTGTCCAGCAGCCATCTATGTAGTGTTTCATTGATTCTTTCCAGCTAAAAACCTGCATGCAAATTGGTTCAGCTTCTTGCAGCTAAAGCACTAGTGTCCCCATGCTTTGCATATTTCTGTTTCTTTTCTGTGATGTCCTCAGCAATATTTACATCCTATCCCCTCGCCTTAATCTTTCTCCTGGCTCTTGTATAATTCATTTTCATTTTTTTAACAATTACTGTATATACTCAAGTAATAGTCGATCTCTTGTCAAAGCCAACCTCCAATTTATGCCAAATAGCCTGGAATTTTCCATATACGTTGTGTAAAAGTCAACCCTATTTCTTCACAGATAACAGATCAAAGTTTATGAGTCAGTGTGCCAGCCATCACGTCCCGCTTCAACATTCCAGTCTGCCAGTTGTTCTGCTCCCGTCCTGGTCTTCGAGTTTGCTCGCTGTTGTTTTCAGCTCTGGGTTTTCAGAATTACCATAATTCTTTTTTTTTCTTTGTCCATTTAGAAATCAATTGGGTTTCTGCTAATAATACAGTATGAATCATGATGGGTATGCATTTCAGCCCGTCAAAAGTAGCATCCATGTAGTAGTTGATCCCATAAATTTAACCTTAAAAAGTAGTCAAAAAATTCAACTATTACTTCAGTACTGCATATACGATGACTTGGAGGTGCCTTGGACGAAACCAATACTTCCAAGTAAATCTGTTGGACTATAATCTGGGGTTGAGTTTATATGGTATATTGTTTTCATTTGGAATGCAATGTGTCTCAAGACAAAGCAAAGCCCCCCTATCTATTATCTGATTAATACAGTTTAGCTAATGCTTCTTGGTGAGGTCCTGGGTAACGAGTGTTGTGCCATTATTCAAGAAGGACTGCAAAGAAAAGCCTGTGAACTATAGACCAGTAAGCTTCCAACTGTGGTGGGTACGTTTCTTGAGAAGATTCTGAAAGATAAGATATACATGTGAATGCATTTGGAAAGACTGTATTTGATTAGGAGTAGTCAGCATGGCTTAGTTAGTGGGAGATCATGCCTCACAAATTTGTTAGAGTTCTTTGATGAAGTGACCAGGAAGGTTGACCAGGGCACGGCAGTAGACATAGTCATATATGGATTTCAGTAAGGCCTGTGATAAGGTTCAACATAGTAGGCTGCTCTGGAAGGTTAGATCTCATGGAATCCAGGGCAAGCTGGCAAACTGGATACAAAATTGGCTTGATGGTAGGAAGCAGAGGGTAATAGTGGAAGGATGCTTGTTGAACTGGAGGTTTGTGACTAGTGGAGTGTCTCAGGGGTCGATGCTGGGCCCATTACTATTTGTAATCTGTTTCTATGATTTGGTTAAGAGTGTACAAGGCATGATTAGTAAATTTGCTGATGACACTAAAATAGGCATATCGTGGACAGTGAGGAAGGATTTCAGAAACTGCAGCAGGACCTTGATCAGTTGGGAAGTGGACCGAGAAATGGCAAATGGAGTTTAATATAGATAAGTGCCAGGTCTTACATTTTGGAAATTCAAATCAAGGTAGGAGTTTCATGGAGAATGGAAGGGCCTTAAAGAGTGTAGTGGAACAGAGGGATCTTGGAGTTCAGGTTCACACTTCTCTGAAAGTGGAGTCACAGGTAGACAGGGCAGTGAAGAAGGCTTTTGGCACACTGGCTTTCATAATTTAGGGCATTGAGTATAGAATTTAGGAAATTATGTTGCAGTTGTACAGGGTGTTGGTGAGGCTACACTTGGAATATTGTGTTCAGTTTTGGTCACCTTGTTATAGGAAGGATGTCACTAAACTGGAAAGAGTACAGAATAAATTTACAAGGATGTTGCCTGGACTCAATGGTCTGAGTTATGGGGAGAGGTTGGAAAAGCTAGGACTTCTTTCTTTAGAGCATAAGAGATTGAGGGGAGACCTTATATAGGTGTATAAGATCATGAGAGGCATGGATAGGGTGAATGCACTCAGTCTTTTTCCCAGGGCTGGGGAATCAAGGACTAAAGGGCATTAGTTTAAGGTTAGAGGAGAAAGAATAAAAGTGAACCTGAGGGGCAATTATTTTACACAGAGGGTGGTACGCATATGGAATGAGCTGTCAATGGAAGCGGTTGAGGCAGGTACATTAACAACATTTAAAATGCATTTGAACAAATACATGATTAGGAAAGGGTTAGAAGGATATGGACCAAGTGCAGGGAAGTGGGGCTAGCATGGATGGACCAGTTTGGGCCAAAGGGCCCTTCTCCATGCAGTAGGACTCTATGACTCCATGATTGAACAACCTTAGAATCTGCATATGTCAAAAGTTGTCTTAAAACTACATTTCTGTTTTGTCAACAGTCCTGCTTATTCAGTGGTATTTCTTATACCTAATACAATGCTATTTCAATGAGATTATCTTTCAGTTGTCCAAGCAGACAAAATTCAGCAAGATATATCAATGCCATCTGACAGTGTTCAATAATTTCCCTTTCCACTGAGTTCTGATGTTGGACACATACCATTCTTGTGTAATATTAACCTTATTGTATACTATAACCTTTTTTGTTTATCATATATATTATATCATTTAGATGAAAATATGGGGGGATGATAAGTAAGCTTGCGGATGACACAAAGATTGGACAGATAGCTGACAGTGAAAAGGAAGGTCTTAAGTTACAGATGTGTATATGTATATACTGATTGGTCAGATGGGTAGGTCAGTGGCAAGGTGGAATTTAACCCTAATACATGTAAGCTGAGGCACATCGAAAGAAGTAACAAAACAGAGAGGTATTCAATGAATGACAGGACACACAGAGGAACAAAGGGATCTTGGGTGCTTGTCCACAAATCTCTGAAGGTCAATAAGGTAGGTAAGAAGGCAAAGGAGACTTACATTTATCGGTGGAAGCATAAATTACAAGAACAGGGAGGTTATGTTGGAGCTGTATAGAATGTTAGTTCAGCCACGGCTGGAGTACTGTGTGCTATTCTGGTCACCACACCATAAGAAGGATGTGATTGCACAAGAGAAAATGCATAGGAGATTCACCAGGATGTTGCCTGGTATAGATAACATGAGCTATGAAGAGAGGGTGGCTAAGCTCAGGTTGATTCTTTTTGAGCAGAAGTAGTTGAGGGGGTATCTGTTTATGGCATATAGATTATAAGGGGCATGGACAGGGTGGCAACAAAGGAACTGTCCCCCTTAGTTGAAGGTTTAATAAGGTGAAAGCCAAGAGGTTTAGAGGGGTGTTGAGGAAAACCCTTTTTCACACAGAATGTGGTGGGATCTGGAATACACTGCATGGGAAGATAGTTGAAGCGGGTAACCTCGTGTACTTTAAGAAGTACTTGAATGAGCACTTGAAATATCAAAGCGTTCAAGGCTACTGACCTTGTGCTGGAAGGTGAGACTAGTGTAGATCTATTGTAGTTTTAGCAGTACAGAGTTGATGGTCCAAGGGGCCATTAGTATTTCATAATGCTGTGAAGGGTCACATCTATCCTCAAAGCCTTCAAAATCTTTCATGTCTGAGATCTCTACTTCTTGGTGAGGTTTAGAGTGCAATACAGATTGTAGCTCACTTTCCCCAGCATGGATCAAAGTTTCTATTCTTATTTGCTCAGCTTTTTGTTTAGCTCTGTAGCAATTTTGCAGTTTTGCCACTGAGTGTAGAAATAAATCCAGCTCTGCGTCAGGTTTCCCATAATTCCAAAATAGCAGGTAGAGGAAAGACCATAGACATCTGATTCAGCCAGCACTTCAGAATTGCAGACTGCAGTTTTAATGATTCTTTACTTTTGTTTTATAATAGCTGGTGCATTTACAACTCTGAAATCAATTCAATCTCAGCTTCACACTTCTGAAACCATGGGTAGAAGTTTTGTTCATACTTGGTGTCGAGGCAGGCTTAAAACTGAGAGGTACATTTCCTCAGGGATGGGTCGGGATTTGTCATAAAATTACATTCTTCTCAGCTCATCATTTATGCATGTAAGGTTATGCAACAAATTTCACAGATTCATACATTGATGCAACGCAGAAAAGACCCTTTGGCCCATCCAGAGTGCACCTGCATAACTACCTCCAAAAGTGTGTTAATCTCAATTTCCTGTATTTGTTCCATATCCTTGAATGCTGTGATATTTGAAGTATTTATCCAGATTTTTTTTAAGGTTGTAGTGATTCCAGCCTCCACAATTTTCCGAGGCAGATCAAACCAGAATCCCATCAGCGCCTAAGTGAAAAGGTTTTTTCACAAATCCCCTCTGCTGCCCCTTACCCTAAAACTGTGCTCTCTTGTGATTGATCCCTCACCCTAGGAGAACAGCTGCTCTCTGTTCACCCTTCATAATCTTCTCCAAATCAATCATGTACCCTCATCATTCTTTACTCAAAAGAAAACAATCGAAGCCTTTCCAATCTCTCCTTATAGCTAAATTTCGTTTTTCTCCTTGGGACAGTCCAAGTGCAATTTCCAGGTACCAAATTTAAAACACACTTCGACAACATTGTGACCCAAGAGCATCACTGAACGTTTGCTCATCAAATCACCCATGCCTGGAAATTTCAGACAGCAGGCAAAGAGCAATGCTATGCTTTAGCAAAATCCTACTAGAGGTTGCCCTGAAGTCTGTACAGGAGAGAGTGAAGTTATTTTCTCAAGGAATAGTAATAGGAAGCCCACGTAACTGATTAATTGAGTTTGTACAGAGGTGGTTGTGAAGGCCACAAGCATCTTAAGTGAACCAGGTACCAGTGTCATAAAGGGATGAATAATCTGTTATTCCTGCTAGGGTATGTACCAATCTTCATGACTGTATTATTGTCAGATAGCAGTGTAAGTTTGCCACAGCAGAGTGCTGACTCACAATATTGGGTGCCAGGCATCTCCATCAGAATCACAGGATTGCTAGGCTGCAGTCATTTGGCCCCCTCATGTCTGCACTGGGGGCAGAGGTGGCTGGGTGTGGGGTGCTTTCCAAATGAGCTTTATGTCAATGCATTCATGCAGCCCTTTTCCTGTAACCCTGCATAGTATTTCTACTTAAACAATTAGCTAATGTCCTCTTGAATGCTTTGATTTAATCAGCCTCCTCCACACTTTCAGCCAGTGCATTCTAAATCCTTCATGTTCAGTCAAGTATATTGTTTCATTGCAGCTATACTCCTTGCACCACAGTGATACTGTCTCCTATGGCATTCACATGTAAAATATAAAAGGAACTGCAGCACTCAGCAGCTCATTATCATGCAAGACGTTCTGAGCACCAGAATAAATTTGTATTTCTTCAATTGGGTAGAACACTAATGGGAGTTCACGTGGAGTATTGTGAGCAGTACCGGTCCCCTTACCTTAGAGGCAGCACAGCAGAGTTTCACCAGACTAATTCATCGGATTGTGGGACCCACCCAGGAGGAAAACTTGAGGACACTGGCCTTGTGGAGTTTAGAAGAATGTGAGGCCTTCTCATATATATGTACAAAATTCTTAAAGGGATCGGCAGAGTGGATGTAGAAAGGAAGTTTTGAAATAAAAACAGAAACTGCTGAAGAAACTCCACAGGTCTGACAGTCTGTGGATTGAGAAACTGAGTTAATGTTTCAAGTCCAATATAAGTCTTTTAGAGTCATAGAGTCATAGATTTGGACAGCATGGAAACAGACCCTTCGGTCCAACCCGTCCATGTAGACCAGATATCCCAACCCAATCTAGTCCCACCAGGCAGAACCCAGCCCATATCCCTCCAAACCCTTCCTATTCATATACCCAACCAAATGCCTCTTAAATGTTGCAATTGTACCAGCCTCCACCACATCTGCTGGCAGCTCATTCCATACACGTACCACACTCTGCGTGAAAAAGTTGCTCCTTAGGTCTCTTTTATATCTTTCCTCTCTCACCCTAAACCTATGCCCTCTAGTTCTGGACTCCCCGACCCCAGGGAAAAGACTTTGTCTATTTATCCTATCCATGCTCCTCATAATTTTGTAAACCTCTATAAGGTCACCCCTCAGCCTCCGATGCTCCAGGGAAAACAGCCCCATTCTGTTCAGCCTCTCCCTGTAGCTCAGATCCTGCAACCCTGGCAACATCCTTGTAAATCTTTTCTGAACCCTTTCAAGTTTCACAACATCTTTCCGATAGGAAGGAGACCAGAATTACACTCAATACTTCAACAGTGGCCTAACCAATGTCCTGTACAGCAGCAACCTGACCTCCCAACTCCTGTACTCAATACTCTGACCAATAAAGGAAAGCTTACCAAATGCCTTCTTCACTATCCTATCTACCTGCGACTCCACTTTCAAGGAGCTATGAACCTGCACTCCAAGGTCTCTTTGTTCAGCAATACTCCCTAGGACCTTACCATTAAGTGTATAAGTCCTGCTAAGATTTGCTTTCCCAAAATGCAGCACCTCGCATTTATCTGAATTAAACTCCATCTGCCACTTCTCAGCCAATTGGCCCATCTGGTCCAGATGCTGTTGTAATCTGAGGTAACCTTCTTCGCTGTCCACTACACCTCCAATTTTGGTGTCATCTGCAAACTTACTAACTGTATCTCTTATGCTCGCATCCAAATCATTTATGTAAATGACAAAAAGTAGAGGACCCAGCACCGATCCTTGTGGTACTCCACTGGTCACTGGCCTCCAGTCTGAAAAACAATCCTCCACCACCACCCTCTGTCTTCTACCTTTGAGCCAGTTCTGTATCCAAATAATTAGTTCTCCCTGTATTCCATGAGATCTAACCTTGCTAATCAGTCTCCCTTGTCGAACGCCTTACTGAAGTCCATATAGATCACATCTACTGCTCTGCCCTCATCAATCTTCTTTGTTACTTCTTCAAAAAACTCAATCAAGTTTGTGAGACATAATTTCCCACGCACAAAGACATGTTGACTATCCCTAATCAGTCCTTGCCTTTCCAAATACATGCACATCCTGTCCCTCAGGATTCCCTCCAACAACTTGCCCACCACTGAGGTCAAGCTCACCAGTCTATAGTTCCCTGGCTTGTCTTTACCGCCCTTCTTAAACAGTGGCACCACATTTGCCAACCTCCAGAATGGTTCATCAGTTTGGGTGGAGCTAATGCTCTATTAGGACATATTAACAGTCTTTTCTTTTGGGATAAGTAAAAAGAAGGGCTTCTCTGCATATTTACCAGGAATCGTAGTAAATGTCTGGCATTCCATTCATTTGTCAAATCACATGTGAATTCTGCATTGCCAGTTTTTTTTCTATCCTGAGGCAGTCCAACGCACCACTAATCTTTGCTGCTGGAAGGAAGGTGTCTTCATGGCTCTGTGAAGATACAGGCTGCAATCATGTCTGATGACCCAAGTTTTAGTTGCCTTGTGTACAAGATGAGGACCAAAATGAAGGATTCCTCATTACAGTTTAGATCCTCTTCTCACTTAGCACTGTCAAGTGCAATGAACAGTGATCAAAATTGTTTATGTCAACTTCCATTATATGGCACCTCCAACCAAGAAAAATATTTCCTTCGGCACTTTCAGTGCCAATCTAGCATTCATTTTGCAAAATATTGAGGTTTAGCACAACACTTCCAGCCAACTATTGGCATTTAAATTAAAACAACTTAATTTCAAAACAATGTAACTGGGGAATGTCACTTTTTCCCTTCCTCTTCTCCCCATTAGTTTGAATAGTGCGAGATGTCATAACATTTGTATCTTCAGTGTTACAGCCGCCAATTAATATTTTCTACAAATGTGAATTTTTCTTTTATGATTTGTGGCTTCAGCAAATATAACATTATTTTCTCTGTCATATACATTAATGTGATTGTTTGAAAGTTTCCATTCTTGTGTTTGTCTTGAATGAACAACAAGAACAATTGACAACATTTCTCACTTTTTAGCAATATTAAATTATTACATGCCAAACAGTATTTGTCATAAAGCTTTCTGGCTTTGTTCCTGTCTGCCATTATGTCTCCACATATGCTTCTGTGATTTGCCTTACAATTCCACTGTCTCCTTTTTTTCCCATGGTAAAAGCACATATTGTCTTGTTGATGTCTAGTTGTTCGACATCATTTAACTATAAGCTTTATATCTTGCCTTTAAAGTTGGAAGACATCACAAAGTTTTTGTCTTGTGTTTTCTCAGCTACCATGGTGGAATGATTAAAGTTGAAATGATCAACTGACCAGAATTGGAGGAACAAAGAGATCTCGGAGGAGTGTTGGCTGGAGAAACTTACAGAGATGGCAAGGGTGCGGCACAATGGAGGATTTTGCAGACCTGACTGAAAAATTTTGATGGAAATATTAATTCTCCTCTCCAGTGGCAATGATTGATTTTGGTCACTGTTGTACTTCAAACTGTGACTTATACTGGATGTAATGTATTGATCTCTCCCCAGAGACTGATCTCCATCTGTAAATTGAATTGTAAAACAGATACTGCCAGACCTACTGAGTTTTTCCAGCAATTTCTGCTTTTGTTTCTGATTTCCAGTATTCACAGTTCTTTGGGTTTTTGTTTAGAAATTCAGCAACCAGATAATCTTCAAGGAATAATAACACAGAAGATAAGTATTCAATACATATACCTGTGCTGCTTCTTCAGTGAAGTTATTCCATTAACTCAACTCCACTGCCCTTTTTCCATAGCCCTTTTTTAAATGTTTCCACTTCAAGTAATTATTCAATTCTCTTTTGAATGTTTAATTGAATCTGCTTTTGTTACTTTTTCAGTTAGATCACAACAATATGCTGTATAAAATCATTTCTTTTCATGTCACCTTTTGTTCTTTTGGTAATTATCTTTCTGCCACTGGAAGCAGTTTCTCCTTAGTTAATCTACCAGAACTATTTGATGACTTTGGACACTGTTATAAATATTAAGAAAGATATAGGCAACCGTTTATGTGTAGGGCATAGTGATTAATAGACCCATTGTTCGAGTTTCCCATTTCTTAATTTCTCTTTTTTAACATTGCCTCACACAATAGCTTAGACTAGTTTATATGACAATGTTCTAAGTTGGTACTAGCGACAGCAATTGGAAACATATCTGTAGCAACAAGTTACTTGAGAAATAGGTAAACAAATTACTGGTACAAATGCTTACAAACTATATCTGCTTTGAGGCCAGAGGTTGCAAAAATGATTTTAAAAAAGACAGAGTTAGAGCCTTTGTACTTGAATGAATGTAGCATTTATTGCGAAATGGATGTATCTTTTGCATTGACCAGGAATAAATGTATATGACATGATAGCCATTGCAGAGACATGGTTGCAAGCTAACCAAGACTGGGTCCTGCATATTAAAGAAAAGTTGCCATTTGAAAAGACAGCATGCCAGGAAAAGGTGTTGGGATGGTTCTTTTAATTAAGAATGTTATTAGTACAAATGTGAGAGTTAACCTTAGCTCAAAGGAGCAAGATGTGGAATTAGTTAGAGTTGAGATAAGAATTAAGAAAGGTAAGAGGTCACTTGTGGGAGGAGTTTATAGATCCCCTAACAGTAGTTATACTGTAGGGCAGAATATATAGTAAGAAATATGTGGGGAAAGTAAGAAAGGTACTACAAAAATCACAGGATATCAATTTAAATGTAGAATGGATGAATCAGATTGACAAAGATAGCCTGGAAACAGAGTTCATAGAGTGTATTCAGGACAATTTCATTGAGCAATATATTCTGGAGACAACTAGGGAGCAGGCTATTCTTCATCTTGTAATGTGAAATGGGAAGGATTAATCTGCAGAGCTTCCTTAGGGTAATGTCATAGGCCCAACCATCTTCAACCATCAATGGGCTTCTTTCCATTGGAAGGTCAGAAGTGGGGATGTTTGCTGATGATTATACAATTCCTCAGCACCATTTGTGACTCCTTAGATATTGAAGCAGTGCATGTTCAAATGCAACAAGACCTGGACAATACCCAGGTTTGGACTGAAAAGTAGCAAGTAATATCTGCACCACACAAATGTCAAGCAATGGCCATCTTTAACAAAAGGCAATCTACCCGTCACCCCTTGACATTCAATACTTTACCATCACTGAATTTGGCGCTATCCACATCCTGGGAATTACCATTTACAAGAAACTGAACAGGACTCTCACGTAGTTACTGTGGCTATTGTGCAGTCAAGAGGTGAGCAATCCTGCTGTAAGTAACTCACCTCCTCATTTCCCAAAGCGTATCCACTATCTACAAGGTACAAGTCAGGAGTATAATTTGCAATTGCCGGGATGAGTGCAGCTCCAGCACTGGTTTCAAACTACAGCTTGAACATGCCATTAAGCCCCCAAACGTGCCCATCCCATAAGCCCTAAAGGAGTCACAATTCCACAAGTGCCCCAATGAACCCATCTACACACACCAACACCTGCCTACTTATTCCACTTAAGTCCTTAGCATATGAGGTGACCATGCCTGGTGTAATCATACACTACCCACCACTTCCCTTGAAAGTAGGATGCTCATGACTGTGGATAATCTCCCTCATGCATTACACCCCTCACAGTTATGGTTTACTGTGTGCACCCCTTACAAATGCTACTCTTTTCCCCCTCACAACTTTACTGTGTCCTTCCCTACAGCATTAAGGCCCCAATGCCAAAGAATAACCTGCTATGACTCAGCGCTTTGGCACTGGCATATGCACCTCCACCCTTCCCCCACATTTAGTGTTCGACCTACTGTGACATGACTGGATAGCTCCTGGACAAGGCACCTCCTGATTCCTAATTGGTGCATTTACATCGCCCCAGCCACATTAGTCCTATCTCTTTGGAGTGGCCGCTTTGGAGGCAGCAAACTGACCATCAGCCACTCGTTGATAAAACCCCAGACATTGTGGCCAACGTCCTTGACTTGTATGGGAAGTGCCCTTGACTTACTGTGTCAGGACTATCTGACTGATGGGTGCCTTCACAGACTTCATTGAGACATGCTGCTTGCTTGCTGCATGTGCAGATACATGAGATTGACATAGCAGACCGTCATTTTGCAAAATGTATGGCCCTTGACTGAGGACTACTTAGCAGCAAAGTAAGCTGCCTAATTTTGTGACTGTGCTCACTGGTATAGCAAGGCAAGTCAAACAAGGCAGGGTGGCTGTAAACTTGCAGATAAGCATTAAGTTAGTGAGCACTAAGAGAGAAAGCGAGCAGCCCTGAGAGGCAATCTGGTCCAGTCTCCAAGCTGGGTCCCTGTGCCCGTGTAAACGATCTCCCTGCTGTGACCTTTCAATGTTTGTTTCCAGTGCACCCTGAAATACAAGTTTGTGTTTCCAGGTTATGCTGCCAGTACATTGGAGAAGTGCCAGCATGGCTGGGCATGATACCAATGTCCATGAATGAGGAGTGTGTGTGTGTTTGGTGCCCATGGATAATGCTCTGGACTGTTGTTTAGTTGTAGGTAATATTGAGGTTATTCAGAGCAAGTGGTGAGCTAAATTCGCCAGATACAAGCCCTGGTTTTCTTGTCAAGATTTCTCACTATCAAGCATGTTTGGAGAGTTTGATAAGATGGGAGTCTTTTAATGAGATCAGGTTTGCCATTAATAGAGCATTAATCCCCATCAGTTGGCATTTTGGCACTGCCTAGTGAAAATCTTATGAAAAGCACAAGAGGTGGCGAAAGATGATCTTGATGTTGAAATGGGCCTTGTTGGATCTCTCATCCAATTCTGCCATCGATCTCACCATGGCTCACAATTGCTCAGAACCCTACAAAATACAACAAAAGCTTTTCGGAAACGTGAAGAAAATCATTAGCGATTTTAATCTACATATTAACTGGAAAAGTCTGATAGGCAAATGGAGCTCATAGAGTCACAGAAGTAATCGAGTCATACAGCATGGAAACAGACGCCTCAGTCCAACTTGTCCAACACTGACCAGACAACCCAGTCTGACCTAATTCCATTTTCCAGAATTTGGCTCAAATCTCTAAACCCTTCCTATTCATATACCCGAGCAGTTGCCTTTTAAGTGTCGTAATTTTACCTGCATCCACTATGTCCTCTGGCAGCTCGTTCCGTACATGCACCACCCTCTGTGTAAATCTTTCCCCTCTCACCTTAAACCTATGCCCTCTAGTTTTGGACTCACTCCTGACCCCAGGGAAAAGACCATGCCTATTTACCCTATCCATGCCCCTCATAATTTTATAAGCCTCTATAAGGTCACCCCTCAGCCTCCGACGTTCCAGGGAAAATAGTCTATTCAGCCTCTCCCTATAGCTCAAACCCTCCAGTCCCAGCAACATCCTTGTAATCTTTTCTGCTTCCTCTCAAGTTTCACAATATCCTTCCTATTGAAAACAACCAGAATTGTATGCAGTATACTAAAAGTGGCCTCACCAATATCCTTTACAGTTGCAGCATGATGTTCTAACTCCTGTACTCAACGTTCTAACCAATGAAGGCAAGTTTGCCAATGACCTTCTTCTTGGGATGGTTTCTTAGAATAAGCATGTTTTGGAGCTGACCAGAGAGAAGGTTATTGTAGACCTGGTATTGTGCAACAACATTAGATTAATTAATTATCTTATTGAGTAAGTGCCTCGAGGTAACAATGATCAAATATGATTGAAGTTTATATTCATTTTGAGGGAAGATAGGAGGTCAGTCTGAGAACACTTTATTAAATTTAAATCAGAACAGTTAAGAAGGTATGAAAGCCAAGCTGGTGACAGCAAATTGGCAAATTAGATTAAAGGATAAAGATGCAGTGGCAGACATGTACAGGAATATTTTAGACTGCCTAGGATTTTCTTACAAAAGGTAAGAAAAGATCCATGAGATAAACTTGCTATCTCATGCTAATTAAAAATGTTAAAGTTTATAAATTCATTTAATTGTAAAAAGACAAGTGGCAGGTCATAAGATTGAACAGAACATATAAAACAGCAAAGAATAGCTAAAAAAGGAAAGAAATAAAGCATGAGAGAAAACTAGCCAGAAGTATAATAACAAATAGTATAGACTTCTAATAAGACTACCAATAAATCAAAAAGAAGATTGAATGAAGTGAGTAATGGTCCTAATGAAAACAAGACAATTGTTTTAACTCAGAAAATAAGGAAACGGCAGATGAATTGAACAGGTATTTTGCAATGATCTTCATGAAAGAGGATACATCCCAGAATTAATAAATTAAGAAATGGGAGGGAGGAACTCAGGAAATTTGCAATCACTAGAGAAGTGGTACTTAGTAAATTGCAGGTTGACAAATGCCCAGGCTTTTTCATCTTAAAAGAAGTAGCTAATGACATAATTTATGCATTGGCTTTAACTTTTCAAACTTAATTGATTACCGGAAGATCACCTTAGATTGAAAGCTAGAAAATATAATAGTTTTATTCAAAAAGGAAGACTAAAAGCAAAATATTACAGTCCAGTTAGCATCTGTCATAGGGAGAGTCTCGGAAGTTATTATTAAAGAGGTTATCGCAGGCCACTTGCATAAGTTCAAGGCAATCAGGCATCATCAACATAATTGTTAAAATGAAAGTCATGCTTGACCAATCCCTGGTGTTGTTAACACATGCTTTGGATAAAATGGAACCAATAGAATTACGGTACTTGGATTCCCTGAAGGCATTAGATAAAGTGCCATTGAGAAAAAATAAAAGCTCATTGTGTAGGGTGCAGCATGGATAGAAGATTTGCTACCAGAAAGTATCTTTTTCAGGATGGAAAGATATACCAAGTGATGTGCCCTGGTGTTTAGTGCTGGGACCTTGACTGTATATAAATGACTTAGATGAAGGAATGGAAGTTATGGTTATCAAACAATGGGTAGGAGATTGCAGAGTTCTGCGTTCCAAAGAAATCAAAGTGTCCAAGTCCATAAATCACTAAACATTAGTATATAGGTGCAAAATGTAATTAGTAAAGCTAATAAAATGTTATAATTGTCATGAAGGGAATTAGTGACAAACGCAAGGAAGCTATGTTTCAATTAAGTATCACACTGGTGAGACCATGTCTGGAATATTGACCTCTGTATTTAAAGAAGGAAATAAATGCACATCAGTGAATCTGCACAGTTACTGCCTTTTCTGTTTGACTTCAAGTACCTCTGGACATCCGAGTACATTTAAGAAAAATTAACAAACAGCAAAATTCACAGCTGACCTTGGAGGAACCTGTGTGGGAGTGCTCACAGCACTAAAGCAGATAAGTGCATAGTTTTTAATGTGTAACCTTGCAAGAAATCTGCAATAGTGAGCCAAGTGGATTCTTTTTTATTATATTAGATTAGATTAGATTACTTACATGTTTTATTCAGATCTGTCTCTTGCTTAAATTTAAAAATATAAAACAGAGGTACTAAGTTAGCCTGGGGCAGTGTCTTTTAGAGCAATAAGACCATGCTATTTTCAGGTCTGTAGATGGAAAAGGTGCAAAGGTGCCCTTTAGTAGAGTGCTCTTCCAGTCAGATGTGGGAGATTAGGGAGAGTTTCCATGTTACTAATGATTATGTCTGAATGGTGTTTTTGATAAGACATAACATTTCAGCTACACTTAGGGAGGATAGTCATGGGAATGCATCCAGAGAAGTTATTTGGTGAAACTGAGAAATAAGAAAGGGATTATCACCTTATTGGGATTGTATTGTAGACCTCCGAATAGTCAGCAGGAAATTGAGCAACAAGTTTGTAAGGAGACCTCAACTATCTATACAGAAAATAGGGTGGTTATGGTAAAGGATTTTAACTTTGCAAACATGGAGTAGGACTTTGTTAAGAATGCACAAGAAAATTTTCTGAATGAATATGTGGATATACCTACTGGAGAAGATGCAAAACTTGACCTACTTTTGGGAAATAAGGCAGGGCAGGTGACTGAGGTGTCAGTGGGGGAGCACTTTGGGGCTACTGACCATAATTCTATTTGTTTTAAAATAGTGATGGAAAAGGATAGACCAGATCTAAAAGTTGAAGTTCTAAATTTGAGCAAGTCCAATTTTGATTGTATGAGACAAGAACTTTCAAAAGTTGATTGGAGATGGATATTCACAGGTAAAGGGACAGCTGGAAAATGAGAAGCCTTCAAAAATGAGATAACGAGAGGCCAGAGACAATATCTTCCTGTTAGGATGAAACACAAGGCTGGTAGGCTTAAGGGAATACTGGATGACAAGAGAAATTGAGGTTTTCATTAAGAAAAGAAGGAGATTGAGTATATCGTAAGAGTATAAAGGCAGTAGGAGTATATTTACGAGAGAAATCAGGAGGGCAAAAAGGGGACATGAGATGGCTTTGGAAAATATGTTTAATGAGAATCCAAAGGGTTTTTACAAATACATTAAGGACAAAAGGGTAACTAGAGACAGAAAAAGGCCTCTCAAAGATCAGCAAGACAGCCTATCTGTAGCTGCAGGAGTTTTGGGGGAGATACTAAATGAGTATTTTGCATTAGTGTTTACTGTGGAGAAGGACATGGAAAACAGAATGTGGGCAAATAGATGGTGACAGCTTGAAAAATGTCCATATTACAGAGGAGGAACTGCTGGATGTCTGAAAATGAATAACGGTGGATGAATCCCCAGGACCTGATCAGTGTACCCTAGAATTCTGCGGAAAGCTCGGGAAGTGATTGGTGGGCCTCTTGCTGAGATATTTGTATCATTGATAGTCACAGGTGAGGTGCCAGAAGACTGGAGGTTGGCTAATGTGATGCTACTATTTAAGAAAGGTAGTAAGGAAAAGCCAGGGAACGATAAACCGGTGAGTCTGACATCGGTGGTGGGCAAGTAATTGGAGAGAATCCTGAGGGACAGCATTTACATGTATCTGGAAAGGAAAGGACTGATTAGGGATAGTCAACATGGCTTAGTGCATGGGAAATCATGTCTCATGAACTTGATTGCATTTTTTGAAGAAGTAACAAAGAAGTTTGATGAGGGCAGAGCAGTGGACATGATCTAGATGGACTTCAGTAAGGTGTTCGATAAGGTTCCTCATGGGAGACTAGTTAGCAAGGTTAGATTACATGGAATACAGGGAGAACTAACCATTTGGCTACAGAATGGCTCAAAGGTAGAAAACAGAGGATGGTGGTGGAGGGTTGCTTTTCAGACTGGAGGCCTGTGATCAGTGGTGTGTCACAAGGATTGGTGCTGGGTCCACTGCTTTTTGTCATTTATATAAATGATTTGGATATGAGTATAGGAAGAATAGTTAGTGAGCTTGCAGATAACACCAGAACTGTAGGTGTAATGGACAGCAAAGACAATTACCGAAGAGTACAACAGGATCTTGATCAAATGGGTTAATGACCCAAGGAGTGGTAGATGGTGTTTAATCTAGATAAATGTGAGGTGCTGCATTTTGGAAAGGCAAATCAGGGCAGGACTTACACACTTAATGGTAAGGTTCTGGGGAGTTTGGAGCGCAGATTCATAGTTCCTTGAAAGTGGAGTGTCAGGTAGATAGGATAGTGAATTAGGCATTTTGCATGCTTTCCTTTATTGGTCAGAACATTGAGTATAGGAGTTAGGATGTCATGTTGTGGCTGTACAGGACATTGGTTAGGCCACTTTTGGAATGTGATATTCAATTCTGTTTTCCCTCCTATTGAAAGTATGTTGTGTAACTTCAAAGGGTTCAGGAAAGATTTACAAGGATGTTGCCAGAGTTGGAAGATTTGAGCTATAGGGAGAGGCTGAATAGGCTACGGCTGTTTTCCCTGGAGCATCGGAGGCTGAGGGGCGACCTTATGGACGTTTATAAAATTATAAGGGGCATGGATAGGGTAAATAGACAAAGTCTTTTCCCTGGGGTTGAGAAGTCCAGAACTAGAGAGCATAGGTTTAGGGTGAGAGGGGGAGCTAAGGGGCAACTTTTTCATGTAAATTGTTGTACATATATGGAATGAGCTGCCAGAGGAAGTGGAGGAGGCCAGTACAATTACACCATTTAAAAGGCATCTGTGTGGATATATGAATAGGAAACATTTAGAGGGATATGGGCCAAGTGTTGGCAAATGAGACTAGATTAGGTTTGGATATCCGGTCGGCACAATCGAGTTGGACCAAAGGGTCTGTTTGTGTGCTGTACATCTCTATGATTCTCTGACTCTATAAATGAATTGGAAACAGTTCAGACAATGGCACAGTCACTGAGTGGTTAGCACTGCTGCCTCACAGCACCAGGGACCTGGTTCGATTCCAGCCTCAGGTGACTGTGTGGAGTTTGCACATTCTCTCTGTGTCAGTGTAGGTTTCTACTGGGTGCTCCAGTTTCCTTCCACAATCCAAAGATGTGCAGGTTAGGTCCATTGTGTTCAGGGAAGTGTAGGTTAGGTGTATTAGTCAGGGATAAATGTAGAGGAATAGAGGAGTGGGTCTGGGTGGGTCACTCTTTGGAGAGTTGGTGTGGACTTGTTGGACTGAATGGCCTATTTCTACAGTGTAGGGATTCTATGATTCTACAAAAAGGTTTACCAGAAAAATACCCGAATGGGATGGTTGTCAATTGAGGAGAGGTTGAACAGGCTAGGTTTGTTTCCATTGGAGTTTAGAAAAATATTAGGTAACTTTATTGACAAGTATAAGATCATGAGAGGTCTTGACAGGGTGAATGCAAAGAGGCCATTTCCTCATCTTGGGGAATCTAGAAAAGGGGTTACTGATAAAAAATCTGGGATCACCCAACTGAACAAACAGTCGGTTTTGTTATAATGCATGTTTCTTTGACATGAATCGGCTTTAACGTGATTAAAGAATTTAGGCTGTTATTTGTAGAAAGTGAACTTTACCTTCGGTTAAATGGTGGGGTTATTGCATGATATTTGTATAATGCAAGAACACACAAGAATGGAACTAGTGCGTTAAATCAGAATTGATTGTATTTTCTTTTTTCTCTCTGAAGGTTGACAAATTTAAAAATCACACGACACCAGGTTATAGTACAACAGGTTTATTTGAAAGTACAAGCTTTTGGAGTGCTGCTCCTACATTAGGGTAGCTGATGAGGCAGCATCAAAGGACTCAGAGTTTATAGTGAGAGATCAAAGTGTCATACAACCGATGCGATGCATTGAAACAACCAAGATTACTGTTAAGTCTTTAATCATTTGGAATGGGTTGCAGGTTTTGATTCATTAATATGTAAATCCCAGAATTTCTTTAAAGTCACATTCCCAAGATAACTTAAAGTTTTATATTAAAAAAGTGACATCTCAGCTCAGACAATGCATTAAAGGTGCGAGGTTAGAATCTGACTGTATTCCAACCTTGAGTCAGAGCAGTTCTACTTCCAAAGTAGGAATTTATAAAATGTCACATGGACTGACTGCTTACAGATTGTGTGCTTTTTGAACAAGGTAGAATGTACCTGCAAATACAAATTTGCGAATGCAAATTCACATCATAGACATATATGTGCTTGTGCATGCAAGTGAGAGAAAGAATGAGCAAGAGAGAGAGTGTGTATATATGTGTGTGAGTGAGTGTGACAGAGTACATGCCTGTGAGATGGTATGCGTATGAGTGTGGTGTGTGTGTATGAGAGAAAGCATGTGTATAAGAGAGGGTCTGTGTGAGTGTGTAAGAGTGTAAGAGTGTGTGCGCGTAAATATAGTGTAGTGGGGTCACCTGTACTGTGACATGAACCCAAGATCCCAGTTGATGCCATCCTCACGGATACTGAACTTGGCTCTGCTCGATGACTCTGTGTTATTGTGTATCCTGAAGTCCGCCTTGGAGAATGGTCACCAAAGGATCCGAGGCTGAATGTCCTTGACTGCAGAAGTGATCCCTAACTGGGAGGGAACGTCCCTGTCTGGTGATTGTTGCACAGTGTTCATTCATCCATTGTCACAGAGTATTCTTTGTCTCACCAATGTACTGTGACTTGGGGCATCTTTGCAGCTTTTGAGATGGACAACGTTGGTCGAGTCACAAGTACCTGCCGCACACATGGTAGATGGTGTCCCCATGTGTAATGGTAGTATCCATGTCATCACTCTGAATCCTTTTGCAATGGTTGCTATGACAGGGTTGTATGGTGTTGTGGTCAATATTGTTCTGAAGGCTGGGCAGTTTGCTGTGTACAATTGTCTGTTTAAGGTTGGCAACTGTTTAAAGGCATAGGGAAGATCTTGGCGAGGTGCTCATCCTCACTAATAATGTGTTGCAGGTTGTGAAGAGCCTGGCGTAGTTTCTCCACTCCCGGAAAGTACTAGACAACGAAAGGTACCCTATCGGTTACATCCCATGAGAATGGCCTCAACCGGGACCTTGGGTTCATGTCACACTTCAGATGACCCCACTACACTATACATACAGATACACACACACATATACCCTGTCTCATACACACTCACTCTCTCAGACACAGACATCCCCATACTCACTTGCACACCCTCTCACAGGCATATACTCTGCCACACTTGTGCACGCGCGCGCGCACACACTTCCTCTCTCATACGCATGCACACACAGATATAGGTCTGTGGGTTGACTTTGCATTTGCAAATTTGTATTTGTAAATACATTCTGTTTTGTTCAAAAAGCACACAATCTGTAGGTGTCAGTCCATGTGACATTTGTTAAACTCCTTCTTTGGAAATAGACCGGTCTGACTCAAGCTTGGATTACTGACTCACATCTTTAATCCATCGTCTGAGCTGAGATGTCACTTTTTAAAAAATGTAAAACCTTAAATTATTTCAGGAATGTGACCTGAAAGAAGTTCTGCAATTTACAGAGGAACCTCGATTATCCGAATGAGATGGGCGGGCACTATTTCATCCAGATAATTGATTATTCGGTTAATTGATTTCCTATGGGGCTCGGAATTTTCTGTGAAGTCTGTTCCCCGTTCAGGAGGCTCGGCAAAAGCACACTGCGCACAAAACCCCGCCCGCCCCAACCCCGTCCGACCCCACCCTGCCTGCTCCCACCCCACCTCCCCATCCACTCCCACCCACATTAAACACACCACCCTGTCCACCCCCCCCACCCACCTCCAACCCCGCATACCCGGCAGGTGCCCCCCACCGGGGCAACCGGACTGTACACTAACAATAAGACTGCTCCTGCCTTTTGCAGGGTGAGTCTCCAAATAGCACACGCACCCAACCACACACACACAACCTTTTGACAGGTTCTATCGCTCTCCTGTACAGGACAATGTTGGAGAGATTATCTGGGGAGGGGGTGGGGGTTGGTTAGGGTTCACCCCTGTGTACAACTCCAGGGAAAGTGTTGGGGAAGAGAGAAAGAGGGTGGGGAGGTCAGTCATTTAGAGACAGTGCCTGGACTGTCCAAGACTGTTCTCGGCAGCATTTCAAAGAGCCAAGTTCATTTTTAATCATTGTACCTATAAACAAAAGACGCAATCAGGGTTGAAACAGCTCTTTGACGTAATGTTTCTATCAGGACCTTGAAATCCCCTTTGAATAATCCAATATTCAGATAATCAAGGTTCTTCTATACATATTAATGAATCAATAAAACACATAAGAACAGATTCTTATTAAGCAAAGAGGTTATTGGAGTGGACAGGCTTGTGGATTTGTGGTTACAATTAGATTGCCCATGATCTTATTGAATGGCCTGTGTTTACCCCTTGTTCATATGCTCATATTACCTGATGTTTTTCTCAATTTGAAAGAATATAATTGCATTATATTTAATCTTTCCACATAGGATAACCCCCCCCATTCCAGGAAGTAATTTGGTGGCACTTCTTTCTGGCACTCCCTCTATGGCAAGTATATCTTTTCTTAGGTAATAAGGATACCAAATTATGAAGGCTCTATTTCTAATTGTACAAAGTTAAAAATCACACAACACCAGGTTATAGTCCAACAGGTTTAATTGGAAGCACACTAGCTTTCAGAGCACCGCTCCTTCATCAGGTGGTTGTGGTTAACTTGCTGAATAAGTGGCTATTTGATCGTACAAAATTAACATGTTCTCTTTCTCAGCAAAACTGCTGAGGGGCAAGATACGTTTCAAAGCTTGCATGAGGTTCCTTTTAGGATTTGGCTCTCAAATTGATAGAAAATAGTGATCAAGATGTGCCTGACATGATCATCCAAGCTGCCATGGACCAACATGAGTTAACAATGTAGCAATACAATTTGATTTACTGGAGCAATACCTTCAGAAGCATAAACCCCTACTCAAGAGTGAAAGCTTGTGGATGTCTAACTTGGCTAGAGACAAAAAAAATGTAGATGCTGGACTCCAAGGTAGACAAGCAGGAGGCTTGAAGAAGATAGCAGGTCAGGCAGCATCAGGAGATGGCAAAGTTAACATTTTGGGTGTAACCCTTCTTCGGTACTTAACTTTGCCACTTCCTGATGCTATCTGGCTTGCTGTATTCTTCCAGCCTCCTGCTTGTCTACCTGTGAATGTCTAACTGGCCATATAACCACAACCACCTGATGAAGGAGCAGTGCTCCGAAAGTTAGCGTACTTCCAATTAAACCTGTCGGACTATAACCTGCTGTTGTGTGATTTTTAACTTTGTACACCCCAGTCCAACACTGGCACCTCCAAATCATTTCTAATTGTAGTGAGACATCTTTACTCTCACATTCAAACCCTCTTGTGATGAATGCCAACGTACTACTTGCCTTAATTACTTGCTGTACGTTAACTTTCACTGACTTCTGGACCAAGTTTCTTTGAAGTTCCATGCTGACCACAATCTCCCTACTTTACAAATAATCTGCATTTATTGTTCCTACTAAAGTGGATAATCACATTTTTGTCCACATTGCATTCTAACTGCCAAAATTTCGTTCACTCATGTAGTCTCTCCTAGGCCCCTTGAAACATCTTTGCATTCTCCTTACAACTCACCCTTCCACCTAATCTTATACTGTCTGCAAACTTGGATATATCGTTGCTAATTCTCTCATTCAACTCATCAACATGAGTGTGAATAGCTGGGTCCAAGCACCAATTTTTCTGGTACACCACTAGTCACAGCCTGCCAACCTGAAAATACCCCAATAATTCTGAATCTGTTAACCAGTATAGTCATGGTGTAGGAGGAAGCCGTTTGGCCCATCATGTCTGTTCCAGCTCTCCAAATGAGCATCATGACTTACTCCAATTCTCCCAATCATTCCCCTAATCTTGCACACTTATTAATACTCTAATGCCCTATTGGTCCTGTCAATACCACATTTAGAGGCAATCCGATCGATACTGAACCACTCGTGTTTACATTTTTCTCTCACTTCACATTTACTTCTTTCACAAATCATTTTAAATATTTCCTCTTGTTCTTGATCCATTTGTGAGCAGGAACAGTTTTTCCCTGCATCAACTATCCAGACTTCTCATGGGTTTGACAACTTTGATTAAAAGGGTGACATGGTGGCACAGTGGTTAGCACTGCTGCCTCACAGCACCTGAGACCCAGGTTTAATTCCTGCCTCAGGCAACTGTCTGTGTGGAGTTTGCACATTCTCCCCATGTCTGCGTGGGTTTCCTCCCACAGTCTAAAGATGTGCAGGTTACGTGAATTGGCTGTGCTAAATTGCCCTTAGTGTAAGGTGATGGGGGGGGGAGGGGAGGGGGGGAGGAAATGGATCTGGGTGGGTTGCTCTCCGAAGGGTCGCTGTGGACTTGTTGGGCCGAAGGGCCTGTTTCCACACTGCTTTTTTAAAAAAAAATCAGTTTAGACCTCTCCTCTTTGAGGACAGTTTAACCAAAGTATCACAAAAACCTAACTTCCTCCAATCCTAAATTCAGGTTGCGTATGTTCCCAGGGCCAGATTTCTAATTTTTGTGAAATCTGTGTTTGATAACTTATTGAAAGCCTTCTGAAAATTCTCTTTCTATTCTGGTAATTATATCCTAAAAAAAAAGCCAAGTAAGTTTGAGATTTGTCAAGAATAATTTCCCTTCCAGAAATCCATGCTGACATCAGGGGTATAGAAATCAGCAATCCTTATGAATCACAGGACAGGCTGACATGGAACCCAGGGAAACTGCATTCTGAAATGCAGTGATATTAGGAATGTCAGTTTTTCCATTAGAAAATGATTTCCTGTTATACATATTCAGAAATACTTAACTAATGCAAATGTACTCTTTATTGGGAGAATGCAAGGAGAAAGTCACGAGCACAGTAAACACTGCTGACATGACAAAAGAAAACATATGGCAGATGATGCAAACTATTTAACTTATTAGAATTCTGAATAATTAGCCAATTTGTCACAAATGGCTTCATATTAATCTTAGGATCTTACCAGGGATAGAGGTGTTCAAAGTTTGGTAGAAGATTTGTAGCTCGGGTGCTCGTTGTTGTGGTTCTGTTCGCCGAGCTGGGAATTTGTCTTGCAAACGTTTCGTCCCCTGTCTAGGTGACATCGTCAGTGCTTGGGAGCCTCCTGTGAAGCGCTTCTGTGCTGTTTTCTCCGGTATTTATAGTGGCCTGTCTCTGCCGCTTCCGGTTGTCAGTTTGAGCTGTCCACTGTAGTGGCCGGTATATTGGGTCCAGGTCGATGTGTTTGTTGATAGAGGCATGGCACTCATCCACAGACTCTAGGAATTCCCTGGCTGTTCTCTGTTTGGCTTGCCCTATAATGGTAGTGTTGTCCCAGTCGAATTCACATTGCTTGTCATCTGTGTGTGTAGCTACTAAGGATAGCTGGTCGTGTCGTTTTGTGGCTAGTTGGTGTTCGTGTACACAGATCGTTAACTGTCTTCCTGTTTGTCCGATGTCATGTTTTCTAATGTAGTGTACAAAACTAATGTAGTGTACAAAATCCCATGCAAGGACTGCAGAAAACACTACATCGGACAAACAGGAAGACAATTAACGATCTGTATACACGAACACCAACTAGCCACGAAACGACACGACCAGCTATCCTTAGTAGCCACACACACAGACGACAAGCAAAATGAATTTGACTGGGACAACACTACCATTATAGGGCAAGCCAAACAGAGAACAGCCAGGGAATTCCTAGAGGCATGGCACTCATCCACAGACTCTATCAACAAACACATCGACCTGGACCCAATATACCGGCCACTACAGTGGACAGCTTGAACTGACAACCGGAAGCAGCAGAGACAGGCCACTATAAATACCGGAGAAAACAGCACAGAAGCACTTCACAGGAGGCTCCCAAGCACTGAGGATGTCACCTAGACAGGGGACGAAATGTTTGCAAGACAAATTCCCAGCTCGGCGAACAGAACCACAACAGGGATAGAGGGTTTGAGATGTAGAGATTGGAAAGGCAAAGACTTTTTTCACTGGTGCCTTAGAGGTTGAGGGGTGACTTTATGAAGTTTATAAACTTCATAAGGGGCATAGATAAGGTGAATGACAAGAGTGAGGAGTTCAAAACAAGGAGACATATTTCTAAGGTGAGAGGAGAAAACCCCTTTTGCAGCGATTCATGTGTGGAATGAACTGCCAGAGAAAGTGGTGGATGCAAGTACAGTTACAATGTTTAAAAGACATTTGGATAAATTCACCAAGAGGAAAGCTTCAGAGGGATTTGGGCCGAGCACAGGCAGGTGGGACAAGATTAGTTTGTCTGTATGGGTTTCCTCAGAGTGCTCCGGTTTCCTCCCACAATCCAAAGATGTACAGGTCAGATGGATTTGCTATGCTAAATTGCCCATAGTGTTAGTTGCATTAGTCAGGGGTAATGGGTCTAGGTGGGTTACTCTTCGGAGGGTCGGTGTGGACATGTTAGGCCAAAGGGCCTGTTTCCATAGTGTAGGGAATCTAATCTAGTTTGGAAATGTGGTCAAAGTGGACTGGATGGATTGAAGGGCCTGTTTCCATGCTGTATGACTATGTGCACAAGTTTCACATGGCACATTAACAAGCTGCCATTTTCTAACAAAATCCAAGTTTCACCAATTGGAGCTTCTTTTCACGTGCTGCTATACAATACCCATATTTGGTAAAAGTAAGCAATGTCTGAATCTCTCTGAACAGAAATTGTAGCAGAAAGAAGGACTGACTCATTATTTCATTTCTGAACTCCCAACCTTGGTCCTGCAAAGATGCAATAAAAATATCTGCAGTTCTTCCATATCATTTTAACCTTCATGCCTCTTGAAAGCCTGGTGAGTTATTACACCTGCTGTTGCCGCTTATGTAGATTTCAATTACTGAGTTTGTTCCATAGACAACCAGTGATGCTCAGACACTAAACTGAGAACCATTATCTTAATTACAAGACACCAGCCTTCAGTAGTAAATGTCTGAGTAGCTGACAATTGAGTAACACTCATCAATCAGAACTATCACAGAACAAGATGGATTACTATTATGACATTCTTTGAAATGAGCAATGTATTTTTAAATAAAATTAATTAGTAGTTCATTTGACTACAAAATAATAGCTGAGTTGCAACAGTCGCGTGTTATCAATATCACTTCCATTATCTTTTCTGTCAAATATGCAATTATTCGTTAACACTACTGAATGTAATTAGCACAAAAAAAAGGAAAACAATCAGTGCTATTCACTTCTAAGTGGTGACCATGAAGTTAAGCAATACATCTGAGTAAATGAAATATGATTAAGAAACTTGGCTTTTGAACAGAAGATGAGGCTCACATATGCAAGAAACTATGACCTTAAGCAAGAAATGATAGAATTTACAACATTTCAAGCACATGGACATTTTGATTAAATTCAGTTATTTGCCAAATTAACTGGTTGGTATAGCCCAAATGTTTCATTTATGTGTGTTCATTTAATACAAAGAGGAGACACTACATATTGAACATCAATATCTTATGAAATACACAGTAACAAGATTTTGTACTTTGTGGACCTCATCCCTAGCTCACAAAAGATACTAAGGCACATAATTGTTCTTTTTTTTTTGGGTGGGAGTTAGAGAATAATAATAATATGTGAAGGCCATGTAGTCAAGAAAAATTGCAGGGAGCAATAATTCTTGTCAACAGTTGAAGTTAATACACATTTTCACACAATCAATGCTGGCTGAAAATTTAGCCGAGTACTCGGTAGAGTTTATAAAAGTATATAATCACTGTTATAAAGGGATTGGTAGCTTATTTCTTCGAGCAAAATACTGACAGAAACTTTAATTGGGTTTCCATTTGTCGAATGACTGGAAAACCCAAGTCCAATCATGCGGCATTGTTCAATTTTTATTTGGCTATTAAGAAAGTGCAAACTATACTGAATCATATTCAAAAGTACTCTACCCAAAATGTAATATTACCAGATATAGGGCAGTTACATCATTTATTATTTCTGTAAAAAAAAACAATAATGGTAAATAAATCAATTTCTATTTATCACAACAAAAAAAAATTTAAAAACATGACCTTCCATTCATATACAGTCTATGAATTGTGTAGTAGATAATAGTGAAGATATCCAAGGCAAACATACAAAACAGATGCATTTTGAAAGTTGGTGTGTCCTATTCGAGAATGGTACTTCCAGGATGAAACTTATGTATGTTCAGCTGAACAGTTTACCATAACTCCTCAGTATCTATATTTGGTGGAATAGTCCTTTGGAGATACCACAAGACCCCTTCCTTTGCGGGCTCCTCTGTAAACTGTCTCAACAATGTCAATCATCTCCTGCTTGTCTTCCATGGGCCAATTAATTTTGTTATTGTTGCCTGTGCCCAAATCAATCATGATGTGCTTATTTCTGGAAAGAAATAAAGAAATGTTAAGCAAGGATATTTTGTAACAGAAAACCCTTCTGCTGTACAATGTTTTTGACTGTAAAACAGACGCATTGTTTTTTTAATTCATTCGTGGGATGTGGGCCCCGCTGACCGGCTAGAACTTATTGCACGTCCCAAGGTCCAACCTGCTGTGGGTTGACCCACAATTTACAATTTCTTTGAATTCTCCTGATAATTAAAACTGAGTACAGAAGCACTGACAATGCTTCATCATCAACAGGTCAAAAGTCTGGAACTCCCTACCCAATAGCAGTGGATGTTCCTACATCACAGACTGCAGTGGCTCAAAGCAGCCATCCACCAATTTCACAGCAATTAATGTATGAAGAATTAAAAATAAATTGTCCAAGATCCCAAGGTTTTAAATCTTGGGGAGAGAAGGCTAAAATAAAAGTTAAATAATATTTTTTAAAGCTTAATGGCATTATTTTTCACAACAAATAGTCTGTTGAAAAAATGGTTAAAAAAAGTCCAATTTGCTTTAATTTGTCCAACAAGTCAGTACTTAAACTGGATTGCAAATTAAATTAACTGATCACTCCATGAACTGCAGCAATCTATAAGGGAGTGTGAGAAAGTTCACTTTAAGTGATACAACTTAACTGAGTACTTAAAACTTAGGACAGTAAGAAATAATGTATATTTAGTATGGCAGAATGTCAATGAAAATGATCAGAACAAGTATAAGCCATCATCTATTCATAGTAAATTGACCAGCTCATAACCCAAGTAATGAAAACGTCACATACTTCCTTCAGAGAGAACGGGGTGAAGAGGGCGAGAAAGAGTGCGCGAATGTGTGCGATGGTGTGGGAGCGAGAGCTTTTCCCTTATAGCCTTAACTGTCCCAATAACTGTTTTATAGTAGAAACTCCTCAATGTGCTTTTGTGTTAAAGAATCCCAACTATAACTCAGCACAAAGTGCTGCAATGTAGCTTTAATGCTACACTGCTCATTTGCAAGAACTGGTGAAGTACTGTCAATAATTTCATCTTGGTACAGGCAAAAATAATGGACAAGAAACTCATTTTATTAATCAGTCAGAATGTTTATTGCACAGAAGCGGCCATTCAGATTATCATGTCTCTGCCAGACACATGCAACAGCAACTCAGTTAATCCTCCTCCCCTGTCTTTGACCTCCTAGCCCTGTAATTTTTTTAAATTCCATTAATTATTTTTCTTTTGAAAGCCACAATTGAAATACTTCTGCCACACTCTCAGACAATGCAATCACTCATTGTGCAGAAAGGTTTCTCATGTCACCATTAGTTCTTCCGTCAATCCCCTCAAATCAGAGTACACTGGTCCACAAATCTTCCATCAATGGGGCTAGTTTCTCTCTACTCTGTCCAAATCCCAAAGTATTTTGAACACTCATCAATTCCCCTCTCACCATCTCTTAGAAAAACGAAAATTACAGCATAGGAATAGGCCCTTCGACCCTGCACCGATCCGGATCCTCTATCTAAACCTGTCGACTTTTTTCTAAGGATCTGTGTCCCTTTGCTCCTACCCATTAGTGTATCTATCTAGATACATCTTAAATATCACTATCTTTCCTGTCCACTACCACCTCCACTGGCAACGCGTTCCAGGCACCCACCACCCTCTGTGTGAAGAACTTTCCACGTGTATCTCCCCTTTGGGGCAGCATGGTGGCTCAGTGATCTCTCAGAGCCAGGGACCTGGGTTCAATTCCCGACTCGGGCGACTGTCTGTGAGAAGTTTGCACATTCTCCTTGCGTCTGCGTGGGTTTCCTCCGGGTGCTCTGGTTTCCTCCCACAATCCAAAGATGTGCAGGTCATGTGAACTGATCATGCTAAGTTCCCCATAGTGTTAGGTGCATTAGTCGGGGGGAAATATGGGGAATAGGTCTGGGTGGATTGCTCTGCGGAGGGTCGGTGTGGACTTGTTGGGCCTAAGGGCCTGTTTCCAAACTGTAGGGAATCTAAACTTTTCCTCTCTCACTTTGAACTTGTGACCTCGAATAATTGATCCTCCACTCTGGGAAAAAGTTTCATGCTATCCACCTTGCCTCCACCTCTCATGATTTTGCAGGCCTCAATCAGGTCCCCCCTCAGCCTCCTCCTTTCCAATGAAAATAATTCTAATCTACTCACTCAATCTCTCCTCCTATCTAGCACCCTCCATACTAGGCAACATCCTGGTGAACCTCCTCTGCACCCTCTCCAAAACACCCACAACCTTTTGGTAATGTGACAACCAGAACTGGACGCAATATTTCAAACATGACCAAACCAAAGTCTTATACACCACTTGTACTGAAGACCCCAAGCGATGAAGGAAAGCATGCTTTATGCTTTCTTGACCACTTTACTGACCTGTGCTGCCACCTTCAGGGAACAATGGACCTGAACACCCAGATCTCTCTGTACATCAATTTTCCCCAGGACTTTTCCATTTAGTGTATAGTTTGCTCTTGAATTGGATCTTCCAAAATGCATCACCTTTCGTTTGTCGGGACTGAACTCCATCTGCCATTTCTCTGACCCAACTCTTCAATCTATCTATGTATATTCTACTGTATTCTCTGACAGTCCCCTTCACTATCTGCTACTCCACCAATCTTAGTGTCATCTGCAAACTTGCTAATGAGGCAACCTACAACTTCCTCCAAATCACAAACAGTGGTCCCAGTATGGATAGCTGTGGGACACCACTGGTTACAGGTCTCCACTTTGAGAAGTTCCTTTCCACCACTACTCTCTGTCCCTGTTGCCCAAGCAGTTCTCTATCCATCTAGCTAGAACACCCTGGACCCCATGAGACTTCACCCTCTTCGTCAGTTGACCATGGGGAACCTTATCAAACGCCTTACTACAGTTAATGTATATGACATCTCCATCCCTTCCTTCAATCAATTTTGTCACCTCTTCAAAGAATTCTATTAGGTTTGTAAGACATGACCTTCCCTGCACAAAACCATGCTGCTTATCACTGATAATCTTCCAAGTGGGTAAATATCCTATCTGTCAGTATCTTCTCTACCACTGACATCACACTCACGGGTCTGTATATTACCTGGATTATCCCTGCTACCGTCTTAAACAAGGGGACATTAGCAATGCCCCAGTCCTCTGGGACCTCCCCCAAATTCAAGGACACTGCAAAGATATTTTTAAAGCCCCAGCTAATTCCTCTCTTGCTTCCCTTAGCAACCTGAGATAGATCCCAGCCAGACCTGAGGGCTTGTCTAACTTAATGCCTTTTAGAATACCCAACACTTCCACCCACCTTATGCTGACTTGACCTAGAGTAATCAAAGATCTATCTCTAACCTAAACAGCCACCATGTCCTTCTCGTCAGTGAATACCAATGCAAAGTACACTTCATTATGGAAAATAAACTTAGCTTCTCTAATCTATCCATGTGATTAAAGTCAATCATTACTGAATCATCTAACAAGAGAAACAAAATGTTCCAAAACAGGTACTTAAAAAAATTGGGGTTAGGACAATCAAAGGAAACGTAATGAGGTTATGCAACGGAGAAAGATTGTTGAAGATATTAAAACTTTCTCTTGTTCTGAGTGTTACTACCCTCCCACATCCTTACCTGAGGTCAAAAGGTGGCTTGCTCCCTGTCAATGTCCTTTTACTATACAAATGAAGTTGGAGGGAGACAGAACATCTATTAAGTGTCACATCTTGTGATAGATCATAACATGCAGATTTTACACTGCAGTTTTCCTGCCAACCTCATCCTTCATGGCATTTCAATCTGAAATCAGCATAGTCTAAAGTGCATTCTTAAGATAATGGACATTTACACCTTTTCCAACAATATGCGTTACAAACACCTGAACTATTTACAATTAATCTGAATATAGCAATAACTTGAGCTTGCTGAATAAGTGGCTATTTGATCGTACAAAATTAACATGTTCTCTTTCTCAGCAAAACTGCTGAGGGGCAAGATACGTTTCAAAGCTTGCATGAGGTTCCTTTTAGGATTTGGCTCTCAAATTGATAGAAAATAGTGATCAAGATGTGCCTGACATGATCATCCAAGCTGCCATGGACCAACATGAGTTAACAATGCAGCAATACCTTCAGAAGCATAAACCCCTACTCAAGAGTGAAAGCTTGTGGATGTCTAACTTGGCTAGAGACAAAAAAAATGTAGATGCTGGACTCCAAGGTAGACAAGCAGGAGGCTTGAAGAAGATAGCAGGTCAGGCAGCATCAGGAGATGGCAAAGTTAACATTTTGGGTGTAACCCTTCTTCGGTACTTAACTTTGCCACTTCCTGATGCTATCTGGCTTGCTGTATTCTTCCAGCCTCCTGCTTGTCTACCTGTGAATGTCTAACTGGCCATATATCCAAAATCTATTAACTAAATAGCAAGGTCTGGAGGATGTGTGTAGATTCTGTTAGATCACCCAAGCACAAAGTTAGCAAGCACTCACGCACCTAGTGTATGATTCAGGTTAAGTGTAAGCAAAGGATGGTACATTTCCAAAATAACCAAAACCTTCAGATCCTCTAGAAACAATGAAGGAAATGGAAATTCTACATTGATACAGGAGATAGACACATTAGCCAGGGCTTACAACAGATAATCAATGCAGGGGAAATTGACAGTGCATCGAAAACTGTATTCATACCATCATTACCAATTGTGAGTCAGTTCCTACATTACTGTATGTAAACAAATACTGTGGATGTTGAAAATCTGAAATAAAAACAAAGTTGCAGAAATTCTCATCTGGTCTGGTCCTGTCTGTGGTGGTGGGGGGGGGGCGGGTTTCAGAGGGAGAGAGAAAAACAAGATTTAAGTATCAAGTCCAATTTGACACTTCTTCAAAATGATGTTGGAGTTGAAATATTAACTGTTTCTCTCTTTTGCTCTGATTTTCAGCATCCACGGTAATTACAGGAATTTTTTAAAATCTTACGTTACTGATCTGCAGGTTGTTGTAAGTTATTCATTATGTTCAACAATAAATAACAAATGAAGCATGAGGAGGATGGTGACAAGATATCGACAAGTTGGTCAAGTGGGTGGATAGGAGGTAGATGAGTTTCAATGCAGAGACATGTGAAGTAATGCAATTTCATCAGAAGAATACTGAACATCAATTAAAAAAAAGGGGACAATTGTAAAGGACGTGTAGGAACAGAGGGACCTGGGTGTACACGTTCATCAATCATTGAAAGTGGCAGGATAGGTGGAGAGAGCAGTAAATAAAGCACGTAGTGATTTTGGCTTTATTAATAGGGGCATGGAATACAAGAGCAAGGAGTTGATGTCGATCTTATATAAACCACTTGTTAGAGCTCAGCTTAAGCATGCGCACGGATGTCAGTGCCACGTAATAGGAAAGACAGAAATGCATTGGATCGTGCGCAGAAATGAGTTACAAAAATGATTACAGGTAAGAGAAACTTCAGCTATGAGGACAGATTGAAGGAGTTGGGACAGTTCTCCCTAGACAGATGTTTGAGAAAAGCTCTGAGTGAGGTTTCAAGATCACAACCACCTGGACAGAATAGATTATGATGAATCTGCTTCTGCTTGCAAAGGAAACACAAACAACAACATCGATTTAAAGTGGTGTGCAAATGAAGCAAAGGTAATGTGGGGAAAAACAACTTTTTCAGACAGCAACTTGTTAGAGTATGGAATGCATTGCTTGGAAATGTGGAGGAGTCAGATTCAGTTGAGACATGCAAAAGGGCATTGGAAAATTAATTACAACCAGAAATGGTGTGCAGGAATATGGGGAAAAGGGCACCTTTCACAATGTACTGAAATTTACCAAATCGGGAAACTTGATTTGGATGTGAATTGCTCTGCTATACACGAAAGAAAATGGGGTGTTATATGATTGATAATATATAATTATAGTTATATAATTACGATAATTTAAGAACACGAGACTTTTAATGCAGCTAAGATTCCTATCCTTTGCCTACTGCAGGATTTCGACTTTGTCTATTCAATTTACAAAAATATAAAGTCATAAGTTTTTATAAGGATTGTTATTTATTCTTGTAAAATTAGTTGTTTAAGAACTTTAATGACACATACCTGAAAAAAAACATAACAGTGCATGGATCATACAACTCGTACATCTTGTTGAAGTCTGGTACCTCTGTGATATCCACTAAATAAATAACAGCAAAGTTTTTCACCTAAGAAAAAAGACAAGAGGAGTACACTTTTACAACTACAATAAGAACCTAAAATCTGGACTCCCTAGAATGTCATGAAATTAAGCATTATATAAAACAAAAAACTGCGGATGCTGGAAATCTGAAACAAAAACAGAAATTGCTGGAAAAACTCAGCAGGTCTGCTGATATCTGTGGAGAGAAAGGAGAGTTAATGTTTTGAGTCCAGAGACCCTTCTTCAGATTGCTAACTCTGCTTTTTCTCCAAAGATGCTGACATACCTGCTGAGTTTCGCCAGCAATTTGTGTTTTTGCTTAAGAATGTTTTACATATAGTCAGAGCTGTACAGCATGAAAACAGATCTTTCGGTCCAACTTGTCCAATGCAGACCAGATATCCAAAATAAAATGAGTCCCATTTGCCAGGATTTAGCCCTTATCCCTCTAAACTCTCCCTATTCATATTCCCTACCAGATGTCTTTTAAATGTTGTAATTGTACCAGCCTCCACCACTTCCTCTGGCAGCTCATTCCATACATGCATCACCTTCTGCGTGAAAAAGTTGCCCCTTAGGTCCTTTTTAATTCTTTCCCTTCTCACTTTAAACTTAGTCCCTCTAGTTTTGGACCATCCTCCATCCCCAGGGAAAAGACTTTGTCTATTTACCCTATGCACGCCCTTCATGATTTTATAAACCTCAATTTTTCACCCAATATCCTCCAATGCTCCAGAGAAACAGCATTAGTTTTTTCAGCCTCTCCCCATAGCTCAAACCCTCCAATCCTGGCAACATCCTTGTAAATCTTTTCTGAATCCTTTCAAGTTTCACAATATCCTTCCTATAAAAGGGAGGCCAGATGTGAACACAGTGTTCTAACTAATGCACTGGCCTAACTAATGCCCTGTTCAGCCTCAAATGACCTCCCAACTCCGATATACAATGTATTGACAAATAAAGGCAGGCATACCAAATGCCTTCTCCATTTATGCTATGTACCTACGACTCCACTTTAAGGAATTATGAACTTGCACTCTTTGTTCAGTGACACTCCCCAGGAGCTAATGTTTATAAATGAACCATATCCAATGCCATCAGCCATTTCATACTTACACATAGAATGAACTGAATTTGCTGAAGATTGGCATATGTGATGCTGGGGAGCCCAGGAGAATGCCATGACAGATCATCCACTCTGCACATCCTGATCAAGGTGGACATAAATACTTCAGCTTTGTCTTTTCACACACGAGCCTGTTGCCCATATCATATTTGTGATGCATTCATCCTCTGCTGATTGGTGGAGGACAACGAAACACTCAACTGGATATAGCAAGATTGTACTGCTTAGATCTCATTTATTCATTCGTGACCATTTAATTCTGTCTAAGGCATACTGATTCCACTATCTGTGCTGCGCATAGTTATTTGTCACCAGGTTGATATCTCATTTTTAGGATGGCTGGTGTTGCTGCTGTACTCTTCACTGGATAAAGGTTTACTGTCTACTTGATGGTAATGTGAGAGTGATAACTGGGGTATGAAGATACAGATTGCAGGTGAAGATAATTTTGCTGCTAATGCTCCTTAGCACCTAATCAATGCTCAGTTGAGAGGTGGGAAAAAGTGAGGGCTGCAGATGCTGGAGATCAGAGTCGAGAGTGTGATGCCGGAAAAGCACAGCAGGTCAGGCAGCATCCGAGGAGCAGGAGAATCGACATTTCAGGAATAAGCTCTTCATCAGGAATGAGGCTTGTGGGTCAGGGCTGAGAGATAAATTAGAGGGGGCTGGGGTTGGGGAGAGGTAGCTGGGAAAGCAATAAGTGGATGAAGGTGAGGGAGAAGGTGATAGGTCAGAGTGGGCAGTGATGGACGGGTTGGAAGCTTGGGACTGGGATAATGTGGGGGGAGGGAAAATGAGGAAGCTGTTGAGATCCACATTTATCCCGTGTGGTTGTAGAGTCCCGAGGCAGAATAGGAGGCACTCCTCCTCCAGGCATCAGGTGTAACGGTTCGGATGTGGAGGCGGCCCAGGACCTGTATGTCCTTGATGGAGCGGGAGAGGGAGTTGAAGTGTTCATCCACGGGGCGGTGAGGTTGTTGGGTGCGGGTGTCCCAGATATGTTCTCTGAAACGATCCGCAAGAAGGGGTCCTGACTCCCCGATGTAGAGGAGACCACACTAGATGCAACGGATGCAGTAGGTGACATTGGTGTTTTGATGACAGTTTTGAGTTGCTAAATTTGTTCCAAGTCTGCCCCATTTGGCAGAGTAATAGTGTCATACAACAGGATGCATGGATTCACAATGTGAAAAAGGGACGTAGTGCCTAATAAAGGCTTGAAAAGTGGATAATAAAGAATGGAAATTCCAGCATTTTCCTCATTGAATGGAGAGTTATAGCATACTGCTGAAGATGCACTACATTTCAGCTGGTCAAAAAGGAGCACTGGTAGAGTTCTATGTATTTAGCTTGCATCCTTCCTTGGTGAATCCAGACAAAAATAAATGTACTTTGAAAGAAATCCATGAGACTGTGCAGATTGAAGAAGAGAGAACACACAGATTGGCCCTGGCAGAGCCCAAATTGGGTCACACAGTTCCTGAACTGATTACTTGGTACAAATGGACAAAAGAGCTGAATTCCAGAGGTGAGGTGATGATGACAGCTTTTGACAGAGGCCACATTCAACCAAGTGTGGCATCAAGAACCCCGAGCAAAACTGGAATCAATGGGTATTGGGGGTGAACTCTCTGCTGGTTGAAGTCAAAACAGGCACATTGGAACATGGTTATGGTTATTGCAGGTCAGTCAACTCAGCTCCAGGACATCTCTGCACGAGTTCCCCAGGGTAGTGTCCTAGGCCTAACCATCTTCAGCTGCATCATCAATGACCTTCCCTCCATAAGATCAGAAGTGGGGATGTTTGCCGATGATTGAACGAGGTTCAGCACCATTCACAACTCCTTAGATAGTGAAGCAATCTATGTTCAAATGCAACAAGATCTGGACAATACCCTGGCTTGAGTTGCAAGTGGCAAATAACATTCAACAGCATAGAAATCCCAGGCAATGACCATCTCCAATTAGAGATGAGAAAAGAAGGGAAACCACAATCCCTGATTGTGTTAATGTTAATATCAACAACATCTTGGGGGTTACCATTAAACAACAACTCAACTGGACTCACACATAAAGACAGCAGCTAGAAGAGCAGGAGAGAAGCTAGTACCTCACGTCCTGACTCCCCAAAACTTGTCTATCATCTACAAGGCACAAATCAGGAATGTGATGGAATACACTCCACTTGCCTGGATGGGTTCAGCAGCAAAAACACTCAAGAAGCTTGACACCATTCAGGACAAAGAAGCATGCTTGACTAGGACCACATCCACAAAGATCCAGTTCCTCCAATGATGCTCAGTAGCAGCAGTGTGTACTATTGACAAGATGCACTGTAGAAATTCCTAAAGATGCTTACACTGTTCCTTCCAAACCCACGACCACTTCCATCTAAAAAGACAAAGGAAGTAGAAACATGGGAACACCACCATCTACAAGTTTCCCTTCAAGCCACTCAACATCGTGACTTGGAAATATATTGCTGTTCCTTTAGTCACTGTGCCAAAATCCTGGAATTCCCTCCCTAAGTCATTGAGCATCAACCTACACCACATGGACTGCAACTGTTTAAGGGAACATCTTCCCAACACCTTCTCAAGGGCAATCAGGGTTGGGCAATAAATGCTGCCTGACTAGCAACGTCCATATCCCACAAATGATTAGAAGAAATTTAATTGAACATTGCATTTTAATTGAATACAACTTTACCTAACCCTGGTGCACTTGCTGATATTTACAAAGGCTTACCTTTTCAGCAATACTATACAACACCTCATCCATCTTCATACAAGTTGGGTCCCAATCATGACCAAAGCGAATGACAACGACACGATCCTCCTCTGACAGAATAGCCTGGTCCACTTGCCAGCCATTGTGGAGATGTGGCAGCATATACGACATTGTGACAAAGAGTTGTACAACGTCTAACACCTCTTGTAACTACAAAACCAAAAAAAAAGTGAAAATACTTGGAGCCGAGAAAGAAAAAAGTTAGTCTTATGAATAAAGGCTCCATGCTAATAGAACAAGTTCTTAAGACACAGGCAGACTGATGTAAATGAGTTTAGCTTCCCTCGAGAAGGGGGACGGGTGGTCACTTTTGTTTTGCTTTGATATGGAGGGGGCGGTGGGAACAGAGAGAAGGGGAGGCACAGATGTGCTGTCATTTTTCTTATTGTAAAAGCCCACTTCAGGGGTTGCTATAGGATTCAGGTCCCTCCCAGCCTGTCATAATGACAAAAAGTCACAGAGATGTACAGCACAGAAACAATCCCATCAGTCCAACTCGTCCATGCGAACCAGATATCCCAACCTAATCTAGTCCCACCTGCCAGCACCCTGCCCATATCCCTCCAAAGCTCTCCTATTTATATACCCATGCAGATGCCTTTTAAATTTTGCAATTATACTAGCCTCCACCACTTCCTCTGGCAGCTTATTCCATACACGTACTACCCTCTGCATGAAAAGGTTGTCTCTTTTATATCTTTCCCCTCTCACCTAAACCTATGCCCTCTAGTTCTGAACTCCCCCACACCAGGGAAAAGACTTTGTCTCTTTATCCTATCCATGCCCCTCATGATTTTATAAACCTCTATGAGGTCACCCCTCAGCCTCCAAAACTCCAGGGAAAACAGCCCCAGCCTATTCAACCTCTCCCTATAGCTCAAATCCTCCAACCATGGCAACATCCTTGTAAATCTTTCCTGAACTCTTTCAAGTTTCACAACATGTTTCCAATGGGAAGGAGATCAGAATTGCACACAATATTCTAAAACTGGCCTAACCAATGTCCTGTACAGCCACATGACCTCCCAACTACTGTACTCAATACTCTGACCGATAAGGGAAAGCATACCTAACGCCTTCTTCACTATCCTATTTACCTGCGACTCCACTTTCAAGGAGCTATGAACTCCAAGGTCTTTTTGTTCACCAATACTCCCTACGATCTTACTATTAAGAGTATAAGTCCTTGTAAGATTTGCCTTCTCAAAATGCAGCACCTCACATTCACCTGAATTAAACACTATCTGCCACTCCTCAGCCCATTGGCCCATCAGATCAAGATCCCGTTGTAATCTGAGGTAACCTTCTTCGCTGTCCACTACATCTCCAATTTTGGTGTCACCTGCAAACTTACTAACTGTACCTCTTATGCTCACATCCAAATCATTTATATAAATGACGAAAAGTAATGGACCCAGCACCAATCCTGTGGCACTCCACTGGTCACAGGCCTCCAGTCTGAAAAAGAACCCTCCACCACCACCCTCTGTCTTCAACCTTCGAGACAGTTCTGTATCCAAATGGCTAGTTCTCCCTGTATTCCATGAAATCTAACCTTGTTAACCAGTCTCCCATGGGGAACCTTGTCGAACGCCTTACTGAAGTCCATATGGATCAAATCTACTGCTCTGTCCTCATCAATCCTCTTTGTTACTTCTTCAAAAAACTCAATCAAGTTTGAGAGACATGATTTCCCACACACAAAGCCATGTTGACTTAATCAGTCCTTGCCTTTCCAAATACATGTATATCCTGTCCCTCAGGATTCCAATAAGTTGCCCATCACCGACGTCAGCTCACTGGTCTATAGCGCCCTGGCTTGTCCTTGCCACCTTTCTTAAATAGTGGTACCACGTTAGCCAACTTCCAGTCTTCTGGCACCTCACTCTGACTATCAATGTTACAATTATCTCAGCAGGGAGCCCAGCAATCACTTCCCTAGCTTCCCATTCAGTTCTAGGGTACAGCTGATCAGGTCCTGGGGATTTATCCACTTCTATGCATTTCAAGACATCCACACTTTCTCCTCTATAATATGAACGTTTTTCAAGATGTCACCATCTATTTCCCTACATTCCATATCTTCCATGTCCTGCTCCACAGTAAACACTAATGCAAAATACTCATTTAGTATCTCCCCCATCTCCTGTGGCTCCGCACAAAGGCTGCCTTGCTGACCTTTCAGGAGCCCTATTCTCTCCCTAGTTATGTATTTGTAAAAACCCTTTGGATTCTTCTTAACCCTATTTGCCAAAGCAATATCATCTCCCCTTTTTGCCCTCCTGACTTCCCTCTTAGATATACTCCTACTCTTCCAAGGATTCTCAGTCTATCCTGTCTATACCTGACATGTTTCCTTCTTTTTCTGAAAGAAACCCTCAATTTCTCCAGTCATCCAGCATTCCTTATACCTACCAGCCTTTTCTTTCACCCTAACAGGAATATACTTTCTCTGGACTCTCATTATCTCATTTTTGAAGGCTTCCCATTTTCCAGCCGTCCCTTTACTTGCGAACATCTGCCCCCAATCAGCTCTTGAAAGTTCGGGCCTAATATTGCCAATATTAGTCTTCCTCCAATTTAGAACTTCAATTTTTAGATCTGGTCTATCCTTTTCCATCACTATTTTAAATCTAATAGAATTATGGTCACTGACCCCAAAGTGCACCCCCATGGGTACCTCATTCACCTGCCCTGCCTTATTTCCCAAGAGTAGGCCAGGTTTTGACCATCTTTAGCAGGTACATCCACATACTGAATCAGAAAGTTTTCTTGCACACACTTAAATTCCGCCCCATCTAAACCCGTTAACACTATGGCAGTCCCAGTCTATGTTTGGAAAGTTAAAATCCCCTACCATAATCACCCTATTAATCTTATAGATAACTGCGATCTCCTTACAAATTTGTTTCTCAATTTTCCACTGGCTATTAGGGGGTCTATAATACAATCCCAATAAAGGAGATCATCCCTTATTTTTCATTTCCACCCAAATAACATCCTTGGATGTATTTCCAGGAATATCCTCCCTCAGCACAGTTGTAATGCTATCCCTTATCAAAAATGCCACTCCCCCTCCTCTCTTGCCTTCCTTTCTGACCTTCCTGTAGCATTTGTATCCTGGAACATTAAGCTGCCAGTCCTGTCCAACCCTGAGCCACTTTTCTATAATTGTTATGATATCCCAGTCCCATGTTCCTAACCATGCTGAGTTCATCTACCTTCCCTGTTCGGCTTCTTGCATTGAAATAAATGCAGTTTAATTAATCAGTCCAACCTTGTTCTCTGCTTTGTCCCTGACTGACTCACTTCTTTTCTCAACTGTGCGAGTCTCAGATTGATCTCTTTCTTCACTATCTCACCCCAATTCCCTCCCATCTAGCCCTGAAGGAGGGTTATACCTGCTAGGTTTACTTCTCCACCTCCAGAAGCTTGCTGTGTTCTTCCAGCCTCCTGCTGGTCTACTTGGTCTCTAACTCAATAACCATGGCTGGTGACTGCCTCTGCCTCTTTAAAAACAAGCTGCTGCCAGGAAACAGGTGGACAGCAGAGGTGAAGGAGGCTCTTTAACAAACAAAACAACCGTTTAAGAGATCATTGATGGTGGTTAATATTAACCCCGGTGTGTGTTTGAATGACTCGGGGGCGGGGAGGGGGGGAAGCAATGGTCAGATGCACCATGTCCACCACCTCTATATCGCCGTAAAGACACGATAGAGAAATGTAAATACGCGACTGACGACGAGTCTGTGCGCCGGCCGGGCTCACCTGAGACACCAGTCCCCCGGTATTGACACCGTCCCGCCGGCTCCTCCGCACACACCGATCAACACCAGCAGCAGCGACCCTTCCCCCTCGCCCCGGCCCCAGCTCCCGCTGCAGGGCCTCTGATAACCAAGATGGCGGCCGCCGGGCTGGGGGAAAGGGGCGCACGCGCGGGATCTCTGGGCCCATGCGGGGGGAAAACTCGCGATGTCTCCTTGAGGCCCTCTGCTGGCGCAGTGACAGATTGCACGCTGGTGGTCCTCATCGCAATGCGTTGGCACTTTGCCCCCTCTGAGGGGCAGCCAAGTGTGTGCAGGGAATGCAGCAGCCAATTTGCACACAGCAAGCTCCCCACATCCAATAATATCCAGATGATCTGTTTTTGTTTGCAAAATTGGCCCAGGGATTAAATATTAGTTTGGATGTGAGGGATAACACTTCTTTCAAGTAATGGAACAGAATCTTTTACATCCAACCCAGAGTTGATGTTTCAACTAAATGATCTTAAACAGTGCAGCACTCCCTCGGTTTTGCACTGGAATGTTAGTGTAGAGATTTGGAAAGGTGGTGAAACCCTCACACTCAGAGTTAATGGTGCTGGAAGGCTAACAAGGTAATGGCAACATCAATAAAGTTCTGGAATAAAATCAGTTATAAGCTTTGACAAAATGTTACAGATCTGAAACATCACTTCTGATTTTTGCACCAAAGATGCTGCCTGACCTACTAGTGATTACCAGAGATTTAGTAATGTTAATGAAATTGAATGTCAACGGGCGATGGTTGGGTTCTTTCTTGTTGAAAATGGTCATTATTTGGAACTTGTGTGATACAAATTTTACTTGCTATTTGTCAGCACAAGGTTGAATTTGTCCAGGTATTGCTGCACACGGGCATAAATGGTACTGTAAATTGTGTAATCATCAGCAAACATCCCCACTTCTGACCTTATGATGGATGGAAGGTCATTGAGTCACAGAGTCAAAGAGATGTACAGCATGGAAACAGACCCTTTGGTCCAACTCATTCATGCAGACCAGATATCCAAAATAAATCTAGTCTCATTTGCCAGCATTTGTCCCATATCCCTCCAAATGTTTTAATTGTACCAGACTCCACCACTTCCACTGGCAGCTCATTCTACACATGCACTATCATCTGCGTGAAAAAATTGACCTTTAGTTCCCTTTTAAGTCTTTTCCCTTTCACCTTAAATGTATACCTTCTAGTTTTGGACATTATTGACAAAGTAGCTGAATATAATTGCCAAAAGATTGGATTCCCTGTAATTGGTAATTAATTTCTGGATACCATGTTGCAAAAATATTTGAAGTAGTTTTTTTCAAGCTGAGTGATACACAATGACTAGTTAAAATGCTAATGAGTCCTGCATTTCATTATTTTCACTTACACAGCTGGATGCCAGATTTATAGGTGTTTTTGTGAAATAGTCTTGGATTGGTGATTGTAACCATCTATATCCTGGGATGAAATAACTTCATTATGTTGCAATCAGTAAAAGTTCCTCAGTACTTGTGAAAAGCAAAATTCCTTTGAATGTGATTTATTCAGTTGTGCAATGACTTTATTTCCAACTTTGAATGCTGGGAGACTGGTTCATCTAAAATGACTATGTCCCACTATTCATCCTAACTCATTCCATTTTATCATCTACCAAGAAAGTACAGTGAAACTTACTTGTATTTTAAAGTACATAGCTTCCATTCAAATTCATAGATTACATTGAAAGACATTATAGATTGTACCTCATCTCACTTTGATGCTCAAAGCAACGATCTTTTCAATATGAGGGCATGATTCATCCAGAGCAAGAAATTAGCGTTGGAGAAATTCAAAGAGATGGCTGTTCTTCCTATGCAGAAGGAAATTGTGCTGAGCATGATAAATTTGCCCATCTGCAATGCCCCCAGGTTCCGAGAAAAAAAGTGCTTACTCATAATTTAATTTACTCCATTTTGTTACTGGGCAGTCTGCTAATGTGTGGCACAGATCTGGCATGGTTAGGATCAGTTTCCTCTTGATTATACAGGAAACACAGAATGAGGAGAAGATTATCCACCAACAGGAATCTAATCTATCATTAAGACATGTACCTTCTTGTACCTTCTTATCCTTAAGTTCTCCATACAAAAGCTAGTCTGGGCACA